>NC_088212.1:44755811-45457796 GCF_036934945.1 Oncorhynchus masou masou
GAGTCTCTGGGCTTAGTGTGGGTATTGGAGGGGGACCTGTTCCCAGCAGTGTCTTTCAGGGCTTTTGCGAAGAGCCTGACTCTGTTCTTGCTGAGGTGCACATGGTCATAGAAGTGATGAGGTTGAATGTCCTAGTGATGCACCAGATGCACCTTTGTCAGAGTGGAACAGGCCTGTGATACCTCTGTGTTGATGGTGTCGATGACTCACGGATGATTCTGGCTGAAGCAAAATCTTTGGTAGCCACTTGGCTCAGAGCTCTGTCCAGGTTGTCCTTGCATGCTGTCACGTTGTTTGTCCTGGAGTAAATATGGATGTGTTCTGCCTCTTTCAGACGCTCCTCTGAGAGCAACTCCATGGCAGTGTATGTGGTGGGGAACCAGAGCTTGATGACTCTTTCCTGGCAGTGTGGCCGGGCTGGTGCCTAATGACCTCTTCCTCCAGCTCCTCTAGCTCTCTCTGCAGGTCTTGCAGGAGGCTGTGATCGACAGTGGTGGCCAGCATCTCTCTCAGGCGACGCACTTACATCCTGAGGGCCTGGTTGTCCTCCTCCAGTTCTCTAGTGGCTGACTGTTGCTCCCTGATGTCACTGGGCTGCTGATTCCCCTGAGTCATCAGGCTGGTGTCTTCCTCTGTCAGCTTGGCTGCTTCTGCTCTGGCAGGTCAATGATTTCTCCCTGAACTCAGAAAAGTCTCTTTCCAGAACAGATAGACTTTCTGAAAGATTTGATGTCGGAGGAGAGTCTTAGAGAGACGAGTCTGCTGTCAGGGCTTGGAGGGGTTGTCTTCTCCTGGATTGTGATCTGTGGAGAGGCTGCTTGCTCCTTTGCTTCTTCTCTTAGGGACTATAAGTCTTCCTGGAATTTCCTCAGGCTGTTTTCCCTGGACCATGATGGTGCCGATATGATTAACGTTAACGGTGAGGCAGGGGCAGTTTGTCCTCATTAATTTGTCCTCATTAATTGTTATCTTTTCAATGTTTTGGGTATTTCGTGCACAACAGGGTGCCAGGCTGAGGGGCTCTCAGTATGAAATAAGAGATTTATTGTGGTTTTCTTCCCCTATAGTATTGAGAAGTCTGCCACCAAGGTCTCGGGTGATTCTCTCCTTACTTTACTTTTAACATTTTTCCTTTGCCTTTAAGAGAGCAGACATCTCTATGGTATATAATCTCCATTTAGATTTTCTATTGCTGATTTCTTTACTAGCTCTTTCCAAGCTTGCTCAGCTTTCTTTTTATTTCAGTTCACAGATCAAGTATCTCTCTCTCTCTCTACCTGGAGAGGATGTGGGCATGACACGTAGCAGTGGGGTAGTTACCGGGGACAACAAGCCCTTCTCTGTGTGTCGCGCCAGCCCCCCTTTCATCAGCCTGCCCTGACCCGCGAGATGGGAGCTGGAGATTACAGAAACGGGGAGGGGGGGGGGGACAACAACACACCAACACACACATTCTGAGAGCTAGGGTCTATCCCCTTCCTTCCTCCTTTAAGGAACACTGTGCCTCTCTTCTGCCTGTGTTTGTTTAGAATAGAGCCTATAACCTTAGAGAGAAATTCTCTCTCTCTCTCTCTCTCTCTCTCTCTCTCTCTCTCTCTCTCTCAGGGCGAGCTGGGAGCCCCTGGTCCTAATGGAGTGCCCGGGCTCATTGTGAGTATAAAAAGCCATGTGACATGTGCACTCTTAGAATTAAAGTGTTCCAAAACTGTCCCCATAGGAGAACCCTTTTTTCTTTACAGGTAGAACCTTTTTGGTTCCAGGTAGAACCCTTTTTTGTTTCCAGGCAGAACATTTCATGGTTCCATGTAAAACCCTCTGTGTTTCTAGATACCACTTTTTTTTCTAATTGTGCACCGTCACTCTCTGCTCCACTGCACTCTCTAGGACACTGATTGGTTTGGGGATGCCTGTTTATAATTAAGCAATAAGGCCTGGGGGGGGAGATATATGGCCAATATACCACAGCTAAGGACTGTTCATTTGCACGACGCAACACGGACTGCTTGGATACAGACCTTAGCCATGGTATATTGGCCATATAACACAAACCCCAGGGATGCCTTATTGTTATTATAAACTAGTTACCAAAGTAATTAGACCAGTAAAAATGACTGTTGTGTCATACCCGTGGTAAACGGTCTGATATACCACGACTGTCAGCATTGCAAGGCTCGAACCATGCAGTTTATAATTTGACTTGTTGATGATAAACAGATAAATATAAGTCCCAAATTTTGACATATACTCTTGCTCTATCATTCAACATAACTACTGTATACATATGTTAGGAATGTGCATGACATAATTGTCCTACAGCTGTAGGTCTGCATTTCCGTCAACAGTGTTCTAAGTGTGTGTTCTGTGTGTTGTTGGTGGCAGGGAGACATGGGTCCTTTAGGGATGATGGGTTTGCCAGGACCATGTGGACTCAAGGTAACTGACCTACTGCTTTACTCACGTCTACTGTACATGCTGTTACAAAATGTTGTAAATGTAATACAATGCAGGTGTCATAATCTCAAGAGGGGTTTCTCTCGGCGCAACACCAGGCCTGTTTGCTCATCAGTGATTGGTTCAATTTCAGGGGGTACCAGGAAATCCAGGAGAACCAGGACTGAAAGGTGATAAGGTGATCTGAATACCTCATTATTAGCCTACTGTACGTAAATAAACCATCAGATCAAGTTATGCATGCCAAATAGTCTCGTCCACTAGCTGGCTCTCTGGGGAGGAGGTTACATGTGGTAAAACTACAGATATCTCTAGAAATCTGATTCAGGAACAGTTTAAATACTTTCCGAAGCCTACAAGATGACACTCATCATCAATCATTGCAAATTTAGAGCTTGGGCTTGCTATGTGCTCCATGTATCACATATATGTATAAGCTACTGAGAAATGTGTGCTTTTCTTAGTAAATATGCACATATTTGCTGAGCACAGCACGTGTATAACAATGGCAGATCTGCACTCGACAGGTCACCAGATGACATCCCTAGAGCTGCCTACTGGGCATACTGGATCTGCCTCATGCCCACAGCTGGCTATAGTACTCATCAATAGAGATGAGGATTTATAGTGTACATTTGTTAGTGTATTCTTAACCTTCTAACCTCTCATTCTTCAGGGTGAAGTTGGTCTTCCAGGGGAGCAAGGAGAGAATGGATTCCAAGGTGACAAGGTATTTCACTCCGCTACCACCTGACAGATGGTGTTGTTTGTCGTCTGAGTCTTTGTGTCTGGGTTTTAACTGTGGATAACTTCTTTTCACAGAAGTGCTCTCATTGTTTTACAGGGTATCCAGGGTTCACCTGGGTTGCTAGGTGTTCAAGGGAAACCAGGGCAACAGGTGAGTCCATTAACCTGTCGTGGCGTTGGATTGATTAATGTGACGACTGCTGTTCATCGAATGATTAACTGTTCATAATTACGTGATTAAATTAATCAGGTAATTATTAACTCAGTAACCTGGGGCACCATGGGAAAGTTTGGCTTTATTGAGATTCTATTTCCCAAATTAACTCAACGAATATCAGAATATCGATTTTACAACAGTTACTAATTAATTAATTTCCTCTACAGTCTCATTCTGAATGTCGCATAATCTGGGAATCTGCACAAAGTCCAACTAAATATGTCCACAACAATTGAGAAGATTATTTATTTACTAACAAGCTAAAATGATAAATAAGATACACATACACATAGTGTAGGCTATTGATTACTGATGGTGACACTTCTGTTGTTACCGGGTGTAACTCTGATTGTCCACACAATAGTAGTGTCCTTTCTCTTAGTGGTCTTGTTTCTCTCCCTTGTTCTGAAAGAGGGGTCTTCTGATGATGGCTAATCAGCCATATAAGTGGTTCCAGTGTGGGAATGAAAGCAGTGTAGACCCATGATTCCTTGGAGAGAATAACCGGGTGGTCCTGCTTGAATTCACCCTCTTAGACACAACTACTCAACCCTAGCATAGATTGTTAAAAGGTTCCTTTGTCGCCTTCAACCTCGTGTTGCGTTTTGGGGTTACAACTAATCGAACCTTGGCTGCAGCTCGTGGTCACCTAGTCATAATATTTATTCTTAACTCACATGTTTTATACCCTAGGGTCAGAAATGGGCAAGTTCTCTGGGCGTAACTAGTTACGAGGCAAGGTCTATATTTTACTCAGATCCAATTTAGACAACTAACTTTCACATTTAATCTTTACAAAAACATTATCTTTGATCTGGACATTTTCCACACAACGTACATTATGCAAACATCTGGTACATTGTGAAAACTCTTCAAGTTACAATGTTTTCATTATAATGTCGTCATTTAACTTTTAATAACATTAAATAGAGACCTATCTGTGTACCTTGGACTATGTAAAGTATTCTACTAGGTTATCACTTTTGAAATCTCTCCCCTAGGGGGTGACCGGTGACCAAGGACCTGATGGTATACCTGGCCCTCCTGGCCAAGAGGTAAGGATCTGTGTGTGGGTGGAAAGATTACACATGACCTATATCAAATCAAAAGTAATTTCTCACATGCCCCAAATACAGCAGGTATAGATAGACCTTACAGTGAAATGCTTACCCACAAGCCCTTAACCAACTAGGCAGTTAAGAAAAAAATAGGTGTTAAGAAAGTATTTACTAAATAAACTGAAGTAAACAATAAAAAATGACAAATAATTAAAGAGCAACAATTTTAAAAAATTACAAAAACATAATGAGGCTATATACAGGGAGTACCGGTACAGAGAAACAGGTTAGTCGAGTTAATATGTACATATGTAGAGGTAAAGTGACCATAAGTAGGTAATAAACAAAGAGGAGCACCAGTGTAAAAATGGGGTGGTGGTATTTGGTTAGCTGTTCAGGAGTCTTATGAATTTCGGGTAGAAGCTGTTAAGAAGCCTTTTGGACCTAGACTTGGCACACCGGTACCGCTTCCTGTGTGGTAGCAGATAGAACAGTCTATAATTAGGGTGGCTAGAATCTTTGGCAATTTTTAGGGCCTTCTTCTGGCACCGCCTGTATAGAGGTCCTGGATGGCTGGATGCTTGGCCATAGTGATGTACTGGAATGTACGCACTACCATCTGTAGTGCCTTGCGGTCAGAGGCCGAGCAGTTGCCGTACCAGGCGGTGATGCAAACTATCAGGATGCTCTCAGATGTAGAAGTTTTGGAGGATCTGAGGACCCATGCCAACTTTTTTCAGTCTCCTGAGGGGGTCCTTCTTTTTCTGTAGTCCACAATCATCTCCTTTGTCTTGATCATATTGAGGGAGAGGTTGTTATCCTGGCACCACACTGCCAGGTCTCTGACCTCCTCCTTACAGTCTTTCTCATCGTTGTCGGTGATCAGGCCTTCCATTGTTGTGTCGACGGCAAACTTAATGATGGTGTTGAAGTTGTGCTTGGCCATGCAGTCATGGGTGAACAGGGAGTGCAGGGGGGGGACTGAGCACGCACCCCTGAGGGGCCCCCGTGTTGAGGATCAATGTGGCAGCTGTGTTGTTACCTACCCTTACCACCTGGAGGTGGCTCGTCAGGAAGACCAAGATCTAATTGCACAGGGAGGCATTTAGTCCCAGAGTCTTTAGCTTAGTGATGAGCTTTGAGGGCACTATGGTGTTGAACGCTGAGCTGTAGTCAATGAATAGCATTCTCACGTAGGGGTTCCTTTTGTCCAGGTGGGAAAGGGCAGAGTGGAGTGCAATAGAGATTGCGTCATCTGTGGATATGTTGGGCCGCTATGCAAATTGGAGTGGGTCTAAGGTTTCTGGGTTAATGGTGTTGATATGAGCCATGACCAGCCTTTCAAAGCACTTCATGACTACAGACGTGAGTGCTATGTGTCGGAAGTCAATTCGGCAGGTTACCTTGGTGTTCTTGGGCACAGTGACTGCTTGAAACATGTTGGCATTACAGACTCAGTCAGGGACTGGTTTAAAATGTCAGTGAAGACACTTGCCAGTTGATCATGTCCTGGAGTACATGTCCTGGTAATCCGTTTGGCCCTGCAGGGTTGTGAATTTTGACCTGTTTAAATGTCTTAATCACATTGACTACGCAGATCATGCTCACACAGTCGTCCGGAACAGCTGATGCTCTCAAGCATGCTTCAGTGTTGCTTGCCTCGTAGCAACCATGGAAGGAATTTACATTGGGAAGAAAAATGATGTGAACCCTTGAGAAGTACCTGGAATTCTGCATAAATTGGTCATAACATTTTATCTGATCTTCATCTAAGTCACAACAGTAGACAAACACAGTCTGCTTAAACTAATAATGCACAAACAATATTTTTTCATGTCTTTATTCAACACGCTGTGTAAACATTCACAGTGCAGGTTGGAAAAAGTATCTGAACCCTTGTATTTAATAAAATGTTGACCCTCCTTTGGCAGCAAGAACCTCAGCCAAACGTTTTCTGTATTTGCGTATCAGACCTGCACAACGGTCAGTAGGGATTTTGGACCATTCCTCTTCACAAAACTGTTTCAGTTCCACAATATTATTGGGATGTCTGGTGTGAACCACTCTCGAGGTCATGCCACAGCATCTCAGTCGGGTTGAGGTCAGGACTGACTGGGCCACTCTAGCAGGCGTATTTTATTCTACTCAAGCCATTCTGTTGTTGATTTACTTCTGTCTTTTGGGCTGTTGTCCTGTTGCATCACCTAACTTCTGTTGAGCTTCAATTGGCAGACAGACAGTCTTACATTCTTCTGCAAAATGTCTTGATAAACTTGGGAATTCCTTTTCTATCGATGATAGCAAGCTGTCCAGGCCCTAAGGCAGCATGGCAGCCCCAACCCATGATGCTCCCTCCACCATACTTTAGAGTTGGGATGAGGTTGTGATGTTGGTGTGGTTTGCCTTTTTTTCTCTCCACACATAGTACTGTATGTTTCTTCCAAACACCACCACTTTAGTTTAATCTGTCCACAGAATATTTTGCCAGTAGCGCTGGAACATCCATGTGCTCTTTTGCGAACTTCAGACGTGCAACAATGTTTTTTTTGGGACAGCAGTGGCTTCTTCCATGGTGTCCTCCCATGAACACCATTCTTGTTTAGTGTTTTATGTTTTGTAGACTCATTAACAGAGATGTTAGCATCTTCCAGAGATTTCTGTGAGTCTTTAGCTGACACTCTAGGATTCTTCTTAACCTCATTGAGCATTCTGCACTGTGCTCTTGCTGTTATCTTTGCAGGACGGCCACTCCTAGGGAGAGTAGGAACAGTGCTGAAATTTCTCCATTTATAGACAATTTGATTTACCGTGGACTGACATTTAGAGATACTTTTGTAACCCTTTCCTGCTTTATGCAAGGCAACAATTCTTAATCTTAGGTCTTCTGAGATTTCTTTTGTTCGAGGCATGGTTCACATCAGGCAATGCTTCGTGTGAATTGCAAACTCAAATTTTGTGAGTTTTTTTATGGGGCAGGGCAGCTCTAACCAAAATCTCCAATGTTGTCTCATTGATTCGACTCCAGGTTAGTTGACTCCTGACTCCAGTTAGCTTTTGGAGAAGTCATTAGACTAGGGGGTTCACATAATTTTTCCAACCCATACTGTGATTGTTTAAATGATGTATTCAATTTAGACAACAAAAATACAATAATTTGTGTGTTATTAGTTTAAGCACACTGTGTTTGTCTGTTGTTGTGACTTAGATGAAGATCAAATCAAATTTTATGTCAAATGTTTGCAGAAATCCAGGTAATTCCAAAGAGTTCACATACTTTTACTTGCCACTGTAGCTCGTCTGGTAGGCTTGTGTCACTGGGCAGCTCAGGCTTTGTAGTCTGTAATAGTTTTCAAGCCCTGCCACATCCGACTAGCATTCATCAATCACTGCAAATTGTTTGTCGGAGGGCATAGCGGGATTTCTTATAAGATTCTGGGTTAGAGTCCTGCTCCTTGAAAGCGGAAGCTCTGCCCTTCAGCTCCGTGCGGATATTGCCTGTAATCCATGGCTTCTGGTTGGGGTATGTACGTACGCTCACTGTGGGGATGATGTCATCGATGCACTTATTGATGAAGCCAGTGAGTGATGTGGTGTTCTCCTCGATGCCGTCGTAACAATCCCAGAACATATTCCAGTCTGTGCTAGCAAAACAGTCCTGTAGCTTAGCATCTGCGTCATCTGACCACTTCCGTATTGAGCGAGTCACTGGTACTTCCTGCTTTAGTTTTAGTTAGTAAGCATGAATCAGGGGGATATAGTTATGGTCAGATTTGCCAAATGGAAGGTGAGGGAGAGCTTTGTACGCATCTCTGTGTGTGGAGTAAAGGTGGTCTAGAGATTATTTTTCCTCTGGTTGCACATGTAACATGCTGGTACAAATTAGGGTAAACTGATTTAAGTTTCCCTGCATTAAAGTCTCCGGCCACTAGTAGCGCCACCTCTGGATTAGCATTTTATTTTTTGCTTATGACCTTATACAGCATATGACCTTATACAGCATATACTGATCCAGCATTGGTTTGTGGTGGTAAATAGACTGCAAAAATATACATGAAAACTCTCTTGGTAAATAGTGTGGCCTACAGCTTATCATGAGATACTCTACCTCAGGCGAGCAAAACCTCGAGACTTCATTAATATTTGATTTTGTACACCAGCTGTTATTGACAAATAGACACAAACCACCAGCCCTTGTCTTACTGGAGGCAGATGTTCTATCTTGCCGATGCACGGAAAACCCAGCCAGCTGTATGTTATCCATGTTGTCGTTCAGCCACGATTCTGTGAAACATAAGATATTACAGTTTTTAATGTTCCGTTGGTAGGAAAGTCTTGATCGGAGTTCATGCAGTTTATTATCCAATGATTGCACGTTGGCTAATATGACTGATGGTAGAAGCGGGTTACCCACTCGCCTTCGGATTCTTACAAGGCACCCCGACCTATAACTCCTATATCTCAGTCTCTTCTTCATGCGAATGATGGGGATTTGGGCTTTGTCCGGTGTCTGAAGTAAATCCTTTGTGTCCAACTCGTTAATAAAAAAATCTTTGTCTAGTACGAGGTGAGTAATGGATTATATTCAACCTGTTCTCTGGTTGTCCACAGGGTTTCCCAGGAGACATCGGCCCACCAGGTCACAATGGCCCTGAAGGCCCAAAGGTATGTATACTGGCACTATCTTTCTGCGTATCTAGTAGTGTACCATTGTCTTATATCCGATGGTGCGATGATTCTATCTTCACACAGTTCATGGCAATGCGGTCGGTAAGAACGACACCATTTGTTTTAAAACATTGGCTGTGTACTTAAAAACCTCTTATGGATAGGGGAGACGCTAGCGTCTCAACTGGCCAATTGCTGGGGGAAATGCAGAGTGCCAGATTCAAATAAAATGCTATAAAATTCAAACTTTTGTTAAATCACACATGTAAGATACTCAATTAAAGCTACACTCGTTGTGAATCCAGCCAACATGTCAGATTTTTAAAATGCTTTTCGGCTAAAGCATAAGAAGCTATTATCTGATAGCCTGCACCATCTGCACCAGCAGTAAACAAAGGAGCTAGCATAGCAGGCGCTACACAAAACGCTGAAATAAAATATAAAATATGCATTACCTTTGACGAGCTCCTTTTGTTGGCACTCCAATATGTCCCATAAACATCACAATTGGTCCTTTTGTTCGATTAATTCCGTCCATATATATCGAAAATGTCCATTTATAAAGCGCGTTTGATCCAAAAATAAACAGCTTACAAAAACTTAACGTCACTACAAAATATTTCAAAAGTTGCCTATAAACTTTACCAAAATATTTTGTAATATTTACCAAATTACTTTTGTAATTCAACGTTAGGTATTTTTAAATGTTAATAATCGATGAAATTGTAGACGGGGCAATCTGTATTCAATACAGGAAAGAGCGGGGCGGCAGTGTAGCCTAGTGGTTAGAGCATTGGACTAGTAACCGAAAGGTTGCAATTTCAAATCCCCGAGCTGACAAGGTACAAAATCTGTCATTCTGCCCCTGAACAGGCAGTTAACCCACTGTTCCTAGGCCATCATTGAAAATAAGAATTTGTTCTTAACTGACTTGCCTAGTAAAATAAAGGTAAAATAAAAATAAAATAAAAAAAGAAACCAGCACTGCTTCTCACATCTTACGCAACTCACAAAGTGTCCCCAGTTCCGAGTTGGCCTACTTCTTCATAACACAAATAACCTCAATCATATTCCAAAGACTGGCGACTTAAAGTGGAAACGGTAGGAACTGAAAATAGGTTCCTATAAAATATCCAATGGCAAAGACAATATAGGGTACAGAGAGGGGGGGAAATCTCATCAGTTAGTCCTCTGGGTTTTGCCTGCTACATAAGTTCTGTTATACTCACAGACATGATTCAAACAGTTTTACAAACTTCAGTGTTTTCTATCCAAATATATGAATAATATGCATAATATGCTTATATTCTTGGCATGAGTAGCAGGAAGTTGATATTGGTCACGCAATTTATCCAAAAGTGACAATTCTGCCCCCTAGCTTTAAGTGGTTTTAACATCCTCATTTGGCGTAGTCGGCTGGATCAAGCACTTCTATGAGCAAGTGTTGAGAAGTGGTCTGGGAGGTTCAGTTGGTTTTTAGTGAATACAAAGAACGGTGGGTGGCAAAGAGCAGGCGCATGGACCTTTGAGGCCTTTTCTGGGGACTATGGTGACTGCTGGGGACCAGTCCTGTTTTACTGCCAGTGGTGCATCATGGATAGCAACATGGGTTCCTTATGCAATCTAACATTCTGTATCATTCTCCTCAGGGGAAGCCAGGGAACAGAGGATTACCAGGGCCTAGAGGAACTGCTGGACTAGAGGTGGGATTGTCTTTAGTGTTCTGTATTTACTAAACATGTCAAGATTTAGTCTTACTTTGGCTATGTATGTAGAATGTATGTAAGAGATAAGACAGAAATCTGGCATTGACACATAGCCCAGAGAAAATACAAAGTGTTTTTTTTATGCATAGTGCTTTTGTCCCTGCCTTGACCCTCTGTCTCCATATTGTTTTCCAGGGTGATGAGGGGCCACTGGGACCACCTGGGTCAACAGGACCAGAGGTGAGTGCTAATTGGACAGCTCAGAACCAAAACAAGGAAGTCAGAAAACACAATATGGGTCACTCAGCACATGAAAACACCCAAATGTTCATCTCCACCATCAAAAAGCCTGTTTCATAACAATGGCACTTCAGAATGGGAGGCAATTTGCTGCAGTCCGTGTTTAAATCCAGCTGAATCACTATGATCTGGTTAGCTACATACCAGCAGCACTTGGCTTGCTGTCAGTCTATTGTGCAGAAAATCTATTTTGATAGATGGCTCAACGCTTATTGTGCATTTGTGGCAACGGTTTGGTCAGTAAAATTGCTGTGCTACCACCACATGGTGCTCATCTGTGATACAAAAACAACACCATTGGAAGAGATGGGATTATAAAAAACAAAGCTTTATGGTTTTAAACCAATGAAAATAAAGTCACTCATTTATGCACCTAGTCAGCTATCCCAGTTAGAGAATTATGATTTCTTTGAAATAAGAAACTGTCCAAATATCTGCTTCCTGCATTCATTTTTAAAGTTGTTGCTTTTGGAACGCTGCCATTTTGCTAAACACTGATAGTAAATGTCAAGCCTCATTAAAATACTGAACATTTTATTTAAAAAAACGTCAGTTGGAATGGCTGTTGTGAAATGATAACTCTTCGATCTCTCTTGCCTAATATTTTGTGAGCTTGTTAAGTCAAACTCCTCCAACGTAGACAGATAGATTTCCCATTCCTTACTCTAAATAATCATAAACATCTGGATATCTATGAGGATAGACTCTCTCTTTCTCTTCTCCTAGATCCATTAAGCTAGGTCTGAAAGCCAAACCTCTGATTGTGTCAGTTAGTGTTTGCATCCCAAATGGCACCCTATTCCCTATAAAGTGCACTACTTTTGACCAGGGGTCTAGTGGCCCTGGTCAAAAATAGTGCACTATATAGGGAATAGGGTTCCATTTGGGATGTAGACAGTAGCCTTGGATTCCACCGTACTGCATCTTCCTGCAGAGACATCCAATTTGCATCCATCATAGCCTGAATAGAGAGTTAATCTGGAGTCACCCGAAGTTCATACATCTGACTAAGCACATTAAATAACAGAGGATTCTAAACTGCCATCTTCAAAAGATGGAAACCACAACGAACTGAATATACTGATTCAATATAACACATAACACATTTGATCCAATTATAGTTTAAAGGCCCAGTGCAGTCAAAATGATGTTTTCCTGTGTTTAAATATCATAACAGCTGATGAAACTAAGACTGTAACAGTGTGAAGAAATGTGATCCGTGTTATTTCCTGATAATTGCTGGTTGAAAATGCAATACAAGACCTTCTAATCAGCAGGTTTGCATGCACAGAAAGTTTGCCTTTCCATGATGACATCAACATGCAGGAAATTGGTTAATAGGCCAATTCCAAACCTCTCTGCCAATTTCTCCTCCCCACTCAGACCACTCCCAGACAGTCCTAGCAAAGTTCTTGCTTGAGAAGTAGTTTTTTGGTAAAAAAAAATATTTTTGCCCATTTTAAAATGACTTAAATGTAAATGTAATGTAAATGTAAGTAGCTAGGTTTCCATACAATTGTCGACAGATTTTCAGAATATTCTAAAATCTGCATTAAGAAAACATTTGCATTTTCCCACCAGTGCTGTGTTTCCACCAAACTGTGTGCAATGAGGTAGTGAACACAACATTTTCTTATTCGCTTTTGTTTAAATTTTTTTATCTGAAATTCAATGTGTTTCCATCGCATTTTCAACACTAAATCAAATCAAATCAAATGTATTTATATAGCCCTTCGTACATCAGCTGATATCTCAAAGTGCTGTACAGAAACCCAGCCTAAAACCCCAAACAGCAAGCAATGCAGGTGTAGAAGCACGGTGGTTAGGAAAAACTCCCTAGAAAGGCCAAAATCTAGGAAGAAACCTAGAGAGGAACCAGGCTATGTGGGGTGGCCAGTCCTCTTCTGGCTGTGCCGGGTAGAGATTATAACAGAACATGGCCAAGATGTTCAAATGTTCATAAATGACCAGCATGGTTGAATAATAATAAGGCAGAACAGTTGAAACTGGAGCAGCAGCACGGCCAGGTGGACTGTGGACAGCAAGGAGTCATCATGTCAGGTAGTCCTGGGGCATGGTCCTAGGGCTCAGGTCCTCCGAGAGAGAGAAAGAAAGAGAATTAGAGAGAGCATATGTGGGGTGGCCAGTCCTCTTCCGGCTGTGCCGGGTGGAGATTATAACAGAACATGGCCAAGATGTTCAAATGTTCATAAATGACCAGCATGGTCGAATAATAATAAGGCAGAACAGTTGAAACTGGAGCAGCAGCACGGCCAGGTGGACTGGGGACAGCAAGGAGTCATCATGTCAGGTAGTCCTGGGGCATGGTCCTAGGGCTCAGGTCCTCTGAGAGAGAGAAGGAGAGAATTAGAGAACGCACACTTAGATTCACACAGGACACCGAATTGGACAAGTACTCCAGATATAACAAACTGACTCCAGCCCCCGACACATAAACTACTGCAGCATAAATACTGGAGGCTGAGTTACCAATAGTTTTGTCAGAAAAACTGGTGCATTAAATTGCAAATGTGCCGACTCTGGTCTTGGCACCTGCGCTCCAGCCAGCAGTTTGCAGATACAGTGCAGGCGGCTAGTATACATGATGAGATTAGAATGGATAGGTGCAAGAATGTTTTTATTTGTCATACAGTAGTCAAGCATTGACCATCATGTCACCAGAATAAGACCCCCGGAGCATCAAGCTCATCACCGTGCAGTTTCACCACCCTGTGAAGTTCATCATAACTTACATCTATAGCCCAATACAGTAAATTGCATTGTTTCCCAAGTCATGGTGGCAGGATGACACACCATACCATTGTGTGACTCCAAGTTTACAGCGACATGTGCAAATATTAATATAATAATCATCATAAAGGCTTTTCCATCGCCATTTATCGCATGGTACATTTTACAGACACAAAAAGTTCCCACCGTGTCAAACGAACAAATTATCTGTTGGCATTTCTGAAAAAGTATCCAAAGTTCCTGTTTCCATCACAGCTGTCGAGATTTATTTTTTTATGCGGTATGACTTTACTCTCATAAAAACTGTGGATGGAAAGAAACCTAGTTAGTAAAGTACTTATTTGTTACCCAGAAATTATTTCATATTATTGTAAAAATGTCTGCATTGGGCCTTTAATACTGTAACGCATTAGGGAACTTTGATGCTGAATTGTTTATGAGTCGTTGAAAAATATAGAGTGGGATAGGGACGTTTCTACTCTCGGCCAGGAAAAAGGCTTTAGCAAAAACCATACAAAAGTATCACAGATTTTTTTGCATGTTAAACTTTGACAATAGCGGAAGACATTCCACCAAATTTGTATAAAAGCTGAGTGCTTTGTTGGCGCTCTTAATAACCTTTTGGAATGTTTTCTTATCACTCATTCTAAATAATAAAGACATTAATCATGTCACACACTGGTTTCAGGAAGATAAGACAGTATACGAATTAGTCCATAAGGGGACACGTCTTGGACACACAATGGAGGTGTATGAAAGCATCATTGCAAACTTCCTCATTTGCAAATATCAATTCAGACACACATCAAGTCTTGAATCTAGGTTCTACTTACCGTATTATGTGTAGTAATGTAGATTTGGTAGTAGTGACTGTAAGGTACAATACTGTGGTTCTACTTACAACACGACGGTAGTAGGCCTGATTACCAACAACAACGAGGCAGCCTACAAGGAGGAGCCAGGCACTCTGACGGTGTGGTGCCAAGTAAAGTCTCCCTCAATGTTAGCAAAACAAAGGAGCTAATTGTGGATTTCAGGAGGAACCAGGCTGGACACGCCCCCATACTCAACAACGGGGCCGCCATGGCGTACATATCTCAGAGATGATTAATGTCACGTGTGCTCCCTCTCCGGCCTCTAGGTCACCAGGCTCCTCGTTATGACGCACACCAGTCACCATCATTACGCACAACTGCGCGTCATCAGACTCACCTGGAATGCATCACCTCCTTTATTACCTGCCCCATATACAGTTTAAGTCGGAAGTTTACATACACCTTAGCCAAATACATTTAAACTCAGTTTTTCACAATTTCTGACATTTAATCCTAGTAAAAATTCCCTGTCTTAGGTCAGTTAGGATCACCACTTTATTTTAAAAATGTGAAATGTCAGAATAATAGTAGAGAGAATTATTTATTTCAGCTTTTATTTCTTTCATTCCCAGTGGGTCAGAGCTTTACATACACTCAATTAGTATTTGGTAGCATTGCCTTTAAATTGTTTAACTTGTGTCAAATGTTTAGGGTAGCCTTCAATAACCTTCCCACAATAAGTTGTGTGAATTTTGTCCCATTCCTCCTGACAGAGCTGGTGTAACTGAGTCAGGTTTCTAGGCCTCCTTGCTCGCACACACAGTTCTGCCCACAGATTTTATATGGGATTGAGGTCAGGGCTTTGTGATGGCCACTCCAATACCTTGACTTTGTTTTCCTAAAGCCATTTTGCCACAACTTTGCTTGCAAGTATGCTTGGGGTCATTGTCCATTTGGAAGACCCATTTGCGACCAAGCTTTAACTTCCTGACTGATGTCTTGAGATGTTGCTTCAATATATCTACATAATTGTCCTGGCTCATGATGCCATCTATTTTGTGAAGTGCACCAGTCCCTCCTGCAGCAAAACACCCCCACAACATGATGCTGCCACCCCCTTGCTTCACGGTTGGGATGGTGTTCTTTGGCTTGGAAGCCTCCCCCTTTTCCCTCCAAACATAATGATGGTCATTATGGCAAGACAGTTCTATTTTTGTTTCGTCAGACTAGAGGACATTTCTCCAAAAAGTACGATCTTTGTCCCCATGTGCAGTTGCAAACTGTAGTCTGGCTTTTTTTATGGTCGTTTTGGAGCAGTGGCTTCTTCCTTGCTGAGCGGCCTTTCAGGTTCTGTCGATATAGGACTGTGAATATAGCTAATTTTGTACTTGTTCCCTCCAGAATCTTCACAATGTCCTTTGCTGTTGTTCTGGGATTGGTTTGCACTTTTCGCACCAAAGTAAATTCATCTCAAAGAGACGCGTCTCCTTCCTTAGCGGTTTGACTGCTGCATGGTCCCATGGTGTTTATACTTGCGTACTATTGTTTGTACATATGAACGAGGTACCTTCAGGTGTTTGGAAATTGCTCCGAAGGATGAACCAGACTTGTGGAGGTCTAAACAAAAAATTACTTGTGTTAATGCACTAAGTAGATGTCCTAACTGACTTGCCAAAACTATAGTTAGTTAACAAGACATTTTTGAAGTGGTTGAAAAACCAGTTTTAATGACTCCAACCTATGTGTATGTAAACTTTCGACTTCAACTGTATGTCACTCCCTTTGGTTCTGTTTATTTTATCAAAACACTCACTCCCTGAACTTTCTTCCCGACTCTCCGTGCACATCGTTACAGAATGACACATCACCAAACGGAAGCATCAGGGGGTGATTTTTATTAGATTGTTTTGTTTTTGGAGGTGATATCGGATCCGGGTGTCCGAACCGGAGCTACCTGGGAGGCCTCGGCTGGTTTGTTGGGTTCTCCTGCCTCAACTGGCTCGACGGGTTTCCATACATCAGCTGGCACGATAGGCTCCCATGCCTCAGTTGGTGAACAGGTTCCCGTGCCTTGACTGAAGCAACCGGGGAGATCTCAGCTGGCTCATCAGGCCCTCACGCCTCAGCCGGTTTGTTAGGTTTCTGTCTAAGCGGAGGCGACCGGTCACAGAAGCAGAGGCGACCGGTCGCACACCTGTCACCATCGTTATGCGCACCTGCGCACCATCAGACTCACCTGGACAGCATCACCTCCTTGATTACCTGCAGTATATATGTCACTCTCTTTGGTTCCTTCCCCAGGTGTCATTGTTTTTGTTTAAGATTCATGTCTATGTGCTGTTAGTGTTTCTTGTTTGTATTATGTTGTGGTTTATTTTATTTTATTAAAACTCACTCCTTGAACTTGCTTCCCGACTCTCAGCGCACATCGTTACAATTAATTATGTAACCACATGGACACCGTGGTGAAGAAGTCACGACAGCGACTCTTCAAACTCAGGATTCTGAAGAAATTCAGCCTGTCCATGAGGGCCCTCAGTGTTCTACAGGAGCACCATCGAGAGCATATTGTTAGGCTGCGTCACAGCCTAGGGTGGCAACTCCACCACTGTGAACCGCAATGCGCTTCAGAGTGTGATTCTTGCAGCTGAACGCACCATTGGGTGCACACTGCCTGCCCTACAGGACACCTACAACACCAGGTGTTGCAGGAAGGCCAAGAAGATCATCAGGGACCCCAGCTACCCAAGCCATGCCCTGTTCTCCCCACTTCAATCAATCTGACACGGGTAGTACAGGAGCATCATCGCAAAAAACTGGAAGACTGGCCAATAGTTTATACCCTCAGACCATCAGGCTGCTGAATAGCCACCACTAGTCAGCTACCTGTTCGCCCCTCCCCCTACTACTCCCCATATGGATTTTCTCCCCCCCCCCCTTTAACAGTCACTACTCTGCCTCCCCCCAATGGACATTTATTTATTCATCACTGCAACAGTTGTTATGATGTGTATATTACTGCTATTTCTATTTAGACTGTTTTTCTTATTGCCATTTTCATTATTTTATTAAAATTAGTCCTTCATGAGCTCGGAGTCTAAGATTTTCACTGTACCCTGCAATCACACCTGCAACCCTGTACATGTGACTATTAATCACTCTGAATCTGATGAAGTACTGTACTATGGTTCATGTTTGTCTTCTGTTCAGGGCAGACCTGGAAGGCATGGATTCCCGGGGGAAACAGGAACCGAAGGATTGAAGGTCAGATCCTATTAAAATGATGCACCATTCAACTGGCTGAGTGTCTCTCTCTCGCCATCTGCCTGAGTCTATCACTATCACTGTCGTTAAACATGGTCTCCCATGCTCTCTCTGCCTGTTTCTCTTTGTCTCTCTTGGCCTGTTTCTCTCTTTCTGTCTCTCTTTATCCCAACCTGTAAAGTCTTATTTAACTGTGTAAATTTGACATACATTTTCTACTACCAGGTGAACTGCCCTCTCACCACATTCTCTCTGGCTGTTCTGAGCTTTAAAAAGGTCTGAATCTGTTGATTCAGAATTAAATGAATGAAATGCTAATTCTGTCTTCTGCTACAGGGTGAGACGGGAATAACTGGAGAGGTCGGAAAGCTTGGAGAGAGGGTAAAGGCTTCTCTCTCTCTGTCTCTCACTGTTTGTTTACTTTACTCTGTGTGTGTGTGTGTACTGTGTACTCGGAGTCTCTCTCTCTCTCTGTTTGTTTACTGTACTCTGTGTGTGTGTGAGTTTGTGTTTTGCTTTTGCCCCACTGCTCCAAAGGGAATGGTGTAAGTACAGGACTTTGACTGTCTTTTCCTGTGTTGCTGTCTATAGGGACTTGTGGGTTTTATCGGGCCTAATGGGGAGACAGGCCTAGCAGGAGAAAAGGTTAGATGTGCATCTTTACGTTAGACATTACAGGAGGACTTCTCATGTCATATATCTTATGTTGCCATATTGAAAGAGATTCTGATTCATATATGTTATTGTTCTACTTTCCCAGCGTGCTAAACTGGTTGAGATTATGCTATTGCAGACAGTTGTAATCTGGTTCTAATGAAGCAATTTCAACCAGTTTTGCCTGCTGGGATTGCTTCCTGTTGATGTCTTGAGATTTACAGTGCCTTCAGAAAGCTTCTTGACTTTTTTCACATTTTGTTAAATTGAGATTTTTGGGTCACTGTCCAACACACAATACTCCATAATGTCAAAGTGGAATTATGTTTTTCAAAATGTTTAGAAATGTATTTAAAAAAATGTCAAGCTGAAATGTCTTGAGTCAAAGTATTAAACAACTTCAGAAGTACAAATGTGCTTAACTAGTCACATAATACATTGCAGGAACTCACTGTGCAATAATAGTGTTATGTGATTTAAAATGTAAAAAATACATTTGAAAAAAGCAGACATTGAATATCCCTTTGAGTATAGTGAAGTTATTAATTACACTTTGGTGTATCAATACATCCAGTCAATACAAAGATACAAACAAAGGAAAACACTTTCAAACAGTTACAGAGTTTAATGGCTGTGAAAGGAGAACACTGAGGATGGATCAACAACATTGTAGTTACTGCACAATACTAACCTAAATGACAGAGTAAAAAGAGGGAAGCCTGTACAGAATAAAAATATTCAAAAACATGCATCCTGTTTGCAATAAGGCACTAAAGTAAAACTGCAATAAATGTGGCAAAGAAATAACTTGAACCTGATAACAAAGAGTTATGTTTGGGGCAAATCTAACAACACATCATTGAGTATCACTCTTCATATTTTCAAGCATGGTGATGGCAGCATCATGTTATGTATATGCTTGTCACGGCAAGGACGACGGAGTAAAAATAAATGGAATATAGTTAAGCACAGGCAAAATCTTAGAGGAAAACCTGGTTCAGTCTGCTTTCCAACAGACACTGGGAGACAAATGAACATTTCAGCTGGACAATAACCTAAAATTCAAGGCCAAATATACACTGGAGTTGCTTACCACGATGACATTGAATGCTCCTGTGGTGGCATAGTTGGCATAGTTACAGTTTTGACTTAAATAGGCTTCAAAATCTGTCAAGATTTGAAAATGGCTGTCTAGCAATGATCAACAACCAACTTGACAGAGCTTGAAGGATTTTAAAAATAATAATGTGCAAATATTGTACAATTCAGGTGTGCAAAGCTCTTAGACTTACCCAGAAAGATTCACAGCTGTAATCACTGGCAAAGGTGATTCTAACATGACTCAGGGGTGTGAATACTTATGTAAATTGATTATTTCTGTATTGAATTTTCAATAAATGTGCAAATAATTCTGAAAGCATGTTTTCACTTTGTCAATTTGGGCTATTGTGTGGCGATGGGTGAGGGGAAAAAAAGAAGATTTAATCCATTTTGAATTCAGGCTGTAACACAACAAGGTGTGGAATAAGTCAAGGGTTATGAATACATTCTGAAGGCAATGTAACTATTACTCTGGGTTTCCCCTGAACTTGTGACCTGACTAGGACTAACTCCAGGCCCAGAGTTTTTCCTAGTCAGGTCGTGGTCAGGAAAAACTCCTGGCCTTACTTATGTAATACAGGGTTCTTATAGTTATGCTTGTTTTCCCAGGGGGACCGTGGGGAGATGGGCTTGCCTGGACCACCAGGGGAAAAGGGGGCGATGGTAAGGAGTAAGTCTGGACCCCGTCTGTCTTCCAAGGGGCATTCAACTCTATATGGGTCGGGTAATGTTCCATGTGGGGGTCTAGGGTTAGGACAGGGTGTCATGTGGGGGGGGCTTGGCGATAAGGAATGGGGTACTAAGATAGGTATCACTGAAAAAGAGTTATGTATTGAGCTTGTATAACTTGTATGAAATTACGTTTTTGTTAGGTCATACTGGCCGACTTCATATTGAGATGAACTGTAGCGAGAAGAGTATTTATGTTGGATCTAAGTGTGCAGAAGTTTCCAAATAAGTTATTTTTATATCTAATCTCAATTACAAGCCTCTCAACTCAATACCCAATATGGTAAAAGCAGAAACATTTGCTTACACAGCTGAAAGACAGCTGGAGGTGCCATATTGTTTGCATCTTCAGGTAACTGCCAAAATAATGGAAACAGTGAGTGATACAACGTATATTGAAAGCAGGTTCTTCCACACAGGTGTGGTTCCTGATTTAATTAAAAGCAATTAATATCCCATTATGCTTAGGGCCATGTATAAACATTTTGGGCTGGCCATTATTTTGGCCATTATTTTGACTGCCATAGCTATGCCCCCATAGTATAACAATGCCCCCATCCACAAGGCACGATTGGTCACTGAATGGTTTGATAAGTCACCAGATCTCAAACCAATTTAACACTTATGGGAAATTCTGGGGTGGTGCCTAAGACAGTGTTTTCCACCACTATCAACAAAACAACAAATTATGGAATTTCTGCTGGAAGAATGGTGTCGCATCCCTCCGTAGAATCTATGCCAAGGCGCATTGACTCTGTTTTGGCTAGTGGTAGCCCAAGCCCAATTAAAACACTTTATGTTGGTGTTTCCTTTATTTTGGCAATTACTTGTATATATCTTCAGGTGTCCTGACTCTCTGTGGTCACTAAAGATTCCATGGCACTTATTGTAAGAGTAGGGGTGTTAACCCCGGTGTCCTGGTTAAATTCCCAATCTGGCCCACATATCATCATGGCCAACTAATGATCCCCAGCTTCCAATTGGTTCATTCATCCCCCCTCCTATCCCCTGTAACTATTCCCGCGGTTGTTGCTGTAAATGAGAATGTGTTCTCAGTCAACTTAGTTGTTTTTACTCAAGCTGTTTATTGTATGACAACAGACATAATGATGCAGCTATTGAGGAGAACTGGAGTAGGCCAGATACAGTATAACTCCGTACCTAAACTAACAAACTGTCCAGTCAGCCACATCATGCAGGCTAAGAATAGATACATTACATCAAAATTGTTGAACAGACAACATATTGTCAATAGTCACCAGTTCACTTTCAGTATTATTTAGAGTATGTAAAAAAAGGGGTTAAATGGGTTTGAAGTATGATGGATGTCTTCATGGTGTTGTGGTGTTCTGTCTGTCTATCAGGGTCATCCCGGAACTCCTGGAGAGTGTGGCCCCTCTGGACCTCTAGGGATACCAGTAAGTAAAGCCTGCTCACTTTACCTTTCTGGGACTGGTTTCCCGGACCCATATTAAGCCTAATCCTGGACTAAAAACAACTTTCAATGGAGATTTTTGTTGTTGTCCATGGAGCAGTCTTAAAACGGGTCTTTCAAACCGGCCCATAAGGTTATGGTAACATTTTAAACGTCCTGTGCCCTCTAGATTTACAAGAACAAACCCCGTCACACCAACACTACTCTAAAATAACATCCTTTGTCATTTGCATTTGGCGGTCTAAGGCACTGCATCTCAGTGCAAGAGGTGTCACTATGGTACCTGTTCGAATCCAGGCTCTATCACATCTGGCTGTGATTGGGAGTCCCATAGGGCGGTGCACAATTGGCCCAGCGCCGTTCGGGTTTGGCTGGAGTAGGCCGTCATTGTAAATAAGAATTTATTGACTTGCCGAGTTAAATAAAAGTTAAATAAAATAAAATAAAGCATGGCAGAATGAACTCAGAAGCAAGACATCACTGCTGTAAACAGAAACTGAATCACAAACTGAATGAGACTTCAAGTTAGAACTTGTGTTCTATTTGGCACATCAGCTTAGCATAGAGTGAGTGTAGTTTATTAAAGTGTCTTTCAAGGTCAGACTAGAACTCTAAGTCTACTACCCATTCTGGCTCCTCAAAGGTCTGTTGCCTTTCTTGTTTGGAATCCAGCTACGTAAACATAGCCAATAAAGGTCTGTAACGAGGCCCATATAGTAACACCGCTCAGTCCTTTTTACTCTTCGCTCATTTGGAGACCAAAGACAAGAGTTTTTCACACAAAGGGGCGGTTGGGAGAAATTCCTCCGAGCACATACCTCTGTTGATGGGGAGTGAGAGTGACAGTCATTCACTCAAACAGGCAGCTGTAAACGTTTCTTTAGTTCCTCTGGCTAAAGCGAATGCAGCTCCCACCCTTTTGCCTTTATAGCATGTCTACATGTCTCTAGTCTCTTTACGCCGTGCACTGACATCACACAAGTTGTGGCAAGACATGCCGGACTGTCTCAGAGTGCTTTAGCAAACTGCACGGAAGACAGCAGGCGAGTACTTTACTCTAAAAAGGTGAAACATACTCTTCAACTTCTAACCAGGTGTTCTTTGAAAAGGACATCAATAGAATCTCTTTTACAAGCATGACTATAACACATGTCCTTCAAGTGCATGATCTCAGCTCTTTGGTCATGATAGGGATGAATGGCATTCACTAGCATCCTGGAGACCCAGTCCAACTCTCATTAGTCAGTCCTGCAACTCGTCTCAGTGAGTGTTGTAACGTTATTGCCTTCCGTCATCTAATTGTGTTGTAATGTTCTTCCTCCTGCAGGGCCAAGCCGGATCAAGGGGTCTCGGTGGGATCAGAGGAATCAAAGGCAGGAGGGTAAGGAATGAGGTTTCCTCTTTAAGCATCGGTACTTTCTGCTATGAATTGCTATGGTTGTTATGAACTTGCTGTGTAACACAAGGTGGCATTGACGTGGATCAGTGGTCACCAACCTTTTCTGAGCCAAGATCACTTTCGCAGTCAAAAAGCAAGCTGAAATCTACCGCTCAGATAGTTTTTTTTTAACATGACTTAAAAACTGGAACATTAACCGAATAAAACAGTTCTGTACGAATGAGGTTTGGGCAGTAGGCTAAATACATTATCACAGCATATTGGCCTGTCAATATTGTTAAGTTCAGAGTGTCTCTGAACTTACAATGCCTAGCCCCAAGTCGTTATATATATTTTTTAAATTATTGTGCATTTTGCTATTTGTCTCATGACTCCTGCATGCTTTTACTACGAACTTTCTTTACCCAACCGTGGGACAGACTATGTTTGTTCCCACACTCGGGACTCTGACTCTCTATTGGTTACACATACTTTTGGCCTCCCATCCCATTCTAACCACTTCTCGCCGGCTTTGTATTCATGTTACCTGATGAAATTGCTGTACAATATGATCTTGTTGCCATCTGATGCACATTCAGATGTCATAAATCAACCCTGTCCTATGCCGTGCCTTGATTGTATTACTGTTGATGATATCGGGAAATGTGCATGTACACCCTGGCCCATCTACAGTTGCTTGTGCTCTGATATCTGCTTCACTGATTTCTGCTCCCGTAAAAGCCTGGGTTTTCTGCACCTTAACAATAGAAGCTTATTACCTAAAATTGATCAATTGAAAGTGTGAGTTCACAGCTCCAATCCAGATGTGTTGGTCTTTACTGAGACGTGGCTAAGGAAGAGTGTTTTGAATACTGATGTTAACCTTTCTGGTTATAACCTTTTTCGGCAAGACAGTTCTTCCTAAGTTGGGGGAGTGGCATTCTTTACCAAGGATCACCTTCAGTGCTCGGTTGTCTCCACCAAATCTTTCCCCAAACAATTTAATTTGCTGGTTTTATGTATTAAACTTTCAAATAGCTCTTTGTTGACTGTTGCTGGGTGCCATCGTCCTCCATCAGCACCGGCCTGTACCCTACCTGCCCTAACTTCTCTTGGCCCCTTACACCAAGTCTGAATTTGTCCTGCTAGATTACATAAACTGCGACATGCTTAAAGCACCTGACCTAGTCCTAAAGCAATGGAAATCCCCAAATCTTTCTCAGATTATTACCAATCCGACAAGGTATGACTCCAAGCACCCAGAAAAGGCTAATCTTCTTGATGTTATCCTACAAATAATCCTGATAGGTATATGTCTGGTGTTTTCTGTAATGACCTTAGTGATCACTGTTTTATAGCCCGTGTTCGTAGTGGCTGCTCAGTGAAACGACCTGTCCTGATTTGTCATAGACGCTTGCTAAAAAACTTTAATGAGCAAGCTTTCCTTCATGAACTGGCCTCTGTAAAATGGTATAGAATCAGCTTGATCCCCTCTGTCGAAGACGCTTGGACCTTCTTTTTTATATTTTCAGTGGTATTGTTAACAAACACACCCCCATAAAGAAAATTTTAATTAAAAACAGTTTCAGCCCCTGGTTCGACCGTGAGTCGAGTTACTCCACTTCAAGAATTCCATTTGGCAAAATGCTCAGCACACGCATACTCTGGCTCTCGTTCAGGCAAATGAGAAATAAGTGCATTTAGGCTATTCGGAAGGCCAAAGTTAGTCACTTTAAGGAGCAGTTCTCTCTCTATGGGTCTAACCCCAAGAAGTTCTGGAAAACTGTTAAAGACCTGGAGAATAAACCCTCCTCCTCACAGCTGCCCATGTCCTTTAAAGTTGATGTGGTCGTTACTGACAAGAAGCACATGGCTGAGCTCTTTAATCACCACTTCATTTAAGCCAGGATTCTTATTTGACTCAGCCATGCCTCCTTGCCTGTCCAACATTTCCTCATCTCCCACCCCTTCTAATGCGACTATCCCCAATGCTTCTCCCTCTTCTTCCCTTGCCCCGCTACAAAGTTTCTCCCTGCAGGCAGTCACTGAGTCTGAGGTACCAAAGGAGCTCCTGAAACTTGACCCCCAAAAAACATCTGGGTCAGATGGTTTAGACCCTTTCTTCAAGGTGACTTCCCCTATCATCGCCAAGCCTATCTTCAAACTCTTTAACCTGTCTCTTCTTTCTGGGGAGGTTCCCATTGCTTGGAAGGCAGCCACAGGTCATCCTTTATTAAAGGGGGAGATCAAGCTGGTCCTAACTGTTATAACTGTTATAGGCCTATTTCTATTTTTCCCTGTTTATCAAATGTGTTGGAAATCAACTGACTGGCTTTCTTGATGTCTATAGTATTCTCTCTGGTATGCAATCTGGTTTCCACTCAGGTTATGGATGTGTCACTGCAACCTTAAAAATCCTCAATGATGTCACCATTGCCCTTGATTCTAGCAATGTTGTGCTGCTATTTGTATTGACTTGACCAAGGCTTTTGATACGGTAGACAATTCTGTTCTTGTGGGCTGGCTCAGGAGTATTGGTGTCTCTGAGGGGTCTTTGGTTTGCTAACTACCTCTCTCAAAAAGTGCAGTGTATAAAGTAAAGAATTCTGCTGTCTCAGCCCCTGCTTGCCACCAAGGGAGTACCCTAAGGCTCAATCCCTGGCCCTATGCTCTTCTGAATTTACATCAATAACAATGCTCAGGCAATAGGAACCTCTCCCATCAATTTATATGCAGATGATACTCAGCTGGCCATCCCAGGAGTTTGTGTTAAAGGCTCAAGCTTTGATAACAAAATAGATCAGTTGATGTAGAACTTGCGAGGCACTGCAGAGCTTAAATTGAAATAATTAGCTTTTTTTATTTTACTGGACTGATGGTATCTGCATCTAATGGTGATGGTGTTTTCAAGACAACTGGGAACTCTGAACATAACATAAGGTCAAATCATGATGTCCGTAATCTTCAGGTTGGAAAGTTGGAGTTCTAGAAAGATGCCAGAGTTTCCGACTTGGAATTACGACTTGGAGCTCAAAACGATTTTTTCCAGTCTAATCCTGTTATTTCCGAGTACTCAGATGTCTTGAACGCACTGAAGTCGGATAGTTCTGAGTTCCCAGTTGTTTTGAACACGGCATTAGTCTCAGCAGAGGGAGAGAGCAGCAGAGGGTCTGCCTCTCAAGGTCCCTGCTCTCTCCTTCCTTTCCTCTGGTGATACTGACCAGAGAGATGGGACATCGTCTTTCACCTAATGGCGAAACTCGAGTTGCACCGAATCTGCCTCATGCGCAAATTCATGTTGTTCCTATGACCAGAGAAAGTGAAGTATTCCTCAATATTAAAATAGACACGACGAGCTGCTGATAATAATACAAATGCAGGCTTATTGATACACTTGGCTACTAATTAATTGCAGCTGCAGCATGATTGTTTTATGTTTTGGAATAGTGTTGAATAAAAACAGTGTTAAAAGTGCTGAATAAAAACTTTAACATGAACTTACTCATAAAAACAGCAGCTCTTTGCTGTATTGTTTGACAGTCTCTCTCCGTGGTCATGGTTTTAAAAGTTATCAAATCTTACGTAGGCTAGCATCAAACTTATCTGTGGCCGTGGTCCTGGAAGCTCTGTAAGCACGGCGATGTGAGTTATCCAATTGACCAGCGCAGTAAGCACCCACGATATAGCCACAGAACTCCCGGTCCACCAGGCAGGAGGAGTTTGTATTTTCAGACAAATTTAAATTGTTCAAAATGGGTACAATTTGCTTACCCGGTGCGCAGGGCTTCTGAATCAAGTGCACCTGCCACCAAGAATTGTGATCAGCCAGTTAGCAACCACTGATTTAGATGGAAAGCTGGACACAACATTCATTAAACATTATACTGTAGATATGCTAGTGTGAGAGAACCAATATAGTACAACTTTTACGGTTTTCTTCTAACTCCTCCTCTGACGAAGAGGTGTAAAGCAAGGATCGGACCAAAATGCGGCGTGGTAATTTTCATACATGTTTAATGAACGAATAAACACGAACAATACAAAACAACAAACGTAACGTGAAAACCTAAACATCTGGTGACAACAAACACAGAGACAGGAACAAAAGGACACTAAGGACAATCACCCACGAAACACTCAAAGAATATGGCTGCCTAAATATGGTTCCCAATCAGAGACAACGATAAACACTTGCCTCTGATTGAGAACCACTTCAGACAGCCATAGACTTATCTAGAACACCCCACTAAGCTACAATCCCAATACAAAACACACCACATACAAAAACCCATGCCACACCCTGGCCTGATGAAATAAATGAAGACAAACACAAAATACTTCGACCAGGGCGTGACAGAACCAACCAACCCCCCCCCCCCCAAGGTGCGGACTTCCGGACGCACACCAAAAACCATAGGGGAGGGTCCGGGTGGGCGTCTGTTCATGGTGGCGGCTCCGGAATGGGACGTGGACCACACTCTATCAATGTCTTAGTCCCTCCTCCTCGCGTCCTTGGATAATCCACCCTCGCCGCCGACCATGGCCTAGTAGTCCTCACCCAGAACCCCACTGGACTGAGGGGCAGCTCGGGACTGAGGGGCAGCTCGGGACTGAGGGACAGCTCGGGACTGTGGGACAGCTCGGGACTGAGGGACAGCTCGGGACTGAGGGACAGCTCGGGACTGAGGGACAGCTCGGGACTGAGGCAGCTCGGGACTGAGGGGTAGCTCGGGACTGAGGGGTAGCTCGGCATTGAGAGGAAGCTCAGCACTGAGAGGAAGCGCAGTACTGAGAGGAAGCTCAGTACTGAGAGGAAGCTCAGGCAGGTAGTTGGATCTGGCAGATCCTGGCTGGCTGGCGGCAGATCTTGGCTGAGAGCTGACTGGCGGATCTGGAAGAGTCTGGCTGACTGGCGGATCTGGAAGAGTCTGGTTGACTGGCGGATCTGGAAGAGTCTGGCTGACTGGCAGATCTGGAAGAGTCTGGCTGGCTGGCGGTTCTGGCAGATCCTGGCTGACTGGCGGATCTGGAAGAGTCTGGCTGACTGGTGGATCTGGAAGAGTCTGGCTGACTGGCGGATCCTGGCAGACTGGCGGATCTGGAAGAGTCTGGCTGACTGGCGGATCCTGGCAGACTGATGGATCTGGCTGCTCCATGTTGACTGGCAGCTCTGGCTGCTCCATGCTGACTGGCGGCTCTGGCTGCTCCATGCTGACTGGCGGCTCTGGCTGCTCCATGCTGACTGGTGGCTCTGGCTGCTCCATGCAGACTGGCGGCTTCTTGCAGACTGGCAGCTCTGGCGTCTTCTTGCAGACTGGCAGCTCGGGCAGCTCCATGCAGACTGACAACTCTGGCAGCTCCTTGCAGACTGGCAGCTGCTTGCAGACCGGCAGCTCTGGACTGAGCTCCTCTGCATACTGGCAGCTCTGACTCCATGCAGCGGAGCTCTGGCTGCTCCATGCAGACTGGCAGCTCTGGCTGCTCCATGCAGGCTGGCAGCTCTGACAGCGCTAAACAGGTGGGAGACTCCGGCAGCGCAGGAGAGGAGGCAGGCTCGGGCAGCGCTGGAGAGGCGAGGCGCACTGTAGGCCTGATGCGTGGTGCTGGCACTGGTGGCACTGGGCCGAGGACATGCACAGGAAGCCTGGTGCGGGGAGCTGCCACCGGAGGGCTGGTGTGTGGAGGTGGTACAGGGTAGACCGGACCGTGCAGGCGCACTGGAGCTCTTGAGCACCGAGCCTGCCCAACTTTACCTGGTTGAATACTCCCGGTCGCTCTGCTAGTGCGGCGAGGTGGAATAGCCCACACTGGGCTATGTAGGCGATGCGCAAGGCTGGTGCCAAGTAAGCCGGCCCAAGGAGACGCACTGGGGACCAGATGCGTAGAGCCGGCTTCATGGTATTTGGCTGGCTCAATCTAGCCCGACCGATACGCGGAGCTGGAATATACCGCACCGGGCTATGACTGCACTGGAGACACCGTCTAACACGGTGCCTGCCCGGTCCTCTAGCCCCCGGTAACCACAGGAAGTTGACTCCTACCTAGCGTCACCATACTCCCTGTGAGCCACCCCCAAGAAATTTTTGGGGTTGACTCCCGGGTTTCCTTGCCAACCGTGTTCCCTCATAACGCCGGCTCCTCTCCGGCTGCCTCTACTCTCCTAAGTGCCTCCACCTGTTCCCATGGGAGGCGATCTCTTCCAGCCAGTATTTCCTCCCATGTGTAGCAACCCTTGCCATCCTCCCATGTCCATTCCTCATTTTGTTGCTCCTGCTGCCTCTGTTGCTTCTCCTGCGGCTCCTGCCTGTTGGCACGCCGCTTGGTCCTGTTGTGGTGGGTGATTCTGTTACAGACCTCTGACAAGCGGACCAAAATGCGCAGTAATTTTCATACATGTTTAATGAACAAATAAACACCAACAATACAAAACAACAAACGTAACGTGAAAACCTAAACAGCCTATCTGGTGACAACAAACACAGAGACAGGAACAAAAGGACACTAAGGACAATCACCCACGAAACACTCAAAGAATATGGCTGCCTAAATATGGTTCCCAATCAGAGACAACGATAAACACCTGCCTCTGATTGAGAACCACTTCAGACAGTCATAGACTTATCTAGAACACCCCACTAAGCTACAATCCCAATACAAAACACACCACATACAAAAACCCATGCCACACCCTGGCCTGACGAAATAAATGAAGACAAACACAAAATACTTCGCCCAGGGCGTGACAACAACAAAGTACAATATACTACAGCATAGTGCCTGGATAAAGGGTTACCATTTATTGCACTGTAGGACTGCTCAACTGTGTGACTGATCTCTCTAATATGCATAAGTGGTATCATTTGGGGATATTGTTTAATCATTTTGCATAACTTGTTTAATATTCGAAGCAATCACAGATTGAATACTTAACCTATAATAGCCGTTAATTATAAAAAAGGTCTATAAAAATGAACCATAGAAGATCAATGCAATTAAACTCAGATGTGGCACATTAAGCGACGGAAAAGGGGCAGAGATTCTTTAGTGGTGAAACAATCTTCTTACAGTATATCAGTATTCACAAATCCGTATTCATAAAGTACCTCCAATACAGATTTACCCAAACCCTGCCAGACAGTGATATCCTTTAGATCAGCAAAGCACCACCAACAAAGATCTGCAATGACTCCAGAAGCCAGTACCACAACAGCCTGGGGAGAGAGATGATAGATTCAGTATGTGTCTGAGAATGAACGAAGTGAAACAATCATATCTTATATAGGGCAGGGAAGTACCACAAACAAAGATTTGCCCTGACTCAGACCCTACCAGATAATACCACAGCGGCACTGGGGAGAGAGATGAGACATACCGTTTATGTCTGAGAGAAGGATAGTAAGAGCACTTCTCCAACAACAGATAGCACTGTTTACTCAATAGCATCATTCCAAGTCCTCCTTTGTTAATTGTGTGTTTGCTGCGTATGTTGAGGTTGGACAGACGAAGCCAGTGAGGCTTTGAATTAGGTTAGAGAGGAACAAGGAGGTTATACATTCAGCTCTGTCGTGGACTCTAACCCCCTCTGGTGTGAGTTATCTTCATGACTCTTCAATCCTCAAGGGATGCATTTCGTTGAATCCTCTGTGCGCAATTACCAAGCACATGTTGGCCACCTTGAATCATTGACCTCAACCGTACACCCAGTCTCTAAGACCAAGAGCCGTAGCATTCACAGAGATGAAAATGAACGAGGGACACAGCAGTAACACATGGTCTGGTTGACTAGATATGATGCAGAACGAATCATGTCATTCCCTGTTAGTGGAGAGAATGGATCAGTGTCGTGAGGGAAGAATCGTCCGTCATCTCTGCTCCAAAAGAAACAGGACCGGCCATTTCCCATCAATCAAATGTATTTATAAAGCCCTTTTTATATTAGCAGTTGTCACAAAGTGCTTATACAGAAACCAAGCCTATAAACCCAGAGAGCAAGCAATGCAGATGTAGAAGCACGGTGGCTAGGAAAAACATCCTAGAAAGGCTGGAACCTAGAAAGAAACCTGAAGAGGAACCAGGTGAGTCCTCTTCTGGCTGTGCTGGCTGAAGATTATAAGAGTACATGGCCAATAAGTCTAGATCGTTCTTCAAGATGTGCAAACGTTCATGGATGACCAGCAGGGTCAAATAATAATCACAGTGGTTATGGAGGGTGTAACAGGTCAGCACATCAGGAGTAAATGTCAGTTTGCTTTTCATAGCCAAGCATTCAGAGGTCAAGACAGCAGGTGTGGTAAAGAGAGAGAAGAGGGGGTCGAAACAGCATGTCCGGGAAAAGGTAGCACGACCGGTGAAAAGGTTAGGATTCCATAGCCGCAGGCAGAACCACAGAAACTGGATCAGCAGCACAAAGGTGGATTGGGGACGGGGACAGCCAGGAGTTGTCAGGCCAGGTAGTCCTGAGGCATGGTCCTAGTGCTCAGGTCCTCCAGGAGAGGAAAGAGAGAGAGAGACAGATGGGAGAACTCAGCAAACTGTATGACTGTATTTACATTCTTGTATGTTCCTGTGCCATGCAGTACAGTACCCTCATCAGTACTGGACTGCTGAAACTCCCAAGATCACTGAAATGTCTTTGGGGATATCAGGGCTGTCCTAGCAGTACTATCTACTCTGAGCCCAATTCACTGTTGGATATGGCACCCAGACCTCCTATTTCCCCTGTGGCTATCCATCTATCAACTTTTCCAAGTTTCAGAATAGTATCTAATCTCCTATGTACTCATGCTAGATGCCTGAAGCACATGGATAGAATTTCTTAAAATCAAAATGAATAGGAATTTGTGAAACCATTCAATTATATGACTACATTTTTTCCACAGTGATCCTAGTATGGAGCCGTATAGGCATTCACATCTAATTGGTAGGGTCAGATGGAAAGGTCGTGACAGGATTAGTCAGCAGTCAGATGGAAAGGTCATGACAGGCCATGATTAGTCAGCAGTAAGACTCTAGTCTTGTAAAGGTCATGTGTTCCCTGTGTGACACTGTTCCGAATGTTCAGTTGAATACCATGGTCATACAATAGCTGGTCTTGGAAAAAAGAACATAGACATCAGTGTGCATTGTATAGGGAAAACCACGAGCGTTTACTGAACCAACCACAGTCACATCTCCCTCTGTCTCCAATAATACCTCTTTCTTCTCAGTAACCACGGATTTGTGTTTTTAAGCAATTTCCCAAATGAACACTGTCATTAGGATGGGAACATTTAAGTGTGAACATTGAGACGTGTGTTAAAGCCTTTCTGACTGAAGTGCCCTTCATGGTGAAGAGAATACTTCATATTTCATCAATTAATCTCTCTCTTTCTGTCTCTCTTTCTTTCTCGTTTCTCGCTCCCCCCTCTCTCCTACAGGGTCCGAGGGGTCCTGATGGTCCAGCTGGGGAGAAGGGGTCAGTTGGCGGAAAGGTGAGGATGAAGTTCAAAGCTCATATGTCAAAGTCTACACTATTAATACAGTATTTCTGCTCCATAGCTCCACTTCATCTGACTTGACTCAGTTACTGTATGCTACGACCTTTACGGAACACACTAGCCACAGCCAATGGAAAACATGTATAATGCCACAGCCGCGGGAAGATGTTTTGAGTTGGGGGAGCCTTAAAAAACGCATATCATGCAATTCTGTGTCGTTTAGGCCTACGTGACAAAAGACATCAGAATATTTTTTTATACTACACAAATGACTGAAATGAGTGGCTACTCTAACACTGTCAAACAGATCAATACAAATGAACTGGTCTTGACCTGGCCCGGGCTAAAGAAAAAAAGGGAGACACAGATTGTACAATATTAGAAGAAAATATACTGTATATTATAGGCTACTAAATCAACTTTCCAGGGGCACTGACTCACCCAATGATGAAGATAGCATGAATATGCGTAGCCTAGGCTTTTGACTGGTGATCGTCTCAAGATGGGCCTGAGCTACTATCAAAATCAGTGAGTTGTGAAAAAAATGGTAGCTTCGACTGACAGATTCGTATTCTCTTTTCAGCAGTAGGCATTTGCTCTACCAAAATTGTATTTAGAAATTTGTGAAAGGCCTATTGCTATTCACTGAAAGTGCGAAGAGAAATAGAATGCATAGAAAGAATCCATAGAACGAAAGTGCCCATTCAAGTCAGGACTGGCAGCCATTTTCAATGCATGCATGCTGCCCAAATTCAGTTCAGACAGGAGTAATTATACAGTATAATTTGGCAAAATTATTTAAATTTATCAGGGAGTGCTGCAGTACCCTCAGCACCCCTACTTCACGTGGCAATGGACTGCAATGCGGCATTGGTTTAGGTCTTAAATTGACACTTAAATATGCCCATATAAGAGTTTTTCAGTAGTTTTTAAATAGTTAGATCATTTTCAACATCTGAAGGACACTTTTTACTCAAGGGGGGAATCTAGGACAAGAGCTCTTATGTGTAAAGTGTGTGAAGCTGTAAGTGAGATTGACACGTGTTTTCTTACAGGGTCCTGATGGTCCACCAGGAAAATTTGGCTTCCCAGGGGAGATGGTACGTACAGGCAATTTCAAGATCCCTATGTTTTTAAGAACAGTTTTTGCTCATACCCTCCTACTCATGGCTATGTCCAACTCATGGGCTTTTGGGTATAGTCTTTCCTACCTTACTTTGCATGTTGACTTTGCACGCTTTACCCCTTATTTAGTGTTCACATCATTTCCTGGCTGGTAATGAATAGTGTAGGACTATGAGTGCCCATTCATATCATGTTCAACTTGTTAACACATTTTCATTAGAGGTTCCAATGGCCCAATGGCTCATTTAGTTAGAGTGTGATGCTTTAAAGTTACAACGCTAAGGTTGTGGGTTTAATTCTTGTATGGGACATTCACACATACTAAATACATGAATTGAATGTTAACCGTGCGTCACCTTGGATAAATGTGTCTTCGGAACAACCATAATGTTTCCGCTTAATGACCATATTATGTGCTTGATATTAATTTCAACCCTTATTTCTCTCCATGTTATTTTGCTCCAGGGAAATATTGGGGAGCCTGGGGAAGCTGGACCTAAAGGATTTCCAGTAAGTGACTGGGGCTAACAGAGTACTCTTTTAGGTTAATCATGCCTTTAGGGTGGACACAGTTTAGAGGGGCAACCATTAGCAATGGAAAAAGAGAGGCTTGTGTGTAGCATGTAGGGCATGCAGTTGTATAACTATTCTCCATGTCGTTGCTGTAAATGTTTTCTCAGTCAACTTACCTGGTAAAATATGGGGTAAAATATATAAAGAATATGGGGAAAAATATATAAAGAATATGAAGTTGAGAGTTGCTATGGGTCTTTGGACAAACATTAGCTATGGGAAAAGAGAGGCTTGTGAGTAGCACTTAGTACATTAAAGCTGCGTATGAATAGGCCTCCCAAGTGGGGCAGTGGTCTAAGATCCTTCACTACAGATCCGGGTTCAATCCTGGGCTGTGTCGCAGCCGGCCACGACCCGTCATCTTGGGTTAGGAGAGGGTTTGGCTGGCCGGGATGTCCTTGTCCCATCATGCTCTAGCGTGATGGGTGCTCTCCTGTGGCGGGCCGGGTGCATGCACAGGACATGGTTGCCATTTGAACAGTGTTTCCTCTGACACATTGGTGTGGCTGGTTCTGGGTTAAGCGAGCATTGTGTCAAAAAGCATTGCGGCTTGGCAGGGTAGTGATTTGGAGGACGCATGGCTCTCGACCTTTGTCTCTCCCGAGTCCATACGGGAGTTGCAGCGACGGTAACTACCAATTGGATATCATGAAATTGGGGATAAAAAGGGGTGAGATGTGTATAGTGGAAATGGTCTGTCTTCCTGTGAACTTAGTTAAATGCTATCTGCATTTATAACAACTGGGTTTATATTATTTCAGGGTCGCCAAGGACTCTCAGGACCTCCGGGTGCCAAAGGAATAGCAGGAGAGCTGGTAAGTCCTTTTATGTCTAAATATTTGTAGGGTTTATCTGCCAAATCCGTGTCAGTCCTAAGTGTCTCTGGCCCAGCCAGGGATATGGGAGTTATATCCTGTGTTTAAATTCCTATAGAGCTCAACACTTAATGCCACATCAGGTTAGCGTTATATTTCACCTTCAAGCCAGAAAGCTGTCTTTGATTTCATTACTTCCCCTAACTTTGTTTACTGTATTGTCTCCATACAAATACCCTTCCTTGGGTGTCTTTCTACTGCTCCTCTACTTGAAACCAGGGGTTATTGGATCCAACAAACATCTTAGAGAGGAAGTGACTAGGGGAAATGTCCCAAAAAATCTGCATCTCCATGTGTTGTAAACTTCGGTGTGCGTCTACAGTACGTCTTCATTCCGATACCTCAAATGGTGCAGCATCTGCTGGTTGAGTAGCCCAGGGAAGCCTAATCCTGCATTAATGTAAGATAAGATGATTTACTCAGAGCTTCCTGCAGAGGCAGAGAGGCAGCTTTATGTGAACATTGGGGTTTTTTTCTCCACCACATAGCCTACAAAAGCTTTGGCTCTGTGTTCTAAGTCTCTAGCAGTAGGAGCTGATCTGGATCTCAAGTCTAGATTCATTTATCACCACCACTCCATGATTTACCCTCAATGGCTTTTTCACATTTGTATCCTCGCTGCCTCTTTCGCGTTATAATCCTTGCTGCCTGTTTCACATTTCTATCCTTGCTGTGTTCCCTTACATTCGCTTATTATCTACAATGTACTTAGTTATTCCGGTGTAGTTTTTTTTATCCGCAATGTACTTAGTTATTCAAGTGTAGTTACTATGATATAAGGGCTGCATAGGCCTATGTATTTGTGTGTTCAATCATCACTACACTGCCTCTGTCTTATCATCCTAGGGACCAACTGGGCCACCAGGAACAATGGGTCCCCTGGGACAGATGGGCCTCAAGGTAAGTTTCACCACACTCCATAAACATGCCAAACGGTAGTATTGTGGCTTTTATAGGTTATTGTAATTGCCCGTGTAGTGTGCCATTCACATAAGGCATTGGTCATTGGAGCCTGAACACTATCTGTCTAATTTGATTGTCAATGGGGATTTTTCTACGACAGGGTCCCCCTGGAAAGGTTGGGGAGTGGGGATTGCCAGGAGAACCCGGAGAGAAGGTACGATAATATCCTCAACTGCTCAGAAAAATAGTTGATGTATTCAACAACACTTCTATCAAGGGGTCACTCAACATCCCACTTCCAATGCCATAACTTACCGAACCAGTAAGAGTCTGTATATCAATCTGCTGTATGCATGTCCATAGGCCACACAATCCATGTGCTTAGTGTGTTATTGATCTGTGTGACAGGGTGCCCTTGGACCAGCGGGAAACCTCGGAGAGCAGGGCCTCATCGGACAGAGGGTGGGTACCCCAAAGTTCACTTGTACCCATGTTGGTGATTCCTCTAGTAGTAACATTGGCCTTATTAACTTGTACTGAGCCCTCCTCTCCTTCAGGGTGAGATGGGAATCGATGGGGAGGCTGGACAGAGTGGACCAGATGGACCTAAGGTAAGAGATAACACTATGGTAATAGGATCCATCACAATGACTAACTTGAGTTGAAAGTCTCGGCCAAGAGTTGACAGTCATTGTCTCTTTGGCTGTGTTTTCACAGCCACCCGAAGAAGGTGATATAAATCGGAAGTCTAAAGTCCAGATTCCATGTGGGGTTTTTTGTTTACACATTCTGGAAGAAATCAGATAGTTATCAGATATACAAATAATTGGCAAAAGATCTGAATTGGGCTGCCTGTATAAACTTTGACATCAGTGGACAATTTTGGTGCCACCCCTTTTTCTCCCCAATGGGTAGTTACAGTCTTGTCTCATCGCTGCAACTCTCGTACGGACCGGGAAAGAAGAAGGTCGAGAGCCGTGCGTCCTCCGAAACACAACCAAGCCGCACTGCTTCTTGACACAATGCCCACTTAACCCAGAAACCAGACGCACCAATGTGTCGGAGGAAACACTGTGGCCGGCTGCGACAGAGCCTGGACTCGAACCCAGAACCTCTAGTCGCACAGCTACCACTGTGATGCAGTGCCTTAGACCACTGTGCCACTCGGGAGGCCCTGCCAGTTAGAGTTGCACCCTTGTATCTCCAAATAGGATTCAGTCGTGTGATAGCCAATGATTTGTAAATCAGAAAGAGCGTCTTTTTATGATAACTTTCACTATTTCAATCAGCCATTCACACAAGAGAAGGCGATTCAAACCTTTATTAGATCATCACAGCTATATTCATATGAAGATAATGAACTGTACTGTACACTTAGCTGGAATGACAGTTATTTTCAGTCAGACTCAAGTACTGTATATGTACTGTATGCTGTTGACACTGAGTGAAAATAAATAGGCAGCTGGCCTATTTTGAGCTCTTCCGTCTGTCAGGAGTTCTGATAGAAATACAGTGGTGATTCAGAGAAGCACAAGGAGGTTTCATATCCATCTGAGCCAAGCTGCTGGATAGTAAGTGTTGTGTTGTGCATGAACACACGCACGCACACACACACACATACAGAAGCTCTTGCTCGCACACACGCGCATCATCATCCTCTCTCCAACAATCGACATATTACCAATTGTCAGTCAAACGATGCAGGACAACTCTACTATGAGTGCAGTGGCTTATGCCTTAAAACTCACAGATGCACGTCTGCACCATATTCAACTGCTGTTCACATGGAACACTTCTCCACGTCGGCCTTCAAAGTTATTTGAATATTTGTTACTACCACCAAGATCTACACCAGTGAAGTATTGTATCTGGTCACGTCTGAGTGCATCTTCCCTATGGTTCTGTGCTCAGGGCGAGAAGGGTGACATGGGACCGGAGGGGGGTAAAGGAGAGAGGGGTGAGATCGGACTGAAAGGAAAGGAAGGGTCTCCTGGACCTCCTGGCTTAGTGGGCTTGAGGGTGAGTGTCCAAACGTAGGATTATTACATCCCGAAATGTAACCTTACATTTCCTGTACTTAACTCTCAGGTTCACGTAAGTCAGACTGATGACTTAACTCACTGGTTGTCGGATGAACAATGTAGTCTACTATATGCCAAATACTGTAGGATTCATAACACTTCTTTGTCTCTCCAACAAACAATTGTTTTACTTTCTTAAGTGTAGAAAGCAAACTGCTTATGACATTGTTCTAACCATTGCCTCGTCTTCGTCACATGTTTATTGCAGTTCAAGTAATGGTCTTTTGACTCATGTCTTCCAGGGTCAGGAGGGTAAACCTGGCAAGTTTGGTGAAAGAGGAAAACCAGGGGAGAAGGTATGTACTGTATGTCAGCTCAATGCCTGCAGTTATTTAATAGGCCTCCGCCTGACACTCTCATTTAATTCCCTGAAACCTGTTAGTCGTTTTACCATAGTCATGTTTTGTAAAGAAAGTTTGATGACTGCTTGTAATTGTGGTCAACAGACATAAGGGTCAATAGCCTTCCAAGTCACCACACTATGATTAAAGTGCTCAGCCAATGGGCAGTTTTAAAATGGACAGTTGACATAGTACATCCATCCACACACCACTTCCTAATGACAGAAAGGTGACCTTGCTAATATTGTATGCCTGCTCTTTGGCAACCCTTCTCCAGGGCAGCAAGGGTCATATGGGTCACCTGGGAGAGACTGGGCCAATTGGTGAACAAGGAGAGGCAGGATTTGTCGGGCCGAAAGGATCGAGAGGAACCATTGGACCAGTGGTAAGGCTCTTCTACAGATCTGACACTGATGTGGAGGTTTCTTAGTGTTGTAGGTCACTAAGATCGATCATGTGATATTCACAGGGTTCCCCGGGTAGAATGGGCCAACAAGGCGAACCAGGCATGCCAGGATATGAGGTAAGAATGACCCTTATATCATTGAATTGGGTGTCTTTGACTCAATATTACTGAGATTTTTGTAGAATCTAGAAAAACTAAAGATGATTGATCAGTAGAGAGCATTGTCGTCTGTGATATTTTGCACAATAGGTTGCCCAAACTATGTCAGAGGTATTGAGTTGTGCTCCGTGATGACTTACACCATCTGTTATTTTAGGGCCACACAGGACGACAGGGCACACTGGGACCTCCTGGACCAAAAGGTGAAAAGGTACACTTCCCACGGTCCTGTCTGTTTGTAATAGCTCTCAAATTCTACTATCCAAATGGGCCTGGACTCATGGCCTGTGACGGTTTGGGTTTAGTGATGACTGACCCAACACTGTCTGTTATTTTGTTTGTCTGTTCTATGGTCAATCAACATTATGTCATATCCTGTTATAACAAATTGGTATGGCTAGTCTATCCTGACTAGGAAGGTACAAAACTTTAGGGTTCCAGAGTTTCTCCTGGTCAGGTCAGGTGGTCAGGAAAACTCCTAGCCCTACCCATTGGTAATAGCTGCATGTGTGCATACACTGAGAGAGTCGATCTCACTGCCTGTGTTGCTGTTATAGTTTGATAATCCTGCAAGAAGTGATCAAATATAATTGTTTGATGGCATGCACCAAGGCACATCTCATTAACTCAGGGGACATTGGCCACAAACTGCTTTGGAATACTCCTTGTCATCATTATTCAGGAGATCAATCATGGTTCAGTTGTGATAAATAGGACTTCGATATTAAGCAGTTTCCTGTTTACCGATAATGATAAACTCATAATGACATTTGACAACCTTGCTTACCCAAATTGTGCCACTGCTCATAAATCGTTAAGTTTTGGATCCCTTCTCCCCTGTTTCCTCTTCTATATCTCCAAGCACATACACAACACATGCACTATATAATACTACAAGCATCCCACATCATTCATCAGTCCCTATAAAGTCCACTGGAACATTTAATGCAATCTTGATTCCATTTAATTGGAACCTGCCCGGTTTACTGTCAACAAAAGCCCTCGATTTATTTGAATACTCCATTGTTTTGGAATCCGATTAAATTTCACATAATTTCACTTTACACAGTCTCAAGTTCAAGTTTGAAGTTTAAATGTATTGTCCTGGAGGCAAATTGGTTTTGCAGCAATGATCATACATACAATGCATAAAAAACTACATGTGTTTTCCTGTATGATTTTTTTTCCAGGGGGAACAGGGGGAGGACAGTAAGGTGGAAGGCCCTCCTGGTCCACAAGGTGACAGAGTGAGTTCCTCACATCATGTATCCCTCCGCCTACAGCAGTGTTTGGTGATTATTAGCTGCTGTAGCTAATTATCTATATGCTTCATTGTGTATGTTTCTCATCTGAAACAAGGGTCCTACTGGAGACAGGGGAGTCCGAGGAGAACCAGGTGACCCCGGATACTTAGTGAGTGGGACATCGTTTGACGTTATTCTTTCATTGACCAGGATATACTGTATAAAATAGGGGTAATAACCAATCTAGTAAGAAAGTTACTTTACTTGAATAAACTTGCTTCATGCGTGGGAAATGTTAACACACGTCTACTTCTCAGGGCCAGCCAGGAGTGGATGGAGAAAGAGGCAAGGCTGGAGCAACTGGACTACCTGTGAGCCAATGGTTATGTTTATGACTTGCTAATATGTGATTACATACACTGACAGGATCCACATAAATACAGTATCCAGCTTTTCATCATGTATGCATTCCTATTGTAGGGACATCCTGGATCAAGGGGAATACAGGGGCCAAAAGGATCCAAAGGTGATCAAGTAAGGACAACAGACCTTGACAAGTAACAACATATCTGTAGTATCCAGTGTCATTGTATACCATAACACCTGTTCACTTCACATCATGACATCTGTTTGAACCAGACACAGTGTGATTGATTTTAACCTATGGTATGATGACATCATGTCACAGTTGGTTGTTGACTGTTGTGTACTCTGATCTACTCCAGGGTCAGAAAGGCAAATGGGGGAAGCGAGGTGAATCTGGGACCAAAGGACCACTGGTAAGTGGGACACCTAGTTTGTAAAGCAATGCAACGTGTACCTAATTTAATTGATTGAATCAAATCAAATTGTAATTGTCACCTGCGCCGAATACAACCTTACAGTGAAATGCTTACTTACAAGCCCTTAACCATCAAAGCAGTTTTAAGAAAATAAATAAGTGTTACGAAAGTATTTACTAAATAAACTGAAGTAAACAATAAATAAATAAAAAATAGTCTGGGTAGTCATTTGGTTAGCTGTTCAAGAGTCTTATGGCTTGGGGTTAGAAGCTGTTAAGAAGCCTTTTGGAACTAGACTTGGCACTCCGGTACCGCTTGCCGTGCGGTAGCAGAAAGAACAGTCTATGACTAGGGTGGCTGGAGTCTTTGGCAATTTTTAGGGCCTTCCTCTGATACCGCCTGGTATAGAGGTACTGATTGGCTGGAAGCTTGGCCCCAGTGATGCACTGGGCCGTACGCACTACCCCCTGTAGTGCCTTGCGGTCAGAGGCCAAGCAGTTGCCTCAAGGAACTTGAAGCTCTCAACCTGCTCCACTACAGTCCCGTCATTGAGAAGGGGGGTGTGCTCGGTCCTCCTTTTCCTATAGTCCACGATCATCTCCTTTGTCTTGATCACGTTGAGGGAGAGGTTGTTATCCTGGCACCACACTGCCAGGTGTCTGACCTCCTCCCTATAGGCTGTCTCATCGTTGTCGGTTGTCGGCAAACTTAATGATGGTGTTGGAGTCGTGCTTGACCATGCAGTCATAGGTGAACGGGGAGTACAAGAGGGGACTGAGCACACACCCCTGAGGGTCCACCATGTTGAGGATCAGTGTGGCAGTGGTGTTGTTATCTACCCTTACCACCTGGGGGCAGCCGTCAGGAAGTCCAGGATCCAGTTGCACAGGGAGGTGTTTAGTCAGGGTCCTTAACTTAGTGATGAGCTTGGAGGGCTCTAGGGTATTGAATGCTGAGCTGTAGTCAATGAATAGCATTCTCACATAAGTGTTCCTTTTGTCCAGGTGGGAAAGGGCAGAGTGGAGTGCAATAGAGATTGCATCATCTGTGGATCTGTTTGGGAGGTATGAAAATTGGAGTGGGTCTAGGGTTTCTGGGATAATGGTGTTGATGTGAGCCATGACCAGCCTTTCAAAGCACTTCATGACTACAGATGTGAGTGCTACGTGTCTGTAGTCATTTAGGCAGGTTACCTTGGTGTTCTTGGGCACAGGGACTATTGTGGTTTGCTTGAAACGTGTTGGTATTACAGACTCGGTCAGGGACAGGTTGAAAATGTCAGTGAAGACACTTGCCAGTTGGTCAGTGCATGCTCTGAGTACACGTCCTGGTAATCCATCTGACCTTGCGGCCTTGTGAATGTTGACCTGTTTAAATGTCTTACTCACATCGGCTACAGAGAGCGTGATCACACAGTTGTCCGGAACAGCTGGTGCTCTCAAGCATGCTTCTGTGTTGCTTGCCTCAAAACGCGCATAGAAGTCATTTAGCTCGTCTGGTAGGCTTGTGTCACTGGGCAGCTCATGGCTGTGTTTCCCTTTGTAGTAGGATTCAGTCTTAGCCCTGTATTAATGCTTTGCCTGTTTGATGGTTCGCCGGAGGGCATAGCGGGATTTCTTATGTACTAGAATGCAGGTTATGATACAGTATATATGCTTATTTCTGTGTATTTCCTAGGGTCCAGAGGGTCATCCTGGCCCAAAGGGAGTTGTTGGCAGAGAAGGCCTTGAGGGCCAGCCTGGAATGGACGGCCATCCTGGGAAAGACGGAGACAAAGGAGTAAAGGTAAGAACAGACAATAACTGTGTACTCCTCCCTGACTGAAATGACCAGGGCCTCATTTCCCAAAGCCTTTTTAGCATTAAGATCATCGTTAGAACCTTAGAATGTATCTTTAGTAGCCAAGGTGTTTCTCAGAGCCTTTCTTTGGTAAAATGGCTTTTAAATAATGTTGCACATCTTACAAGTGATCCAGAACACTCATAGTGCAGCCAAAAGTGCATCGTTAGATGCTTTTTTGCCCTTCCACATCACTTTGTTCACAAAACATCTCCGCTGAATATAGAATCAAGATATTTAAGCTATCCGTCTGACTGTGACTGCGAATAACTTCAGAACGAAGTTGACTAAAAATACAAAGTATTTGCAATTGCTACAAACAAGTGAAGGATAAAATGATGCTTCAAATTAAAACCGAGATGACTGCATTAATAAGTACATAGGCTACAATGAACCAGTATCTGGGCTTGAGGAGATCCTGACACCCAGGATCCTTCAATTCAAAGTCCCATTAACCTACTCTGCAGATGTTATAACATCAAAATACATTAGGTACTCACCAAAATATGGAGTTTCGCAGAGCAACTATAGTCAATATTGCCATTATGCACGGTATGTACTCACAAAAAAAGGCTTGCCTCAATGTGTTTCATGATGTGTGATAACATGTGTGCAATGATTTAGTGCACTATTATTGGGTAAACACAATAAGCTGCTTCAATAGCCTATTTGCAGCCATAGGTGGTAATATCTCTCTAGGAGCTGATTTGTTGTCAGTATTGTGGAATAGTTCTAATGTTATGGTAAGATTTAAATGGAGAAAGCTGATCCGAGAGCAGCACTCCTTTCTTTCAATCCTATCAATATCGAAGCATGGTCACACAAAAGACTTAGCGAACGTTCTCTCTACGTGCTCGTAAATATCAATGTATCTTAATGCTCAAGTTATGTTTTCTGTAAGGCTTCAGTCAGGGTCCGCTCTGTGTGTTCACTCCTCAGGGTGAGCAAGGGGATGACGGAGAGTTTGGTATTATCGGCAAAGCTGGAAACCACGGTAAAACGGGCGTGCCAGGGCTTCCAGGCGATCAGGGCCACTTTGGATCGAAGGTGAGAGAGAAGTGAACATGTTCCAATGAACTATAGAGACCCATCATATTTATCATGTTAGACATTGTTTACGGTGTTGAGAAAAAGGAATATGCACTTTGCTTGTTATTCATTAAAACTGGTTTCTGTTCATGTGTGCGTGTGTCACAGGGTGAGAGGGGTCTCCCAGGCCAAACGGGACCTTTAGGGAAAAGAGGCCACATTGGTGGAATGGGGTTGCCAGGGAAACAGGGTCACCAGGGGCCCAAAGGACAGCCTGTGAGTAACATAGCAATAGTGCGGAGTCAGAGAAGAAGTTGCTCATTATGTAGCCCTGTTCAGTCTCACTTGACTGAAAATTCTTGTTCACCAAACCGGTTTGTCATCGTTTGCATCTGTAACTCAAAGGTTATTTGGTTGGTAATGAGTAATGAACACAGACTTATGGTAATGACTGGAATATGTGATGATGCTGGTGATGAAGATGTTTCCATCTCTCTCCTCTCCTCAGGGTGACACAGGTGAATCAGGGTACCCAGGGGTTCTCGGAATGTTCGGACCAAAGGTATGCTACACTTCCCTCCGTTTTCATCTCCCACCTGAGTCGCATGATCAAATGAAACAATTCATTAATCATCTATACAGTTTCCCCCACAAGAATGACCAAATCCGTAAACGTGGGTGTGACAAGGCTGGCTGTCACCTTTGTGCGCTTAAAGGCTTAAAACGTACACTGAGAATACAACTTGATTTATTGTGCAAAGGGTGCAAGATAAAACAATAACAGCTTATCAGGTGCTAAAACAACAGCTCCCCTTTCAGACATGGACTCGCTAGAACATTCTGAACGCACCTGTTTTATGCTGTGGCATGAGCAATAATCTAATTACAGTCCCAGCATAAAGTATTCACACCCATTGACTTGAATTTAAAATAGATTAAATTGACAAATGAATTACAAATTAAAAGCTAAAATGTCTTGAGTCAATAAGTATTCAACCCCTTTGTTATGAAAAGCCTAAATAAGTTCAGGAGTAAAAATGTGCTTAATAAATCACATAATAAGTTGCATGGACTCACTTTGTGTGCAATAATAGTGTTTAACATGATTTTTGAATGACTATCTCATCTCTGTACGCCACACATACAATTATGCGTAAGGTCCCTCAGTCGAGCAGTGAATTTCAAACACAGAGTCAACCACAAAGACCAGGGAGGTTTTCAATAATTATAATTTGTTTTTAAATGTAACCTTTATTTAACTAGGCAAGTCAGTTAAGAACAAATTCTTATTTACAATGGCGGCCTACCCCGGCCAAACCCGGACTACGCTGGGCCAATTATACGCCGCCCTATGGGACGCCCAATCACGGTCGGATGTGATACAGCTTGGAACTGTAGTGATGCCTCTTGCACTGAGATGCAGTGCCTTAGACGGCTTCACCACTCAGGAGCCCAAAAGTTATTAATTACACTTTGGATGGTGTATCAATACACCCAGTCACTACAAACTCAGTTGCCGGAGAGGAAGGAAACCACTCAGGGATTTTACTATTAGGCCAATGGTGACTTTAAAACAGTAACATACTTTGATGACTGTGATAGGAGAAAACTGAGGATGGATCAACAACATTGTAGTTACTCTACAATAATAACCCAATTGACAGAGTAAAAAGAAGGAAGCCTGTACAGAATATAAATATTCCAAAACATGCATCCTGCTTGCAACAAGGCACTAAAGTAATACTGCAAAAAATGTGGCAAAGGAATGACATTTTTGTCCTGAAGCGTTATATTTTGGGCAAATCAGCCAACAAGATGAGTAGGCCTAACGAACAGCAAAAGCATTAGCCTATGTCAATCTACTATTCCCATAGTACAAAAGTTGACTTATTCTGTGTGATAAAATAAATATTCCAAACATAGTCTAGGACAGTTGTGGAATGCGAAAGAACCCAAATTAATACAAACATTGGCATTAAAAAACTGGTTTACGCAGTGAGGCTTACGCAACAGTTCAGAACGTTTAGCTTAAAATATTAATACATTTCTGCAGTAATTCTTCACATTATAAGCGCAACAATGCGCACACGGCAGTAGGCTATAAACTCACGTGCTGCTTCTGTATGCCAGTTAGGCTCTACAGCCCTTGTAAAGCAGATGAATGTGCTTAATTTGGCCACTTTAGTTGTGATACAAACCTTATCAAAACATATAGGACTATGGGCTAGGCTACATGAGGTGTGATTCAAAAATGTCGCAAAAAAAAAGACTTTTCCCGCGGTTCATTTTCATGCCAGCCAGGTAGGCTATACTCCTGTTGTAAAGATAAACAATATGATTAATATTAGGAAGGTTTAGAACTAAATATAGTAGGCCGAGCCTATAGAAAGCTGATGGGAACCTCTTTTTAATAGAGGCCATCACTCTGTTTTCTCACACAATTGTATAACCTATAGAAATGTTGCGATACATGAGCTCATGGGTTCTCATGAAGTCTTTGATTAGATTTTTGATTACATTTGAATTGATGTCAGAGTGATTAGAGGGACAACAGAGTGCTGAGTACCAGGCTGTTAGCAAGTTTGGCAGGCTACTAATAACCAACAGCAGCATCAGCACTTTGGATTCCTAATTACTGAGACTAAATGGTCATGTGGAATTTGACTGCCTTCATGGATTGTGACCGCAGATGTGGCGGTAATACGGTCACCACAACAGCACTGTTCCTGAGTGGCAGAGTTACAGTTTTGACTTAAATCTACTTGAAAATCTATGGCAAGACCTGAAAATGATCAACAACCAATTTGACATAGCTTGTAGAATTTTGAAAAGAATAATGGGCAAATGTTGCACAATCCAGGTGTGGATATATATATATATATATATATATATATATATATATATATATATATATATATATATATATATATATATTGCTATATATATTGCTTTCCACACCTGTTGCACAATCCAGGTGTGGAAAGCAATATATATATATATATATTGCTTTCCACACCTGGATTGTGCAACATTTGCCCATTATTCTTATATATATGTAGCTTCTCTCTTTCACTAATTGTGGTTGTTCTCTCTCTTTCTTTCTCTTCTCTTTCTCTATATACTCAACAAAAATATAAACGTAACACGCAAACTGTTGGTCCCATGTTTCATTAACTAAAATAAAGATCCCAGAAATGTTCCATACGCACATACAGCTTATTTCTCTCAAATGTTGTGTACAAATGTATTTACAGTAGAAATACCGTGACGAGATCCTGAGGCCCATTGCCATGCCATTCATCCACCGCCATCGTCCCATTTTTCAGCATGATAAACCATGTTGTAAGGGTCTGTACACAAAGGTTCTTCCATGGGTTGCTTACTCACCAGACCCATTGAGCACATTTGGGATGCTCTGGATCGACGTGTACGACAGTGTGTTCCAGTTCCCGCCAATATCCAGCAACTTTACGTAGCCATTGAAGAGGAGAGGGACAACATTCCACAGGCCACAATCAACAGCCTGATCAACTCTATGCGAAGGAGATGTGTCGTGGTGCATGAGGCAAATGGTGGTCACACCAGATACTGACAGGTTTTCTGCTTCACACCCCTACCTTTCATTGAATCAGATGGCTTATTCATCACAAAACCATTTGATGTTGCCAATTATTTTAATGATTACTTTATTGGCAAAGTGGGCTAACTTGGCCAGGAAATACCAACAACGAACAGTGAGCCATCATATTCACGCACACAAAAGGAAATAATGAAAGAAAAGCATTGCAAGTTGGAATTTTGTAAAGTTAGTGTGGGAGAGGTGGGAAAATGATTGTTATCAATCAATCTTGACAAACCTCCTGGCATTGACAACTTAGATGGAAAGCTACTTAGGATGGCAGCCGACTCTATAGCCACTCCTATCTGTCATATCTTTAATCTGAGCCTAGAGGAAAGTCTTTGTCCTCAGGCCTGGAGAGAAGCCAAAGTATTTCCGCTACCCAAGAGTTGGAAAGCAGCCTTTACTGGGTCTAACAGCAGACCTATACGCTTGCTGCCAGTTCTTAGCAAATTGTTGGAAAAAAATGTGTTTGATCAAATACAATGTTATTTCTCAGTAAACAAATTATTAACAGACTTTCAGCATGCTTATTTATAGAGAAGGGCATTCACTGTCACAAATTACTGATTGGTTGAAAGAAATGGATAATAATAAGAGTGTGGGAACTGTACTGTTAGATTTCAGTCCAGCCTTTGATATTATTGACCATAGCCATATTGTGGATTCAGAGGTATCTATCTAATAGAACTCAGAGGGTTTTCTTTAATGGAAGCTTCTCTCTCTTTCACTAATTGTGGTTGTTCTCTTTCCCTCTCTCTCTTTCGCTTCTCTTTCTCTCTCACTCTCTCTTCTGCTCTCTCTTTCTCTTTTTCTCTCTCTTTTTCTCTCTCTTTTTCTCTCATTAATTTTCATGATGGAAAAATGTTTTAAGTATAAACTTAAACAACTAAAACCAGATATAAAGTATGTAGAGAAGATAATGGACGTATATATATTTTTACAATATAATCTAGTGACAACTAACAATCACCAAAATAAAAGGAGACAGTGAGGGAGAATTGAAAATTCCAAAAACAATTAATTTAGCAGTATTAATTGTTTTATGTTTGAGCAAAAGAACACAGCAAAACTGGATAACATGGCAAAATGCATAGAATTGCAGGAAACTAGCTTTAAAACTGTAAAATGTTATCTCAACGCCATGGCATATTATATTGAATCGCAAGAAATTAGCTTTAAAACTGCAACATTTTCTCTCAGTTGCATGGCAGAATGTGTCGAGTTGGAGGCAGTTAGCTTTTAAACTGCAAAACAAATTCTCAGCTCCAGGAAGAAATTAGTAAAATTGCAGGAAATTAGCGTCAAAATTTCGTCATTTTCTCTGCAGCACCAAGAAAATATTCTTTCAAATGTAGCCACGCAACAGCCGACCACGCTCATTGCCACGCCTCCTACCACGCCCCCTGCGACACCCACCACCTAAGCCCTTTTTTGATCCAGAAAAAATCCTGCAATGGTGAATGAATGAAACACAACAAACACATCTTGCTCTTGAAATAATACTTGCATAAACATTTAAAATAGTTAAATGCCTCTAGTGAAGGACCCTCTCCTTCTCAGTTGGCCAAAAATATGGTTCTGATAAAACAACGCCAAAAAGCATAACCCATTTTCAGTGGTAAATCAGAGATTGGCTGGAGATTATTAGAGAGCTTGAGAGGAATTTAAAGCCTCAAACGGTTTGGTAGCATTTTTTGTTTTTGCCCTGAAAGGGATAAATCAGAATTAAAGACTGCTGCATTTGGACAGAAGAACGGTCCACAATAAATTAAACGCACCCACGCATAACGTCACTTAACATGCCATAACTTTTGTTACTCTGCTACTCTGTAGTGATGTTGCTCTGCAGGTGCTGGCCAGCTGAGAAAACAGAGACGTTAGCAGGCTTTACTGAACTTTTAGGCAGTAATTTAGTGTGTTGTATGACTGCCAGTGCTCCACTTGGAGATTTTCCTAGTGTTTCAGTTTGATATACAGTGTACGCACAGTCACACAACAGAGGATGCTAAACAGATGATACACTGATATGGTGCAACCTTCCACTCATTTGGCCCATATCGTCATACTTCACATTCAGTGTGCATTATCAACATGTATGTTTGTCAACACATGTATTTGTATCCAACAAGTTCTCAGTCTCATGTCAGAATTAGATGTTAATCCATGTTCCTCAAACATCAAATTTCAAAGTTGTTCCAAAGTGAAGTGTTGTAGGTTAAGTTTAGGCATTAACTCCGAATGGTTAAGGTAAGGCTTAAGGTTTGTGATAAGCTTAAAACAAAAATATCAAAAACAACTTTTTATTGCTGGATTCGAACTTGCAACCTTTGGAATCGGAAGACAGATGCTTCCCCGTCCACAACACCCTATCAAAATCAAAACATGCTTGAAGGTAAAATCGCTCACTGTTGCCTCTAGTGGCCAGTTTCCACATCTCCTGACATCCTCAGACATGGATGGACGTTGAATATTGACTTGTATAACGAGTGACCTGGCTGTTGTATCTCCATAGGGACCTCCAGGAGATCTCGGCCCAGCCGGGATACAAGGACCAAAAGGGCCACATGGATTGATGGTAAGAAGAGAAAAGAAAAATGTGGACATTATGATCCTGAGTTTTTACCTGTACAGGGAAAACTCTGGGCTGTAGCTGTAACTACAAAGCCATTTTCCCCCTGGTTAGGCCAGGTAAAAATGATTCTCTGCCTAGTCAGATATCTACCTATACTTCTACTTTATCACCATGGTTTTTCTCTCTCTCCAGGGCAATGTTGGTGCCAAAGGCCCAGTTGGTATCATCGGGCCCAGTGGTAGTCCAGTATGTACATCATTAAATCTCATACCTTCTGATATGCAACACATGTTAACCCTCTCTTATTTGGCAATAATGGAGGGATTTCCCCTCTTTCTTTTCTCTCTCCCCATCAGGGTCCCCATGGTGACAAAGGGAGTCGAGGGGAGACGGTGCGTGTCCATATCTTTGATGAATCCGATCCCCTATAGACCCAGGTTGCGTCTGAAATTGCACTCTATTCCCTATATAGTGGGTACCATTTCGGACACAACCCATTGCTTAGTGTGGAGAGCACACTACTTAAAGTACATTTAGCTTCGACGCCCAAAGCCCTTTCCCTTAGTCCTCCTCTGTTGTGGAATAATTTCAGACAGTGAGAGATGACTGCTGGGCTGCTGCTTGATGCTGCTTTTGCTTCTCCTGGTAAAGGAGTTTAAATGATGAAATCCATGATATTGATTGGTCAAGACCAGTCCCCAGTTGGAGTATTATTGTCTAGTGTATTGGGGGTTTATTAATCCAATCGTGTTTCTGTTTCTTTTCATAAACAGGGGGTGCAAGGACCACGGGGCCTTCCTGGTCCACGTGGACCACCCGGGCCCCCAGTAAGTCCTTTGTGTTATTTATGTTACTCTGTGGCAGTGTTAACCTAATTTTAATATTAATTATTTTGTATACTGTACTATGACTGCACAATACATTAAAACCCACTTTCTATTTCCTTTGGTTTCTAGGGTCTCCCTGGTTCTCTGACATTTGTAAGTCTGCTTTACCCTTATGTTAAAACTTGACTGTCAGGAAGGATGAAGAGGCGTGAAAGTAAGTGTTCCAGGGTGGTCTTACTGTGTCATTTTGTCATCTCATCCAGAGAAAGGAGGCTATTGGAGCTGCTTTCCAAGTCATTATTGATTCTCATGCTGCACTGAGGTCAGAGGTGAGTACTCTGTGAGATGATCCCTTGGGAATTCATCAATGTGGCCAGAGGATAATTGTGTGTGTTAATGTCGGTGTGTAAAATGTGGTGCACATCAAACATGGTTCCCGTTATATGGAGTTAGATGTACAAAACTGAAGTCTCTCTTACAAATCAATGATTATGGGCTACTGTAGGCTCCCCATGTGTTGACTTTGTCTTCATACATTTTAGCACATTATCATGTGTCTGCCTTATACAGAGGCAATTTATCTCCTATTGGTGCTGTGTGACCGTTGTCCTCATTCCATTCTAGAGTTACCATGTCATGGACCTGCCCATGTTGGACCACCAGGGAACAGAGATCTTCAAGACCCTCCACTACCTCAGCACACTGATCCAGAGCCTGAAGAACCCGCTAGGCACCCATGACAACCCAGCACGCATCTGCCGAGACCTCAAGGACTGTGAACAGAGGATGAACGATGGTAAGGAAGTTGGAACTAATGTCGACTGAAAGACATGAAAAGCTGTGACATTATTTCCACAGAAAAATACAATGTTAATTTATTCAGTTACTAGGTCCTAGGGCCAATATTTTAACCTGCACGTGACTCTGGGCTCATATGTGCTATAACTACGGTATAAACAATAGCTCTATATACCTGACGAAGCTAGTGACACCTCTTCCAAAAGCACTAGATCCTTGCCATAGCCCCTCAGAACTCAGCTGTCAATATGTGCCCACTCTGGTGAAATTACACTACTCCTGTATCCAAAATCCCTTTTCACTCAGTTTATTTTCCCTCCCTTAAGGCACTTACTGGGTCGACCCAAACCTCGGCTGCTCGGCTGACACAATCGAAGTGACGTGTAACTTCAGCAGCGGCGGCCAGACCTGTCTGAAACCCATCACAGTATCCAAGGTCAGCATCAACTTCTATTGCTCTCACTATCTGGCTCATTTGAATTTCCTGTCTTTTGTGGCTTTTTGACAAGCCCTAACCTTTAAGTTCAAATAGGATTTTGGGGGATTTAGTCATCTCGGCACCTAGAACCAAATCTTGCATGCCTGCTGGTGTTTCGTCTGTCACAAGAGACTACGGATGGAATTGTAACGGTAGTTGACGTTTGTCTCTGTCTGCAGCTGGAGATTGGTGTAGGTCGCATCCAAATTAACTTCCTCCACCTCCTGAGCTCTGAGGCAGTGCAACACGTCACCATCCACTGCCTGAACGTCCCTGTGTGGGCCAACAGTTCCTCCCTGGAGCCTTCTCCCACCGCTGTGCGCTTCAAGGCCTGGAGTGGAGACATGATCCAGGCTGGAGGACTCTTAGAGCCCCACGTTGTGAGGGATGACTGCTGGGTATGTTGACCAGTCAAAGATTGCTCTGCAACACTTTGCATAAATGTGCCAGTATACCATGTAATAAGGATACTCTATTATTACTTATCTAACCAGAATGTAATTACCCAGTTGTACAGTGCCTTCAGAAATTATTCATACCCTTTGACGTATTTCACAATTTGTTGTGTTACAGCCTGAATAAAATCAAATAAAAATGTCTCACCCATCTACACACAATACCCTATAATGACAAAGTGAAATCATGTTTTTTTTGCCATTTTTATGAAATGTTTTGAAAATATCTAATTTATAGAAGTATTTCCATTCCCGAGTCAATACTTTGTAGAAGCAGCTTTGGCACCGATTAGACCTGAGTGTTTCTGGGTAAGTCTCTAAAAGCTTTCCACACCTGGATTGTGCAACATTTGCCCATTATTATTTTCAAAAATGTTGAGCTCTGTCAAATTGGTTGGTGGTCATTGTTAGACACCAATTTTCAGGTCTTGCCATAGATTTTCAAGTAGATTTTAGTCAAAACTGTAACTCAGCCACTCAGGAACATTCACTGTCTTCTTGGTAAGCAACTCCGGTGTATATTTGGCCTTGTGTTAGGTTATTGTCCCGCTGAAAGGTGAATTAATCTGTGTCTGGTGGAAAGCAGACTGAACCAGGTTTTCCTCTAGGATTTTGCCTGTGCTTAGCTGTTTTGTTCAATTTTCATCCTGAAAAACTCCCCAGTCCTTAATGATTACAAGCACACCTGTAACATGATACAGCCATCACTATGCTTGAAAATATGGAGAGTGGTACTCAGTAATGTGTTGAATTTGCTATATTATTTACAGTATTACTTAAGCACCTTGTTGCAAACAGGATGTATGCCTTGGAATATTTGTTTTGTCAGGCTTCCTTCTTTTCACTCTGTCAATTACATTAGTATAATGGAGTAACTATAATGTTGTTGATCCATCAGTTTTCTCCTGTCACAGCCATTAAACTCTGTAACTGTTTTAAAGTGACCATTGGCCTCATAGTGAAATCCTTGAGCGGTTTCTCTCCTCTCCTGCAACTGCGTTAGGAAGGACGCCTGTATTATTTCTGTAACTGGATGTATTGATACACCATCCAAAGTGTAACTAATAATAACTTCACCACACTCAAAGGAATGGTCAATGTCTGTTTTTTTTACCCATCTACCAATTGGTACCCCTCTTTCTGAGGCATTGGGGAAAAAACCCTGGTCTTTGTGGTTGAATCTGTGTTTGAAATTCACTGCTTGAATGAGGGACCTTACAGATAATTGTGTGTGTGTGTGTGTAGGGTACGGAGATGAGGTAGACATTCAAACATCTTTTTAAACACTATTTCACAGAGTGAGTCTGTGCAACTTGTGACTTGTTAAGCACATTTTTACTCCTGAACTTATTTAGGCTTGCCATAACAAAGGGGTTGAATACTTATTGGACTCAATATATTTCAGCTTTTCATTTTCTATTAATTTGTAAAACATCTAAAAAACACAATTCCACTTTGAAATGGTGACAAAAATCTGAATTAAATCCATTTTAAATTAAGGCTGTAACAAAAATCTGAAAAAGTCCAGGGATGCGACTGAATACTCTCTGAAGGCGCTTTATTTCATATCAATCTGCAAATAGTGCAAAGCATGACCAAATACTGTTCAGCCTCTGCATTTTGTTTTATACTCCGTGCTCCAATATTCAAATTGTTTTGTTCTCTTATCTCAAAGATTTTCTAACCAGCAGAACTTCCTTGTCTTTCAGATCAAAGATGGCCGCTGGCACCAGACCCATTTCATCTTCCAGACCCAGGACCCCAACTTACTCCCCATCCTGAATGTGTATAACCTACCAGCCACAGAGCCTGGCTCGCACTACCACCTAGAGGTGGGCCCTGTGTGTTTCCTATAGAGGCCTGTTGTTATAGAAGCCCAAAATACATTACATACACAGCCTCCTCATAGGAGTGACTTAAGGGGGATGGTGGAGGTTAGGAGGGGCTCCCTGTCCCCATATACTGGGGCCCATCAGGAGATGCAGGGCAGGTCAGGTCCCTTACCCTGCAGCATATGCTCGGACTGCAGAAACAGAAAGGGGGCACCATTGAGGGACTGACCAGGAGAAACTGCAGAGATACAATGGGGCATCTCGCACTATAGTTCCTACTGCCTGCCTGAGGAGAAGATATTAAGCTTTGGCTTCTTTCAGGGACTTGTTTTACTGTTGCACAGTATGAGCCCTGAATGCCAGAGTGAGAGAAAATAATATGACAATCTCTCTTCTGACATCACACTTGGACAACGTTTTTAAATTATTCCTTTTCATGGTCTGCACTCAACATAAATGAAAGATGTATAAAGTAATAGGGAACGATTATACATGTATTAGCATATTATGCAGTACATCTTATCTTGTTAAATGTCACACATACACATATTATTTATACATGTTACATGTATATCTTAATATAAAAGTGCAATAGACATCTCGCTCTGCAACTTTTCAAAGCAATTCAGGTTTACAGTGATCTGAAAACATTGGATATAATAGTATCATAACATTCAGGTGTAGGAATAGTTCCTATCATACATCCACAGGTGTATGCTTTCCAGCCATCTTCTCCTGCCTAGTCTGCAGATGAGGTATGAATCTACTTGTACTTGTGACTTGGTGCAGAAGAAATGCCCACCAGGCTATGAAAAACTATTGCGTTCACACACACAAACATTTCGGATGTGCGTTTCCCTAGTCAAGTGAATTGAAGCTTGTAAGAGAGCGTGGATCCAGAAGAGTGTCGGTCTGTCTACCTCCCATCTCTCATCGAGCTATGGTGCTTTCAACTGAGAAACAGAGATGACACCTGATACCTTGTGCTAAAATAATTAACCGACTCCCGTGGTGGGTCTTGTTTAATCTTGACAGAATATATCTACATGCCTTTTATACTTTAAAATGGAATATTATTTATACATTACGAATGCAAGTAATTTTTAAAAATCAAACTCACTTTTCAAGCTAACAAAACAGCGTTTTCCCCCTGCATCATCATTGTATCCCCTTTGTCCGAGTCGGAAGCTATTATTGAAGATTTAGGTCTTGTTTTTATTACTTGTTGAATGTATATAATTATGCAAAGCTTTTTGTTGTATACAGTGGATCCCAACATGCTAATTTATGTTATTTAATGTCCATGGGTTTTGCGACTTTGTCATCTATTACACTTCCCATCATCAGAGCATTTTTTGTTATTTTGCATACATTTGGGGCTTCATGGATTTCGTTATCTTTTTTTTTTTGAAAACTGTACTGTATTTGGACCGTTTAATGCTTTTACACTTACTGTTTTACACCTTATTGTTGACCATGTTTGTGATACTTTACAGACCAACCAACCATAAACTCAGAATACCTCTCATCACACAACTCAGAGCCCTCCATTTGCATTTCATTCATTACTTTAACACATCTGAGTGAGAGAGCAGATTTTTGTGTAGGTTAATGGATAGATGTTAGTGGTTATAATGCTCATTCATTCATCTTTGCAGATCCTCTGTCTGCTTCAAAATATTGCAGCTTCTAGTTTTCACTTTCCTTTTCTTCAACATTCAGGTGTTCAATAAATATTTGAAACCCAAGAAGACCATTGTGTTTTAACATTTAAAATTGTTAGCTACAAAGACACCTTGAACGGAGTTAGTTTTCAATAAAAGTTGTCAATAAAATATTGAATTCATTATTTTTATAGTGCATACACCGAGGCTTTTTGTTGTTGTTGTAAAACAGCACATTATTGCAACTGAAACATGAAAAGTTTTCCTTTTTAAAGTGTAAAAATTCTTATTTCACATCTTCACCACGAGGGCACTCATGTTCCAGTTTGAAACCCAATCTCCCATCTAAGCGTACAGTCATCTAGTTGAACACAGAAGAACTAAAGGATCTTGACATGATTTCACTTTTATAGCAGACTAGGGCATACTATACATTTCATTATATTCTGTCTGTCTCCACTCAAAATATATATTTTTTAACTGACACAAACCAAGGGAGACAGTTCAGATTTGTATCGGCTGCCAGTCAATGATCATGTCACAGGATATTATCTTGGACACATGGCGTGGCGCCCCCCATCCACAGGTAGGTTGACCCCGGTAATGAAGGTGGCAGCATCTGACGCCAGGAAGGCTATGGCATGGGCCACCTCCTCCACCTCACCTGGTCTCCCCAGGGCGTGGGTCTGCTTACACTTCTCAAGGAACTGGAGGGGGAGGAGAGAGGAAAATGGAGAGAAAGAGAGACGGGGTAGGAGAGAGCAAGTGAGTGCGTTCGGAGAGACAGAAAGATATTGCATTATAACTAGGTGACTGACAACATTCTCTGTCATATAGTAAGCCATGAGCTCTCTAAACATTGACATTTTACAATATACAGTACATACATTTTGGAACGCCATCCAGTGAACACAACCTTGTAAAACAATGTGTTATAGGTCCCTGTATAACATAGTAAGTTACCTGAGCATACTGCTCCTCATCCAGGCCTGCTCTCCTGTGGACATCTGTTATGATCACACCAGGACTGGAAGGGGAAAGACAACAGAGAGAGAGAGATCAATATGGTCGTAATAACTACATAACAAATAAGAATTAAGTAGCAAAACAGACTTGACATACCAGACAGAGTTCACTCGCACCTGCTTCGACGCTAGTTCTGGGAGAAATATGAGTCGTATGAGTATCTCCTTTATTTTCACCCACTATAATAATACATATTACAGCAAATAGAATGAAAAGTGAATGGGAGAAAAACAAATCATTCTTACCAAGTGCTATGCATCGTGTGAATTGGTCAATAGCGGACTTGGACATACAATAGGCAAGGACACCTGGGAACTAGAAACAAATGTACAATTGTGTGCATCAGAAATCATACTGGAATAGTGTCACAGGTGGGATCTGAAGCTCAGTCTCCTGTTTGGGAATCCAACATCTTAACCATAAGGCTCGGAGTACATTTCCATTTCGGGCAGGTGACACGGATTATTATTATTTTTTTGTCAGAGGCAGGGCTACCTCATCAAGAGAGCATGAGTCTGACTTGCCTCCGCTACAAAAGAATGACAAAGAAACACACACAAACCCCCGATGGTCTGGTAATACTTACTGATCGTTGCCCGTTGACACTGGACACATTGACAATAGAACCCTTAGTCCTGACGAGGTGGGGCACACACAGCTGAGTCAGATGGTACACTGATCTGTGGAATAACACAAACATTCAGAAAGAAAGGGGTGGGGGGGCAGTCCAAGTAGAGATGTTAGTGTCTGAAAAATACTGACATGATCTTCTCGTACATGATTTTGCATAACAATGCACTGCAATTAATAAACACAGAACATAGATTTCAGGCTTCATCTAATGAAAGCTTATTTTTTTTAGTTTTTGGTGCCCTCGATATGTCATTCAAGGCCCTACGTTACATATAATCTTCAGTCTATCATGAAGTCTATTCTTCAGGGTATTACAGGTCTGCTAATCCTACCTGACGTTGACGTTCATGACCTTGTCATACTGAGCCAGGTCACCGGTCTCAATGCTGCCCATGGCCAGAATGCCAGCGCTATTGATCAGCACATCCAGCCGGCCAAAGTGGGCAATGGTCAGTTCCACTGTCTTCTTTACGGTGTCCTCGTTGGTCAGGTCCCCTGGTACAAGCAAGGGCTGGTGGGCAGCAATGGACAGATCATGTTACTCATTCATCACTTTTGTTAGTGTGGTACTGTCATAATACAGGTATTGCAATTAGGGGGGTTCGATATAGCTCGCCAAGGGAACTAGTGGGCGGATTTTACCAAGGTAAAGACAGTTTCAGGTTGGATATTTGACGGATATTCACACTTCCAAACCACAATAGCTTTCAAATCACTTGAGCCACAGGCTCAAAATAAGTGTCATGTTGGAAAAATTGCGCACAACATTGCACAGGTCTTATTTTCACAATTTGGACATTAATTTGCTTTGCAATGCCAATAAACGTGGGAATGTGAGCAGCATTTTGTATTCCTAGTTGAATTAGTTAGGCAGCGTAATAAGTACAAACTTTTTTTTTTACATTTGAATTTCAATAGCTCCATGGACATGTGACCTACTGGACTCAAACAAGGTTCAGAATGTCCACTGACTACCCTCCTATATTGCACACCCTTTAGTTTGTCCATTGTCATTTCACATGTTTTTACATAAATTTTGTAAACTTCAGAATTTCAATAGCTCCTTGGTCATGTGACCTAGTGACTTCAAACAAGGTTCAGAATGTCAAAACAGTGGGCCTGAACATTGCACAACCCTTTTGTTTGTCCATTTTCATCTCACACGATTTTACATTAATTTGCCTGCTCAGCCCCCCTGAAGGACTGTGTCACTTACACACCTATTCATTTGGGCCTTCCTGACCTCCAGGCAGAACCCCATTGACCTGGTGACTCCTGGCCTCTAGGCCTACACTCCCTGCCCACCTTCTCCCTGGGCCTGAGAGTGTATAGCTTATTCCCTGGAACTACAGACCTCCAGACCTATTCTCCCTACCTGGTCAACACCCCTCTCCCTTGGCCTTAGAATATAGCTCACTCCCTGGAATTACTAAAATGTCTATTGTCCCGCTGTCAGGAACCACGTGCATCTGGTAACCCGAAACAGGCTCTTGGCACCTGGTAATTTGAAACAGGCTCTGTGCTCCTGGTAACCCACCCAAGTCCCCACTCCAACCTCCATGGCCTGAGTCCGGCCGCCCCTGCTTGGAATCTGAGTGCCCCCCCGCCTTGATGGAGGCCTCCTTGTGCATCTGATAACCTGAAATAAGCTCTGGGCACCTGGTGACCTGCCCGCTTTTATCCACCCAGAGACGAAGTCCCCAACCCAACCTCCACAGCCTGAGTGCTGCCCCCAGTCCGAGTCTGGCCGCTCCTGCTCAGACTTTGAGGGCCCCCCGCCTTGGGGGAGGCCTCCTCGTGCACCTGGTAACCTTTTGACTTCCACAGCGAGTCCCAACCTGACTCACAGTCCCACCAGAGGACGGGCGACCACCACCTAGCCCCCAACCTATCCAGAGCCCCATGGCAATGTCTTATGCCTTCTACCCACCTGCCTGGGCTCTCTCACACTCTGTCTGGCCTCTGGCCCTTCTCCGTGGACCTGGTAAATGACCAAAGAGCTATTGAATTACAATGTTCATGTAAAATCATGTGAGATGAAAATGGACAATCTAAAGGGTGTGCAAAGTGTAGGTCCACTGAGTGTACATTCTGAACCTTGTTTGTAGTCAGTAGGTCACATGACCAAGGAACTTTTGAAATGTTACATTTGGAAAAATTAATTTAAAATCGTGTGAGCTGAAAAAGGTGTGCAATATAGAAGGGTAGTCAGTGGACATTCTGAACCTTGTTTGAGGTCAGGACAATTGAAATTCAAAAATGTAAATAAATAATTTAAAATAATGCGAGATGTAAATCCACAAAAAAAAAAGTGTGCAATGTGTGCCATCGGGTTAGTTAGAACCCGTTTTTAAAGTTCTAGGGAGCAATGGTTATGTTAACTGCTGTTGGTGGACGTAAGGAAAGCTACAGGCGAATATCCAACCGGAGTCTATACCTCGGTGCGGATTTTGCACATTTTAATTTAGACCATTCTACTATAGTAACAACCCACCCAGCTGGGCAGAAGGACTGAATGTAGAACGTTATAGTTAGCTACTCTGTAACAAATACTACACCATGTCAGCGTAAATGATCTGTTACTTTGTATCAACATGACAATGACATGAATTGCACACTGGACTGTACCTCCGCAGCACCCAGGTCCGTGCACTGTTTTGCTACGTTGGTGAGGTTTTCCACGTCGCGCCCGTTCAATGCGAGCAAGGCACCAAGTTTAGCGAACATGATGCTTGTCCCTGCCCCGATGCCCGAGCTGGCACCTGTGATCAAAGTCACTTTGTCTTTCAAAGATGATACCTAAAGAGACAAAAAAGAATGTAAACAAAAACATTAAGGTCCTGTGAAGATTCCATTTCGATATGCTGCTCGCGGCGAGTTTACAACAGATTTAAGCAAACAGATAAGGCAATAGGCAGCGTTTGACAGTGTGCTAATCTAACATGAGCATGCACAAATAATTCTGACTCACCTTAAATCCTTCCCCTGAAGCCATAACGGCTTTTAAATGACTACAACCAGGTTTAAATCTGTAAAATCGGTCAAGTTCACTCGTGGCAGTGTTTAGCAACTCCGTTCCAAGTTATTTACGCAATTTTCTGACGTCATCAAAATGAGACAGAAATAAATGGCAGAATGTAGTTTTCTTTATGGATTTCACAAACGAAGGCGATTCAAGTTTATCATCATGATGGAAAAATTAAAACACACACTTTATTTTAAATACTTTATTTGGTACAAAATGTAAAACACAAGTAATATTTCAAACCAAAATAATATTATTGGACTAACAGAGATGCAAGCATTGATTGAACGAATGCGTTTAGAATCATAGCGTGTGTGTTGGCCCAATAGCAGACCTCTAGCACAAAACATAGAAGCTAAAAACTGATTTTCATAGTTTCTTGTTCATTCTCCAATCAGAACGGTCTACTGATTATGGATGTAGCTTCGGGCGCGGGATATGTACGATTTGATTTAATTGACAAAATAAAAAAACATAATACAACCTCATGTGGATACAATGCATTTTAAAAATCATAGAGGATAACACAAAAAAATGTAACTTCTTTCCATTGTGGTCTTCTTGTGAACAGAATATATTATTCATAAATGAACAACAAATTAAAGATGGAAATCAAATGGATTTGAGGCAGTTCGGAAAAGTCTATATGGATTGAGCAGAGGGTGCATCGATGGTACAGTGCAGCCAATGAGAAAGTCAGACAAGCTAGGAGCTTTTTATCAGGGCCATCAGGGCCCATTGCTTTGTCCGACGTTCCCAGTTCCTCCATAGTAGCCGATCATCCGTTGCCGACAGTGTAGCACCCACCTGGGTGATGCTTTGAACTGAAGATATTGCACAACGCTGTGTACTACTCCCTTCACAGAACAGCACAAACTGGCGCTAACCAGAATAGAAAGAGAAGTGGGAGGCCCCGGGCCACAACTGAGGAAGAGGACGAGTGCATTAGAGTGTCTAGTTTGAGAAACAGACACTCACAAGTCCTAAACTGGCAGCTTCATTAAATAGTACCAACAAAACACCAGTCTCAACGTCATCAGTGAAGAGGTGACTCCGGGATGCTGGTCTTCTAGGCAGAGTTGCACAGAAAAAGCTATATCTCAGACTGGCCAAATAAAAGAAAAGATTAAGATGGGCAAAAGTACACAGACACTGGACAGAGGAACTCTGCCTAGAAGGCCAGCATCCCAGAGTCGCCTTTTCACTGTTGACATCGACACTGGTGTTTGCGGGTACTATTTAATGAAGCTGCCAGTTGAGGACTTGTGAAGCGTCTGTTTCTCAAACTAGACACTCTAATGTACTTACCTCTTCCTCAGTTGTGCACCGGGGCCTCCCGCTCCTCTTTCTATTCTGGTTAGAGCCAGTTTGTGCTGTTCTGTGAAGGGTGTAATACACAGCGTTGTACGATATCTTCAGTTTCTTGGCAATTTCTGCATGGAAAAGCTATAATTTCTGAGATCAAGAATAGACTGATGAGTTTCAGAGGAAAGTTATTTGTTTCTGGCCATTTTGAACCTGTAATCGAACCCACAAATGCTGATGCTCCAGATACTCAACTAGTCTAAAGAATGCCAGTTGTATTTGCTTCTTTAGTCAGACAACAGTTTTCAGCTGTGCTAACATAATTGCAAAATGGTTTTCTATTTATCAATTAGCATTTTAAAACGATAAACTTGGATTAGCTAACACAACGTGCCATTGGAACACAGGGGTGATGGTTGCTGATAATGGGCCTCTGTACACCTATGTAGATATTCCATAAAAACCCTGCAGTTTCCACCTACAATAGTAATTTACAACATTAACAATGTCTACACTGTATTTCTCATCAATTTGATGTTATTTTAATGGACAAAAAATTGCTTTTCTTTCAAAAACATTCCAGGACATTTCCAAGTGACCCCAAACTTTTGAACGGTAGTGTATATGGAGACAGCACGTGGAGACTTGCAAGATGATGTTACAGGGCTCGATACTGATGTCTCTGAATGGAGAGAGACCTGGCACTCTGCATTAACATTTTACTTGACACAACCTTTACTTGTATTGACTTTTTTATGATTCAATTGAATGGTATCAGTCTATATGGGGAGGGAGAAACCCTGTGTAATTCTATGATAAGGAAACTCCTGTTGTATAAAGGACACCACACAGCAAGGTATGACCACTCTGACATGTTTGTCAAGGTAGCCACATTACCACCAGACAAAATGTAGATAGAAGCAGTGTTCTGCTAATTTAACAATGTGCACCTTTCATCTTTCCTGGTCCAAGAGACCAGCCGATACAGATACTGTGCCTATGGTATTATGTAAAGGTTTGTTTATTCTACATGGACCTGTTACTACATTTGAATATCTACATAAATTCAGCAATTGCATTCTTCTCATATTACTCTGTGCTTCTACATCTGCATTGCTTGCTGTTTGGGGTTTTCTACATCTGCTCATGTAAAAAGGGCTTTATAAATCAATTATTCAAAGGTCATTTGCTGTCATTTGATTGCTGTTTTGTGTCATCTTGTGTTTGATTGTTGTGTTGCTGTGATCAGGGCATCCTTGTGAATGAGACCCTGATCTCAATGGGTTTTTTCCCTGAATAAATAAAGAATGAATAAATAACAAAAATCTTCCCCTGGCATCTCACCATACATCTTCCTGTAATTATTAACCTGCAGGAGGTTTGTTTGTTGTGATTGAGTGGGGGGAAACTGCTGCAGGGGAAGTTCTGACAGATGGGTGTGCATTGGTGGTGTCAAGGAGACACCCATAAAACACCCACATCAAACCACACCCCAAGCTAACTCACGTTTGGCTTCTGTCACGGCCGCCAGCATTTCTTGAGGAGCAAACTAAAAAGATTGAGGCCAAATAAGCGGGGGCAGTTCCCCGTAAAAAAAAAAAAACTCAAAATATCTTAGAATTTCCTTTCTGAGAGCGTTAATAAAACCTCCCAAGAAAACTTTCAAGGAACCAGAGTCAAATGTTCTCAGAACCTTCTTGCAACTTAAAAATAAACATTCCCAGAACTGGCAAAACGTTCACTTCTGTTCCCGGTCAGGAGTATATGGCTTCGTTCCCACCACCAGTGTGAAACCAACTCCACAACTTCCAAGGAACCAAATGTGCTAGCTGGTACAGCTACTCCAAGTAGAAGCACACTCTTTCAACTTGCTTGTAGTCTTGTTTTCTCCATACATTTTCCCTGGCATCCAAAAGTACTTGTTACATTTTGAATGCTTAGCACGACAGGAAGATCGTTCAATTCACACACTTAGAGAACATCCCTGGTCACCGCTACTGCCTCTGATCTGGCGGACTCACAAAAAAACACATGCTTTGTTTGTAAATTATGTCTGAGTGTTGAAATGTGCCCCCGGCTATCCGTAAATAAATAACACAAGAAAATGGTGCAGTCTGGTTTGCTTAATATAAGGAATTTGAAATGATTTTTACACTTACTTTTTATTTAAGAACATTAAAAAAATTACATTTACTTTTGATACTTAAGCATATTTAAAACCAAATACTTTTAGACATTTACTCAACTAGTATTTTACTGGGTGACCTTCACTTCTACTTTAGTCATTTTCTATTAAGTTATCTTTACTTTTACTCAAGTATGACAATTGGGTACTTTTTCAACCACTGAAAGTGGTCCAAAGAAATATAGCTAGTTGTGCTAGACATTTTATAGATAAAAGGATTTTTTAAATGTGTGCATGTTTATTCCCTCCGTGTAAACAGCTGATTCAAAGTGGGTGTGTCAGATTTCAAAACAATACAAGGATGCACTTCAGTATCCTCCGCCAAAGGAGGCAATTGAGGAGAGGATGAAACTCCTATGCTCACATATTAACAAAGGTACACTCATATAGAGTCCACTTATCGGTTTCTGGGTCACCGAGGGGAGGAGGATGGAGGAGACGAGGAGAAAACAGACCAATTGAGACTCCCCCTCTGTATCTCTCTCTCTTTGCCCAGCTGCTCCTTTAAGTAGGTGGATGCTCCGTTTGTGTAATGGCATGATTGTCTGTCCTCTTTCTCTCCTTATCTATTCTCTTATACTTATCTTTGCTGAGACACAAGTATGGGAGTAAAATGTATGTGTGTATGTAGATTGTAGAAGTGTACATGTGACACCTACTAATGTAAACATTTCTTTATGAATACATTTGATTGTATGTTAGTCTTTATACTGACTGCATGTATGGCTTATCTAATCTATCTCACTGGTTGGTTCTGTTTTATGGTGATGGTGAGAGGCCCTCTACAGCAGATGATGATACTAGACAAGTTACAGGCAAGGGATCAGAAAATTTGACTGTCAACAGTTGTCTTCTGACCAACAAATTTCTCTCCTTTCCTTCCCTCCACCATAACCCCTCAGTGGACAATTTGTGATGTGAGTTTCATTAGTCATCTGTGGTGGACTTTTGTTCTCTGTGTGTCTGGCAGATATCCCCGCTTGGAGGTTGGTCCACCCCCTCAACCTCCAGCTCTACAAGACAGCACTGCTGTTAATTATTTGGGAAAGCCTGCCAGCACCAAGTCCTCTCCATAATCATTGATTACTCTATTGTGTACACCTCCCAGACTACGAAGAACCTTGGTGTGACTGTGAGGTATTCTGTCGCGGTGGATGACCAGTGAGGAAGCAAATAACAGATTCATAATGATAAACGTTTCCAAGAAAGAAACAACAACTTTATTTTCTTTGTATTTCATTACTTTCAACAGAATGTTTCCTAAAAGTTCAAACATGGTTACATTGAATAATATTTAATGTTCTAGGAATGTTCTCCAACTGGTTTGACATTGGGAATGTTCTCAAATAGTTCAGAGGATGTTAAGAAACAACATTCTCCCGTGGGAATTTCAGTACTTCAGCATAACGTTTTCTACAGGTTTCCTCGTGGTTTTATTTAAAGTCATATTTTCTGAACATTAATAAAACTTTCAAGAAAAACCCACAAGAAAACACTAGTGACGTTCAAAGTACGTTCTGACAATGTTGTATAAAAACATATACATTCCGTTCTCAGCGTCAACAAAACTTTCTCTATCTTCTATCTTGTTAAGTCGGATCAGGTGTCTTGGCCGGCCCCACTAATTGGCCACACCTGATCTTAATGAGTGCTTGTTTCCTTTGAAATGGGATCTGTTTGAATAGACTAAAATGAACAGCTTTGTATTAGTAAAAAGAAAACATGGTATGCTAGCTCCATCCTTGTGAGGCAGTGGACTAATTCATTCCATGGATAGAGAACAGAAGATTATAAGTATTGCGTGATGGATGCCTAAGCAAATTAATTTCCGTGTCCTGTCTGTGCTTTGGAGTTCAATACAGTTAACCTTAGCTAGCAGTGTTATTAAAAGTATGATTGAAACATTCAATGAACATTTTAAGGAAGTTATTAAAAAGCCTCCCTATAACCTTTTACGTTTTGTTCAAAACATTCACAACGTTTAGAGAGCGTTCTCAGAACATTATTTTATAAAATTCAAATAACCTATCATTTCTGTTCTCAGAACGTTAATAAAACCTCCCGGGAAAACATTCAGGGAACCATAGTAAAACTGTCTCAGAACCTCCCTGAAACGTAAAAATGTACTTCCCAGAATTCACTTCTGTTCTCAGAACGTAAAATAAATGTTCAGTTATACTAGTCAGGAAATGTATGGCTTCATTCCCAGAACCAATGGGAAACCAAACATGTACATTCCTACAACTTCCAAGGAACCAAATGTGCGAACTGTGTCAGGATTTGGCCAGGGTTGTTCCGGTTTTGGCCACTAGATGCCCCCATTGTGCTTTTTTGACCCTTTTGTTTTCCCTTGTTTCCAGTTATTATTTGCACCTGTGCCTCGTTTCCCTTGAATGTATTTAAACCTTTAGTTTTCCTCAGTTCTTTGCTCTGTGTGTGAATGTTAGCACCCAGCCCCAGCGATGGTGTGAACATTTGTTACGCCAGTTGGACTCTCTTGTGGTACTCTGTTTTTGTTCTCGTTTATTTATTTTTGATTATCTTTTGAGGCTTTTTCCCTGTTGTACCTACCACCTTGTGGATTTACCTTTTGACTTAGAGGATTACCTTTTTCTTTTGGTTTTACTTTTGACGTTGTGGATTTATATTTTGCCTGAAGAACCTTTCTTTTTACTTTATTAAAACACCATCTCAAGTACTGCTGTGTTTGCATCATCTTCTGGGGTTCTGCCAACTATTAGTGGCTCAGTTTGCTAAGTGACTGTTTCTCACACCGGAGACCTGAGTTTGTAACCAGGTCCTGACAAGCTGGGTATCTAGTGGAGCCGTTATGCCCTGACCTTAGTTATCTTTGTTTTCTTTATTATTTTGGTTAGGTCAGGGTGTGACGAGGGTGGTATGTGTGTTTTTGTATAGCTATGGGGTTTTGGTATGACTAGGTATAGGTCTACGGTGGCCTGAATTGGTTCCTAATCAGAGACAGCTGTTTATCGTTGTCTCTGATTCGGGATCCTATTTAGGTTGGTGCAAGGTGTCTCCAGTGCGCTATACTAGCCCGGTGCGCTCTATTCCAGCTCATCGCATTTGCCAGGCAAGAATGGGCATCAAGCCAGGACGTATTGAGCCAGCTCTATGTTCTGGATCTCCAATGCGTCTCCACGGTCCAATGTATCCTGTGCCTCCTCCCAGCACTCGCCCTGAGGTGCGTGTCCCCAGACCGGTACCACCAGTGCTGGCACCACGCACCAGGCCCCTAGTGCGCCTCCAGGATCCAGTACGCCCTGTTCCTGCTCCTTGCACTCGTCATGAGGTGCATGTCCCCAGCCTGGTACCACCAGTGCCGGCACCATGCACCAGGCCTATAGTGCGGCTCGGCAGTACAGAGCGTCTGGCGACAGTACCCAGTCTGGGGCCTCCGGCGACGGGCCACAGTCCGAGGCCTCCGGCGACGGGCCACGGGTCAGTGCTACAAGAGCAGACTCAGGGTAAAGAAGGGGGGCGACGTCCAGACCCAGAGCCGCCACCGAGGTTAGATGCCCACCCAGACCCTCCCATATAGGTTTGGGGGGGGGGGTACTGTCAAGCCCTGACCTTAGTTACCATTCTTTACTTTATTATTTTGGTTAGGTCAGGGTGTGACGAGGGTGGTATGTGTGTTTTTGTATTGCCTAGGTTTTTTTTGTATGGCTATGGGGTTTTGGTGGGTCTAGGTATATGTAGGTCTATGGTGGCCTGAATTCCCAATCAGAGACAGCTTTTTATCGTTGTCTCTGATCGGGGATCCTATTTAGGTTGCCATTTTTCATGTTGGTTTTGTGGGTTATTGTCTATGTCTAGTTGCATGTCAGTACTCGTGTCGCATAGCTTCATGTTCGTTTTGTAGAGTTTGTTCAGTGTTTATTCTTCATTAAAAGAAGAATGTATTATCACGCTGCGCTTTGGTCTAATCATTACAATGAACGTGACACGCAAACAAGTTTGGAGCTTAAAGCATGAAACGCACAGAGAATCTCACTGCCAACAGGTACTTTTCTCAGTGGCAAGCCATTCCTTCTCTTGTTAAAAAAAAGCTGTACCTGCTGAGTGCCGACCAATGATGTATACAAACCCTGGAATGCTAATGCTATGTATTGGCCATTGAGAGGCTTTGAAGCCACCGCTAGGCCATATTGGCACTCACCAGTAGGAGCAGTCCTCCATAGGAATGAATGGAATTCTACAGCATTTACATTAAATGTTTCAAGGACAAAATGACATGTATTTAAAAAAATGTTGTGTTGGTGTATCTCTTGTTTTGCACACTTTGTACAAAATAATAAAATGCAGTACTACAGGATATTTCTTAACGTAGCTCTTTATTAGCTAGCTATAACTGGCATGTTCAGTATTGCCAACCAGGATCAAACTGCCCATGACCTAACCATTTGGGTGGTCTTAACCAATCATAGCACAGTATGATATGGCAGTAAAATGCATCCAATTACAATTCAGTATGTTTCCACATATGAATATTAAAGTGTAGTAATCAAAAAAATATATATATTTAAGGAAAATGTTATACCTTTTTTACATTTTGTATTGGTATGTTTAGGTCACATAATATAATTTCAAAGTGTGCATAAAGGTGTCTGTAATATAATAAATGTGGTAAAAACTAATGTAGACTTTAATAAATGCATTTGTATATTTTTTACAATGGTGTGGGAGTGCCAAGATGGAGGCACCGTGGCTTCAACACAACACCCCCTATCAGAGACCTAGTGTGTAAAAATAAATCATTGGTACTGACCCAGTAGTAAGGAACCTACCGACTCTAGATTGCAGAATATTTGAACTTCCGAGTTGGTTTAACGTTGGACCAGAGCAAACTTTAGCAAGACAGCTAACAAGCTTGTGTGTGCAGAGTAGCACTAGAATTAAAAACATGTCTTACCTTTTTGTAGTTAATAAATCCAATGTGATAACTATAGTATCCTTAACTAGCATTGAAAAAGTTAATCCATTCTTCTCTAATTAAACATCTCTCCCTAATTTCTTAATTTCTGAATTATGCTTGTAACATCATCAGTAGGCTACAGTAACTTATGCTTCAGAGGGGAGGGGCAGTTAGCTTACACACACGCACACCCATAGGCAAAGATTTCTAGCTGGCAGGGAGATGCTGGAATAAGTTTCTGAGTGACAGTGAGGGCTTTGCATAGGTGCTTTTTTGTGATTTTTGTGGGACTGGAAAACAATTCTGGAATGTATAAAAGAACGTTATTAACCAGTTTCCATGCTTTTAAAATAATGGTTCTGTTCCAGAACAGTATAGATCACTTTCATTTTCAGTTCCTCAAATAATTTAGTTATTTTCCAGTTTTTGGTTCTGTTCCCTGAACCGGTTCCGACCCTTGATTCCTATGGATGACTGTTCCTACTGGGGTGTACCATTATGGCCGATCGGCGACTTCAAACCTCAATGGCCAATACATAGTATTAGCATTCAAGGGTTTATATAGATTCTTGGGACTTTGCTGTGTGAGCACCAAAGAGATTGACTGCCGATACTGTTCAGAGGTGCCAAGTACTATCAGCAGGCAAATGTTTGACAATCCTACAAAAGTGTCTGAGTTTTAAATCAAATGAATAAGCGCGAGACCACAAACTCTCATGTGTTCTTTTCTTTTTATAGGTGATCAAATGTTTTTCTATTGCTGAGAACCATTGCTGCATTTACTAAACATCTTTGAAGTAAACAGTTTTAATCAATACCTTGCTTTACCATGTTATATTTAGCCTGGCACTGCCAGTAGCTCTGTGACAGTAACAGGACTACACCCTGTTTTGGAGTTCAGAGCTGAACCGATGGTGCTATGATGCAAAGACAACTACTGCCGCAACTCAAACTGATTCACAGATAAAGGAATATAAATACATATTTAGAACGTATATCTCAAGCTCTAGCAGCTAGTACATTTGGTTGTGGGAGTGTACATTTTTGGTTTCCTACTGCTTTTGGTAACAAATCCATAACTTTCCTGACCGATAAATCTGAATGTTCTGGGAACGACACTTTTTTGGTTGCAAGAAGGTTCTGAGAACATTTTTATTAATGTTCTGAGAATGGAAATTATAGGTTATTTGAAGGTAATTAAAGAACATTCTGGGAATCTTTGGGAACCAAATGTAAAGGTTATTTGGAGTTTTTTAAACAACTTCCTTAAAACCTTCACTAAATGTTACAATTAGACTTTTAATAACACTGATAGCTTAACTAGCAGACAGGGCATATGGAAAGGCATTTGCTTAGGCATTAATTATGCAAACACATTCCTTTTTTATTGTGACATTGATGTCAGTGAGATTCCAAACCTATGATATTTTGCTCTCTAGCTATGGAATTAGTCCACTGTGCCACCAGTATGGAGCTAGCATGCTATGTTATTTTTTACTTATGCAAAGCTGTTCATTTCAGTATATTCAAACAGACCCCATTTCAAAGGAAACAAGCACTCATTAAGGTCAGGTGTGACCAATTAGTGGGTGCAGCCAACACACCTGAACACATTTAACAAGATCAAGGATAAAGTTGTGTTGACGCTGAGAACCGAATGCAAATGTTTTTAAATGTTTTTAAATAACATTCTTCGAACGTTCTCTGAATGTTACTGTGTTGTGGATTTTATCGAAAGTTTTCTTAAAATATGACTCCAAATAGAACCATATCGAAACCAGCAGAAAACATTGAAGTACTGAAATTCTCACAGAAGAACATTGTCTCTTAACATTCTCAAACTATATGAAAACATGTCAAACCACTTGGCGAAGGTTCCAAGAACCTTACCAAAAAATTTGGGAAAATTAAAAGGAAACGTTCTGTTAAAGTAATGAAACACCATGAAAATAATGTTTTTGTCAAGTTCCTTATATGTGCTGAGTGACACCTTTGGTTCTCTCTGTACACAAAGTACAAAATGTTCAAACGTCTATTAGAAAATCTGAAATCTCTTTTTCAAAATAGTAATTTCATAACCATAGAAAGCCTCTTGATTTTTGCTCACTTAATTTATCAAAACAAATTGATTCAGGAAACAAATGGTAAAGTGAGACCAGTATGTGCATAATTACATTTATTATACTATAATGTCATAACAGGAATGAAAGAGTAAAGGAGGTGATAATGCTTAAGGGGATAATTAGCATGAGACACAGTTCACAACATTCATGTCATTTAAACAAAATAGCAGTTATTGTCCAAAAGTGCTGAATTATTTTTTTTAAATAAATGTAATACTGGTGCTACACTACTGACTGCTACTCACTGTGTCTGAATGAAAAGTTAAACTGGGGTTGTCAGTCAAAGTAATGAGATTTAAAAACAATAGTGTCAAAATGACATGTTGGAAAGGATGACAAATAAGATTAAAAACAGAACATACTTTCCTTCCATACACTTAATTCAAGTGAGAACCAAAAGAAACCTTTAACCTAGTTACATTCTGAAACACCGATTTAACAAACAGAAGACATAGAAATGAATTGCCCCATGTGATGTAAGATTTCAGATTTATTTTATTAAAAGTTCGACAATTTCGAACCAGCAATTCATATTATATTAAATGCTAATAAAAACCAGAAAACATTTTAAAAAGTATAGAAATATAAAAATGTGTGGTATAACAACTTAAATTAACATCAAAATACTGAGTGGAATAAACAAAAATGTCAACAAAAGGAGGATAAAATTGAATGGCAATTTCCTGAGGTTTTGGTGTACTGTACTCATAGCTGTCAACAATGAAGAAAAATGGAATGTCTAAGTGCGACTGTTCTTCAAATTAATATCATTAAGTATTGCTTGCATTTCATTTACCACTCAATAAACCTACCTAAAAATAGTGGCTTCAATAAGATTGATTTAGTGAGTTAGGCTAGTGAGTGAGAGTAGATTAAAAAAAAAGATTCAAATGGGTTTCCTTGGGATTACACATTGATTCACAGACTTCAACAAACACCCCGTGCACCAAATGCAGTTTCCATATTGAAAACTGCATTGCACAGGACATAAGGGGACAGTTTCTTCAAGACACCCCACGCTTGATGATGGGCAGGACTCATCTAGGGTCGGTTTCCTAGACAGATTCAGCCTCGTCCTGGAATAAAACCCTCTTTCAAATTAGAATTTCCATTGAGACGGAGAATGCTTTTTAGTCCTGGACTAGGCTTAATCTGGTCTTTACTGTTAGTCTTGTCTCACTTTCTGTGTAATCTAGCATTAATATGTACATAACTCTATTATAACATGCATAATGTCACTGAAAATACACCATGAAATTAGTGTTGATTGTCTACGCCAGCATTGCTGAGGACATTTGCATTTCATCATAACCTCCAATAACATAAATAGCCTACACACTGTGCTTTTTGTGCATTTGTCCGACGGTGTAATACAAGAATATCCTCTTACTGTAGATAAGATGATTTCATCCATCTAGTGCAATATATATATATATGTTCAATAAATCCCTTTAAATCTTCTTGACTTCTTATTCACATCTCTCTTCCCATTAACTGACATGTGAAAATGTCCATGCACTGCCTATTTAGAAGAATCCCTAACCTTTGGCTAGAAGGAGCAACGCTAGTACTATAGCAGTTAGTGATTGACATACAATCCCAGGTTTACATAGCGATAGCCAGCTATCATTCCTATGATGTATTTGTTGTACTTTTGTAAAAAGACCATATTTTGTTAATCTTGTCTTCATCCATAGTAATGCTCATTGCAGCTGTGTTATAATCCACATTTCCGATGACAAGCAGGCTCCTCTTATTCATGCGTTTTGCTGTGTCAGAGGAATGCATTGACCTTGCATACCTCCCTAAAAGCTGTTGGAGTTTAAACATTTTACAGAAAATTAATAGCTCAATTGATAGCGACAGAATCACACATATTAGATTACTTCCCAAGCAAAGTCAATTTTTGTGTCTCGTCGGCTATAGAAGGATGTAGCTCAGACTCAATGTCATAGAGACAAACCAAATACATCCCCATATGCATCAGTCTCGTCTTTCCCATGTATTTTACAGCATCACGGACTAAAGCACCACTACAGATTGCTTTCTATAATAGGGTCCGTTTTATTTTTTAAAAAATAAAAGGGTAGGTCTATGCCTTTAGCCATTTTCTTTAACAAAAGGTATGCCATACTCTCACATAACCATGGCTCGAATTGAGGGGGTTTCACTTAACACACCAAGCCCTTCACTAACAGATGCTTTTAAAGAGTGCATGGTTGTTGGAGGAACTGGCCGAGAAAAATCTATAACATCCTATGATTTCATTTGTCAAACAGGTAGGCCTACCTCTTTTTCTTAAATAGGAAGAAATAGGCTCCAACACAAAGCCCTCTTGTTAGTAAAGTCAAATTAAAATGAAGACTTGAAATTAATTAAGCCTACTCAAATTAACCGGAATTAAAAATTATTTTCAGAAGATATCTGACTCACCTCCTGAACTGCCACATTGTGCTATCTAACCAATGGCTGTGCAAACAGGTTTTGGTCAGCAAGAGCAGGGCAGAGTTCTTGACTGGAATATCCATTGCAGTGTAGTCTAGTTTAATTTACACCATCAGAGCAGCGCAAAACATTCAGGAAGTTCATTTTCTTACTTCGTATAGCCTAGGCCTATAAGCAATGGATCATTTGATTGGGATCACAGCAAATAGACTATAGGTCACTTGAAATTGGGTGCCCAGAGGAGAATAAGGGTTTTGGGGCGGCATCGGGCACACATCGTTATATAGTAAGCAACTCATTCTAAAACCGAGAAAACATAATTTGATCAATTACAGGACTCAATAAAAAATAAATAATACTAAACCCTCCCCACACCTGATATGTAAAAAGCATGGCCCTGAGGCCTTCCCCCATTTTTCTCCATAGCCCCGTTCCGTAAATCTCCAAACATCCCGTAGCACCCTAGAGAATCTGGATCAAGGGTAGTCTACTGCATTGTGTTATATAAATGGGTTACGATACGATATGACAGGATAATATACCCTGTCTGAATGACAATAACACTGCCCCCCAGAAAATGCATCTGCTGGCTAATTATTTAAGTCCTCTCTCTCTTACAGGAATATTGCATTTGCATTTTGCAATCTCATATGCAACACATCTGATCTCATTCAATCCACACACATCTTGTAAAACTTAACACTTTTCCTTACCAATGTCCCTTTTAAAACGGCATTTCACAACTGTTACTGCAGGAAAAAAGTAGCATGGCGGTGGGACATTAGCATAGATTCCCTTGAAAAGCAGCCCTGCAGTAGAGTACAGTCAAAGTGAGCAGGTCCTGCTCAGTTAGTGTGCTGTCTGGGTCTGTGTAGTCCTCCCCCGCCCTCCAGGGGCCCTAGCTGTTTCAACGGAGTGAACATCCACCTCCAACCCCCATCTGTTCAGGCCGTCTCCTTGTCCACCTTCCACAGCTGCTCCTTCACCTCGGTGGGCAGGGTGTTAAAGAGGTCCTCCTCCACCACCAGGCCCGTCCTCTTCAGCTGCTTGCACTCCCCCAGCTCTACGGGCAGACATTCCAGCCTGTTCCCCCTCAGCTCCAGCTGGATCAGCCCCGTCAGCTCCCCGAAGCGTGATGGCAGAGACGTCAGGCAGTTATTCCCCAGGTTCAGAGTACGGAGCTTCTTACACTGGAACAGCTCATTGGGCAGGGTCTCAATCTAAACGTGGTAGAAGTAGAAAAGAAAGGGAGAAGTCAGAGAGAGATAATATCAGGTGGATATGTGACAAACACTGCAATGTGTAAAACTGTAATTATCGACAAAACACCTGGAGTTAAACCTCGTTATAAAAGACTAAGAAAACCCAATCAAATAAATGAAAAACAAATCACTGTGTTAATGCAATTTGATTCAGTTCTCAGATAAGTAAACAACACATTCCTCATAAATAATGAATCCAAAATAAATTGTATTTAAAACCCACCAGAAATGTCTAGTACAACAAACCAAAGCACTAACTCTGTTGGCTGTGACTGCCAGGTACTGGAGGTTCTGCAGGTACCCCACGTCTGCTGGGATGTAGGTGAGGTTGTTATGGCTCAGGTCCAGGAAGCGTAGTTTACGACAATAGAAAAGCTGACTGGGGATGTTATCAATCTTGTTCCTGTTCAGATAGAGCCTCTCCATGTTGTTGAGGGTGCCGATCTGGATGGGAATGTAGGCAATCTGGTTGTACCAGAGTTTAAGGCAGACCAGACGGTGCAGGTGCTGGAAGCTGATGATCTCCTCGATAGTCTTCAGATTGTTGTCCTTCAATGAAGACAATAATAATAGATTTTATTCATACTTTTCAAAACACCCCGTGCCAGTTTCCCCAGACACAGATTAAGCTTAGCCCTGAACAACAACAAAAAAGATTCCAAATGAGAATCTCCACTGAGCATGGTTTTAAGTCCAGGACTATAATTATTGTGTCCGGGAAACCAAAGTCACTTTACAAAATTAAATCAGCAAGATGAACTAAAAACAAGAAAAATCACATATTTACGAGAACACATAAAAGTACACTGAACTTAACAAACAGCAATGACAAACTTACCTTGAGGTCAATCTCCTGCAGGTTGTGCAGGCTGAAGATGGAGTGTGGGATGCGTTCCAGATCACAACGTATCAGCTCCAGTTCTGTCAGGTTCACCATCTTCTTCAGGCTGTTGAGAACCATCAGCTTGGTGCCCTCGTTGTTAACTGAGAGCTTCTGGAGGTGCACCCCCACATCAGTCACCACCTGAGGTAGCTTGGTCAAGTTGCTCTTTAGCCGGAGGACCTTAATAATAAATGCATTTAAATTTATATAGCATTTTTATAGTGTTAGAGAAAACTCAAAGCGCTATGTACATAGACTGAAAAAAATACAAGGCAGTTAAAATAACAATAATAGGTGCTAAAAAATGCCTCACTGATAAGGACTATCGATGAGTGTGCTAGTCTGTAAAAGTTCATTTTACCTTGAGCCTCTTCAGCTCCCGTAGCCCATCAATAACAATATATCGATTGTTCTCTGCGCTCAGGTTCCCCGTCAAGTGCAGCTCGCTCAGGTTCTTCAAACTATAGATCCACAGAGGGATTTCCTTGATGTCTGTGAATTTGATGTGGAGGGACTTGAGGTTCTCCCTGAGGAAAGCCAGGGCCGGTGCCTCGATCTTAGCTGGGGTGTGGTATAGCCACATCTCCTTCAGGTTGACCAGCTGGGCGATGATGGGAGGGATGGTGATGTCTGGGATGAGCTCCAGCTTCAGCACCTAGAATATCATCAATAATAATACAAATAATAAATTTGGGCCGAAAGCCCAATAAACTGAAATGACCCACACAGGCAAGAGCAATGTGCGCGTTTCTGTTTCTATCATCTAATTATTCCCATACACCTGCAACAAGCTGACTCATATGTGCGAGTGCTTTCCTAAACTCTACAACAAATCAAAGTTGCTACAGTGTGGACATAGATTTTTTTGTGTGACAAAAACAAGGCACAGACAACAAGGAACACGGTTAATTCTACACAAACTACCTCCAACTCTATCAGATCAAACACGGTGTCTGGGATGCCGCTCAGCATGAACAGGTGCAGCTCTAGCTTCTCCTGGGAGTTCTTGGTGATCCTCTGCCTCAGTTTGTCCAGAGTCCACTCATTGTTCAGGTTGAGCTGCCGCAGCTTGTTCTCGCTCACTTCAGACAGGAAGACAGCAAAGCGTTTGGAGTACAGCGGATCGTACTGGTCGATCATGTGCAGCATGAAAGCAAAGTCGTTCTTTACGTCCGGTATGTCGCTGTAACTGCTCTCCTCTCGTATCGACTCAAAGGAGTATTTCTTCAGCGAGCGCCGCAGCATCCAACAGAGGGTATACATGCAAATTAATCCATAAACCCCCACTAAGCTGATGTAGACACAAGCTAGGATCTTAAACAGTGTGGCCAGAGGATGAGCACAACGATACATGCTATACCCCGTGAGGTCCTCTAGATCCACACTACAGTCCACGCTGAACTGAATATTGTGCACATAATACCCTGTATAGCAGATAATCAAAATGAACTTAATGACTTTGATAATAGTCTGTCGGATGTAGAGCCTGTACACAATGTCTCCTTCTTCCACGTGTATGCGGAACTTCTTCACTTTTTCAAACAAGGCCTTTGCCTGTTCACCTTCTTTCTTATCCAGGACGCCAGTCTCTGTGCGATCCACAATACCCTGCTCCAGGCGAGACTTTGTCCTTTGGAGCATGGGGACGCTAGCCTCCACATCCTCGCTGATACACGACACTTTCTTATCCATTGAGCCATTCATCTTCATCGGCTTGGGGTCGCTCTCCTCCACCACCGTCTCAGACAGAGCCCTGGTGGTCCAGGGAGAGTCAAAACATTTCAGGAGAATCGACACAAAGTGCTCCAGTTTGGAGCTAGTCCGGGGGAACTTGAACCAGAAGTTACTGCATGCCAGGAAGATAAGCGTGTGCAGTAGCACCAGGTAGGGGAAGTACTTGGCGAACCAGTGCAGGCGGTTCTCGTAGCAGACGGCGTCTACGTAGTTGTACTGGTGGCGGTCCAGGTTGTATTGGATCCCTTTGGGCTCCAACATCAGCGGGGCAGACAGGGTGGCATTGAAATACCTCCTGCAGGTCTGGTTGACTACCCACTTGCAGGGCAGGCAGATCATCTTGTCCTGAGTGACCTGCAGAACGAAACGAGAGGATTTTAGATACATCGAAAATAGCAAAATAAGCATTTCATTCCTGTGCATAAAACAAATTAAGTTTAATTTGAAATGTAACAGGAGCTGGACAAAAATAAGACCAAGTGCATTGGAAAAAAAGGGAATATCCGCTCACGGACCTGCAGCGTGCCCCCGAACACGGCGATCATGAGCATGACGATAGAGATGTAGTCGGTGAAGACGTCCCACCATGGCTTCAGGATACGGTAGGCAGGCTGACAGTCTACAAAGTAACGCAGCTCAGTGATGGGGATCATGGTTTACCTGGGAAGAGGAGAGTAGTATGACATACAGTATGGCCATGTTTCAAAATGCACACCTGCGTTCACCAGTTCTTTCAAGGGTGAACTTCCAAGAACACCTGAGAGAGCATACTGTCTAGAATGGAGAACGCAGTGCTTAAAATCCGTTAAATTTGAAACGTACTTCGATGTGACTGACATAAACAGGAAACCACATCACCACGCAGTCAGCTAGCTACATTTTTTTTTACACAGAATCGTTCTCCTCAGTACATGTTAGTGAATTAAGCTGACATCGACCAGAATCAATACTTTGTGGGGTCCTCCTCTCACACATTACTTGGTCTGCTGCTACATCGTTGTGGACGTATGACAGGTACGCTTGAAGCAAAAATAAACTATTTTGCTTACGGTTTAAGAATTATTAATATTCTGGCAATTTGTGTTTCACTGTGAATCTAACATTACATTTCTAATGAGCAGGCTTTCAGTGCTAAATTCACACAACTATAACACCCATGCATATTATGTTCAAGCTAGCTTTGTTTTACATTCACTTCATACACTGATAACCAAATGATAGGCGATATGATGCAATACTACAACTAGATTAGAAGGCCACTTCATCCTAGTGTAAGCTAAACGCATTGGATACAAAACAAACACTGGCATATTAAAGGACAATGTCCACTTTAATTATATGCATGCATATCAAACAGGAATTACATGAAATAATTACACCATTGTAATATTATGAATGCCTTTCTCTCTCCTTGTAGGGAATTTGACAGATTAACTGCAGCCCCCAGATGACAAGCCTCAAAACCAGGACTGTGGGGAGACATCAACACTTGTCATTTTTAATAAACATGGGTCGCTTTTATTTGTTTTCCTGTAAATTATAGACCACGAATAGTTGAACAAGGTGCTTGTGCAGGGCAGGAATAAAAACTTGCACACAGTGAAGTTCCCCTAGAAGAGAACTCATTGTATTTTAGAATGAGCTTCATAAGTTCCATGATAGAAAACAACATGTATGAATCTACTGTGGTGATGTTGCACACTGCTTAATAATAAACTACTGACTAAACCCCTGGGATAGGGTGATATTCCAGATGGACGGCAGGTTTCCAAGTTCTTTACATGTGTCTAGGTGTTAGGATGGGATGTGCTTCAACCTGAGGAGAACAGAGCAGAAACATAAGGGGGGGGAGGAATTAACCTCACTGCTCAAATTTTTGTGCTGGGGTGAATTCGTTCTGCCGATTGTTAACGTTTCTTAAACGGAAAGGAACCTACCTGAATTTGTCCAATAGAATCTCGTTTTTGTTTGGACTCATGGTCACACCCCTGGTTCAAGATGCTGAGAAACAACTACCTTTACAAATGTGCAATGGTTTTGTAAAAAGTTTAGAATATTCATAGGCTTGATCAAGTGGTCACCGATTTACTTTTAGTTGATTATTCAACCCATTTTCTTAATATGCAAATGATGCAACACAAGAGGGGAGGGGAAAGTAACAAGAAGAAAGTTAACAGACACTACATTGAACAATCATGAAAGAAAGCAAAAATAACTTGGCTGTCTAGCAAGCCCTAGATTGAACAGAACACATCTAGCTGTATTTCCCAAGTTTTTAATCAGTTGTTGTTAAAATGTCTTACCTCCAAACCATCGGGCATGACTTTTGTCCTGCCAAGCCAATGCCATGGAGTAAAATTAACGCATCAGTTGCTATCTGTCCCTGAAAACAAACAGACAAAAAACAAATTTGAATTTGTCATTTGCTGGCTAGCAAGTATAAAAATTCTGGATAAAAAAATAAATGAAAAACTGTCTGGATCTTCATAATTGACATATTGCCTTCTTCACGATTAGTTAGTTTAGTTGCTCATCTCTAAAACAGCTGATTAGCAGGACAAGATCACTGCTAGCTACCTATGACGTCCGACGAGAGTGGCTATCAGTCTGATAAACACCAGTGACTCAACATTTGAATGAAAAATTCATATGAAAGTAATTTGAACATTTTAAAAATCTGTTGAATAAAAACACAAGACTTACAATTTACAAAAGTATTTCTTAATCCTCTGGAAATTGATCTCCCAAGCGGGACTCTAGTCCGCCATTAATTAAGAAGTAAAAAAAATGTTTGCTGCGCCATAAGGTGTTATGTGATAGCCTCCCCGAAAAAGTATGCTCCCATCCGCGCTTTATTTTCCAGACATCCCAAGTACGCTTATGGAACTTCCGGTAAACTTAGTACATACTTGCCTTTTCACGTACTTACGTTTGGAATCGCACTTGAAAAATGCAGGTTGACGTCCGTACTCGCCTAATGTTCTAGATAGAACACAAGTATGAATTTTGAAACAACCTGTTTCATGATCTGTTCAAGTTCTTATGATCAAAATTACAGAACAGCAAAACATTTTCTGAAATACTTGCCATTTATAATGGTGGGCTCCGCCTCCAATTTGAAATACAATAACAGAAATATGGAAAGAGCCTATTATGCCATTAAAAAAAAAATGGTATGGGCATATGGAACACAGATTATCTACTGCAATTAACAACAGGCTACATTCTTTAAGCCATTTAACACTCAAAATCAACAAAGTCTACCATAGCTTGCCTCTGGCATTATAAGAAAGCATTCTACGTTGAATGAATGTGATGTGTACTACATAGCCTGTATTGGCAGCAACAAAAATCAATGGCATCATGATAGGTCATCCATCAGAAAATACCAAATGATTAATTTGAAAGGTGTAGCAATGAAGTGAAAAAAGACTGACAATCACGTGCATGGTCTAACACCTGAATCTCTGATGCATTACACTGGAGTTTGCTTTGCTATTGATTTCACCAGTGTCAAGCAGGTCCAATTAATCTAACTCCCATAGGGCAGGTATTGGACAGCATTTTTATTACCCCGGCAAACACACACGTTGTCTCAGAAGACCAAAGTCAGTTTAGCAGTAATCTAATTTATAAGCGGTTAGATTAGTCATTTAAGTGTGGTCCACCTTGTAAATCACTTCAATTATAAAGAAAGAAACACTGACACCTTGATCAAACTGGCCCCGTGTGTGCCATCGTGCGTATGTTGATTGTCTTTCCCCACGAGACGCATGAATGACAGAGGTTAAAACACCAAAACCAACTATATTAATTTGGGGAGAGGTCGAAGCACACATGAAACATTCATGGACATTTAGCGAGCTAATTTGTCCTGGGAGATAAACATCGGGTTGTTATTTTACCTGAAACACATTAGGTCCTTTTTAGGTGACTATTTGAGAAACCTAGTTAGTTTGTTTTCTTTGATTAGTCTCTCCTCGTTCATATTCCAATCACCCACGTGGGTTAGTATGCTCGTGAAAACCAATGAGTAGATGGGAGAAGCGGGACTTGCAGCGCATCAAGCATCTCAAATAGAACCAAGTTCTATTTTAGCGGCTGGCTATGGAGACGCCTGTTGCCGCGTGCAAGCAGTTTGGTTGAAATTATCGAATAACACGTATGAGTACATTTATTTTGTAGTGTAGGTAGTCTATCCTATATGCCCAGTATCACATATTTTAAAATAAATAAGTAACAAAATCTGGAATAAAATACAGTAAAACATTAAGTCTCCATTTGTGAAAAGCTTACAAAATATGGCTTCTCTATTTAGGTGCCAGGCCTACAACTCAAAATCTTGAAAAGTTCTATAACAGACAGGCTGAAAAAGCTTAGACATTTTACCATCAAAATCAAATCAAAATATCATGTGCCCTCCCCCTTCCCCTCACGTGCCACTCCCTTCCAGAACATTATCTTCACAACCGTAACACTTCTATAGAAATATCTTCCGTTTTGGCTCGTCTGGTCCAAACACAAACCAAAAGCACGACAACCACCATGCTCTCTATTCTTAGTCGTTTCCGATAATAATACCCAGGATATTGTCTCCAGTGGCCTTGTGGAGCACCCCAGCGACCTTCAGGACAAGATCCTGTTTACCTTAGGGGCTGGAGACAGCCAGCGCTGCCTCCTCCTCTAACACTGTACCCTGTTTCTCCTACTCTTGGATGTCTCCCTGCTGGGAGGAACATTGGCTGTGCCTCGGGACCTCACCTAATGGCCCTTCTCCTCTCGGGATGGTCATTAGACTAGGTTATATTTTCAGGAACATGTTATTTAGTTGTTTAGAACCAGTTCCAAAAACACTGCTGCAACTATGCCCATAAAGAATAAAGTACATACAATGCGGTAGGATTGAAGAATCCACATGTGCTTTCTTTAAATCGACAACTCTGTTATTTGCAAAGTTTTTGGAACATAATCTAAAGAACAAATTCCTGAGAATGTAGGGTACCATCCCGGCCCCTCATCTGTTCAGCAAGGAAGACAGACAGAACAGACTTCCTGTGGAGATGAGAAGTCTGTCGCCTGCCTGGGCCCACCACAGCCCAGTCAGACCTCCCATAAAAGTCTACTCCCACACAGAATGTCACCACAATTCAGCCCAATCCACCCTATTATGAGACCAGACATCCCATTAGAGTGCTGATAAAAAGCATTTAGTGGTAAGAATTCTTTCTACAGGGCCATTATTACCACAGTTAAATCAGCACTCGTCGAGGGACTGTATCCAAATGTATAACTCAACTTCCTATTCTTGTGTAATACAAAGTACACAAGCATTCTGATAAGAATACTATAGAGACAATAGAAAACTGAGTAAATAAATATATGTCTAGACAACATATCTGTGAGATTAGCCTGATTTATGTGAATTGTGCAGGTATCAAGACATCTGATGCTCTTACCACAGTGGTGGTAGTGCAGTGTTATCTGTACTCCAGTGCTTGGTGGATATCCCACTCGGTGTGTGCCCAGCAATCCTCATGAGCCCAGGTTTCTTTTATCTTCATAGGAATGGGTGGTTTGCTGATCTGAAAACAAAAGAAAAAGAGAAGTGAAGAATAATTAGGACTAGTAAGCAACTCTTTCATGATGTTTGGTAGCACTGGGGTTAGTTACCGTATGTAAGTTAATACCTATCAGACAAACAGACGTTCAAATATTATATTTGTGTATAACACGAATAGCTTAAGCTTACATAAGTCTATCCCATTCCTTAAGAAAACATGTTAAGCACTTGAAGGGTGACACCATAACGTTGACGTAGCTAACAGGAGTTTATTAAGCAGTCTGATGATGTGAGATGAAGTTAGCAAAATCGGACAAAATGATACAAGTAATATTATATATAGTCTAATAAAAATACTAACGACAAAATGCAATTTCTACGGTGAATAGATAGCTATCCTTTGTCTTGTCATTAAATTAGTGACAAAGCTAGCTTAGCTAACATCACCATGCTCGCTGGCCAAGTCATGCCAGATAAAACCGGTCTCTCGCATTGTTCTATCCGTGGGGTCTATGGTGCGCAGACGATTGTGAAGTTCAACTGCTAGCTAGCTATAATCGACTGGTAATTAGCTAGTGTTTGATGTTATCATAGCAGCGATAGCGTGCATTACATTAGTTTACTACTGCAGCTAAAATAGCTAAGATGGTTAGATAGCTATATAGTTGGCTAACTTAGCTTTCTAGCTGACATTTGTCAGCATGTTTGTTAGCTAGCTAACATAGCCAGCACGCGAACGTTCAATCGACCGGCATAAGTACAAACAACTCCAGATAATTAAGGCCTGTGTTGAATACCGTTTTAGCTAACTAGAGTCTGGTTATTAGAAAACTTACTCAGTTTGGCTCCCCACAGGCTAGCTGCTAGCAGAAATACATTTTTGACTTGTCTTCTGTTCATCTGTTGTCTTTATCAGAGCACTGCAGCCTGTACCTATACCAGTTTCCAATAGGTGGCAATAGTACGCTTTTTGTCGCTTGTCACACCATAGAAGAAGAAACATATGCTTCTCCAGGAAATGCTCAATGGCTTTGGTTTTAGATTATCATAACCAGTGAGCGAATCCATGTTTTTAGCTGCTAACAATGCTGTCACTGAACAATTTGCGAATTATGTGCACACCACAGGCTCTTCAGCATTCACATACATTATTGGTGAACAGACAATGCGTATCTAAGGCTTCCTCTTTTTATGCAAAACTATACAACAACTCGATCACCTTCACTAGCAGTAAGGGCACTAGGCACAACAACGGCATAGATTTCAGATCACAGAATGAAAGTAAGGTGAAACATGTCAATTCACTGGAAAGGACTTTCTGCACAGCGTCTGTAACAAACTCCAGCCTTCTTCTTTTTATATTGTAATTTTGTCCAGCCTCCAGATGAGGGAGTATCCTTCCAAATTATGGATTGGTGAGTGATCATATCGCATTTCTAACGCACAAACTATGTTTGTGCACACATACACACACAACCTATCCCAGCCTGGTCTCATAGACTAGACGTAATTTAGTAAATTTAAATCCGGGACACTCACATTAGTATGATATGTTATGTTTGGTATAGTTACATAAAAAGGTTACTTAATCTAAAATGAAAGGAGGGTGGATGGGTGGGTGTATAACGGCACAACAAAGGTTGTGTGTTTTCGAATCTCATCACAGACAACTTTAGCATTTGATCGAATTAGCAATTTATCAACTACTTACTACATTTGAGCTACTTTGCAACTACTTAGAATGTTACTTAACCCTTCCTCTAACTTTAACCCCTTTAGCCAACCCTTACCCTAACCTTAATCCTTTAACCTAACTCCTAACCTGAACCCTAACATAGCTAATGTTATCCAACTAGCTAACGTTAGCATTAGCCACCTACCTAACATTAAACACAAAAATTGGAATTCGTAACATATCATACGTTTTGCAAATTATTATTATTATTTTTTAAATGTATTTGTAACATATTGTACATTTTGCAAATTCATAACCTATCATTTGAATTGTAATTCGTAACATATCACACAAAAAAATGGATCAAGGACATCCACAAATGAATACACACCATACAAAATGTAACGTATCGTACTAAATGGAGCATCTCAGATTTACGTACATAATACGAAGTGCTCTGACACCAGGTTGCCTATTCCTATACCTTTAGTTTGCTCACACTCATTGCATTCACATGTTGTCGAGGGCAGTTGAAAAACATGGCATACACGACACCAGACCCACTAGTTCCAATTTATTTACCCAATTTATTTACTAGTACCAATTTAAGTCCCTCATAGGCATGTCCTCCCTCTACCTCAGCTCTTTGAGCACCTCTATCTCCTTAATGTTTTGGCATTCAGGTCCAAAAAGTCACATTCTGACCACTTCTACCATGGGCAAATATGTAAAGGTTTCATTCAAATCAAAAGGGGTGTGATCATAAAGTAATCAAATTCAAATATAACGACCCACATGTGAGGACCACCCTCAAAAGGAAGATGCTCCCATCCCTCCTGCTAATTGGGATACTTTTTCAAATGTTTTGTTGTCTGAGTGAGGGAGATGGTGTAAATCAAGAGGACTCGATATGTTCTGAAACATGAGATGTTGAGGATTATAATAAATACAGCTTTGATGTCATACAAGAAAACCACACACCTGTGAGTCCAAATATGCACTTAACATTTCCATATGATAAAACTCATGCTATTTATGTTATCAACATTTATTATAGCTTTGTTTGATGTACAGGTTCAATGAGGACATGGCGTCAAACCTTGGGTTGTCCTAAACAGAATTGGCCTGTTTGTCGTATTGTGAAGAAAATTAGCTGCGGAAAAACTTTATTCTATGCAAACCAAAATGTGTTCAAAACAAAACGTGTCCTTGCTTTAGTTCCTTAATGGCACAGCTAGGAGAGCTAAAAAAAAGAGGCAACTAATAGCTGAAGGTTCTTCTCTTGAGTAATCAATGTGCATTGAAATTGCTATGGAACTGTACACACTTTGGAGAGGTGTGTGGCCTTGGAGACAACAGTTAGTCCTCCTACTCAAACCCCTGTAATTGCTTGGTCTTATGTTGCATCTACCCCACATTTTGTATTATTATTATGTTGCTGATTGTATCCAGAGTATTTTCAGCTTTATTTTTCAACAAATGCTGTGAAAAGTACAGTCAATGTAAAATGCACATAAATTCAACAGTGTAATGTTTGGATTCAGTCTTGGCAGGTGAACTGGTGTGTTCTCACCTTTACATGCTGATCAAACCGGCTCCGTACTTCTGCATATTGATTTTGTCTAGCCACACCAGATGCGTTCATGACATGCAGGTTAAAATACCAAAACCAACCGTGAACCAGCTATATTAATTTGGGGACAGGTCGAAACACACATGAAACATTCATGAACATTTAGCTAGCTTTAAAGTGCATTACCACCACCAGATGGACTGGAGTGTGGCCCTCATTCATCTTTCAATCACCAAAAAGCAGTTTGGATGAAATGATTGAATAACAACATATCTGCCACGCTGATCCTCAACACAGGGGACCCTCAGGTGTTTGTGCTTAGTCCCCTTCTGTGCTCCATGTTCACCCACAACAGCATGGCCTTGCACGACTCCAAAACCATTGCTAAGTTTCGTGACGACATGACGGTGGCAGGCCTGATCACCGATAACGATGAGACAGAGGTGGTCAGAGACCTGGCAATGTGGTGACAGGACAACAACTTTTCCCTCAACTTCAGAAAGAAAAAGGAGCTGATTTTGGACGACAGGAAACGGAGGGCCAAGCACGCCCCTATTCACACCGACGGGGCTGTAGTGAGGCTGAAAAGATTTGGCATGGGCCCTCAGATCCTCAAAAGGTTCTACAGCTGCACAATTGAGAGCATCTTGACTGGCTGCATCACCGCTTGGTACGGAAACTGCTTGGCACCCGACCGCAAGGCATGACAGAGGGTAGTGCGTACGGTGCAGTACATCACTGGGAATGAGCTCCCTGCCATCCAGGACTTCTATACCAGGCAGTGTCAGAGGAAATGGTAAAATACTCCAGCTGCCTAAGTCATAGACTGTTCTCTCTGCTACCACATGGCAAGAAGTACCGATACACCAAGTCTGGAAACAACAAAACCCGGAACAGTTTCTACCCCCAAGCCCTAAGACTGCTAAATAGTTGGTCTGGGTAGCTATTTAGTTAACTATTTAACTAAATAGCTTCTCGGACTATCTGCATTGAACCTTTCGCACTAAAATGTTTTGATTCTTCACATAAGCTTCTGCTTCTGTTTTTATTATCTATCCTGGTGCCTAGTCACTTTATTTCTAGTTATATGTACATATCTACCTCAATTACCTCATACCCTTGCACAATGGCTCAGTACTGGTACCCCGTGAATATTTATTATATATTTATTATAACTTTTATAATTACATGTTATTACTTTTCAAATATCTCTATTTTCTCTCTCTGCATTATTGTAAGCATTTCACTGTATTCTGCACCTGTTGGTAATGAAGAATGTGACGATTAAAATTTGATCTGATGAAAGAATATACACTGAGTGTACAAAACATTATGAACACCTGCTCATTCCATGACATAGACTGACCAGGTGAGGGCTATTATCCCTTATTGATGTCATTTGTTAAATCCACTTAAAACAGTGTAGATGAAGTGGAGGAGACATGTTAAAGATTGGGGTGTGCAATTCATACAGTTTAAGTCAGAAGTTTACATACACTTAGGTTGTCATTAATACTTGTTTTTCAACCACTCCAAAAATTTCTTGTTAACAAACTAGTTTTGGCAAGTTGGTTAGGACATCTACTTTGTGCATTTTTCAACAATTGTTTACAGACAGATTATTTCACTTATAATTCACTGTATCACAGTGGGACAAAAGTTTACATACACTAAGTTGACTGTGCCTTTAAACAGCTTGGAAAATTCCAGAAAATGACATCATGGCTTTAGAAGCTTCTGATAGGCTAATTGACATAATTTGAGTCAATTGGCAGTGTACCTCTGGATGTATTTCAAGGCCTACCTTCAAACTCAGTGCCTCTTTGCTTGACATCATGGGAAAGTCAAAAGAAATCAGCCAAGACCTCAGAAAAAAAATATAGACCTCCACAAGTCTGGTTCATCCTTGGGAGCAATTTCCAAATGCCTGAAGGTACCACGTTCATCTGTACAAACAATAGTACACACGTATAAACACCATGGGATCACTCAGCCGTCATATTGCTCAGGAAGGAGATGCGTTCTGTCTCCTAGAGATAAACGTACTTTGGTGCGAAAAGTGCAAATCAATCCCAGAACAACAGCAACGGACCTTGTGAAGATGCTGGAGGAAACAGGTACAAAAGTAAAACGAGTACGATATCAACATAACCTGAAAGGCCACTCAGCAAGGAAGAAGCCACTGCTCCAAAACCTCCATTAAAAAAAACCAGACTACGGAACTGCCCATGGGGACAAAGATTGTACTTTTTGGAGAAATGTCCTCTGGCCTGATGAAACTGTTTGGCTATAATGACCATCGTTTTGTTTAGAGGAAATAGGGAGAGGCTTGCAAGCCGAAGAACACCATCCCAACCGTGAAGCAAGGGGCTGGCAGCATCATGTTGTGGGGGTGCTTTGCTGCAGGAAGGACTGGTGCACTTCACAAAATAGATGGCATCACGAGGGAGGAAAATTATATGGATATATTGAAGCAACATCTCAAGACATCAGTCAGGAAGTTAAAAGCTTGGTCGCAAATGGGTCTTCCAAATGGACAATGACCCCAAGCATACTTCCAAAGTTGTGGCAAAATGGCTTCAGGACAACAAAGTCAAGGTATTGAAGTGGCCATCACAAAGCCCTGACCTCAATCCTATATAACATTTTGTGGGCAAAACTGAAAAAGCGTGTGCGAGCAAGGAGGCCTACAAACCTGACTCAGTTACACCAGCTCTGTCAGGAGGAATGGGCTAAAATTCACCCAATGTATTGTGGGAAGCTTGTGGAAGGCTACCCAGAACGTTTGACCCAAGTTAAACAAACAATTTAAAGGCAATGCTACCAAATACTAATTGAGTGTATGCAAACTTCTGACTCGCTGGGAATGTGATGAAAGAAATAAAAGCAGAAATAAATAATTCTCTCTACTATTATTCGGACATTTCACATTCTTAAAATAAAGTGGTGATCCTAACTGACCTAAAACAGGGAATTTTTACTAGGATTAAATGTCAGGAATTGTGAAAAACTGATTTTAAATATATTTGGCGAAGGTGTATGTAAACCTCCGACTTCAACTTTATCTACCTACCTATCTACCTACATACAAAAGTGTGTGGACACCCCTTCAAATTAGTGGATTCGGCTATTTCAGATTATTCTACCACTTGGCACTGTGCTTACGCATGCTGTGCATAAATTCACGCATACTGTCAAGCAAATGTTCATATGTGCACTTTGCATGGAAATGATCCCACGCATGGTTTATGCACACATTTGTGCCTACGCACGGTTGATAAATGAGGCCCCTGGGCTCTCCAACCCTGTTCCTGGAAAGCTACTGTCCTGTAGATTTTCACTCCAACCCTCCTAATCTAGCGCACCAGATTCTAATAACTGGGGTTGGATGGAAAACCTGCAGAACGGTAGCTCTCCAGGAACAGGGTTGGAGAGCCCTAAAATAGACCCATTTTGAATGAACGATGGCACCATTTCACTTGAGTCCCTTTTCTAAAACCAATTTCATCAAATAGTATTTATGTAGCCTAACCATTTTAACAGCAATATTTGTCACAACGTATTTTACATTTACCCAGCCTTGACCGCCTAAATAGCATGCAGCAGCACAAAGCCTCCGTCAGTCCGTCTAGACTTTTAATCGGTTATTTTTGTAGCATCCCAGACAGTTGTGGAATGTTGTTCCCTTCAATGTCGGAAAATGAACAGTTTGAATCCTGTCTTTTTATGTGACTGCCTGCTATCTGTGACAACCGGTGGAATGTTGTCTTCCATGTCATAAAACGAAAAAGGTTGAATCAGTCATTGTAAGTGACTTCCTTCTTCTATTTCAGCTGGAGCTGAAGATCATGCACATAGAAGAGGGGACGGATAATGGGGCCAATCCTATGTTTCTTATGGAGTTGATGGAGATAACGAAGCTCTGGATGAGGCATAGAGCAAAGAAGAAACGGACAAGATAGGTGCCTCTATGAAAGGTGTGGGTTAAAATAATCATTTTACTCAGCCTACTTATTCTTCTTCATGAATATGTTGATTTGAATCTGCAGGAAGGGAGTTCAACAAAATTAATCAGTGTATTGCTTATTTTTTACAGTAATGGCTTTGATAAGCTTACGGGATGTGATTTTTGGAAATTGTACCATATTGCATTTCAATGCAAAATGTATTTCAACTTTTTTCTCCCCATTTACTTGCAGATAAATTGAAAGACTTGACTGAACAAATAGATCCATCGCTGCACAAAGGTATGTTGCTCTCAGACACTAAAGTGTTATGTTTCTCTCCCTCCTACTCACTGTTCAGTCTTATGGTGTTAATTCAGATGCTTTCAGATGTGCTTGTGAGTCACATGGTTCAACTTTCTTTTCGCTTTTGCTCCACATACAGTTTTTTTCTTTTCAACAGGAGAGCTTCAAGCTGCCAAGCACTTCTCGCCAAAATGAAATACTTTGCGAGCATTGAAGACAAGGTGAAGGAAAAACTTTTAGAGCTAATGTAAACTTTGTTTACTTTGTTTTGATACTTCTTGGGTCTTTTTAAAGCTGTTTTGAAAGTCTTCAATAATTCTAATAATACAATTAGTATTTATTTATTTATTATGTACAGTATTTGTTAAAGTTTCAGGTCTACTAATTAATGTCAAATATTAATAGGTTACACATTGCCATAATTTTTGTGTGATGGATCAATTCAAAAGTCAATTATTGAGTATGTTAAAAATATTATATTATATGAAAAGCTTTTAACTCAACTATCTCCTGCGCAGTAGATGTGTCCGTAAAGAATACCGTAACAACATTGGAGGGTTAAGCTGGTTTAGTAAAAGACATGCTCCGGTACTTGGTGACTAAGAAAGTATTTTTAAACCTCCCACTTTGGGAGTTTTCTTAAAGCTGTGCCGTGCCTTTTTCCCTACATTTCTCCCCACGTGGGCCAGCCCCTAGCAATTAGAATTTTAGCCAATGAGCTTCAGCCCCTCGCATTTTGAGTGACAGCTAGCAAGAGGCCTACACAGCGTTATCCAATGAGGTTGCAGGGTGGGCCCAACGGCTCAGTAGACACAACAGAGAGGGAGAGAGAAAGAGCAATGATGTGGGACCACTTTTGCATTGTGAGTGCTACTTTCAGAACTACTGACTAAAAAGTATACAAAAGTACCAGAGAATCTCTTTAAATTAAATGCATCATTTACTATGACAAACAGACATGTTATTGTCAGTGATTTAAATACTGCACAGTCACAAAGTTTGCATATGATTATTTTGCCTATCAGTATAGCATTTGTTATTACGGCCTGTTGTTGAGTCACACGGGGTGATGCGAGTTGAGAATATACCCCTTGTAACCTGTAGCGGGAGACATACTTCCTTGAAAATACTGGAGGAAGAATAGCAGCACATAACTTTCTCTGCCTGAACCAAAAGGATGCCCTTCACATAATTAGAAAGATTGTGCATTATTTATGTATGCCACATATACAGTACCAGTCAAAAGTTTGGACACACCTACTCATTCAAGGGGTTTTCTTTATTTTTACTATTTTCTACATTGTAGAATATTAGTGAAGACATCAAAATTATGAAATAACACATGGAATCAAGTAGTAACCAAAAGGGTGTTAAACAAATCAAATATCTTTTATATTTGAGATTCCTCAAAGTAGCCACCCTTTGTCTTGATGACAGCTTTGCACAATCTTGGTATTCTCTCAACCAGCTCCATGAGGTAGTTAATAATAATTTCAATAACAGGTGTGCCTTGTTAAAAGTCCATTTGTGGAATTAATGCTTTTGAGTCAATCAGTTGTGTTGTGCAATGGTATGGGGTGGTATACAGAAGATAACCTTATTTGGTAAAATACCAAGTCCATATTATGGCAAGAACAGCGCAAATAAGCAAAGGGAAACGACAGTCCATCATTACTTTAAGACATGAAGGTCAGTGTTACTGATACAAGTATCCTGTGTGTGTATTTGTTTTATTTCCTTCTGCCCTAGTCACAGGTGTCACTCATCAGTCGCCAATCAGTCGCCACTGAAGACACACCTGCTCCTTTTCCCTTACCCAATCACTTGGTTTTAAAACCCAGTCAGTTATTTTCCCAAACTCTCTATCTCTCTTTGGATTGAGCTATCTCTTGTTTTTGCGCCTACATGTCACATTTGTCCGTTATGTATTGTTGTGGTGTATCACTGTTAGCTAGCTTTGCTTGAAGCAGGTAAGACTACCTCAGGTTTTTTTGGATATTTATTTCTTTCCTTGGGTCCAGCTCAGCCCCCCCCCCCCCCCATTACCGTGTGTTTAAGCAATAAAACCTTTAGTGTTTGACGGGAGATTTAGGTTGTCTGTTGTTTTTAGTTCTCACTGTTCCTTTTCACTGTTCTGATTTGCATGAGATATGTTATGGGTCTCGTTTCCATCCCCCCTAGACTGCAGGGCCAAAGGGGCCCATAACAGTCAGTCAATCCGGAAAATGTAAAAACATTTTTTAAATGTTTCTTCAAGTGTAGTGTCAAAAATCTACAAGCGCTATGATGAAACTGAGGACCGCCACAGGAAAGGAAGCCCCAGAGTTACCTCTGCTGCAGAGGATACATTCATTCATTAGCATTTACCAGCCTCAGAAACTGCAACCCAAATAAATGCTTCAGAGTTCAAATAACAGACCCATCACAAGCATGGAGGACAAGGCACACTTAATCAGCATGGCTACCAAAAGATTCTGCAGCGGTACGCCATCCCATCTGGTTTTGCACTTAGTGGGGCTATCATTTGTTTTTCAACAGAACATTTGAATCAACACACCTCCAGGCTGTGTAAGGGCTATATGACCAAGAAGGAGAGTGATGGAATGCTGCATCAGATGACATGGCCTCCACAATCACCCACCCGACCTCAACCCAATTGAGATGGTTTGGGATGAGTTGGACCGCAGAGTGAAGGAAAAGCAGCCAACAAGTGCTCAACATATGTGTGAACTCCTTCAAGACTATTGGAAAAGCATTCCAGGTGACACTGGTTGGGAAAAAGCTGTCATCAAGGCAAAGGGTGGCTACTTTGAATAATCTAAAATATATTTAGATTTGTTTAACACTTTTTTTTTTGGTCCCATGTTATTTTGTAGTTTTCACTATTCTACAATGTAGAAAATAGTAAAAATAAAAACCCTTGAATGAGTAGGTGTCCAAACTTTTGACTGGTAAATTATATTATGTTAATCAGACATAAATAAAGATTAGCTGTTCAGGAGCCCTCAGATCGCCGTGTAATTGTTAGTTCATGAACTGCATGTTGAGCCAGTGAAGCCGTCGCTTAGGGACCACTCCCAGACATTTGTTTTGAATTTGTTGTTTTTTCATCTGCAGTGGATTGAAGTGTGGAAAATCAAGCTTAAATGTATTCCCTTTTGTTTATTTATGCTTTTATGGAACTCCACGTGAATACAGATCTTGTTATGTGATTTGTCAGACTAAATGGAAAATGGACGAGTTTAAGAATGGCACTCAAGCAACTATTAGAACGAGAACCATAAAGATATAGCGACCAATTAATTTGTGAATGTTATGACATTCAACACACAATCTGAAACTGCTATTAAGGAACACAGTTTACTTTCTCAAATCAAAATGGCATGTCAAACGCAACAGGACTATTCTCATGAGCCCTGACTGTGATTCTCTGAGAATATCCTTCCCTACAGTTACAGGACTTGACTAGTTGTTTATTAAGCCTGGAACAACAATGCCGTGTTCCATTTGCCACTGTGGAGAAGCAGTTTCCCTAATACTGTTGGATTGACCGTGAATTAAATAGTAGGGCTTAACCCACTGAAGGGAGACTCAGCAGTGGCCTATTTATTATTCATGCTGTAATCAGAAGGCATCTACGGTGCCACTATATTAATGAGAAAATGTGATCCACCAACTCTCAGGCCACTGCTGTCTCCAAGGACTCTTTGAAATGTAATTTGAAAGAAAATGGAGGGGAGGGGTGAAGCAAAATTGCCTTGGATGGGAATGCATGGTGGAATGAACTAGGTGCATGTGGTTTTAGATTTAAGAAAGGTAGGCTTAGCTATTGGCAGTAAGTGGGAAAGGAAATGGAGCAAAAATATCAAATGTTTTCCTGCTGCTTCATGGCATCTGGACTTAGTGGAAAGGGAAAACATTTGGGGACTGTTTGCTTGTCTATCTAATCGGTTCCTTGGTTCTAGTCGGTTCCTTGGTTCTGCTACTGGCAAGCTGAGGGTTATAACTGAAAGTGATATAACAAAAAAAATGATGGTCCTTGTAAGTTTCTCACAGAAATGACAGAAACCAAAGGTGAAACAGCCAATTATCAGCCTGGACCCAAAAATACAGATTCTGCCAGTGTGGCTCACTGTTTAATATTGGAAATGGTGGCAGAACAAGGAATGTAAAATTATCATATTCACTCATATAACTCTAGCTGACACTGCTGCTCCTTTTGGGGACCAATATTTGGTGAGTACAGAAGGTACAAGAGAACCCTATGATTGAGGTCTGGAACAATGGAGAATGAATTTGGTCCTTTTACTTATAACTGTGTGGTTGGTTCCTCACAGAACACCACCAGTCTTATTATCAGGTAATAGTCTATCTTCATCAGTCTCTGATTTAACAGCTGGGATATCTGTTACCTTAGCTACACAGCATGTTTGCGTTTTACTTTTATTTTGTGTGTGTTTTCATATTGGCATGTTTGCTAGCTACAAACTATTTAGCTAGCTTCTAGCCTAGGGTTTGATATACAATGTGATCTCGTAATGAACAGTGTCCTGATGAGAAGGAACATCTTTCCATGCCAGGCAAATTTGTGCATCATCAGCTAATTGTTATAGATGCATCCAAATGAATGTCACAAGAAAACCGCTTAAATATGCAGATACTTTGCTGTTATTCCGGCTGCAAATAAAATCCAAATTACATTTATTTATATAGCCCTTCATACATCAGCTGATATCTCAAAGTGCTGTACAGAAATCCAGCCTAAAACCCCAAACAGAAAGCAATGCAGGTGTTGAAGCACGTTGGCTAGGATAAACTCCCTAGAAAGGCCAAAACCTAGGAAGAAACCTAGAGAGGAACCAGGCTATGAGGGGCGGCCAGTCCTCTTCTGGTTGTGCCGGGTGGAGATTATAACAGAACATGGCCAAGATGTTCAAATGTTCAGCATGGTCAAATAATAGGTCTGGGACAGGTAGCACGTCCGGTGAACAGGTCAGGATTCCATAGCCGCAGGCAGAACAGTTGAAACTGGAGCAGCAGCACGGCCAGGTGGACTGGGGACAGCAAGGAGTCATCATGCCAGGTAGTCCTGAGGCATGGTCCTAGGCCTCAGGTCCTCCGAGAGAAAGAGAGAATTAAAGAGAGCATACTTAAATTCACACAGGACACCGGATAAGACAGGAGAAGTACTCCAGATATAACAAACTGACCCTCGCCCCCGACACAAACTACTGCAGCATAAATACTGGAGGCTGAGACGGGAGGGGTCAGGAGACACTGTGGTCCCATCCGATGATACTCCCGGACAGGGCCAAACGGGAAGGATATAACCCCACCCACTTTGCCAAAGCACAGCCCCCACACCACTAGAGGGATATCTTCAACCACCAACTTACCATCCTGAGACAAGGCCGAGTATAGCCCACAAAGATCTCAGCCACGGCACAACTCAAGGTGGGGCGCCAACCCAGACAGGAAGATCACATCAGTGACTCAACTCACTCAAGTGACGCACCCCTCCTAGGGACGGCATGAAAGAGCACCAGTAAGCCAGTGACTCAGCCCCTGTAATAGGGTTAGAGGCAGAGAATTCCAGTGGAAAGAGGGGAACCGGCCAGGCAGAGACAGCAAGGGCGGTTCGTTGCTCCAGAGCCTTTCCGTTCACCTTCACACTCCTGTGCCAGACTACACTCAATCATATGACCCACTGAAGAGATGAGTCTTCAGTAAAGACTTAAAGGTTGAGACCGTGTTTGCGTCTCTCACATGGGTAGGCAGACCATGCCATAAAAAATTGAGCTCTATAGGAGAAAGCCCTGCCTCCAGCTGTTTGCTTAGAAATTCTAGGGAAAATTAGGAGGCCTGAGTCTTGTGACCGTAGCGTACGTGTAGGTATGTACGGCAGGACCAAATCAGAGAGATAGGTAGGAGCAAGCCCATGTAATGCTTTGTAGGTTAGCAGTAAAACCTTGAAATCACCCCTTGCCTTGACAGGAAGCAGGTGTAGGGAGGCTAGCACTGGAGTAATATGATCACATGTTTTGGTTCTAGTCAGGATTCTAGCAGCCGTATTTAGCACTATCTGAAGTTTATTTAGTGCTTTATCCAGGTAGCCGGAAAGTAGAGCATTGCAGTAGTCTAACCAAGAAGTAACAAGAGCATGGATCAATTTTTCTGCATTTTTGGACAAAGTTTCTGATTTTTGCAATGTTACGTAGATGGAAAAAAGCTGTCCTTGAAACAGTCTTGATATGTTCGTCAAAAGAGAGATCAGAGTCCAGAGTAACGCCGAGGTCCTTCACAGTTTTATTTGAGACGACTGTACAACCATTAAGATTAATTGTCAGATTCAACAGAAGATCTCTTTTGTTTCTTGGGACCTAGAGCAAGCATCTCTGTTTTGTCCAAGTTTAAAAGTAAAAAAGTTTGCAGCCATCCACTTTCTTATGTCTGAAACACAGGCTTCTAGCGAGGGCAATTTTGGGGCTTCACCATGTTTCATTGAAATGTACAGCTGTGTGTCATCCGCATAGCAGTGAAAGTTAACATTATGTTTTCGAAGGACATCCCCAAGAGGTAAAATATATAGTGAAAACAATAGTGGTCCTAAAACGGAACCTTGAGGAACACCGAAATGTACAGTTGATTTGTCAGAGGATAAGCCATTCTCAGAGACAAACTGATATCTTTCCGACAGATAAGATCTAAACCAGGCCAGAACTTGTCCGTGTATACCAATTTGGGTTTCCAATCTCTCCAAAAGAATGTCGTGATCGATGGTATCAAAAGCAGCACTAAGGTCTAGGAGCACGAGGACAGATGCAGAGCCTCGGTCTGATGCCATTAAAAGGTAATTTACCACCTTCACAAGTGCAGTCTCAGTGCTATGATGGGGTCTAGAACCAGACTGAAGCATTTCATATACATTGTTTGTCTTCAGGAAGGCACATCGAAAGGAAGGGACCCGGCTCAATCTCATCCCACTGCGTTGTCCATTGTTTCTAAGGTGATGTACAGAAAGTTGGCTTTATCCCTTACATTATCTGCCACTGTTAAAGGTTCCATGCTGCCTCCAACCTATTATCTTATCACTTTCTGTTGTTATTTTCTTGAATATGGCATTACATGGCCTCCCCCACTTATTTTCTTCTCATGAATATGGCATTACTTCTTACTGAGTGCACATATGTCCTCTTTGTTATTCCACCCATCCTGACTCTAGCCATGAGGCCCTGGACCCCAACACAGTGTTAGGCCAAAGAAATGAACTCCTGCCAGCACTAGACTGCACTCAAGCTGTAGTGCTTCTGTTCTGTTGACCCTGACCTTGTTGTTGTTTACAAACAACATTCTGAACATATTTTGAGCTATTTATACTCTATGCCACTTTCCCTCTAATGTGGAACATTAAACACAGATAGGAAGTTGTGACTAATGACTTGTGATGACAGTGGGATGATAGGATCATTGCATAAGGTTAACAAGTGGTTTGTCAGTGCATAATTTGTATTACCAGTGCCATCAAAATGGTGCCCTGTAGGCATAGGAAGCTAGTAAAAAACATTGACATGCAGTGATATATGATAGGCGATCTGAATCTGAGCCAAACGCATTTAGATACAACTCATGATCACCGTTTGTTGTGGGGTTGTTTTTCCAATTACAATATTGAATAATTTTTTAAAACATGACCACAGGGGTTCTATTGCATTCTCTATTGTATCTGGCTGCAGTTATGTTTTTATGTTGTGTAAAAAATATAAAAAAACACTGTCCGGGTCTGTTTTCAACGTGAAGGGGACCTGGCTCACAGGTTGACGTTTATTGTAATGAATCATTATGCTAGATGAGCCAGCTGCAAAGTCAAATATATTGTAAAAAGTAATGAAAGAAAAACTTGCAATTTGGTCTTAAATTAAAGTTTTCTTTTCTACAAGCAAATCTTTATTTTTTATGTAAATGAAATGTTATAGAACGGTCCAGACACCGTTTTAGTGATTTCAATTGATTTTGAGAAACAAAAATCACCACCTCATTGTTGTGTAGTATGAGGGTCCTGAAATAACATGAACCAAGGCTCCAAAAAGACCCAAATACGGCCTGTTAGAAACTAGAAAAATTTCAGTGTAGTGATACAGGTCTTTAGATGTTCTACACATGACATGTCATTCCGCATTATATTTTATTTTGTTGTGACTCCAGCCGTTGCCCCTATCCTGCTGTTCCATTATCTTGTAGACTGAGGATCTCAAGTCTGTGAGGGTGCGCAGCTGAACACTATACTGGAAACACTCCGTTTGAAATTTTTGACCTAAACATAACCAATATTTGTTCATTATAAATACCAAACTTGTTTTTATGTGGATTCCACGACGCGGTTAGCTTTTAACAGTTAGAACTGGTATTTCTTGTCCCGGAATCCCGCTTAAGACCGGTTGAAGCCTGCTTGACAGAGCCGCTAAACTGATAGCCATCAAGCCGACAAAATTAGTCCCAGAAGAGTTTTGCAATGGAGCCCTCATTGTCTGGAGAAATAAATGAACGGTTCCAGCACTGTAGAAGCTGTATCTACTACGCTTTGTTTCGAGACAAACTGGATCACTCAGAGTTCCAATACGGCAGTTGTTTGCTTGCCGAGGATTATAGACTTGAGGTGGCTTCCTTGATCACACAGGTTGCCAGCCTACTTAAGAAACCGGAAAAGGCAGAGTGGAATGTTTACCTTTTCAATGCCGGTGTCTGGACGGCGTTCGCACTTGTTGGATGCATCTCTGCCTTGTCGTTATCCATTTGGCCAGTGTTGCCCGGAGCTCCCCCATCTGATAGCGGAGTCGAAGGAGCACAGCAAGAGGAGCAAGGCAATCAATGTTGGTCGCATGTCATGAGCCGGAGAAGCCGAAGCCAACTCATTGTGACGTTGAGATATCCTAATGCTTCAGCAAATGTACACGATACCAGGGGCTTTGGTAGACACATGTAAGTAACCCAATTGTATGTCCCTCTAACTGCCCTGAATGCCTCTGCTGATCCTACAGCTATTGCATGCAGTAGTCATGTGCCTATGAACCAGAGTTATGCTGTTAGCACTGAGGCAGTGTGCCCTAGTAAGAAAGTCCATTGTGTGCAGGTCACCCTGCACTAACACAAATCACATGAGGATATCTACTTCTGCTAAGCTTCCTAGTAAAACAATGAAAACAAGTAAGCATCCCAGAAGAAAAGTGCTCAAAATAGCCCGTGTTAACATATGTAGCCTAATCAATAATTTGCTAATAACAGATGCCATTCATATTCTGACTATCTCTGAAACTCACTTAGGTAATAGCTTTGATACAGTGGTAGTAATACAAGGTTTTAAATGACTGAAAAGCCAATGGTGGAGGTGTTGCTGTTTATATTCAGAACCACATGTCTATAAAGCTTAGAGGATCTCATGTTAAATACTGTAGAAGTAATCTGGCTACAGGTTCATCTACCTCACCTAAAGCCCATTCTTGTGGGAAGCTGCTATAGACCACCAAGTGCTAACAGTCAGTATCTGGATAGCATGTGTGCAATGCTTGATTATGTATGTGATATCAACAGAGGTATATTTTCTAGATGATTTCAATAGACTGGCTTTCATCAAGCTGCCTACTCAAGAAAAAGCTTAAAACTGTAACCAGTGCCTGAAACCTGGCTCAGGTTATCAGTCAACCTACCAGGGTAGTTACAAACAGCACAGGAATGAAATCATCAACATGTATTGATCACATCTTTATTAATGCTGCAGAAATTAGCTTGAAAGCAGTATCCAGATCCATCAGATGTAGTGATCACAATATAGTAGCCATATCTAGGAAAACCAAAGTTCCAAAGACTGGGCCTAATATAGTGTGTAAGAAGTCATACAATAAGTTTGTAGTGATTCCTATGTTGTTGATGTAAAGAATATTTGTTAGTCTGTGGTATGTAATGAAGAGCAAACAGACGCTGCACTTTTATGAAATTGCTTATTCCATTTACTAATAAGCATGCACCCATTAAGAAAATGGCTGTAAAAATGATTAAATCCCTGTGGATTTATGAGGAATTAAAACATTGTATGGCTGACGGGGATGAGGCAAAAGAAATGGCAAATAAGTCTGGCTGCACATCCGATGGAAGCTTCTCCAACATAATCCAGGTAAAGTCAGGAATTCCCCAGGGCAGCTGTCTAGGCACCTTACTTTTTTCAATCTTTACTAACACATGCCACTGGCTTTGAGTAAAACCAGCGTGTCTGTATGCGGATTACTCAACACTATACAGTGGTTCGTCCTTTAAAAGTTGCAGCGTACAGCATTGCAGCTTGCATGGTGCTGCAGAATTCTATGGCACGTTATTTAAGTGTGAACCACTTGTACTATTAATGCTATTTAGTGCTAGTTTGACCACCAGAGGGCATCTTTGAGAAGCATTTGATAGCCTTCAATAGTGGCTGTACTAGAGAATGCAGGCATCTGGGAGACCAGGGTTCAATTCCCCTACGGGGAGGAAGGAGTAGGCTGTCCTTGAAAATAAGAATTTGGGTTTCCGTTCGGATGGAACATTAAAATATGGAGCTGTACAACGTGACAGTCGGGAGTAAAGTACTGGGTTATTTAGCTAAGGAATCCCCGTGTCGTGCGGACACGCAGGAGACCGGGTTTCAATTCCCGATGGGGAGGAAGGAGTAGGCTGTCCTTGTAAATAAGAATTTGTTCTTAATTGACTTGCCTAGTTAATAAATAAAGTTTACACTAAGAGCATAACATTTGCACATCCTAATTTTCTAATTCTAGTCTAACCAATACCTAAACAGAGATTCAGTGAAAATAAAAAATCTCATTGACTTATCAAGACCAGTCCCCATGCTTGTCTCAGAGCAGCGCGAAATGGTGCTAAAATAGTTGTAGGCTATTGCTTCAAATCCTATTGCTTCTAACTTCAATATGCTCTTTAAATAAACAAGACCTACACCACTTTTAACAGCACATTACTCAACACTAGTGAGACTCATGTTGCCTACGGTAGGCCGACAGTTTATCGAAAAATATATAATACAATAACTTAAAGCATTGTATTTGGGGTAAATCATTCACTAAACTGTATTCATCACTACATGTATTTATGAGAGGTATAGACATGTTGAATGCACCGAGCTGTCTGTTTGAACAACTGGCGCACAGCTCGGACGCCCATGCATACCCCTCAAGTCCAGAACAGACTGAGGGAGGCGCACAGTACTACATAGAGCCATGACTACATGGAACTTGATTCCACATCAAGTAACTGATGCAAGCAGTAAAATTAGATTTAAAAAACCAATAACAATACACCTTATGGAACAACGGGGACTGTGAAGCAACACAAACATATACACACCTGATAACATACGCACTATATACATAGTATTGTAGATATGTGGTAGTGGTGAAGTAGGGGCCTGAGGGCATACATTGTGTTGTGAATGTATTGTAATGTTTTTAAAGTTGTATGGCTGCCTTTCATTTTGCTGGATCCCAGTAAGAGTAGCTGCTGCCTTGGCAGCAGATAATGGGGATCCATAATAAATACAAATATGAAGGCTGTCAATGGGTTATTTCTTCCCATTTAAAACACATTCATATTGTCAAATCGAAATACAGCACAATCAGGCCCCTTTGTACACTGCAGGCTGTCTTTGTGAGTAGTGCATTCCTGGGGGAGGAGAGTGAGAGAGAGACTCACTGCAGCAGGCTGGTAGTTCCTTTCAGAGTAATCAGGCAGAACACGTTACCAGTTGGAATACACTGTGTGTGTGTGTGTGTTTGCTCTGTGACTCAGGCCCTGTCACTTCATTTCTAAATCCCCTTGCCTTCCCAGAACGTGTAATCACCCTCCAAAAACCAGTTGTTAGGCAATTACCCTTCCAAAATCTCCTATGTGTTCCTCCTGAAATCATATTGAATTACTACTTGATGTAGACAGCACCAATTAAAGGCCTTTGATGCTGTGGTAGGAAGGAAAGTGGCATGCAGGCACCTAACACCTTCTTGGCGACATTGTATCTTTTCACATCATAAATACTAGGATACTTTTGGTTTAGAAAGACATCCTGGTTCTCTCTCTCCCTCTATTAGAAATGATCACAAGGTGACTGTCGATGACCTTGCGTTGCATTCCAATCAATAAAAAGATCTGATGAAATTCGGGCTGCACCTAAATTGATCCCTAACACTGCAAATTCAATAACAACAAGTATCAAATAGCTGGAGTGGTGACTATCACAGTACCTCTTTCCTCTGAAGAGTGTGTATTCCATATGGGAGCTCCGGGTCAGATTTTAATTCAAGATTGGCAGAGCAGCAGGCTTCTGGTGCATCTGGAAAATTCAGAGGGATCTAACAGTACTTCGACATTCCATTGAAACCTCTGAGATATTGTTTGAACAATTTCTTTCCCCAGGTTCTTTTGAAGTTATTTGAATTTGAGGTGTGTGAATAAAAACATAACCACCAGCCATTCCTTTGGTGTAGTGGTGTGGTAATCTCTTGCCCCTGGAGAGAGATTTCCTTTTTCTCTCCTTACCTTCCGACATCCTCTACCTACACAGTATCTCACAGCGGTGTCAGTCGGTGGCTCTGATGTAGCCTTTTGAACCTCTTCTCTTTTCATGATGCTGTGTTCTTCATTGGGTATACTACCATTTTGTTTTTTATTGTATAATGCCCAACTAACGTTAGTGAGAATTTATCGCCATCCATCGGCCCTCCTCGTTGTTCATAGCAAATTGTTTGACTTGCTGTCTAACTATGCTAAATGCTAAATCTGAATTATTAATATTAACCTGGATTGGTTGATGCCAGTATCATAGACTGAAATATATTTGTACTGAGCTAAATTTAACTCAACTGATATCTAAACCAACTTGAAATACCCTGAAAAACCTACTCTTTTGTATATCATTCTGACAAACACCCCTCATAAGTATACAGCCAATGGAATCTTTGCTAACGAGCTGTGACGATTGTCCCATTGTCTACATTAGAGATCCTAAGCTACCAAAATCTTACCTGCGCATTATTTCAAAGATATTTTTTTTTTAAAGGACAGGTCTAACCCATGGTTTACGCATGAATTGTCTGAAAGATTTCATGAAAGAAACTTTGCTTGGGCTAAAGCTAGATTTGCTGATTCTACCTCTGACTGGCAGTCCTTCAGACATTTGAGAAATACGTGTCTTACTCTGGTTAGAAAAGCAAAATTAACATACTTCTTGAATTTTGTATCTAAGAGTGGTGGAAATCTATCTATATTCTGGACAAATATTTGGAGAAAAAAAACCTCAATCCCCTCATTGCCCCAGCAGGTTATGACAGGCTCCGGTCCCATAACAGACAACAAAAATACATTTGTGGTGCTTTTAATAACCGTTTTGCCTCAGCTGGCCATCTATTTGAAAGACTGGTCTCTGGAAATACGTCAAGTTCCACTAGAGGGTGTCCTTTATTCACCTCTAAACAAATAGCAGAGAATGATGCACTTCCATGCACGTAGACTTTTTTCTTCTTCATTTGAACCATTTTGTGTCAATGATGTAAGTGCCTTGCAAAATATTGATGTAAAGAAATCTACAGTAGCTGATTCGCTTGATCCATTTCTACCCCCATCATTGTAGAACCTTTGATTCACATTTTTTATTTAACAATTGCTTCTGGTGCTGTCCCTAAAATCTGAACGGCGGTGCACGTCCACCTCCTTTACAAAGGTGGGGATCCTTCTGACCTAGATAACTACTGCCCAATTGATAAACTATCTTGCCATGCAAAAGTATTAGAATCACTGGCAAACTCTCAGCTAAGAACTTTTTTTAACTTCACATTATGTTCTTCAAGGGATACTTCAGGATTTTGGCAATGAGGCCCTTTATCTACTTCCCCAGAGTCTTATGAACTTGTGGATGCCATTTCTATTTCTCTCTGTCCAGTATGAAGGAAGTAAGATGGAGCTTTGCGAGCCAATATTAACTAGCAATTAGTGCAATGACGAAGTCTATGGGTATCTGCTAGCATGATGACTCTGGGCAATTAGATAAAGAACCTCATTTCCAAAATCCCGACGTTGTCACATTCTGACCTTAGTTCTTTTGTTATGTCTTTGTTTTAGTATGGTCAGGGCGTGAATTGGGTGGGTTGTCTATGTTCCTTTTTCTATGTTTTGGGATTTCTGTGTTTGACCTGGTATGGTTTTCAATCAGAGGCAGCTGTCAATCGTTGTCCCTGATTGAGAACCATACTTAGGTTTGCCTGGTTTCACTTTTGAGTTGTGGGTGATTATTTTCCGTGTCAGTGTTTTGTTCCACACGGAACTGTTTCCGTTTTGTTTTTTCACATTGTCGTTTATTGTTTTGTTCAGTGTTCATTATTCTTATTAAAATCCAAGATGAACACTTACAACGCTGTGCTTTGGTCCTCTCCTTCATACGACGACCGTTACAGACGTATCCCTTTAATGTGTACCAATCTGGTTTTAGACCTGGACATGGCACAGTTTCAGCAGATACCCTTGTCTTAAATTATATATTAAATTGCTTAGATCATAGGAATTACTGTGCTGCCATATTTGTAGATCTATCCAAGACTTTTGATACTGTCAACCATCCCCTACTCATTCAAATGTCGGAAATGGGCCTCAACCAGTGGTTTGGTGTTGAATTTCCTCGATATACTAAAGGTGTCCTACAGGGGTCGATTTTGGGACCTGTCCTATTTACTATTTATATAAATAATATTGGTCTATCTGCAAAAACCTTACATTCATCTGTATGCAGATGACACTTATGTATGCTATTGCCCCTACGGCTGACCAGGTTATGTTGGAGCTGCAATCTGATTTTGTTTCCTTGCAGAAACACCTTGTTGATTGGTACTTAATGCGGGGAAAACTAAATGTATGCTGTTTTCTAATTCTCAGAAATATTTCAGATGTCTTACACACTTGGATGGTTCTTTCATCAAGCAGGTTCCTGCCTATACACATCTGGGCTTTTGGATTGCTAATAATTTGACATTTTAAAAACATACGGAGGAGCTAGCTAAGAAGCTGAGATTTAAAGTAGGCTTATTTTATAGAAATAGATCATGTCTCTTCCTGAACAGCAGAAGGCAAGTAGTACAGTCAACTTTCCGGCCTGTTCTTGACTATGGTGACACCATTTATCGGAATGCAGCAGCTACTACTCTTAAACCTTTGGATGCCGTCTACCATACCGCCCTTCGCTTTATCACAGGTGATAGTTTTGATACGCATAACAATATCCTGTATCAAAAGGTCGGCTAGTTCCTCATTAAAGTCCCATAGATCACTTTTTGTTTACCTAATTTATTTTCTAAAGTATAAAAACATGATATAAAACATGATATCTTGAGATTCCTCGGGTCTCCACCGAACTAGGTAAATCTGATTTTAGATATGATAAATGAGTTCAGAGGTGTGCAATTGCGTTTGATTGACTTTAATTATTTGCTTATAATGCCTGTGATGTTCTAATATAATGCACTTGTTATTGTATCTTGTAGTTTTATATTTAATTTTATGTCCTCATGCAGGGCAACATTGAAAATGAGACCCTGGTCTCAATTGTGCTCCCATGATTAAATAAAATGTAAATATAAATATCCATCAAATGGCCAAAGACAGGATAAAATACACATATGCACGCACGTATGCATGCATGGTCGCACACATGGACGCACGGACACACACGGACAGACACAAAAATGTCTAAGGTGCTTGTTAGCAGGTGTATGAGTTTGGTTAACATACTTTGAAGATAAACAAAGATGACTAATTAGGCTAAGGGAATGCATAAATGTCTCCTGCTTATTCCAGACATGAAGGGGATGCATAGCCGATGTACAAAACATTAAGGACACCTTCCTAATATTGAGTTGCAACCCCCCGCTTGCCCTCAGAACAGCCTCAGTTCATCGGGGCATGGACTCTAAAAGTTGTCAAAAGCTTTCCACAGAGATGCTGGCCCATGTTGACTCCAATGCTTCCCACAATTGTATCAAGTTGGCTGCATGTCCTTTGGGTGGTGGACCATCCTTGATACACACGTGAAACTGTTGAGTGTGAAAATCCCATTAGCGTCGCAGTTCTTGACACAAAATGGTGAGCCTTGGACCTACTACCATACCCCTTCAAAGGCAGATCAATCTTTTGTCTTGTCCCTTCACTCTCTATATGGCACACATACACAATCCATGTCTCAATTGTATCAAGGCTTAAAAATCCTCCTTTAACCTGTCTCCTCCCCTTCATCTACACTGATTGAAGAAGATGTAATAAGTGACATCAATAAGGGATCATACCTTTTCACTTGTATTCACCTGGTCAGTCTATGTTATGGAATGGAAAGAGCAGGTTATGGAAAGAGCAAGTGTTCTTAATGTTTTGTACACTTCAGTCAGTCTACCATAGTAGACTGACTGAAGTGGCTGATGAATCCTAATGTTTCCACACCACTTATTATTACCCATTCATAGTGGAAGTGAGACAATCTCACATTCCTCTCACAGTGTAAATGGTCTTGTCCGTGAAAAATTCAGAGCTGTGCCAGGTGTTTAAAACAAACATCCCCAAGGTTGGGGGGTGTGGCTCTTTCTCTCTCTCTCTGTCTGGTCAAATGAAATGACAAAATACATCACCAATGTTTTCCATCCCTGCAATCTCTTGAGAGGGGGAGGGATTGAAGTGAACATGAATTTTGTAAAAAAAAAAAAAGAAAAGAAAAATCAAGGTGAAGAGAAAATATGTGAACAACACATGCTGAATCTGCTTTTTCTTTTGATAAACACTGTGGGATAGCTCAAATATTTTGATACCTAAATCCCTTTCCGTACTTTTGGGAAGACAGGAGGGACGTGGTTAGCTTGAGGAATGTCACCAATTGTGCTTCTCCAGCAGCAACGCAACACAACAAGCTAACGCTGTAAAGTATCTCCAGTAGCACTAAGTGTGTGTCCCAAATGGCACCCTATTCCTTATAGTGCACTACTTCTGACCAGAACCCATAAGGCTCTGGTCAAAGTAGTGCACTATATAGGGAATAGGGTGTGATTTGAGACACACCCTAACACTCAGCAGCTCAGCCCTCAGTCACAGCTAGAGGCTAATGATAACGTGTGTCTGTTGAAGAAGCAACAAGCTTGAAGCTTCCTTCCGCTGACAAAGTGCATTTGAAGTATAGGCCCCCACGCTACAAAGGAGCATCCAACACAGTGATCCCTACATCATCACATTTAAGAGGTTACAACATATATCTGTAATATCTTTTATATAACCCAATCATTGCGAAGTTTGGGGGCATTGACTTTTAAAGGGTACACATCATCAATCTGTCATTGTCGATTGACTTCTCCTGGAAGTCCTGGAACCGTTTCAGTCAGCAAATTAATCAAAATAACAGTTATTGCCAAATTACAGATGCCGGTTCAGAGATGGATTGCTTCTGGCTGACGGGAACAGACAGCTCTAAGAGTGATTAATTCTGCTCTACTCCAATGATTGGAAAAAAAGTAAAACTGAAGACTGAGCGAGCATCACCAGGGCTTCGTCACTTTCTTTCAGCATCCTGATTCTGCAGCACACTAGAAGAGCTAGAGCCCACATCCCACCCTCCTGGCACACACACAACCAGACCGGGGTTTCAAATAGTATTTGTGTTCTTTGAAATACTTCAGCTGCACTTGATTGAGATTGCCTGGTGTGATTGAGACACTGACATAGTCACAACAGTGCAAAGTCAGTCAAATCTGCCATTCTCAAGCAGGCTCAATCAAACAATCAAAGTATTTGAAAAGAGAACGAATACTATTTGAACCCAAATCTGCACACAACCCACAACTGTGAAGTGAGCAAACATGGTCTTGGCCACAAGGCTCAGAAAGAATTTGCAGGTCAATGGCAGAACACTTTCTCAAGGGCCTCAATTTGAGTGTTGACAGGATTGAGTTATGTGGTCACTGTCCTGTCAAATGCAATAACGGCAGCCAGGCAGAGGAAAAGCCCAAGGTTTTATTTTTCCGTGCCACCCCGTAATACATCAATTCAATACCTGTCGTGAGGTCTGACATGGCCAGGTTCTCATAACATGATAAGACATGTCTCCACAAAGCTCGCACACACACAAAGTCCACACAGACAGGGGTATATACTGAACAAAAACAAGTTTTTTACGAATGTCATGGACTGAAATCATACATGTTATGCAGTCAACAATCAACTCACAAGGTTTGAATTTAGAATCAAAGATCAACCACTAAATCTAGGACATTGAGGCAAAATTCATAATAGACTGCAATAATGCCACCTTTTCTCTTCCTCTCCTGTCACTTTGTTCTTATACATTCTCATCCTCCCAGATCAGTAACAGAAGGAGGACCAATGAAATCTATCAGCCTTTTGTGTTTATCATGCTGTAAAGTTGCAGCAGAGCAGGGGCTGTGGTTGGCATGGAAACAAGTGGCTGTAGGAAATGGTTACAGTGCTGTCTAACCATATTTACCTGGGAGCACACATGCACAATTCATCAAGTAGTATGTTTACTGAACTCTGCTGCTGACCTGCTGACAAGCACCGTACAGAAATGTTTGTGTCTGTCCGTGTGTGTGCAGCTGTGCGTGCGTACATATGTGCTTGTGTGTAAACAAACACCTGCACTGAAATTAATTAACTTAATGAACATGGAATGGGTCCATGCAACTTATTATGCAATTTTATTATTATTTATGCTTGCGATAACAAAGGGGTTGAATAATTATTGACTCAAGACATTTCAGATTTGAATTAGTTAATGTAAAAAATGTTCTACAAACAAAATTCCACGTTGACATTATGGTGTGTTGTTGTGTAGATCAATGACACAAAATCAACATTTCAGGCTGTAACGCAGCAAAATGTGGAAAAAGAGTGTGAATACTTTCTGAAGGCACTGTACCAGGGAGCAGAGCTGAAGATCTGTAACAGAGGCATAACCCTTGGAAACACATATCAGATGGTCCTATAGCCACCATGCCATTAGTATGACACGAGTGAGTGATTTCCCTTTAGATAGGCCGGCTGCAAAGTCAAAATTGGCTATGTTGTAAAAATGTGCTTTTTAGTCTACATTTAAGGTTAGGGTTATGCATTAGGGTTAGCAGTGTGGTTAAGGTTAGGGTTTGATTTAAAACCAGATTTTATGACTAGAGCTGCATCCAGAACAAGATTCATGACGAAAAACGCTAACCTGCTTGAGAGGTCAGAATTTCGTAGTGATTGCAGCGAAGGACTGTTTGCCCGGGTCGGCCCTGGGTGTGGGGCTTCGCTTGGGTATTAATATTTCGCTGCGAGGCCAGGATTTTAGGGCTCTTGAGGCTTATCCGTTGTCCCTTTCCAAACCCCCATGGGGCATTTGTGATCTGCCTCAGGGACTGCGGGGTATGCAGACGTTGTCCTCCGTCCTACGGATTTCGCATTTCTGACATGTTTTCCTAACATCCCACTGTGTGTAATAGGGGCATTCCAGAAAGCCAGATTTGACCCTGACCGTAAGACTGGCTATGTCCAGCCAAAGGGCCCCTCTCTCCTACTACCGCAAGGCTCATGGTACGGCCATAACTCTGTACAGCTTCCCGAGAGGAGCAGAGGTTGAGATCTGTGATGACACAGATTTCCTCCCATATACATAGAAGGGTCAGCTATGCATTGACTTGCCATGTTTTCCAGCAGCTCTGCTAGATAAGTCATAAGTAAGGTGGACATGTAAATAAGTGCTCTGACCAAATGGGCTGCGGTTATGACAAATGCTAGCGGAAAAGTGTTAAGGTAGTTAGCCAAAGGGGGCTTCACCGGAGGGGGCTTTTGGAAACCGGACTCATCCATACCCTGCATGTTCAGGGTAGGGGAACCACTGGGGGTTAGTCTACTGGAAAAAGGCTTTTCCCAGGAACATTTTTACTCGATTAGGCAAGACGCTACCACCGGAATGCTAGGTTTGGTCGTGGTCGTTTGTGGTGGGAGTCTTCTCCCATCGTACAAATCCCTGCCTCCCCCTTGGTCCAGAGAGACATTCGATTGCGAGTTTGGCCGCAGCTTGCTTGCAGATGTCGATGAGCTTGTAATCCCGGCGGGGATTTGCGACCTCTTCACCAGCTTTGCGCTTGGCGAGGCGCCTGGGGACAGATGCAGGTGCCTGTGAAAGAGGAAGCGGGGGCTCCCCCTCCATCCTCTGGTTCAAAGTTGGAGAGGCTGCTATTAATATGAGCGTTGTCATCTCCTATCTCCCCTCTCCCGAGATCATGTCTTCAGGAAATGAAGATAATCAAGGTTATGCATCACCTCTGTCCAGCTGGGTACAGTAGAGCTCTTGTCCCCTACCCTGTGCGGTGGCTCAGAGATGGGGGTGCCAGTGGAGCAGGAGCTGTCTTTTTTAGTATCCTTCTCCTGCTAACCTTAGACGGTGTGTTGCAGTGCAGACAAGACTCTGGGTAGTCGACTGCCTCTCGAGAATGCTCTCGTCCCAAACAGGCAAAGCAGAGAGGGTGGAAGCCTTTCTCTGGGATGCAAAGGCCACAGGGGCAGAGATGGGGCTCCGGTGCCTGGCTTGGGTTATCCTCACAAGGGGAAGCGGTAGCCATGACTCTGTGGAGTGGGCTCCAAACCAGTCATAAATGGCACACAGTAAGTCAGAGAGCACCGCAAGGTGGAGTTGCTGTACAGCCTAGAGGGTTTTCAAGACCGCATTACTGGAAGGTAGGATCGGTCAGCCTGGCCAGCAAGAGCGCTGGTAAGCTAGGTGAGAGAAGAATACTACCGTGTAGGTAGAGAGAGCTAGTTCTAGTCGTGTGCTTTCGCTGATGCTTAGCTGTGATGCCGGCTAGTCCTGCCGTTTAGCTAGCTAGCGTTCACCTCGAGGGTTAATAGCCTAGCTATAGCAAGCACACAACAAGCAAAATCAAATCAAATTTATTTATATAGCCCTTCGTACATCAGCTGATATCTTAAAGTGCTGTACAGAAACCCAGCCTAAAACCACAAACAGCAAGCAATGCAGATGTTGAAGCACACTGGCTAGGAAAAACTCCCTAGTAAGGCCAAAACCTAGGAAGAAACCCAGAGATGAACCAGGCTATGAGGGGTGGCCAGTCCTCTTCTGGCTGTGCCGGGTGGAGATAACACACACTGCACACTGTGCATTCCTCGTCAGCGAGCTAGGTTAGCTTAGTGTGGCTATCCAAATCTCAGAAGTCTCTTTCCTTTCCTATAAGCAGCATGAATCAGGTAGCTAAGTTAGACAACTATTCGGCTACCAGCCAGTACTCTACACTGCACCTTAGAGATTGCTGCCCTATGTACATTGCATTTGAAAATGATTCAGGCCCCTTGACCTTTTACACATTTTGTTACATTACAACCTTATTGTAAAATTGCTTAAATTATTTTTTACCTCATCAATCTACACACAATAGCCCATAATGATGAAGCAAAAACAGTTTTATAGACATTTTTGCAAATGCATTAAAAATAAACATAAATACCTTATTTACATATGTATTCCGACCCTTTTCTATGAGACTCAAAATTGAGCTCAGGTGCAGCCTGTTTCCATTGATCATCCTTGAGATGTTTCTACAAATTGATTGGAGACCATTTGTGGTAAATTATATTGATTTGAAATGATATGGAAAGGCACACACCTGTCTATTTAAGGTCCCACAGTTGACAGTACATGTCAGAGCAAAAACCAAGCCATGAGGTCGAAGGAATTGTCTGTAGATCTCTGAGACAGGATTGTGTCGAGGCACAGATCTGGGGAAGGGTACCAAAAAATATCTGTAGCATTGAAGGTCTCCAAGAACACAGTGGCCTCCATCATTCTTAAATGGAAGAAGTTTGGAACCACCAAGACTCTTCCTGAGCTGGCCGCCTGGCCAAACTGAGCAATCGGGTGAGAAGGGCAGAGCTCCAAAGTTCCTCTGTGGAAATGGGAGAACCTTCCAGATGGACAACCCTCTCTGCAGCACTCCACCAATCAAGCCTTTATGGTAGTGGCCAGACAGAAAACACTCCTCAGTAAAAGGCACATGACAGTCAGTTTGGAGTTTGCCAAAAGGCACCTAAAGGACTCTGACCATAAGAAACAATATTCTCTCGTCTGATGAAACCCAGATTTAACTCTTTGGCCTGAATGCCAAGTGTCTCATCTGGAGGAAACCCAGCGCCATCCCTACGGTGAAGCATGGTGGTGACAGCATCATGCTGTGAGGATATTTTTCAGCGGCAGGGACTGAGAGACCAGTCAGGATCGAGGGAAAGATGAACAGAACAAGGTACAGAGAGATCCTTGATGAAAACCTGCTCCAGAGCGCTCAGGACTGCCGACTGGGAGGAAGTGTCAACTTTCAAAAGGACAACGACCCTAAGCACACAGCCAAGACAATGCACGAGTGTCTTCTGGACTAGTCTCTGAATGTCCTTGAGTGGCCCAGCCAGAGCCCGTACTTGAACCCAGCCTGAAAATGGCTGTGCGGTGACGCTCACTATCCAACCTGCCGGAGCTTGAGAGCATCTGCAGAGAAGAATGGGAGAACCTCCCCAAATACTGTTGTGCCAAGCTTGTAGCTTCATCAAATCAAATCAAATTTTATTTGTCACATACACATGGTTAGCAGATGTTAATGCGAGTGTAGCGAAATGCTTGTGCTTCCAGTTCCGACAATGCAGTAATAACCAACAAGTAATCTAACTAACAATTCCAAAACTAATATCTTATACACTGTGTAAGGGGATAAAGAATATGTACATAAAGATATGAATGAGTGATGGTGCAGAGCAGCATAGGCAAGATACAGTAGATGGTATCTCGTGTACAGTATATACATATGAGATGAGTATGTAAACAAAGTGGCATAGTTAAAGTGGCTAGTGATACATGTATTACATAAGGATGCAGTAGATGATAGAGTACAGTATATATGTATACATATGAGATGAATAATGTAGGGTATGTAAACATTATATTAGGTAGCATTGTTTAAAGTGGCTAGTGATATATTTTACATCCTTTCCCATCAATTCCCATTATTGAAGTGGCTGGAGTTGAGTCAGTGTGTTGGCAGCAGCCACTCAATGTTAGTGGTTGCTGTTTAACAGTCTGATGGCCTTGAGATAGAAGCTGTTTTTCAGTCTCTCGGTCCCAGCTTTGATGCACCTGTACTGACCTCGCATTCTGGATGATAGCGGGGTGAACAGGCAGTGGCTCGGGTGGGTGTTGTCCTTGATGATCTTTATGGCCTTCCTGTAACATCGGGTGGTGTAGGTGTCTTGGAGGGCAGGTAGTTTGCCCCTGGTGATACGTTGTGCAGACCTCACTACCCTCTGGAGAGCCTTACGGTTGTGGGCGGAGCAGTTGCCGTACCAGGCGGTGATACAGCCCGCCAGGATGCTCTCGATTGTGCATCTGTAGAAGTTTGTGAGTGTTTTTGGTGACAAGCTGAATTTCTTCAGCCTCCTGAGGTTGAAGAGGCGCTGCTGCGCCTTCTTCACAATGCTGTCTGTGTGAGTGGACCAATTTAGTTTGTCTGTGATGTGTATGCCGAGGAACTTAAAACTTACTACCCTCTCCACTACTGTTCCATCGATGTGGATAGGGGGGTGTTCCCTCTGCTGTTTCCTGAAGTCCACAATCATCTCCTTAGTTTTGTTGACGTTGAGTGTGAGGTTATTGTCCTGACACCACACTCCGAGGGCCCTCACCTCCTCCCTGTAGGCTGTCTCGTCGTTGTTGGTAATCAAGCCTACCACTGTTGTGTCGTCCGCAAACTTGATGATTGAGTTGGAGGCGTGCGTTGCCGCGCAGTCGTGGGTGAACAGGGAGTACAGGAGAGGGCTCAGAATGCACCCTTGTGGGGCCCCAGTGTTGAGGATCAGCGGGGTGGAGATGTTGTTGCCTACCCTCACCACCTGGGGGCGGCCCGTCAGGAAGTCCAGTACCCAGTTGCACAGGGCGGGGTCGAGACCCAGGGTCTCGAGCTTGATGACGAGCTTGGAGGGTACTATGGTGTTAAATGCCGAGCTGTAGTCGATGAACAGCATTCTCACATAGGTATTCCTCTTGTCCAGATGGGTTAGGGCAGTGTGCTGGATTTCATCTTGTAGTCCGTGATTGACTGTATACCCTGCCACATACCTCTTGTGTCTGAGCCGTTGAATTGAGATTCTACTTTGTCTCTATACTGACGCTTAGCTTGTTTGATAGCCTTACGGAGGGAATAGCTGCACTGTTTGTATTCGGTCATGTTACCAGTCACCTTGCTCTGATTAAAAGCAGTGGTTTGCGCTTTCAGTTTCACGCGAATGCTGCCATCAATCCACGGTTTCTGGTTAGGGAATGTTTTAATAATTGCTATGGGAACGACATCTTCAACGCACGTTCTAATGAACTCGCACACCGAATCAGCGTATTCGTCAATGTTGTTGCCTGACGCAATACGAAACATGTCCCAGTCCATGTGATGGAAGCATTCTTGGAGTGTGGAATCAGCTTGGTCGGACCAGCGTTGGACAGACCTCAGCGTGGGAGCTTCTTGTTTTAGTTTCTGTCTGTAGGCAGGGATCAGCAAAATGGAGTCGTGGTCAGCTTTTCCGAAAGGGGGGCGGGGCAGGGCCTTATATGCGTCTCGGAAGTTAGAATAACAGTGATTCAAGGTTTTGCCAGCCCTGGTGGCGCAATCAATATGCTGATACATTTTAGGGAGTCTTGTTTTCAGATTAGCCTTGTTAAAATCCCAGCATACCCAAGAAGGCTCGAGGCTGTAATCACTGCCAAAGGTGCTTCAACACTGAGTAAAGGGTCTGAATACCTATGTCAATGTGATATTTTTAATACGTTTGCAAAAATGTCTGAACCTGTTTTTGCTTTGTTATTATGGGGTATTATGTGTAGATTGATGAGGGGATTTATTTATTTCTAATACTCTTTAAAATAAGTCTGTGAATGTAACAAAATGTGGAAAAGGTCAAGGGCATACTTTCCAAATGCACTGTACATAGTCATTGAACACTGGTCCCCTAAATAATGTTTACTTACTATTTTATCCACTTAATATGTACAGTATATACTGTATTATAGTCAATACTCATCCTATATAACTACTGCTATACATACCTTTTCTATTAATATACTGTCTATACACACCATTCACATACAAATATATTTATAATCCGGACTCTGACATTGCTCGTTCTGATATTGCTTGTTCTGATTCAGTACGTCTTAATTTCTTGTTATTTAAAAAAAAATACTTTGGATTATGTGTGTATTGTTATTGTATTGCTAGATATTGTTGGAGCTAGAAACATAAGCATTTCACGAGAGCGAGCTGTGTGACGCTAGCTGAGCCAGTGTGAGCTCAATCTTCTCGACGAGAAGCTGCTGTCCTACGCTCGGTGGTAGAGTCTTCGACGGTCCGCCTGTGAACAGGTAAGCAGAGGTCCAGGGCCCAGTTTCCCAAAAGCATCTTAAGGCTAAGCTCATTGTTAGAACCTTTGTTGGAGCGTCGTTAAATCTCTTAAATTGCACTTGAAACCGCTCCTAATCTAATGCCTGCCTAGGACCAATCGTAAATGCAAACATCTAAGTGCATTGTTAGATGCTTTTTTTGCCATCCCGCCTCACTTTATAAACAGAAGAACTCTGCTAAACATAGAATCACATGGTTTATCCATCTCTCTGTGACCACTTCAGAACAAAGTTGACTACAAAATACAAAGTTGTCAATGTCTTTAATTGTTACAAACAAAAACACGGGATGACTATATTAAAATATAAACAGTAGGCTATAGGCCTATTTCAATTATATTGAAATACATTCATGTTCAATCAATTGAGTTCTGTTTTGCCACTTGTAGGCTACTGTCTGTAATTTGTCTCAATATATTTCATGATGTGTAGCCTAACTTGTGTAGCCCAACATGCACAATCGGTGATTTAGTCCATTTTTATTGGGTAAACATTAGAATAAGCCGCCTCAATATTTGCAGCTGGAGGTGGTTATCTCTCTAGGAGATATTTCACATCAGTATTGCAAATTAATTATGTTAAGGAAAGATTTGAATCGAAAAAGCTGATCTGAGAGCAGCACTCCCTTTCTTTCGATCCTATCAGTATCGATACATGCTCCTAAAATGCACTTCGCGACCCTTCTCTCTGCGTGGTGTTTTGGGAAACTAATGTTACTGTAGGAACAATGCATTGTTGAAACACTCGTAAGCCTAAATTCCATCGCTATCGGGAAATCAGGCCCAAGTCGATAGGTGAGGAGAGTAGAGGATCTTAATCGAATTAGTAAAGAAGATGAATAAATTTAAGCGAGGAGCGGAATACGGCCCCTTATATGAGAAGTGGAGTGGTCCACTATTGACCGTTGCTCCTGTCTTTCTACGGCAGATGTGTGATTGGATCTTCCTAGACGCTACCCATAAGTGATATCTAACGAGTAATTGAAAAATAGAACTGCTACTTCTATGAAAGACTCATGCCACCCTGTAAGAGAAGTAGGCTTGCATTCATGTACACTCCAATTACACATTTGCATTTGCCTGTACTGACAGTCAGAGTTGGTAGGCATCTGAATAGGATTGTAGCACGACGTCGACGGCCCCTGACCTTCCATGTTAGGCAGTTTAATCCTCTGGCAGGTCCTGGATACGTCCCAAATGGAACCCTATTACCTACAAAGTGCACACTACCAGAGTCTTTTGACTATGGGCCCTGGTCAAAAGTAGCTTACTATGTAGGGAATAGGGTGGTGCCATTTGGGATGAAACCCCTGTCTCTGCTGGCTCTGCGGCATGGTGTTAACAATGCGTCAAGCTGGCAAGCTCTGTCACCCTTAAGGCCATATTGTAATGATTCACATGTGAGTCATTATAAAATTGAAGTTTGAGTACCCTGAGAGCGAATGGGTTGACAGGTTTAGAGAGGAAGCACCCTAATAGCATGCCTGTGGTATGTGTGTGTCTGTGTGTAGTGTCTTTATTTACATTATTAAAAGGGCATCCATCCTCCAGCTCATTGGGTTTCATTCCGTCCACAACCCTCCTTTGTGCAAGCTTCTTCTTCTTCTCTGAATGGCGCTGGTGGTTAGGGTCTATACCTCTCAACGGGGAAGCTCTCACAGAGACTCTCCGACAGGTCAGGTCTACTATGAGTCTGACCCACTGTACACTCAGGAGGGAATGGCAGAGCGGAGGGGTCAAAGAGTTTATGGAAGTCCAGACACACTGCTGAGGGATGAAGAGAGGCTGTGTGTGAAGTCTCTCAAACACACACACAAAACGCACTACTGTAGAGTCTTCCTTGCTCTCCTCCCCACCAGTTGTTCTGACTCCCCTCTAAATGTGTGCCTATGCCCTGAGTGGCACCATTAACATTTTCTAAAGCTTATTGCTATGGAAATGGTGTGTATTTTACAATGGGCAGCACGGTGCGCGCATACTGACTTGTGGTATCATCACATTCAGCTTGGCCAGAACCTTGGTGGAATCTTATGTGAGACTTTTCAAAGCAGACCCCTGAGCTGGCCCCCACACACACAGTATGATATGCATCACCATCACCTGGTGTTTACTGAGGGAAGTGAGTGACTGGGGAGTGAAGTGGAGAGATGGAGAGACAGAGATAAAATAAGAAGAGGAGGAGGGAGAGTGAGACACCGAGGAGGGATAGAGAGAAGGAAGAGTGAGAAGAGAGAGGGATAGACCAAGTGCTTAGAGAGCAGGGTAGAGAGAGAAAGTGAGAAGGGAGAGAGTGTGAGAGGGAGAGGAGCTTTGAAAAGAGGCAGAGTGAAGCCCTGATTCAATATTTATACTCTAAGGGAAGACGAGCCTTCCCGAAGCCGTAATTAAATTGGCGTGTCATATTTCATTTTATTACAGAGCATTACTGGCAGGCAAATGATCCAAAAGGTCCTGTATCAAGTGGATTTCATTTTCTTTATGACAGTGAATTCCAGAGAGCCAAAGAAATAAAATACCACTACCTCTGCATTCATAAGGCTATTGTGGAGGTTTTGGAGTTGTTGAAGTATACCCAGGGGGGCTGCATAATACAAAATAACAAGAAGCCTCCCAACTCCCTGTTGTAAAAATACAGGAAAGCTCAGGAGGGTGAATAAAATCAATTTAATCTGAATAATTATTAGTGAAATGGTGCAACACACAGGGTACGTCTCAAATGGCACCCTACTCTATCCCATATACTAGTTCTATGGGTTCTGGTATTATAGGGAATAGAGTGACATTTGGGATGTATCTACAGTTGACTGATTGAAACAGGAATCTGTTCAACATTCCACCCTCTGTATGACCACCGTCACACTGAATGAATAAGCATATTTATAAAGAAGCCCCATCTCAGAACAGATGATTATGGTGCTGATGATTTTATTTAGAGGAGGGAGGGTTCCTACTCAAACTTTCTCTCTCAAGTTTACAGACAAATTGTCCCCTGTGCTACACATATAATCTAATTGATAACTCAATAATAGCTACAAATGGCACCCTACCCACTGGGCACATATGTCAGTTCAACGTCTAGTTTTGATTTACATTTGGTTGAGTTGCCAACTAACAAATATTCAACACAATATGTCACCCTGTCATTGGATTTAGGTTAACAGTTCAGTGAGTTTTTGCAAATCTAATCAGTTTTCCACATTGATTGAACATCATCACAATAAATTTTGGGGTTGAATGACGTGGAAACAACGCTGATTCAACCAGTTTTTGTCCAGTGGGTATTCCCTATATGGGTATTCCCTATATAGAACCCAGTGGGTATTCCCTATATAGAACCCTATGGTCCCTGGTCCCTTTTGGTATTAGTTTCAGGTGTTGCCTCAGTATTACTGCAGCCTGCACTTCTGACAAATATATATTTTTCAGAGAACAACAAACATAGCTGTGTTCCACGTAGTTAATTAAAAGTTTCCCTTTTTGTCGATGCTTTGCTGTGCTGTACTGTGAGGTGTGGTGCGGCGGCCACTCTCTCTCACAAACACTCCAAACCCCTGCTATGATACAGGACAGGAGAGGATCAAAGAGGATAGAGGAGAGTGGCTAAAGCACAGCATCAGTGATTTTTTAACAAACCTGCAATCTTATACATCAACTCAAATTTATTTATAAAGCCCTTCTTACATCAGCTGATATCTCAAAATGCTGTACAGAAACCCAGCCTAAAACCCCAAACAGCAAGCAATGCAGGTGTAGAAGCACGGTGGCTAGGAAAAACTCCCTAGAAAGGCCAGAACCTAGGGAGGAACCAGGCTATGAGGGGTGGCCTGTCCTCTTCTGGCTGTGCTGGGTGGAGATTGAAACAGAACATGGCCAAGATGTTCAAATGTTCATAGATGACCAGCAGGGTCAAATAATAATAATCACAGTGGTTGTTGAGGGTGCAGCAGGTCAGCACCTCAGGAGTAAATGTCAGTTGGCTTTTCATAGCCAATCATTCAGAGTATCTCTACCGCTCCTGCTGTCTCTAGAGAGTTGAAAACAGCAGGTTTGGGACAGGTAGCACGTCCGGTGACCAGGTCAGGGTTCGATAGCCGCAGGCAGAACAGTTGAAACTGGAGCAGCAGCACAGCCAGGTGGACTGGGGACAGCAAGGAGTCATCAGGCCAGGTAGTCCTGAGGCATGGTCCTAGGGCTCAGATCCTCCAAGGGAGAGAGAATTAGAGAGAGCACACTTAAATTCACAGGACACCGGATAAGACAGGAGAAATACTCCAGATATAACAGACTGACCCTAGCCCCCGACACATAAACTACTGCAGCATAAATACTGGAGGCTGAGACAGGAGGGGTCGGGAGACACTGTGGCCCCGGACAGGGCCAAACAGGAAGGATATAACCCCACCCACTTTGCCAAAGCACAGCCCCCACACCACTAGAGGAATATCTTCAACCACCAACTTACCATCCTGAGACAAGGCCGAGTCTCCGCCACGGCACAACCCAAGGTGGGGCACCAACTCAGACAGGAAGATCACGTCAGTGACTCAACCCACTCAAGTGACGCACCCCTCCTAGGGATGGCATGTAGAACACCAGTAAGCCAGTGACTCAGTCCCTGTAATAGGGTTAGAGGCAGAGAATCCCAGTGGAGAGAGGGGAGACTCATGTTCTGTCACTCTTAAACCTGTTGAGTGTAAGGGGCAGTATTTTGATGTTTGGATGAAAAACGTACCCAAATGAAACTGCCTATTTCTCAGGTCCAGAATCTAGAATATGCATATAATCAGATTATGATAGAAAACACTCTAAAGTTTCCAAAACTGTCAAAATATTGTCTGTGAGTATAACAGAACTGATATTGCATGCGAAAACCTGAGGAAAATCCAACCAGGAAGTGGCTTCTATTTTGAAAGCTCCATGTTCCATAGCCTGCCTTCGCTCCATTTAAAGGGATATCAACCAGATTCCTTTTCCTATGGCTTCCCCATGGTGCGAACAGTCTTTATACATAGTTTCAGGCTTTTATTTTGAAAAATGAGCGAGAAAGATCACATCGCGTAAGGGGATGGCTGGGTGCCAGCAACGTTTTGCATGCGCAACAGCTTGGAGCAGCCATATTCTCTCTCTTTCCTATTGAAGAAGCTACAGTACCGGTTGATATATTATCGATTATATATTGTAAAAACAACCTGAGGTTTGATTATAAAAAATGTTTGACATGTTTCTACACACATTACTGATACTATTTAGAATTTTCTTCTGCGATGTCGTGACCGCTCGAACCTGTGGATTTCTGAACATAAAATGCCAACCAAATGGAGGTATTTTGGATATAAAAATAATCTTTATGGAACATTTATTGTGTAACTGGAAGTCTCGTGAGTGCAAACATCCAAAGATCATCAAAGGTAAGCGATTTAATTTATTGCTTTTCTGACTTTCGTGACCAATCTACTTGGCAGGTAGCTGTTTGTAATATTTTGTCTACTGAGAGAGATGTCCTTACATAAACGCTTGGTATGGTTTTGCTGAAAAGCTTTATTGAAATCTGACACGCCAGGTGGGTTATCAACAAGCTAAGCTGTGTTTTGCTATATTGCACTTGTGATTTCATGAAAATTAAATATTTTTTGTAATTTAATTTGAATTTGGCGCTCTGCAATTCAGCGGATGTTGACGAAAATGATCCCGCTAACGGGATGGGTGCATCAAGAAGTTTTCACAGCATGTATGTCACCACTATCATAAAAGAAAACAGACCAACCAAGCACTGAATGCAGAGTGGAAGAGATAGATGGGGAGGAGGGAAGTTAAAATAGCTGCCATTTCCCTGGAGTTTTGCACACAATCTGGGAATGTGGCCAGTCAGTGAAACCTCAAGCCTTGCCAGCAATAAACACCAACAACCATTATGGAGTCTATGGGAACAACAACTGGCTCTAAGAGCTGGTGCCTAGGGGAGGGTGGAAGAGGCTGTGTGTTTGTACAAGAGTATGTGTGTGTGTGTGTGTGTGTGTGTGTGTGTAAAAGCTACTACCTGTACACAAAGACTCAGGGGAGAGGAATGTGGCATTGATGGTGTGTCTGTGTCTGTGTGCCTGTATGTGTCTGTGAGGGAGGAAGGGAAAGCAGTCTGGGGTGGTAATTTTCGTTAACAATACAGGAAAGGTTCCTTGTGCCCAGCCTGGCAAAAACACGTCAGGGGAGAGAGGGAGGATGGGAGTCTGAAATGTGTAAGGGACAGGAAGGTTCACAGATACAGACAGGAGAGAGACAACAGCGTACCTAGGGAGGCCTGAAACATACTACCCTTTGAGTTGATACCAAAGAAAAATCTATCTGCAGTGCCTCTCCAATGTGCTGAGGGATATTTACTCTGCTGGTGTCTACAAAAACTTTGAGCATGGCTTCTCGCCTTGTCAGGCTGGAAGGCCGGTGTGTATGTGCATGTGCATGTGTGTGTGCGTATGTTTGTGTGTCTGTGTGCATATACAGTGTCCCTGTTCCCAAGAAAGCTAAGGTAACTGAGCTAAACGACTACCGTCCTGTAGCACTCACTTCCGTCATCATGAAGTGCTTTGAGAGACTAGTCAAGGACCATATCACCTCCACCCTACCTGACACCCTAGACCCACTCCAATTTACTTACCGCCCAAATAGGTCCACAGACGATGCAATCTCAACCACACTGCCCTAACCCATCTGGACAAGAGGTATACCTATGTGAGAATGCTGTTCATCGACTACAGCTCAGCATTTAACACCATAGTACCCTCCAAACTCGCCATCAAGCTCGAGACTCTGGGTCTCGACCCCGCCCTGTGCAACTGGGTACTGGACTTCCTGACGGGCCGCCCCCAAGTGGTGAGGGTAGGTAACAACATTTCCACCCCGCTGATCCTCAACACTGGGGCCCCACGAGGGTGCGTTCTGAGCTCTCTCCTGTCTCTCTCCCTGTTCACCCACGACTGCGTGGCCATGCACGCTTCCAACTCATTCATCAAGTTTGCGGCCGACACTACAGTGGTAGGCTTGATTACCAACAACAACGAGACGGCCTACAGGGAGAAGGTGAGGGCCCTCGGAGTGTGGTGTCAGGAAAATAACCTCACCCTCAATGTCAACAAAACTAAGGAGATGATTGTGGACTTCAGGAAACAGCAGAGGGAGCACCCCCCTATCCACATCGATGGGTCAGTAGTGGAGAGGGTAGTAAGTTTTAAGTTCCTCGGCGTACACATCACAGACAAACTGAATTGGTCCACCCACACAGACAGCGTTGTGAAGAAGGCGCAGCAGCGTGTCTTCAACCTCAGGAGGCTGAAGAAATTCGGCTTGTCATCAAAAGCACTCACAAACTTCTACAGATCAACAATTGAGAGCATCCTGTCGGGCTGTATCACCGCCTGGTACGGCAACCGCTCCGCCCACAACCGTAAGGCTCTCCAGAGGGTAGTGATGTCTGCACAATGCATCACCGGGTGCAAACTACCTGCCCTCCAGGACACCTACACCACCCGATGTCACAGGAAGGCCATAAAGATCATCAAGGACAACAACCACCCGAGCCACTGCCTGTTCACCCCGCTATCATCCAGAAGGCGAGGTCAGTACAGGTGCTATCTATAATTTCTCCGGACATTTTTGAGGATTTTCTGAACATGGCGTGTCTTTGTGGTGGTTTGACATAAATACGTGCTAGGATTTCGCCGTAAAACATTTTAGAAATCTGACTCGCCGGGTAGATGAACAAGGTGTCTATCTTGTACCGTTCACACGTTAAACTATGCCACTTTGTTTGCATATTCATCTCATATGTATATACTGTACTCGATACCATCTACTGCATCTTGCCTATGCCGTTCTGTACCATCACTCATTCATATATCTTTATGTACATATTCTTTACACTTGTGTGTATAAGGTAGTAGTTTTGGAATTGTTAGGTTAGATTACTCGTTGGTTATTACTGCATTGCCGGAACTAGAAGCACAAGCATTTCACTACACTCGCATTAACATCTGCTAACCATATGTATGTGACAAATACATTTGATTTGATTTTGAGTGAGAGTGTGTGTGAATGTGTATCTCTACTCATCTCTACTCATTATTCAGGGGACCATCTGGACGGCGGTGCAGCTGCCAGACGTAGGGGCCCGTAGCGGTCATTGGGGCACCTTTGGGCCAGGCAGCCTGGTAGGCAGCCTGTGCCCTGACCAGACCCTCTGTGGCACCAGGCATAACATAACATTATCTAGGTTACATTCCCCTGGAATGAACAACAACCCCGGGACTCTGATCTTTCCATCGGCCCGTTTAACCACTTTCTTTTGAAGAGGTATTTTTTTCCTCTTTCAGATATGGACGTAGGCTCGTGCGCATGCTCACACACATGCACACATACAGCTTTTTTAAATTGAAATTTCAGGACTTTTTGGGGAGTAAGAATGTATTCCCATTCAAAATCCTATTTTCCATAACTTAACTCTAACCTTAAACCCAAACCCTTCCAAAAAAATGCCCTACCTTGTCACGACATTCTGGTCCTGATAGTGTAGGAAAACATGTACACACTCACATACATATGCAGCAATGAGTTCTATTAGACTATTCCCCAGTCGGCCTCTAGATGGCACTGTATGCTCAGAGGAGAAGCCTGTCGAGTCTGAACTTTACCTCTGTCTTGGATTCAATTATTCATTACATCCAGTACAAATATAGTTTGCTTTTTTGTTTATTATTTATATTCCAGGGCTCATGCTGTTTGGGTAAAATAGAAAGCCGGATAGCAATAATGTCACTGCGTGGCTGCCATAATTATATTTTCAAAAAGATATCAGCTGGGTCCGGGAATACAGTGATGGATAAAGACACTGCAGATAGCAGGCAAGTGTCTGCAGCACCAGACTGCATTATTTCACCATTAATCTGGAGACGTGATTCTCAGATAATGTCTGGTATTGGAATGGCTCGATGGGGATGGAAAGTTATCAATAATTCCTCATATGTGTTTCTTAGGCCATAATGGGGTGATAGTTTCTTTTGTACTGTGGCATCCGCCTTTTCCATAAATGTTTTCCAGTAATGGAGATGTACTGTAGATATCCAGCTAACATTAGGTGCATTTTAGGTGCTGAATTAAAAGGTTAAAACCCGTATTTACTGGAAATTGAAAGTATTTTCGGACATTGAAAATAGGTCTGTACATACAAATTTCAACTGCACATACATTCTCAATTAAGTAAGCGTCATTTTTCAAGCCTCTTAATATAGGAAAGAGGAGCCAGCTGAAGATTGCAACAGAACATTTAGAGTTACTCCCATCTGTCAAATGTACTTATATTAACTTTTTCAAAAGCTTTAAAACTGGCATCGATAATGTTCAAAGTAGTCCAACCTAGAAAATAAAGAACACTTCAACTACAATAACATTCTCATTAAAGGTAACATGTTTTTTTCTTGCTATGACGGTGATATGTTGTTGTTTATCTATCTTAGTTGAATGCATTGACCGTAAGTAGCTCTGGATAAGAGCATCTGCTGAATGACCAAAATATAAATGTAAAGCATGATGGATAGTATTTATTTATTTGCAGACCAGATCCAATTTTTTATTTTATTTTATTTATTTCACCTTTATTTAACCAGGTAGGCAAGTTGAGAACAAGTTCTCATTTACAATTGCGACCTGGCCAAGATAAAGCAAAGCAGTTCGACAGGTACAACAACACAGAGTTACACATGGAGTAAAACAAACATACAGTCAATAATACAGTAGAAAAATAAGTCTATATACAATGTGAGCAAATGAGGTGAGATAAGGGAGGTAAAGGCAAAAAAGGCCATGGTGGCGGAGTAAATACAATATAGCAAGTAAAAAATAAATTTAAAAATAAACACTGGAATGGTAGATTTGCAGTGGAAGAATGTGCAAAGTAGAGATAGAAATAATGGGGGTGCAAAGGAGCAAAATAAATACAGTAGTGGGAGAGGTAGTTGTTTGGGCTAAATTATAGGCTATGTACAGGTGCAGTAATCTGTGAGTTGCTCTGACAGCTGATGCTTAAAACTAGTGAGGGGGATAAGTGTTTCCAGTCTCAGAGATTTTTGCAGTTCGTTCCAGTCATTGGCAGCAGAGAACTGGAAGGAGAGGCGGCCAAAGTAAGAATTGGTTTTTGGGGGTGACCAGAGAGCTATACCTGCTGGAGCACGTGCTACAGGTGGGTGCTGCTATGGTGACCAGCGAGGTGAGATAAGGGGGAACTTTATCTAGCAGGGTCTTATAGATGACCTGGAGCCAGTGGGTTTGGCGACGAGTATGAAGCGAGGGCCAGCCAACGAGAGAGTACAGGTCGCAGTGGTGGGTAGTATATGGGGTTTTGGTGACAAAACAGATGGCACTGTGATAGACTGCATCAAATTTATCGAGTAGGGTATTGGAGGCTATTTTGTCAATGACGTCGCCAAAGTCGAGGATCGGTAGGATGGTCAGTTTTACAAGGGTATGTTTGGCAGCATGAGTGAAGGAGGCTTTGTTGCGAAATAGGAAGCAAATTCTTGATTTAACTTTCTGAACGAATCATAGATGTCGACTCAATCACAGCACAGTACGGCACAGTTTAGTACGGTACAGTAAAAATCAAATCAAATTTTATTTGTCACATACACGTGTTTAGCGGATGTTATTGCGGGTGTAGTGAAATGCTTGTGTTTCTAGCTCCAATAGTACAGTAATATCTAACAAGTAATATCTACCAATTTCACAATACACACAATACACATAGATCTAAAGTAAAGCAATTGAAATAATAATATAAAATATATAAATATTTGGGTGAGCAATGTCAGACCTGCATAGACTAAGAGTAGAATAGGATAGAATACAGTACATACATATGAGACGTGTAATGCAAAATATGTAAACATTATTAAAGTGACTAGTGTGCCATTATGAAAGTGGCCAGTGATTTCAAGTCTATATAAGGCAGCAGCCTCTAATGTGCTAGTGATGGCTATTTAACAGTCCGATGGCCTTGAAATAGAAGCTGTTTTTCAGTGCCTCGGTTCCAGCTTTGATGCACCTAAATTGACCTTGCCTTCTGGATGATAGTGGGGTGAACAGGCAGTGGTTGTTGTCCTTGATGATCTTTCTGGCTTTCCTGTGATGCGTTGGGCAGACTGCACCACCCGCTGGAGAGCCATGCGGTTGCGGGCAGTGCAGTTGCCGTACCAAGCGATGATACAGCCCGACAGGATTCTCTCAATTGTTTATCTGTAAAAGTTTGTCATGGTTTTTAGGTGCCAAGCCAAATTTCTTCAGCCTCCTGAGGTTGAAAAGGCGCTGTTTTGCATTCTTCACCACACTGTCTGTTTGGGTGGACCATTTCAGTTTGTCAGTGATGTGTATGCTGAGGAACTTGAATCTTTCCACCTTCCCCACTGCGGTCCCGTCGATGTGGATAGGGGGGTGCTCCCTCTGCTGTTTCCTGAAGTCCACAATCAGCTCCTTTGTTTTTTTGACATTAAGGTTATTTTCCAAGCACCACACTTCCAGGGCCCTCAGCTCCTCCCTGAAGGCGGTCTCATCATTGTTGGTAATCAGGCCTACTACTGTTGTGTTGTCTGCAAACTTGATGATCGAGTTGGAGGCATGCGTGGCCACGCAGTCATGGGTGAACAGGGAGTACAGGAGGGGGTCGAGCACACGTCCTTGTGGGGCCCTGGTGTTGAGGATCAGCGAAATAAAGGTGCACAGGGCATGGTTCAGACTCAGGGCCTCAAGCTTAATGATGAGCTTGAAAGGTACTATGGTGTTGAATGCTGAGCTATAGTCAATGAACAGCTTTCTTACATAGGTATTCCTCTTGTCCAGATGGGATAGGGCAATGTGCAGTGCGATGGCAATTGTATCGTCTGTGGATCTTTTGGGGCGCTAAGCAAATTGAAGTGGGTCTAGGGTGTCAGGTAAGGTAGAGGTGATATGATCCTTGACTAGTCTCTCAAAGCACTTCATGATGGCAGAAGTGAGTGCTACAGGGCGATAGACAATTAGTTCAGTTACCTTTGCTTTCTTGGGTACAGGAACAATGGTGGACATCTTGAAGCATGGGGCGGCAGGGTAGCCTAGTGGTTGCGTTGGACTAGTAACCGGAAGGTTGCGAGTTCAAACCCCTGAGCTGACAAGGTACAAATCTGTCGTTCTGCCCCTGAACAGGTAGTTAACCCATTGTTCCCAGGCCGTCATTGAAAATAAGATTGTGTTCTTAACTTACTTGCCTGGTTAAATAAAGGTAAAAAAAAGAAAAAAAAAAAGCATGTGGTGACAAAGTACAGGACACAGCTAGAGATGCCGTCCGGGCCAGCAGCCTTGCGAGTGCTAACACACTTAAATGTCTTACTCATGTCAGTCACGGAGAAGGAGAGCCCACAGTCCTTGATAGCGGGCCGCGTCAGTGGCACTGTGTTATCCTCAAAGTGGGCAAAGAAGGTGTTTAGCTTGTCCGGAAGCAAGACGTCTGGAGCCATTTTCTGGTTTTCCCTTCGTCCGTGATTGTCTGTAGACCCTGTCTCATGTCTGAGCCAATGAATTGCGACTCCACTTTATCTCTATATTGACATTTTGCCTGCTTGGTTGCCTTACGGAGGGATTTTTAAAATTTATTTAACCTTTATTTAACCAGGCAAGTCAGTTAAGAACAAATTCTTATTTACAACGACGACCTAGGAACAGTGGGTTAACTGCCTGTTCAGGGGCAGAACGACAGATTTGTACCTTGTCAGCTCGGGGGTTTGAACTTGCAACCTTCCGGTTACCACTAGGCTACCCTGCCGCCCCGGAATACTATATTCCCAGTCACCTTGCCATGGTTAAATGTGATAGTTCGCGCTTTCAGTTTTGCGCGAATGCTGCCATCTATGGTTTCTGGTTAGGGTAGGTTTTAACAGTCACAGTGGGTACAACATCTCCTAGACACTTCCTAATAAACTCAGTCACCGTATCAGCGTATTCGTCAATGTTATTCTCGGAGGCTACCCAGAACATATCCCAGTCCGCGTGATCAAAACAATCTTGAAGCATGGATTCTGATTGGTCAGACCAGTGTTGAATAGTCCTTAGCACAGGTACTGCCTGTTTGAGTTTCTGCCTATAGGAAGGGAGGAGCAAAATGGAGTTGTGATCATATTTGCCGAAGGGAAGGCGGGGGAGGGCCTTGTAGGCAACCCGGAAATTGGAGTAGCAGTGGTAGAGTGTTTTAGCAGTGCGAGTACTACAGTCGATGTGTTGATAGAACTTCAGTAGCATTTTTCTAATATGTTCTTTGTTAAAATCCCCAGCTACAATAAATGTGGCCACAGGATATGTGGTTTCCAGTTTGCATACAGTCCAGTGAAGTTCTTTGAGGGTCGTTGTGGTATCGGCTTGGGGGAAAATATACACGGCTGTGACTATAACCTTAGAGAATCTCTTGGGAGCTAATACGGTTGACAGTATAGTTTAATTCAGTAGAGTAAAGTACAGTTTAGTTCTCTAGAGTACATTAAAATAGGGTATAATACAGAACACTAAATTTGCTTTTCAATACTTTACTCTACTGTACTTTTGCAATGCACAACACATGTCATCCCTTGACCCACCTAGACCCCTGCCGCGACCCTGTGGGTTCCGACCCACCATTTGGGAACCACTGCTGTACTGTACTGTACTGGACTATACTTTTCTGATTATTACTCAAGTCACAAATTTGATGACCTGAAACTCGACTTGATAGAAAATAAAAACTTGAGACTTGACTTGGACTTGTAGCCTCAAGACTTGGGATTCGACATTGACTTGAGACTTGAAATTATCTGGCCAGGTTTTGTTACTCATTTTGTTGCACAGAGTCTCTGTGGATTTACTCTCCACGCAGCCAGAGGCAGTCGCAGCAGCATCGCACCTGCAGAAAAATAAACGTGCTAGTGAAACTCACACTCTGCCCTTTGATTGGACCAGCAAACTGTCAATCAACACAGGTCATATGGCTAGCACGGTGGTTCTCTAAGTGGGGGTCACAAGAAGGTTTTGGGGGTATTTTTTTTCCTATATATTTTAATAGGCTACATATAGCCTACCATTTGTATTTTATATTTATACCTTTGCTTCTCCGATTTGGTCACTAACATAGGCCTACAGCATTGCACCAAATTCTTGTTTCAAAAACATCTATTCTGTGCTTCAGAACCAAAACGTTGTGCATCTTCACTGTTGACCAATGACCAGTCATCAGCAAAGGCGGGCACACATATCCAGATTAATGACCAAAAATCACTTGTTTAATTTTTCCAGTTTTGCCTGGAAAAAGCAGAGTAGCCTAGTACAAATGTTCTGAGCCTGAGCAATTTTGATAAAAGCAATGGATATATGTTACCCTAAGAGTGCAAAGTTGGTAGAAATGATTCACAGCTGTAATGGCTGCCAAAGGTGCTTCCACCAAGGGGGTGCAGACTTATCCAATTATGATAATTCAGTTATTTTCTTTCTTAATTTGGAAAATGTTCTATAACTTTCACTTTGAAAATGTTGAGTAGGTAGGAAAAATTAGATTAAACATTTAAGGCAGCAAAATGTGAAAATGTTCAAGGGGGTGTAGAGTTTCTATTTGCACTGTATATCCACACACTCAAAATTAGGGTTAGTTTAAGGTACAGTGTTGTTCCCTGGGGTACAAAAAGGTCAAAGGTACTATGGTTTGATATGAATAAGCTGCAGTTAGCTGCATCTTGAATGAATCTGAATGCCCTTGGCTCAATTATGTTAGCTCTATTTCTCATGACATTTTGGAACACAAACAGACAAGCATTATTCTCATATCAAGCTCTACAGCTCTTTATCTCTGCTCTCTAGTTTGGGGCTATTATAAAATCATTATGCATGAAGCTACAAATTATGGGCAGGTGTTCTTCAGTAGCACACTGCTTACTTACCTAATTTGTTTTACTTCTACTCTGTAATTTACCAGGAAACAGATTTAAAAACTACAGGCCAGTTTCTGAGAGAATAATGTTGAGGTGCTACGAAACAAAATGAGTGAAGGGTAGGTTTTCTGGACACAGATTAAGCCTACCCACTGATCACAGATGTCAGTTCAATGTTTAGTTTTGATTTACTTTTGGTCGAGTTGTCAACTACCTTGAATATAAAAACATTTCACAATGTCATTGGATTTAAGTTCATGACTTTTTGCAAATCCAATCAGTTTTCTACATTGATTCAACGTCATCCCGTTTGTTGAAGTTGTTGAAGTTGATTCAACTAGTTTTTGCCCAGTGAGTAGTGATCGACAAGAACCATGTGAATGGAGATTCTTCATCCATAGTGTCTTTTAGTCCAGGACTACAGGGTTAAATAATGGCACCGGAGGGGATGGCTACCGCTTTACTGGTTCCTGACCAATTGTGCTATTTTTTTTACCTGATCCTAACTTTGTTTGTACATAACGTTTTGGCCATCGTTTCATATGACCGAAAAGAGACATGGACATCAAAACAGCGATTACTAACCTCGATTTGGATCTATTTCAACCAATCGGAGGCGAAGGACATAATGCTCACCCAGACCATGCCCAAATCCCCGTCACTTGGAGGAGGTGGAAACAGCCACATAGAGGTCAGCGTGCGGGATATCTAACGAGACTGCGAAGGCGAGTGGATAAGTCACCATTACCTTACGTTCTATTGGCGAATGTGCAATCATTGGAAAATAAACTGGATGAGCTCCGTTCAAGGCTATCCTGCCAACATGATCTGCAGAACTGTAATATCCTATGTTTCACCAAGTCGTGGCTGAACAAGGAGATGGAAAATATAAATCAAGCTGTTTTTTCTAGATCACCTCTACTCTACACAGAGAGATGCATACAAAGCTCTCCCTCGTCCTTCATTTGGCAAATCTGACCATAACACTGTACTCTAAATTCCTGGATACAAGCAAAAACTCAAAACAGGAAGTACCAGTGATGCGCTCAATACGGAAATGGTCCTATGAAGCGGCCACTAAACTACAGGACTCAGTCGCTAGCACAGATTGGAATATGTTCCAGGATTCATCAGATGGCATTGAGGAGTTTACTACATCAGTCACTGGCTTCATTAATAAGTGGATCAACAACGTAGTCCCCACCTAACTATAAGCCATGGCTTACAGGCAACATCCACACTGAGCTAAAGGCTAGAGCTTCCGCATTAAAGGAGCGTGACACAAATCTGGACGCTTATAAATAATCTCGCAAAGCGTCAATACAGGACTAAGATTGAATCCTACTACACCGGCTCTGACACTCGTCGGCTATGGCAGGGCTTGCAAACTAAGACGGATTACAAAGTGAAACCCAGACGCGAGCTGCACAGTGACGCAAGCCTACCAGATGAGCTAAATGCTTTCTATGCTCACTTCAAGGCAAGCAACACCGAACCATACATGAGAACATCAGCTGTTCCAGACAACTCTGTGATCACCCTCTCCGTAGCCGATCTGAGTAAGACCTTTAAACAGGTTAACATTTGCAATGTCACAGGGGCAGGCGGATTACCAGGACGTGAACTCAGAGCATGCACTGACCAGCTAGCAAGTATCTTCACTGATATTTTCAACCTGTCCCTGACCCAGTCTGTAATACTCACATGTTTCAAGCAGACAACCATAGTTCCCTGCCCAAAATGCCAAGGTAACCTGTCTAATTGACTATCACCCCATAGCGCTCACATCTGTAGCCATGAAAGGCTTTGAAAAGCTGGTCATGGCTCACATCAACACCACCATCCCAGAAACCCTGGAGCCACTCCAATTCGCATACCGCCCCAACAGATCCACAGATGACACAAGCTCTATTGCATCCCACTCTGCCCTTTCCCACCTGGACAAAGGAAACACCTACGTGAGAATGCTGTTCATTGACTAAAGCACAGCGTTCAACACCATAGTGCCCTCCCAAGCTCATCACTAAGCTACGGACCCTGGGACGGAACACCTCCCTCTGCAATTGGATACTGGACATTGACGGGCCACCCCCAGGTGGTGAGAGTAGGCAACAACACATATGCTACACTGACCCTCAACACGGGGGATTCTCAGGGGTGCATGCTTAGCCTCCTCCTGTATTCCCTGTATTCCCACCACTAGTCTGCAACCTGCTCCCCCATCCCCCCTGCTGCTCCCGCTATGGACATTCCACCCCCCTCAATGGTCACTTTCCTTACCTGCTTATCCCCCTATAGACCCCCCCACATGCCCCCACCACAATGGCATTAATCCCTGTTGCATTTGTTAATATATATTTTTTTGTTTAAAAAAATAAATCACTTGGTCCCCACACCCCATCAATGGTCATGCTGCTCCCTCTATGTTCATTCCATCCCATCCCCTAAATAGTCTTTACTCTGCCTCCACCTCAATGAACATGTATTTATTCATCACTGATACAGATGTTATGATGTACAGTACCAGTCAAAAGTTTGGACACATCTACTCATTCAATAGTTTTTCTTTATATTTACTATTTTCTACATTGTAGAATAATAGTGAAGACATCCAAACTATGAAATAACAAATATGGAATCATGTGGTAACCAAAAAAGTGTTAAACAAATCAAAATATATTTTAGCCTTTAGATTCTTCAAAGTAGCCACCCTTTGCCTTGATGACAGGTTTGCACACTCTTGGCATTCTCTTTCTATTATTGTTTCTATTTCTATTATTGTTTTTCATTATTTTACTTCACTTAGTCCTGCATGTTGGAACTCGGAGCCTAAGATTTTCACTGTACCCTACAATCACACCTGCAACCCTGTACATGTGACTATTAAACATGGGTACCAAAAGGCTACTGAATAGCTTCTACCCCAAAGCTGTAAGACTGCCAAGCAGTTAATTAAACGGCTACCCGGACTTTCTGCTTTTCACCCCCTACCTACATGTCCATACTCCTCAATCAATCACCCCAACTACCTCGTAGTCCAGTACACTGACTCGGTACCAGTACTCCTTGTATATAGCCTGTATAATGCCTCATTATTGTTATTTTGTGTTATTTTATTGTTACTATTTTTTATCTATTTGTAAAATGTTCTTACTTTTTAACTGCATTGTTAGGAAAGGGCTCATAAGTAAGCATTTCATGGTAAAGTCTTCACTTGTTGTATTTGGCGCATGTGACAAATACAATTTGATTTGATTAATCTATGTCCAGGAAACCGGTCCTACATCTACCACTGGTCCCATGGAGAGAGCCTCAGGGAGAGCTGGGATAGGGCTATATAATGCATATCACATGAGATCTCACAGACAGCCAGAGAACAGCAACACCACTGACAGACAAAGACAGAGAGTAGCAGGATCCTCTCCTAGTTTGCATCCACGGGTGTCCATGCAATGCCGTCATGCCTGTACAAGCCATGGAACTGCCCATACGAAATCCCATAGAGGATGGAGAGAGAATGTGTACAGATGCTCCTCACTCGGCTGAACCACATTGGTTGTCAGTTACGTCCTCACCCAGTAACGACTGGGTGTCATTTTCACTTACCTCTGTCTAACATCCTAACCTGTGAATCCATCCATCCTCCCAGCAGGCAGCTGGGAGTAAAACTCAGTCTTGAATATATACAGTATATACGTATGTCTTCCACCACTTGAAGCAACATTGTCCATTAGTCGTGGTGTTAAGAGTTCTGTGTGAGCTCTGTGTGATTTATACAAAGGCCTGAGGCAGGACAGAGGCTCCTCACCCAGCTGACACACGCTGGTTGTCAGTTACATCTGTCCTCCATCACAATCTGTGGATCCATCCATCCTCCTGGAGGTACAAAGCAAACATACAGGTTGTAAAGCCTGGTAAAGCCTCTCCCCCAAGCCCACAGCATGGAGAACTAACTCGCATCTGGAGCCGTACACGCGCACGACAGGGAGCAGGGATCTGGGAGCCAGTCGTCATTCTGGCACTTATTTACAGAGCCGTAAGGATGTCCCCAGTGCCTGGCCTGCTCTCTCCTCTAAACCGCGTAATGAGCAGTGGAGGCTCATCAGAGGAGGAAGGATAGGACCATCCTCCTCAGTGAATTTTTATAAAAATGTAAATAGTGAAACATTTTTAAAATGTTATCCATTTTAGATAAAACTATACTAAATATATTCATGTCACCAAATAATTGATTAAAACTCTGTTTTGCAAAGGTATACAGTAGCCTCAACAGCACTCTGTAGGGTAGCACCATGGTGTAGCCAGAGGACAGCTAGTTTCCGTCCTTCTCTGGGTACATTAACTTCAATACAAAACCTAGGAGGCTCATGGTTCGTTCCCCCTTCCATATACTAACATAGCAATTATGTCAACTTCCGGGGGATGTCCTTCAATACATCAGAGCTTTTGCAGCATGAACTAACATGTTGTCCACCCAATCAAAGATAATTAATCTAGTACTGAAAGCATAAACTACAGCTAGTAATCCCTTAAGTGCATACAATGTGGTGAGTAGCTCAAAGAGAGATAAAGACAATTGAACAGTTTTTAATAAATACATTTCTTTAAAAATGAAGAAGAGAGAGAGAGAGATTTAGTTGTATTTTTTACACTTTCACATACTGTAGCTAGCGAATGCAGCTAGCTAGTTTAGCCTACTCAAACACCTGGTTCAAACATAGAGGGATGTTATGTTAGCTAGCTGAATGTGGCTATCCAACACAGGAACTCTTCCAAGTCAAGGTAAGCTTTTGGTTTTATTAATTTGCCACGGGGGCCCGCCGGTGTAATTGCTAAACTGCTTGCCAACTGTACACTGTACTACATGATTGCAGCAGGTGTACTAATGTGTTAGTTCTAGCAGCTATGTTGACTGTGATGTTACTAACATCGTTAGCTGATATGGTGACAATGAAATAGGATGTGGTTAGCGGTTATAATATAATGGTTTGGCTTAGAATTTTTTTCCCCCGGCCTGGTTACAGAGAGCTGATGTGTTGTGCAATGAAGTCAGAAGCGAAGAGAAAAGGTGATAGGAGGAGGGTGCATAGAATATAGAAGGAATTATACAACGTGTCACACCAAAATCTGTTTCATCTGTCTTTGTGATAGTCTGCCATCCTGCACCTTTGCCCCACCTACTGTATCTGGATTACTGACCTCTGCCTACCCTTGACCTGCTTTTTGCCTGCCTCTGTTCGATTAATAAACTGTTGTTACTTCAACATTGTCTGCATCTGGGTCTTACCTGAAACTTGATACAACAAGAAAAATGTTCCTGCTGTTTGTATGTGGCTGCTGTGAAAGTGTGTTCAGGGGTGTAAGTGTGACCAGTGCTGTATTCATTCCGCCAATTCTGTTGAAAAACCTTTCTTAAACGGAAGCAAATGGAACAAAACGGGGGTAAACAGTGAAAATGAATGTCACCGACCGCCACTGGTAATGACCGTGTGTATGAGGTAGTCACTGTCTACTTGAATTAGAACAGGAAGTATGATCTATTGTTCACCAATTCAACCCATGGTTGAACCCTTTTTATCTATCGCTCTTGAGGAAATACAGTATATTCATATCTCCATATCCACACTTCACATACAGTACTATTCCAACTCAAAGGTGCATCATGTATGAACCCGCTTAGCAAGTTTGAACTGTAGCACTATCTTCTGTAAAGATGGCGATATCATGGATCTGAAGTGACTCTCTGTATTTGCACTACTTTAGTTTCTTCTTCAGTTCAAGCAATTTGCTGACATATCTTCTGCATATGGAATTGAATACAATTTAGAAGAACATCTGTATCTCTTATCTGAGTGATCATCATCTGCCATCAACTCATTTTCCCGACAGCCACTCAATACTATACTGTTCGCAAATGAGCTCAGTACACTCCTCGAAAAAAAGGTTTAAAACGTTTTTTTTTAGCTGTCCCCATTGGACAACCATTTTGGGTTCCACGTAGAACCCCCTGTAGAATGGGATCTACATGGAACCCAAAAGGGTTATCCCTGGAACCAAAAGGGTTCCTCAAAGGGTTCTCCTATGGGGACAGCCAAAGAACCCTTTAAGGTTCTAGATGGCACCTTTTTATCTAAGAGTGTATTATTGATGCTTATTAAAAATGAAATATCTCTATTGCACTGCAATGAAAACAAGAGCAAGTTCTAAGATGCACATTCAAGTTCAGAAATTGAAAAGGGGAAAAATGTAAATGACTTGTCGCTTTAAAAATGACATGGCTCATGAAATCAATTCATCACCAACAAAGCCATGACATGAGATTCCTGAACAATGTCTTAATCAAAGTGACAGGGCTGTAGGTTCAGCTAGACTATACACTCTTTTCAGCTGTAGCCAATAGGTTGAGCTATTTAAGTGATAAAGCTGGTGTTTGGAGGATATGTTGGCACAGGTGTTGCTAAGCCCAAACACTGGCTCCGAGGGCATTAATACTTTTATACAACGGGTTACCAAAATATTCAAATAATGATTTACATTATTGATCACACAAACTGGGATATGTTCAGAGTAGCTTCAGAAAATAATATCGACACGTATACCGATACGGTGAATGAGTTTTATCAGGAAGTGCATAGGAGATGTTGTACCCACTGTGATTATTAAAATCTACCCCAACCAGAAACTGTGGATAGATGGGAGCATTCACGCTAAACTGAAAGTGTGAACCATCGCATTTAACCAGGGCAAGAAGACTGGGAATATGGAAGAATACAAACAGTGTAGTTATTCCCTTCGCAAAGCAATCAAGCAGGCTAAAAGTCGGTATAGGGACAAAGGGGACAGACGATCATGGATTATAAAATGAAAACCAGCCACATCGCGGACACCGACATCTTGCTTCCTTCTCTCACTTTGAGGATAATACAGTGCCACCGACGCGGCCTGCTATCAAGTAATGTGGCCTCTCCTTCTCTCTGGTCGACGTGAGTAAGACATTTAAGCATGTTAACCCTCGCAAGGCTGGCGGCCCATATGGTATCCCTAGCAACATCCTCAGAGCATGCACAGACCAGCTGGCTGTGTTTACAAATATATTCAATCTCTCCCTATCCCAGTATGTTGTCCCTACATGCTTCAAGATGGCCAATATTGTCCCTGTACCTAAGAAAGCAAAGGTAATTGAACTAAATTACTATCACCCCGTAGCACTCATCTCTGTCATCATCAAGTGCATTGTGAGACTAGTCAAGGATCACATCACCTCCACCTTACCTGCCCCTCTAGACCCAATTCAATTTGCTTACCGCCCCAATAGATCCACAGACAATGCAATCGCCACCACACTGCACACTGCCCTGTCCCATCTGGACAAGAGGCATACATATATAAGAATGCTGTTCACTGACTATAGCTCAGCATTCAACAACATAGTACCCTCCAAGCTCATCATTAAGCTCGAGGCCCTGGGTCTGAACCCCGCTCTGTGCAACTGGGTCCTGGACCTCCTGATGGGTCGCCCCCAGGTGGTGAAGGTAGGAAACAACTCTTCGCTGATCTTCAACACTGGGGCCCCACAATGGTGCGTGCTCAGCCCCCTCCTGTACTCGCTGTTCACCCATGACTGTGTGGCCAAGCATGCCTCCAACTTAATCATCAAGTTTGCAGATGACACAACAGTAGTAGGCTTGATTACCAACAACGATGAGCCAGCCTACAGGGAGGAGGTGAGGGCACTGGGAGTGTGGTGCCATGAAAATAACCTATCACTCAACATCAACAAACCTAAGGAGATTATCGTGGACTTCAGGAAACAGCAGAGGGAGCACCCACCTATTTTTTTTTAGTTTTTACCTTTATTTAACCAGGCAAGTCAGTTAAGAACAAATTCTTATTTTCAATGACGGCCTGGGAACAGTGGGTAAACTGCCTGTTCAGGGAGACAGAACGACAGATTTGTACCTTGTCAGCTCGGGGGTTTGAACTCGCAACCTTCCGGTTACTAGTCCAACACTCTAACCACTAGGCTACCCTGCACATACAGTGGGGCAAAAAAGTATTTAGTCAGCCATCAATTGTGCAAGTTCTCCCACTTAAAAAGATGAGAGAGGCCTGTAATTTTCATCATAGGTACACTTCAACTATGACAGGCAAAATTAGAAAAAAATCCAGAAAATCACATTGTAGGATTTTTTTATGAATTTATTTGCAAATTATGGTGGAAAATAAGTATTTGGTCACCTACAAACAAGCAAGATTCCTGGCTCTCACAGACCTGTAACTTCTTCTTTAAGAGGCTCCCCTGTCCTCCACTCGTTGCCTGTATTAAAGGCAACTGTTTGAACTTGTTATCAGTATAAAAGACACCTGTCCAAAACCTCAATCAGTTGCACTCCAAACTCCACTATGGCCAAGACCAAAGAGCGGTCAAAGGACACCAGAAACAAAATTGTAGACCTGCACCAGGCTGGGAAGACTGAATCTGCAATAGGTAAGCAGCTTGGTTTGAAGAAATCAACTGTGGGAGCAATTATTAGATAATTGAAGACATACAAGACCACTGATAATCTCCCTCGATCTGGGGCTCCACGCAAGATCTCACCCCGTGGGGTCAAAATGATCACAAGAGCGGTGAGCAAAATTCCCAGAACCACACGGGGGGACCTAGTGAATGCCTGCAGAGAGCTGGGACCAAAGTAACAAAGCCTACCATCAGTAACACACTACGCTGCCAGGGACTCAAATCCTGCAGTGCGAGACGTGTCCCCCTGCTTAAGCCAGTACATGTCCAGGCCCGTCTGAAGTTTGCTAGAGAGCATTTGGATGATCCAGAAGAAGATTGGGAGAATGTCATATGGTCAGATGAAACCAAAATATAACTTTTTGGTAAAAACTCAACTCGTCGTGTTTGGAGGACAAAGAATGCTGAGTTGCATCCAAAGAACACCATACCTACTGTGAAGCATGGTGGTGGAAACATCATGCTTTGGGGCTGTTTTTCTGCAAAGGGTCCAGGACGACTGATCCGTGTAAACACACCGCCCGGGCAACGAAGGAGTGGCTTCGTAAGAAGCATTTCAAGGTCCTGGAGTGGCCTAGCCAGTCTCCAGATCTCAACCCCATGGAAAATCTTTGGAGGGAGTTGAAATTCTGTGTTGCCAAGCAACAGCCCCAAAACATCATTGCTGTAGAGGAGATCTGCATGGAGGAATGGGCCAAAATACCAACAACAGTGTGTGAAAACCTTGTGAAGACTTACAAAAAACGTTTGACCTCTGTCATTGCCAACAAAGGGTATATAACAAAGTATTGAGATAAACTTTTGTTATTGATCAAATACTTATTTTCCACCATAATTTGCAAATAAATTCATAAAAATCCTACAATGTGATTTTCTGGATTTTTTTTCTCATTTTGTCTGTCATATTTGAAGTGTTCCTATGGTGAAAATTCCAGGGAGAACTTGCACAATTGGTAGCTGACTAAATACTTTTTTGCCCCACTGTATATGGGACCGCAGTGGAGCAGGTGGAATGGTTCAAGTCGCTCGGCGTACACATCACTGACAAACTGAAATCGTCCACCCACAGAGACAGTGTGTTGAAGAAGGTGCCTCTTCAACCTCAGGCGGCTAAAGAAATTTGGCTAAACACCTAAAACCCTCACAAACTTTTACAGATGCACAATTGAGAGGATTCTGTCGGGCTGTGTCACTGCCTGGTACGGCAACTGCACCGTCCACAACCGCAAAGCTCTCCAGAGTGTGGTGTGTTTTTCTTAACCTTTATTTAACTAAATAAGTCTGTTAAGAACAATTCCTTATTTACAATGGCAGCCTAGGAACAGTGTGTTCACTGCCTTGTTCAGAGCAGAACAACAGAATTTTACCTTGTCAGCTCAGGGATTTGATCTTGCAACTTTTCAGGTACTGGCCCAATGCTCTAACCACTAGGCTACCTGCCACCCCATTACCAGGGGGCAAACTTCCCGCCCTCCGGGACACCTACAGCACCCGATGCCATAGGAAGGCCAAAAAGATCATCCAGGACATCAACAACCCGAGCCACTACCTGTTCACCCCGTTATCATCCAGAAGGCGAAGTCAGTACAGGTGCATCAAAGCTGGGACCAAGAGACTGAAAAACAGCTTCTACCTCAAGGCCATCAGACTGCTAAACAGCCATCATTAGCACATCAGAGGCTGCCTATAGACATAGATTAGGAATCACTGGCCACTTTTAGAAATGGATCACTAGCCACGTTAATAATGTTTCCGTATCTAGCATTACTCATCTCATATGTATAAACTGCACTCCACCCTATTCTACGGTATTTCGTCCCTTTTAAATTGTGTTTCATATTGCATCACCTATTTCATATGTATATACTGTATTGTATTCTATACTACACCACTGACTGTTAAACAGTCATCTCCAGCACATCAGAGGTTGCTGCCTATAGACATAGACTAGGAATCACTGGCCACTTTAAGAAAAGTAAACACGAGCCATTTTCATAATGTCTCCGTATCTTGCATTACTAATCTCATATGTATAAACTGTAATCTATACTATTCTATGGTATCTTAGTCACTTTAATTGTGTGTAAATATTGCATCACCCATCTCATATGTATATACTGTATTCTATACTATGCCACTGTATCTTAGTCCAATGCCGCTCTGACATATGTATATATTCTTAATATATTCCTTACTTAGATTTACGAGTATTTTGGGTATATGTTGTGAAACTTAGATATTACTGCACTGTCGGAGCTAGAAGCACAAGCATTTTGCTACACCCGCAATAACATCTGCTAAACACGTGCATGTGACCAATAAATTTGATTTGATTTGACATTTTCATAAAAAAAGTTATTTTGATAAATGCATTCATACTACTGTATTTCATCCTTCCACAAGATATAGTCCCGACACAAATCTTGCTACCCAAGCCGGCTGGTCATTCGTTCTATCAGTTCGGTTGCCAAAGAGTGTCCCAGTCGTTAAGTCGTTTTGTTCTGTATCTATGGACACAACTGAGTCGTTTGTTATAAATGTTCTATTGCCATACTGGCTGCCAAAACTCTTATCCCTTGCTTGCTAGCTAGCCAACTACGGCTAACTTACAGACACATCAAACAGTGCAGTCAGAATAACAACAAAATAGCTGCATTTGCTTAAGCTGTTTTCTAGTGACATTTATCCATAACAATGAGATGATGATGTGCAATTTTATCTGGCATAGAAAATGTGCTCTCTCGTCAGGACACTGTTGTTCAGAGAAGATAGCCAACAACACAGATAACACAATCACTTCAAACTGAAGCTGGAAAGACTGCAAACTAGTTGCAAACTAGTTTGACCTGTTTTCTATTGATAGTTCTTTGTATCCATAAAAATTATGCTAATTCATGATTTCGACTGGCTGAGAAAAGCTGCCTCTGTCTTTGAAACAATGTTGCAAATGTCGGCGAGACAGACAGCAAGGTTTATACAAATCTCTGTGGTTGAAAACTAAATGTTAGTCTAAAAGAAATGTGAGATAATATCTAGATGCTTTTAATAGTGGAGATCAGTGGATTTTGCAGTCAGATGGAACAGAGTAAATAGGCATTTTAATGTCATAGATTTAACCAGTGGTAACTTGTGGTATAGACACCAGCTGGAATGTGGTGTTAACCAATCAGCATTCAGAATTAGACCCACCCGTTGTATAAAGGTTGAATAAACGAGTAGTGGAGATGGCGTTTAGCTGGTCTCCATTCAAATGCCTTAACCATGTCTGAAGCAAATTGACAGTGCATCTGGATGGAGAGCATACAGCTATCTACATTACAGCTATAAGTTCAGCTATATATGCGGTCTAGTCTCCACTATTGGTTATAAGACAGCATGTACCTTGCTCCTCTTCTGGTGCTTATACCACAAGACAGAGTGGGTCTATATAGTTTAATTTGCCAGACTTACTTAGACTTTTCCTGCAAAAAGGCTATGTCTATTCCAGATGAGTGTCACGTTCTGACCCTAGTTCTTGTGTTATTTCTTTGTTTTAGTCTGTCAGGACGTGAGTTGGGTGGGTATTCTATTTTTTAGTGTTTCTAGGTTGTGTTTCTTGTTTGGCCTGATATGGTTCTCAATCAGAGGCAGGTGTTAGTCATTGTCTCTGATTGGGAACCATATTTAGGTAGCCTGTTTTCTGTTGGGGTTTGTGGGTGGTTATTTTCAGTCTTTGTGTGTCTGCACCAGATAGAACTGTTTCGGTTGTCACTTTGTTGTTTTGTGTTTTTAAAGTGTTCAGTTTTCCATTAAAAAGATGAACACTAACCACGCTGCGCTTTGGTCCTCTCTATCTTCAGACCACAACCGTTACAGAACCACCCACCAAAAAAGGGCCAAGCAGCGTGGTAACAGGCAGCAGCAGCAGGAGCAGCGCGATAAGGAGGAATGGACATGGGAGGACATTCTAGATGGCAAGGGTTGCTACACATGGGAGGAGATCCTGCCTGGAAGGGATCCACCTCCCATGGGAACAGGTGGAGGCAGCCAGGAGAGTAGAGGCAGCAGCTAAAGGGAGCCAGCGCTTTGAGGGAACACAGCTGGCAAGGAAGCCCAAGAGGCAGCCCCAATAAATGTATTTATCCCTGGTGCGTGTGCATAGCCCAGTGCTGTACATTCCAGCTCCTCGTATCGGCAGGGCTAGAGTGGGCATTGAGCCAGGTGCCATGAAGCCGGCTCTACGCATCTGGTCACCAGTGCGTCTCCTTGGACCGGCATACTTGGCACCAGCCTTACGCATGGTGTCCCCGGTTCGCCAGCACAGCCCAGTGCGGGCTATTCCACCTCACCGCACTGGCCTGGCTACGGGGAGCATTAAACCAGGTAAGGTTGGGCAGGCTCGGTGCTCCAGATCTCCAGTGCGCCTTCTCGGTCCGATCTATCCAGTGCCATCTCCACGCACCAGCCCTCCGGTGGCAGTCCCCCGCACCAGGATTCCTGTGCGTCTCCAGAGCCCAGTACTCCCTGTTCCTGCTCTTCGCACTCGCCCTGAGGTGCGTGTCCTCGGCCCAGTACCACCAGTGCCGTCATCACACACTAGGCCACCAGTGCTCCTTCAGGGTCCAGTACTCCCTGTTCCTGCTCCTCGCGCTCGCCCTGAGGTGCGTGCCCCCAGCCCGGTACCACCAGTGCCGGCACCACGCACCAGGCCTACAGTGCGCCTTGTTTGTCCAGATTCGTCAGAGTCTCCCTTCTGCCCTGAGCCGCCAGAGCCTCCCGTCTGCCCTGAGCCGCCAGAGCCTCCCGTCTGCCCTGAGCCGCCAGAGCCTCCCGTCTGCCCTGAGCCGCCAGAGCCTCCCGTCTGCCCTGAGCCGCCAGAGCCTCCCGTCTGCCCTGAGCCGCCAGAGCCTGCCGTCAGTCAGCCAGGAGCCGCCAGAGCCGTCAGTCAGCCAGGAGCCGCCAGAGCCGTCAGTCAGCCAGGAGCCGCCAGAGCCGTCAGTCAGCCAGGAGCCGCCAGAGCCGTCAGTCAGCCAGGAGCCGCCAGAGCCGTCAGTCAGCCAGGACCTGCCAGAGCCGTCAGTCAGCCAGGAGCTGGCAGAGCCGTCAGTCAGCCAGGAGCTGCCAGAGCCGCCTGTCACGCCGGAATTACTCTTCAGTCCTGAGCTGCCCCTCAGTCCGGAGCTGCCCCTCAGTCCGGAGCTGCCCCTCAGTCCGGAGCTGCCCCTCAGTCCAGTGGGGCCCTTTAGTAGGGTTGCCAGTCCTAGGTTGGCGGCGAGGGTCGCCGTTCCTAGGAGGCCACAGAAGCGGACTAAGACTATGGTGGAGTGGGGTTCACGTCCAGCGCCAGAGCCGCCACCGCGGACAGATGCCCACCCAGACCCTCCCCTATAGGTTCAGGTTTTGCGGCCGGAGTCCGCACCTTGGGGGGGGTTACTGTCACGTTGTGACCCTAGTTCTTGTGTTATTTCTTTGTTGTAGTTGGTCAGGTATTTTATGTTGTAGTTCTTTGTTGTAGTTGGTCAGGTATTCAGGTATTCTATGTGTTTCTAGGTTGTGTTTCTTGTTTGGCCTGATATGGTTCTCAATCAGAGGCAGGTGTTAGTCATTGTCTCTGATTGGGAACCATATTTAGGTAGCCTGTTTTCTGTTGGGGTTTGTTTGTGGGTGGTTATTTTCAGTCTTTGTGTGTCTGCCCCAGATTGAACTGTTTCGGTTGTCACATTGTTGTTTTGTGTTTTTGAAGTGTTCAGTTTTCCATTAAAAAGATTAACACTAACCACGCTGCGCTTTGCTCCTCTCTATCTCCAGACGACAACCGTTACAATGAGAGGTACAGTACAGTAGCTGGTTTGGCCCACATATCACTAACCCAGATGGTCAAGATAAGCCTGGCTTGTTTATTCCTTCCAGTGTGTGCTCTTTACTTCACTCCCCTCTTTTCCTTTGTTTATCCTCTCTCCTCTCCTCAGGGTCACCGCATGATTGAAGGAGATTGTGTCCTTTGGATGACTCCCTAGAATTGAATCCTCAGAAACCAGAGATGAAAATGTGAGATATTTGTCCAACTCTCTACTGCTGACTGCACTAACATTTCCAAAAGGACAGCTTGGTGACGTTTTGGCGGAGTGAGCAGTGACCTATAGTGTCTGTAGGCAGGACGTTGGGCTCTGATGAATATACAGTGTCTAGGGTTCAAATAATATTCAAATTAATTTCAAATACTTCAGCTGCGCTTGATTGAGCTTTCATGGCTAAACAAAACCAATAGAACACTCCGAAAACTGCAAACCGTGTCCATCTGATATTCAAGGCTGACTAGAGCAAACACTCAAAGTATTTCAAATAATACTTGAACCCAGGTCTGCATTGGCGCTGTCTGTCCTTCAGAGCCGACTTCTTCACCTGTTTAATTCATTGTCTCTTTTCCGTGATTTACCGACCGGAGCCCAGACAGGGAGGTTTATCTTTACCTTGCGTGTTAAATGAATTCCAAATGGCACGCTGTCCAGGTATTTGTCAGTGCATTTGTTATCACTGACAACCACAACCCCTCTTTATATAAATCCGCCGATACAATAGCCAAGTACAACGCACGGTAATCTTTAGAAATATCACACCGGCCATCAGTTTTCGTAATGGTTGCTTAAGTTATCAAGAAAAAAACACAGCAACAGAGTCAGACCAAGACTGTCATCTCCTATGCAAAATTAGAACAGCTATAAGTAAAGACTACAGCAATGTAGTTGCATAGTAATAGCATTGTAATTTAATGCCCGTCATGGCTACTACACAGCATTGCTATATATTGCAATGTTCATGCATACTTAAGGATCCTAAATATCCAATATGTGTTTGATTACGTTCCCTACAGTAACTGGGATTTGTTCACATAGTACAAACAAACAAATCTAATCACCATCTGTAATGCATTTGCCCACAAACAATCCAGGGACGGAATAACTCATGACACGTGTTGTTGTGGGAATGCCATAATGTAGTTCCATAGTTCTATAATGTAGCCCTGGGCAGGGTATCCATGAGCCTTTCCCTCCAGTTGCATCATATGGAATCCTGATGATAACACCGTGTGATCAAACAGAGACCCATGGGTGGGTGGTTGGCAACAGAGGTGGGACAAAGTCACTATTAATCCAGTCACAAGCAAAGTCACAAGGTCCAAGTCGAGTCCCAAGTAGAACGGACCGTCTCGAGTCAAGTCCAAGTCGTGCATTCTATGAGCAAGTCAAATCAAGTTTTTTCAACTCAAGTCTCAAGTCAAGTAAAACATTATCTGTACAGGCAATGACTTATTCAACTACAAATCTTTGTCTATTTATTGAGGCTACCAGACAGCCCTTTTCACTATTTTGTCTACAATTCATTTTAATTACTTAATAATACATTTTAACAACAATTTCCAAATGCAATCTTCATAAGTAAATTATACATTTCATGCAATTTTTACATACCGAAAGACCAGAAGACATATGCTAGTAATTGTTGCTTGATGCCCCATTGCTGATGAACATGCAAAGTAAATGGTTCATATTATTGATTACCACATTTTTTTTTAAGATGCATATTAATTTATGGCAATCCTCTCTCCCTACAATTTGAGGTTGTGCTGCGCCTGCTCAGTGGTTTTCAAACTTCTTGACCAGCTATCCCCAAAAAGGAGTGGTTCAAAGCTTGCGACCAGTGCACGCACATGTACTCCTGCACCGAGCAAACACGTGCGCACAATCGCTGGGCAAATGTAGCCTGTCATTACAGCCGTAAACGGTGATGCAATTAAAAAACGCAAGAACATAAATAAACAGCGTTTTACACCAGCATTTTCACCTGAAAGTCATTCATGTTAGCGGTCAATATCACATTGTCACTTCTCTGTAGTCCAGCCGTCTGGGACAAGCCGGCTAAATATGGCATACCTGTATGCAGCGGAGGTTGCAGGATCGGACACAAAACATGATCTGTCTGTAGCCGTTTTTTTTCTTCACAAATATCATAATTAATTTGCCAGAATATGTTACATCTTCATCCCATAAGTATTGGAGGTAGTGTGACTTTACAGCTATCTTTATACCGATTGCCAGTACCAGGGCTGTGCAAAGACCTTTTGTGGCAAGTCAAAAAACGTTTCTCACAACCATGGTCTCAAGCACGCGTCCACCTGCACGTGTGCACACGCGAACATACACGCACAATCGCTTCGCAAATGATGGCCTGTCATTACAGCCATAAAAAGTGATGCATTTTCAAAATACAAGATAGGCTACAGAAATAAATTGCGTTTTACATCTGCGTTTGGAGTTGAAAGTAATTCCTTTTAGCAGCCAATATTATCTAGGGATATATTATGTCCCTTCTCAAGCAAGCAACATCATACGGTTTACTTGTAACGGACTAAACGGAGGTTGCAGGATTGGATAGAAATAATGTTCTGTCCGCACCATGCCATCACTTTGCAGAGTGCTCGTTGCCAGTCGGGTAGTCCTTTTCTTCTTAACAAATATCATACTAAATTAGACCAGAATAGGTTACATCTTCATCCCATAATATTGAAGCCAGTGCGATGTTGACAGCTTTAGACATAATAGCCAGTAGCCACCCAAACTACACCTATCTGAAATATAAAAGTATCAATCTAATCGCCAGGTAGCCCATCGTTCTGATAAAGACGAGTCAGTAGTAGATTGATAAAATGTATTTTATATGGTTGATAAATGTAGGCCTACTATGCTTCTGCCAGGTAAAATTTGAAGAAATGAAACGTTCTTTCTGGTCACTAATCTGGATATGCACGCCTAACTTTGTCGCAAATGCTGATGACTGGTCATTGGTAAACAATCAACACGTGCAACTTTTTGGTTCTGAAACATAGATGAGAATTTAACTACGATATGGTTCAGAACAATAACGACAAAAAAGTATAATTCTTCGTGGCAAAGATGCGTCCGTAGCAGATTGCTTAACGGTACTTCATATGGATAAAATTAACATGGGTAGACTACTCTGTTTTTTCCAGGCAAACCCGGAGAAAATGAAACAAGAGCTTTCTGGTCACTAATCTGGATATGTGCGCCTGAGTTGGCTCCAATGCTGATGACCGGTCATTGGTGAACAACAATTTAATGCAATGCCTATGTTAGTGACCAGATCGACTAAGCAAGGGTATACATATCAAATACAAATGGTAGGCTGTAGGTAGCCTATTTAAATATGTTTGGTAAAAAAAAATCATTTTCCCATTTAGTTTCACACTTGCAACCCCACAAAACCTCACTGAGCTAGGGCATCCGACCAGTGTAGATTAACAGTTTACTTGTCCAATCAGAGGCTCGAATGTGCGTTTCACAAACCAATCAGTTTTTTTAGTTGCAAATACGATACTGTTTCTGGATGCGTGTGGATTAATCCACGGAGACTCTTTGCCACAAAATGAGTGAAAGGGTCATTTCAATTCGTCAAAATCCATTATCGAGTCTTAAGGCTCCAAATTCAAATCAAGTCTCAAGGTATTTTATTTTCTATCAAATCGAGTCTCAAGTTATCAAATTTGTGACTGGAGTCAGACTCGAGTCTAAATCATATGAGCCCATACCTCTGGTAGGAAAACCCTGGGCCAGGGACAGACAGTGTCTCCCTTGATCTCATCAAACTACACAATGTTATGTAATATGTGATTATTTTACTTTCCTTTTTCTACCCAGTCTTCTTATTCTCAAAGAGTGGATGAGTCTATTTGAAGATTCACAACAGAGACCAAGGAGCTTGTTCTTGTTTGAGTGATTGATGGGACCACATTTCAAGCACTGAAGAAGAGACAGAGAGACAATTAGGCATAATTACATTTTAAAAGCTCTACCATCTTCCAATTACACATTCCAAGCTGAGGTAGTTTGCTGATCAGGCTTTTGTGGGAAAATATAATTCCCCATTCACAGTGTAGCCTGCATGCGAGTTTGAATTTAATCTGCGGCTAAATCAGATTTCATGTAAAGCAAAACAGAATGCTAAGAACGAACCAACTGACGAGGAGGAGCAGAATAGAGGAGATGGGATAAATAATTCATTAAGGCAGTCAGACAGTCGCTGTCTTCTTCATAGGCGTTTATCAATTTGTTCAGAACCGCATCTCTCTCTCTCTCGCCGAGGAGTGTTGTTAGGGTTTATTGTGCAGGTATAAAGTTTTGATTAATCCCCATGAGGACCTGGCATTCCAGACAAAGGTCTGTCTTCCTCATTGACCCTGTCTAATGTGAAAGAAACAGGATAGACTCCCAAACTGCTTCCCAAATGGTACCATTTTCCCTATATAATATAGTATTTTGTAGAGAACAGGTGCAAAATCATGCACAATGTAAGGAATAGGGTGGTTAAACTACCCTGTGTCCCAAATGGCAACCTATTCCCTACATAGTGCACTACTTTTTACCAGAGCCCTATGGGATAGGCTGCCATTTGCTATGCAGCCTCTAACTCTGTCAGGCAGAATCACACTCACTCGGCCATTACCCATGCCTATTTTGTTTAAAAAAAGCCCCGGACGATGACTTCCTTGGCACGCACGCACTTCCCTGGCACTGGCTGTAACTCACACTCTTAATCAGGCACAAACACAGCATGGATGGTCACATTCGGGGTGGCAGGTAGCCTAGTGGTTAGAGTGTTGGGTGAGGAACTGAAAGGTGGTGAGATCAAATCCCTGAGCTGACAAGGTAAAAATCTATTGTTCTGCCCCTGAACAAGACAGTAAACCCACTGTTCTTAGGCTGTCATTGTGAATAAGAATTTGTTCTTAACTGACTTGCCTAGTTAAATAAAGGTTAAAAGGTTGTTTTTTTTTTAAATTCTGCTCAGCCTGTCAATGAGGCAAGAGTGTGTGTTTGGGTCAGTGTGAGTGTGCATGAGCAGAAGGCCAGTGGAATCTGTACAGCACAGGAGACATTGCCCTACAATTGGCCTGTCCCTGTAAATGAACCAACATTTTAAGGATAGTTCAGGATTTTGGCAATGTGGCGCATTATCTACTTCCCCAGAGTCAGATGAACTCGTGGATACCATTTTTATGTCTTTGAGTGCAGTTTAAAGGAAGTATCTAACTCGATGTGTGTGTGCAGGATACTTTACTGTAATTATTCACTAACTGTTTTGTCTGTCTGTGTGTGTGTGTCCTTATTCTTTCAAACCTGGTTACTTGGTATCAAGTATAACTAAAAACATCACTGTGATTAGCAAAATATTATTTACAGTGCATAAAGAATCTAATCAGCATATTCATTAAAAAGAAATTCTAGCAAATATTTTGGACTTAACCCTGGAGCCTCAATTCATGAGTCTGATTAAAAAGGCCTCCTGTCCTTCACAATGTAAGATTTTAATGGCCCATGTTGTCGAAATTTGATTTAGAAATAAATGGTTTTACTGAAAGAGGACCAATTTATGCATACAAATACTGACAAATGTAAACAGACTGATTTATTAGGGTATAATTTAACAACATGACATTTGCTGGTCATGCATCCTGCTGTTGGTGCTGATGATTGTGTGTCAATTTAACCACACTACCCAGCTAGGTAAAATGACACCCTAGTCTGCTCTATATCCCCACTCACAGAACACCTTTGTGTGATCTGAAATTCCAACCACACATTTTCCACAGAATAAACATTGGAAAACCAATCTGCGTTTTACCATGTTGCCCAAGGAATTGTTTGGGAACGATTGAGATCTGAGAATTTGTTTACAAATTCCCCCTGACATATAGCTCATCACAATACATTGTAATTAAGAGACATTGATTGCTGTTGTAAGGACTTCCTTAAACAAGAGTAGTGGAGAATGTTTCTGGAGAACAAAGCATGGTATCGTGTGACAGGCAACATTCTCGAGAGTCAGAGTGTCATTCTCAACCCATTATTGAGCTGGAATAGTTTTTATTCACTGTCTGAGTCTCTGCTTCCTGTGAGTCACACCATGTGAGAGCGACTGAAAGAGAGAATGAGATAAGAAGACTTGGGTGGTGGCAACATGTCATTGTGTGACTGTCCTCCCACACTCCCGCACAGAAGAAGAAGCAACAATTACCACACTGTGAAACTGACAGTCATAAAGACGCACTCAAGCTGTGAAACTATTGGCATGCAACCATCCATTGACGGCATAGCTATAATGACTCTTATGTAGGATTGGTGGTCCCATGCTGTTCATGTTCTATCTCATAGCAATGGCAGCCTCCATTTTCTCAATCTTTTTCCCCCCAAAGTCTTTAATCATAAAAGCATTTCTCATCTTTCCTTTCAAATCAGGCGATGATGATATGATAAAGATGGAGCATTGAAGTTCTACAGTTCCCATCTCTTTTTTTCAGCAGAGTGAGTGGCAGTTGAAAACCTTGGGACTACTCATTATTCCGTTGAACAATGGCAGAGATCTAAACTACTTAATCACCCAGCACAGAGCTGAATACAGTCTAATGGTCTAACATTACCAAAGGTAGAATCACTCACTCACTCACTCACTCACTCACTCACTCACTCACTCACTCACTCACTCACTCACTCACTCACTCACTCACTACCAAACGTAGTGTTCTATTTCTTTATTCCTCTACTGAGGTACATTAGTCCTGATACAGAGAATGGGATCAGCCTCAATTTAAGATATTTATCTGCTATCTTTTTACTTTCATGATCTCTCCGGCTCAATCACTCCGTGGTATTTGCTGGGAGCTCTGTGTGCCGCTTGACTGCTTCAGCTTATTTAAATGACTGTGTGACTGAGGCGAGTGTGTGTGCATTTGCTTTACATTTTGTAGATTTTATTAGGATCCACATTAGCCGACACCAATGGTGACACCTAGTCTTACTGGGGGCCAACACATAACTAAAAAGACATTACAGACAATGCGTGTGTGTGTGTGTGTGTGTGTGTGTGTGTGTGTGTGTGTGTGTGTGTGTGTGTGTGTGTGTGTGGTGCTTTGGGGAGGTAGGAATTAATAGCCCCCCCATGGACCGTGATTCAAGCTAATCACAGCACCAAGTCAGGCCTGTTCTACTTTAGAGGTAAGACAAAGATAACAGTCCACTCTTTAGTCATATGTACAGGAACTTAACAGGACCCCCCCCACTTTGTTTTTACACTGCTGCTACTCACTGTTTATTATCTATGCATAGTCACTGTAGCCCTACCTACATGTAAAAATTAACTCAACTAACCTGCATCCCCAGTATATAGCCTCATTATTGTTATTTTGTTTTACTTTTTATTTTTTACTTTAGTTTATTTAGTAAATATTTTCTAAACTCAATTTTCTTGAACTGCATTGTTGATTAAGGGCTCGTAAGTAAGCATTTCATGGTAAGGTCTACACCTGTTGTATTCGGCGCATGTGACAAATAGAATAATTTTATTTGATACACATAGTATACACTGTCCAACAAAATGTTTACTTACAGGTTTCTTCTCGACAATGCAACAACAATAATAAATAATAAAAGATAAGAATACTAACAAAATAAATGCCTCAGTAGAATTGACCATGACAGCCTATTAGAGACAAAGTTTTTGAAAACATACAACATTTCAACTGCATGTTTGGATATTTAACAGTCAGTTTGGCTGTAAGATCAATTAGAGCAGGTTAGCATCACAGTCATTTCCCCTCCCTCCTTTAACACAGGCAATCTTTTGTCATATAGCCACTGAATCATTCATGCCTTACAACCCAGAACACTGTTCCAATTTTAGGAACTGCCACACATTCCTTGAGGCTAGCTGGAATTGCAATGCGGGAGGGACGTGAGACCTCAGGATTGTACTGAGCTAGCTGTCTCCGGGGAGGAAAGAAACAGGAGGCAGGAGGCCTATCAGCCTGATGTATCCCCTTGTAATGAAAGCGTTTTTCCAAAGCCGGATGAGTCAGTGGAATTAAGTAGGACCAACCTCTGCAACACTTGTACCTCATCTATCTGGGTCATGCTTATAAGCTCAATCTGCTCTTAATACATCTCACGGAAAATATCCAGAAATCTGTCATATTCTAGGCTCACAGCCAGAAATAGGCCCCTCTCTCTCTGAATTGTATACTCTTTTTACTACTGGGTGTACCTGGACGGTTTTGAATACTCATTTATCTATTGCATGTACAAAATATAATAGGTTTCTGTAATTTAGTAACAAAGTCTTGCAGGGCAACCTGTTCAATTTACGCAGCCCTTTGGGAAAAAGCTTTCCAAGTGTTCACATGAACATCACACTACTGTTTCAGGTGACAGCTAATCCAATATTAGAAAATTGTATTACTAATAATTCATGTTATAAGTAATTTCAAATGATAACTTTTTGTTTTGGGGTTGCGTCTGTTTTCAGAATCTAATACATCAAATGAGATATTGTATGTTTTTGGGGAAATACATATTCAATCTCAGTTGTTTATGCTGAATTTTGATTGTAGTCTATATTTTGGTATCCACTTTAAAAAAAAACATTAAACACTTTCCAAGATGATCTGACAGAAGAATTGTAACTTATACAGTAGGCTACAGCACTGGAATATAACAGGCACAAACAGATCTATACTGCATACACAAGCAGTCACATTACATACACGTCCAGATAAAAAGGGCCTGCAAAAATAGAGATTAAGAGAAAGGAAGAGAGAGTGTGAGAGAGAAAGAAGGAAGATGGAGAGAGAGAAAGAGAGCACAATATTTTCCTCAGGGAGCCTCTGAGGAAAAAGACAAATCAGAACCACAGAGATGATTCTGCAGCTGAAGTTCCTCCTCTCCTTCAGCCTCGTTAGACGGCACACTGGCTGTGTGTGTGTGTAGCTCTCTCTGTGTGTGTCTGTGTGTGTCAGACAAATTGGTTTGAGTCCTGCTGAGTCTATGGCAGAGACCTGTTCATGTGCTGGGGAGGGGGGAACACCCAGTTCCCCATTCCCCCACGGTACAGCCAGCTGAATTAGATGGCTCACTCTTTCCCCTCTGATACTGACAGAGCCCAGAGCTGTGTGTGCTGCAGTTGAAATTACTCCAAACAGTTGCCAGTGACTTTAAACGAAAACTCCACCCCCCCAAAAAAAAAATCTATTTTGTTATTTGTTTCATTAGTCCATTGTTGATATAGTCCCAAAATGTTTTGCATGTCAGCAATCAAGTTTTCAAGATATATACTGTAACTTTAAAAACACAGAAATACAGCCGGTACGATGCATCTTGCATCATATGATGCTAACTAAATCACAATATCAGCTGTATTTCTGTATTTTGAAAGTAGCTTGTATATATCTTAACTTGATTGCTGACATGCAAAACATTTTGGGACTATGTAAGCAATAAACTAATGAAACAAATAACAAAGATAGTTTTTGGGTGAAGTTTTCCTTTAAAAGAGGACATGAAGCTAGCAGAGCACACTAACAAAATACGATGTCGTTAGTGAGGGGTGAGTGAGTGAGCCATGGTGAGGTGGAATCGTTATCTGATGGTATTGGTTTTAAATTTAAGCGTTTAAAAGGGGTGATTTGAACCATGGTGTTGTGTTGTCAAGCTAGCCATGTTGTGAATCACAAGGCAATGACATATGGGATCATGATGACAGTACACTCTTAGAAAAAAAGGTGCTCTCTAGAACCTAAAAGGGTTCTTTGGTTGTCCACAGAGGGTTCTACATGGAAACCAAAATGGTTCAACCTGGAACTAAAAAGGGTTCTCCTATGGGGACAGCCGAAGAACCCTTTATGTAACCTTTTCTTTCTGTCTAGTCTTCCCTGATTCCTGAGTGCATCACCGAGTGCATCACTCTATAGGGAATACATTTACTGTGGCTCTACTGTACTGTACATCCACACAACAACAAACGTGCACTTCGCAAGCAGTGTCATATAATTTTTGTAAAACAATGATCACATAATGCTGTATGCCAGTAAAACCAAACTGTTAGCATGCAGGCCTCCGATCCCACTACACGTTGAAAGTGTTGTTGGGAAGGCAGGCGTAGAAATGTTGGTCAATACAAGGCACCACTTCAGCAGTGTATTTGTATTTATTATGGATCCCCATTAGCTGGTATCAAGGCAGCAGCTACTCTTCCTGGGGTCCAGCAAAATTAAGGCAGTTATACAGTTATAGAGTGGGGGAGAGATGAGACCAGAGACTGGTACTAAGGGAGCACTGATGCTACAGTACAGAGAGGAAGGGAGGGAGGGTAGGATGACATTTTTAGGGCAGCGCAAAGAGTTATAGATGAGCATCTGATGTCATCCATTATTCTCAGGGAAAATGTATTTAAAAAACTCAAGAAAAAAAATACAACATAGCTTTAATTCAAGATCACAACAACAATCCCAACGGCAAACAATGGGCTCTTTACTATAGAATCTATACAGTACTAGGGGGGGTTGATAGTATGAAATGCTGCATGGTACTGTATGTAAGCTGTAAACAATGCATTTCCTGTAGCTAAGTTGTTTCCGTGATAATTGATTGACTTGTGTCAGAATGATAAAACATTAAAGGCATAAAGCAGATTCCTATTCGTCTAAGATATGTTGTAGTTACTGTATCCTTTTTATTTTCCTTTGTATTTGTTATGTTTCCACCATCGTCTCTTCCCTCCTCTCTTCCCTCCTCTCTTCCCTCCAGATAAACAATAATAATTGAATGGGTAAAAAAAAACTCTGGAGCACACCACTGTTGAGGACTGAATACAATCTCACAACCACCCAAATATTTCACTTTGTGAGACATGTACTTTTGCCATCATATCTACTTCAGGGTATCTCCATGTGCTAATAATGTGCATGCTAATATTGCCTCTTTATGTTTTGTGTGTAGGGTTGAATGAATCTGTGCATCAGAGGTATCATCCTCATATAATAAAAAAATATGTTGCTTGTGTCTGGGGTGTCTGGTCTGACTCACTCAGATCAAGATAGGTTTGTTTTTCATCTACCAACAGATAACATGTCAAAATCAGAAAGAAAAAAACATCTGTCTTTGTGTGTTCTTCAGACTATTATGAAGATTTCAATAAAGTCCAGAGTTCACTCGGAGTTGGGGAAGTTTCCCTGTATCAGTATCACTCCTTCTCAAAGCCATCAAACCCAACTCCCCCTAAGTTATGTTGACGTGTTTTTAGGCTTTACTTTATTGCCATCGACCTGCCACCCGGTCTGTTGTTGGTTAGCTACTGTTTGAGTTTGGGGTGATCTTAACTGCAGGCTGGTGCCGCCCGTCCGTGTCAGGCCTACAGGACACTGTTGCTGTATTTTTCATCTCCAACATAGCAGGCTAAAAGAGTCGTTGCTGTCTGCTACACTGTATGAACCCACAGTCTAAACACACACACACACACACACACACACACACACACACACACACACACACACACACACACACACACACACACACACACACACACACACACACACACACACACAAACACTGCTTGCTATACTGTATAAACCCGTTGTTCCCTTTGCTACCACCTCCGGGGGGGTCAATGGTGCACTAGGAGGCCAGGACACCAGCCATGACAGAGGTCAAAAATGGGCAGTTTTAATACTATCGGAAGGCTTTCAATAAGCCTTCAGCTTGCTATAGCAAACCTAAATAAGTTCAGTAGTAAAGATTTGCTTAACAAGTCACATAAGTTGCATGGACTCACTTTGTATGCAATAATGGTGCTTAACATGATTTTTGAACGACTACCTCATCTCTGTACCTCACACATACAATTATCTGCAAGGTCCCTCAGTCGAACAGATCATTTCAAACACAGATTCAACCACAAAGACCAGAGAGTTTTTCCAATGTCTCAAAAAGGGCACCTATTGGTAGATAGCTAAAAATAAAAAAGCACATGTTGAATATCCCTTTGAGCATGTTGAAGTTATTAATTACACTTTGCATGGTGTATCAATACACCCAGTCACTACAAAGTTACATGCGCCCTTCCTAACACAGTTGCCGGAAAGGAAGGAAACTGCTCAGGGTTTTCACCACCAGGCCAATGGTGACTTTGAAACAGTTAGTGCATAATGATGAGGCAACTGGCAACATTGAGCGCTGGAGAGGTGGAGCGGGAGTAAATGTGACAGTGTGCAAAGCCCTTAATTACCCAGAAAGACTTACAGCTGTAATCACGGCCAATGGTCATTCTACAAAGTATTTACTCAGGAGTGTGAATATTTATGTAAATTAGATATTTCTGTATTTCATTTTCAATAAATGTCCAAACATTTCTAAAAACATTATGATGTATTGTGTGTAGATAGGTGAAAAAAATATGTTATACATTTTAAATTCAATTTGTAACACAACAATTCAAGGTGTTTGAAAACTTTCTGAAGGCACTGCATGTGTGTGTCTCGTCTTTGTGTGTCTCATTGTGTATCTGTGCATGCATGCGTGTGTCTCTGTGTGTTTGTGTGTGGCCAGGGGAGGATGGACAGTTTTAATACAGCACCACATGCCCTCTAGGGGGCCTGGACCGTTACCCCAGCAGATATTATAGCTGATGAAATGAAGCACAGCAATTTCCCATACAGCCCCTATGATGACATGAGTCTGTACACTGTAAAAAATTAACCTTACCTTTTAGTTGTTTCAGCTCATTTTCCAAAGTCAATTCAACAGACAAATTGTGAATTCAACTGACATTTTTTTTTCATGATTCTTCATGTTTTCATTTATTTTACCATGCAAGTCAGTTAAGAACAAATTCCTATTTTCAATGATGGCCTAGGAACAGTGAGTTAATTGCCTTGTTCAGGGGAAGAACAACATCATTTTATCTTGTCAGCTTGTGGATTTGATCTTGCAACCTTCCAGTTACTAGTCCAACACTCTAACCACTAGGCTACCTGCTGCCCCATTGAGTCACCTAGCCAGACATTTTTGAGAAGTTGACTCAATGAGTATTTCTGCCCAGTGAATCAAACAATACATGTTGGCTCAACCATAGCGAAATCTCTGAATGTCTCATGAGGGAATGCTAGAAACTACCTGTGTATGGGCTTCACATTTGATCTGATCTTTGTTTTTCAAGTTCTCTGGTCCGATTCAGTGGTCTAAGCAAACATTTCAGCATTGGGTGAGTACATTAAGATTACCACATTTTGAGTCGGTATTAGAAACAGTTTCCATAAATGTATGTTTTTAATAGCATTAGCTAGCTAGCTAGTTAACTGTCTTTTGAATCACTAAGGCTAGCTATCTAGCTAGCTACCTCAGCTCAGTCAGCCATGTTTAGCTAGCTAGGGACACATTATCCAGCCATGCGTAGTTATTTAGAGTTTATAAATAAATATAATCAAGCCAGGGCTCAACATTAACGACGGCCCACAGGCACGAGGCTAGTAAAAACAGGGGTTGGGACTAATGATTTATATATACACTAGATGTCTGACTGGGGCACTGTTTTGAAGCCTCCCGCGCCTCCTTCCTGGCACTCCACCACCATTCTGAAAAGTATTTCAGAAGCTATATTATTGCATTATGAATGTCTTCATTTGTTTTTGTCACATTTGTTTATTCTATTACAGACAACTTCAATTATATACTTTTAAATTATATTATGTGAACCAAATGCAAAAACAAAAAAATATATAAAATCCTTTGTGTTACTTTCCACACTACAACAACAGAAAATACTTAAATACCTGTCATTATAGCTTTGAGCCATTTAACATTTAACACTTCGGGGGAGTGCCAATATGGCTGACCAGAGGCCAATACATTGCATCAGCAATCGAGGGTTTATGTCAGGGTTTCACAAACTCGGTCCTCGGGACCGCAAGGGGTGCATGTTTTGGTTTTTGCCCTAGCACTACACAACTAATTCAAATAGTCAAGTAACCATCAAGCTTTGATCATTTGAATATACAGCTGTGTAGTGTTTAGAGAAAAAACTAAATTGCACCCCTTTGGTCCCTGAGGACCGAGTTTGAGGTAAACACTGGTTTATGTACATCATTGGTCGGGACCGGACAGTCATCTCTTTGCCAGTAGCTTTTGAATGCATTTTGCCATTTGATTTCAAGTATTTCGTGCTCCTTTGAGGTCTGGCATTGTAATCTAGAGCTGCTGCACCACAGTCAGCACCACATCGTATGCCACATATCAGAGTTTGTGTGTCCATTAAAGGGGAATTTCACCCTGGCTCTGCCACAGCATGTAGTCATTACTATATTCACAACTTTAACTTTTTATTACTAACATCACAACTATCCAAACCAATAGTTAAAACTCGCACATTTTCCTTTCACTGGTACAATTGAGAAGGTTTGACTCCCTGTGTATTTGTCTGCTCATAGTGAACCAGAAAATCTGGCATTCATAGTGAACACGGATACAGCCCGCTAGGTAGAGAGGGCATGTCCACAAACTTGAATAATGGAGTTGTTTACTTTTGACCAGCACACAGTAATCTCATGCAAGATTAGATTTTTTTTAAATGTTTGCTTTTCACTAATGTTTGTCATCATGCCCGTGTGCTGTTCTGTGCCTGGCAGTGCTAATTACAAACAAGCGTGAAAATGTGTTTCACCGTTCTACCTACCAGAGATTTACCTAAATTCTACTAGTGTATTTCAAAATCAAGAATGATGCGGTGAATAAGGTTATAAGAGAGATTTTCAGGCTGAACTGATGGGGAATCCATTTCGACGACAGCTGAGAAGTGATGCAATAACAAACTGTTTCCCTTCACAACAAAATGAAAGATTCTCAATTAGAGGTAACCTAACATTAGCTAGCTTGCTAGCTTAGTTGGACTAGCTGGGTAAATTAGCTAGCTAATGTTAAAATCCTGTATTGAACTTTGAAATGTCAATATATTTGATATGATTTATTAGGATCGCCATTAGTTGACACCCATGGCGACAGCTAGTCTTACTGGGGTCCGACACATATGCAGTGAGTATGTGTGTGCATCTATCAGTTACACATACATGTCAGTGCATACACACAACAAGTAGGTAACATGGGGGAGACGCGTCGTGCCGTGAGGTGTTGCTTTATTTGTTTTTTAAAACCAGGTTTGTATTTTGGCCACTCATTCCAAAACAGACTGCAATTCTCTGTTAAGGGTTTCAGTGACTTCATTAGCTGTGGTTGCTGATGCGTATATGGTTGAAACATCAGCATACATGGACATACATGCTTTGTTTAATGCCAGCGGCAGGTCATTGGTAAAAATAGATAAGAGTAGGCCTAGACAGCTGCCCTGTGGTACACCTCACTTTACATGTTTGACATTATAGAAACTTCCATTAAAGAAAACCGTCTGAGTTATATTAGATAAACAGCTCTGAATCCACGATATGGCAGAGGTTGAAAAGCTATAACAAGTTTTTTCAACAACAGGTTATGGTCATTAATATCAACAGCTGCACTGAAATCTAATAATACAGCTCCCACAATCTTCTTATTATCAATTCCTTTTAACCAATCATGTGTGTCATGCAGTACATGTTGAGTGCCCTTCTATATAAGCATGCTCAAAGGCTGATGTGAATTTGTTTACATAGAAATAGCATTGTTTTTGGTCAAACCCTATTTTTTTCCAACAGTTTGCTAAGAGCTGGCAGCAGGCGGATATGTCTGCTGTTAGAACCAGTAAAGGCCACTTTACTACTCTTGGGTTGCGGAATGACTTTGGCTTCCCTCCAGGCATGAGGACAAAGACTTTCTTCTAGGCTCAAATTAAAGATATGACAGATAAGCGTGGCTATAGAATCATCTACCATCTTTAGTAGCTTTCCATCTAAATTGTCAATGCCAGTAAGTTTGTCATTATTGATCGACAACAATCATTTTACCACCTCACCAACACTAAAATTCTAACTTACAATGCCTTTCTTTCATTATTAGTTTATGTATGATTATGATGACACACTGTTTGTTGTTGGCATTTCCTGCCAAAGTTTTCCCACTTTTCCAATGAAGTAATCATTAAAATAATTGCCGACATCAAATGGTTTTATGATGAATAAGCCATCTGATGTTCTTTCTGCCCATATTTTTTTTTCCCATCATTCTTTATATCATTGATCTTGGCTTCATAATACAGTTTCTTCTTATTTTTGTTGAGTTTACTCACACAATTTCTCAATTTGCAGTACGTTAGCCAGTCAGATGTGCAGCCAGACTTATTAGCCACTCCTTTTGCCCCATCTCTTTCAACCATACAGTTTTTAAATTACTCTCCAATCCATGGAGCCTTAACAGTTCAAACAGTCAGTTTCTTAACGGGTGCATGTTATCAATAGTTGGAAGAAGCAATTTCATAAATTCATCAAGTGCTGCGTCTGGATGCTCCTCATTAATCACATCAGACCAACAAATATTTTTAACATCATAAGAGTCACAGCAAAATCTTTTGTATGATCTCTTATACATTATTTTAGGCCCTGACCTGAACCAGATTACAGGTGCTGGTTACAGTAAGAAGCTTCCTCTTAACTTAAGCGGTCAGCTTGATGAAAACCAGTCAATATTCAGAACCCCAAGAAGTAGACCTCTGTATAACATCACATACACTATCAAGCATTTTACACATATTATTGAGATACTGACTGTTCACACTTGGTGACCTATAGCAACACCCCAAAAGAAAAGGCTTTAGATGTGCCAAGTAAACCTGAAACCACAACACATCAATAACACTTGACATAATATATTCTCTAAGCATTACAGGGATTTGCCTCTGAATATATACAGCAACAGATGTCCTCTCTCAATGACTTACAGATTGCTGTCATCTTGCCGTTCTCCTGTTTCAACTCATCGAGCTGACCCTGAGAGAACTGCAAACTGTTCTTCAGGTCCTGGACCTCTCTGGTCAGGTTGTTCACTGTTAAGTAGTTCTCTGTAGACTTGGGTTGTCCATCCATCTATAGTAAGCATGACACAGGGTGCATTGGCTAATTCATTGACAATTTTAGCTTGCTTTAAGAGGCTCCTCTGTCCTCCACTCATTACATGTATTAATGGCACCTGTTTGAACTTGTTATCAGTATAAAAGTCACCTGTCCACAACCTCAAACAGTCACACTCCAAACTCCACTATGGCCAAGACCAAAGAGCTGTCAAAGGACAACAGAAACAAAATTGTAGACCTGCACCAGGCTGGGAAGACTGAATCTGCAATAGGTAAGCAGCTTGGTTTGAAGAAATCAACTGTGGGAGCAATTATTAGGAAATGGAAGACATACAAGACCTCTGATAATCTCCCTCGATTTGGGGCTCTACGCAAGATCTCACCCCGTGGGGTCAAAATGATCACAAGAACGGTGAGCAAATATCCCAGAACCACACAGGGGGAGCTAGTGAATGACCTGCAGAGAGCTGGAACCAAAGTAACAAAGCCTACCATCAGTAACACACTACGCCGCCAGGGACTCAAATCCTGCAGTGCCAGACGTGTCCCCTTGCTTAAGCCAGTACATGTCCAGGCCCGTCTGAAGTTTGCTAGAGAGCATTTGGATGATCCAGAAGAAGATTGGGAGAATGTCATATGGTCAGATGAAACCAAAATATAACTTTTTGGTAAAAACTCAACTCGTCGTGTTTGGAGGACAAAGAATGCTGAGTTGCATCCAAAGAACACCATACCTACTGTGAAGCATGGGGGGGGAAAACATCATGCATTGGGGCTGTTTTTCTGCAAAGGGACCAGGACGACTGATCCGTGTAAAGGAAAGAATGAATGGGGCCATGTATCGTGAGATTTTGAGTGAAAACCTCCTCCCATCAGCAAAGGGATTGAAGATGAAACGTGGCTGGGTCTTTCAGCATGACAATGATCCCAAACACACCGCCCGGGCAATGAAGGAGTGGCTTCGTAAGAAGCATTTCAAGGTCCTGGGGTGGCCTAGCCAGTCTCCAGATCTCAACCCCATAGAAAATCTTTGGAGGGAGTTGAAAGTCCGTGTTGCCCAGCAACAGCCCCAAAACATCACTGCTCTAGAGGAGATCTGCATGGAGGAATGGGCAAAAATACCAGCAACAGTGTGTGAAAACCTTGTGAAGACTTACAGAAAACGTTTGACCTCTGTCATTGCCAACAAAGGGTATATAACAAGGTATTGAGCTAAACTTTTGTTATTGACCAAATTCTTATTTTCCACCATAATTTGCAAATAAATTCATAAAAAATCCTACAGTGTGATTTTCTGGATTTTTTCCCCATTTAGCCGCATTTAGCAAATGAAACACAATGCAAAGGCAGATCATGGCGATTTTTTTCTTACAACCTATGTGTTTGCACTGCTGATTGTATCAGTGCGTTGTTGTTGTTGGAGTCCAGAGCATCGACCCTATCAATGCATCCAAATCAATCTAGCCAACAAGTTTATTAATCTTCTCTAAATAACGGCCGAGCTATAGACGAGCCATAGCGCCGACCAAATGTACAAGCACAGCGGACAGATGGGAGTTCGCACCGCTAGTCAAGGTAATCATCTACCAGTGGGACTACAGTTAACGGTGGCAGAGTTACCCCACCAGAATATCCATATTCCTTCAGACGCACACACTTTAGCTCACAAATCTGATGCACTAAGCACCATCCATTTTAAATCGTTAAATCCCACAAAAAATATTACCGGGAGTTCAAGAGCGAAAAACACAATCTTTACCTCTTTCAAACAATGAAACACGCAGACGTTCTCTGGGATCCTCAGGCGAAACCAAAAGGATTGCACAGGGGTCATTTAAATTTAGGAAGCATCACCACTGGAAAATAAATAATTGTACTTGGTGATTTAATTTTCATTTTGTTATTTTTCTCCCCAAAATCCAATTGGTAGTTACAGTCTTGTCTAATCGCTGCAACTCCCATACGGACTCAGGAGATGCAAAGGTTGAGAACCATATGTCCTCCGAAACACTACCCTGCCAAGCCACACTGCTTCTTGACACACTGCTCACTTAATCCGGAAGCCAGCCACACCAATGTGTTGGAGGAAACACTGTACAACTGGTGACCGAGGTCAGCATCCATGCACCCCGCCTGCCACAAGGAGTCGATAGAGAGCGTTGGGACAAGGACATCCCGGCCGACCAAACCCTCCCCTAATCTGGAGGACACTGGGCCAATTGTACGCTGCCTCGTGGGAATCCCGGGTGTGGCTTGCTGCGACACTGCCTGGAATTGAACTGTGATGCAGTGCTTTAGACTGCTGTACCACTCAGAGGCCCTGTACTTGGTGATTTTCACTTAAACTGGGCTGATAAATCAAATAGAAAAAAGCTCAAGGAAATTTTTTAGTTAATATGACTTTGCCCAATTGATGAATGGACCAACTAAAATCACACAGCCTTCAAAACCACAGATTGATCGGATTTTCAGCAACTAACCAGAAAGGATGACAAAATCATTCAACTTTATTACAGGAATATCAGATCATAATCTGACTCTAATTACCAGGATGCTAACCAAAAAGAGATTCATGTACAGACAAGACAAAAAGCAGGTCTCATTCACCAATCAGGCCTAAAAGGCACATGATAGCTTGCTTGAAGTTGCCAAAAGGAACCTAAAGACTCTCTGACCATGATAAACAAGATTTTCTGTTCTGATGAAACCAAGATTGAACTATTTGGCCTAAATGCCAAGTGTCATGTCTGGAGGAAACCTGGCACCATCCCTACGGTGAAGCAAGGTGGTGGCAGCATCATGCTGTGCGGATGTTTTTCAGCAGCAGGGACTGTGAGACTAGTCAGGATCGAGACAATAATGAACGGAGAAAAGTACAGAGAGATCCTTGATGAGAACCTGCTCCAGAGCGCTCGGGACCTCAGACAGGGGTGAAGGTTCACCTTCCAACAGGACAATGACCCTAAGCACACAGCCAAGACAACGCAGGAATAGCTTCGGGATAAGTCTCTGAATGTCCTTGAGTGGCTTAGCCAGAGTCCAGACTTGAACCAGATTGAACATCTCTGGAGAGACCTGAAAATAGCTGTGTAGCAACGCTCCCCATCCAACTTGATATATCTTGAGAGGATCTGCAGAAAAGAATGGGAGAAATTCCCCAAATACAAGTGTGCCAAGCGTTTAATGTCATACCCAAGAAGACTCGAGGCTTTAGTCTACAGATTGATGAGGAAACAATTTTTAAATCAATTTATAACAAGGCTGTAACTTTATAAAATGTGGAAAAGTCAAGGGCACTGTCTGAATACCAAAGGCACTGTATTAATAGTGTGTTAATCTGTAGGATTGTATTGATGTATTAATGGTAATTGTTTTCTGCCCAGGGACTACATATGAAAATCAGCTATTTTGCTTTCCTTACTGTGTGTATTGGTTCCTGAATTCCCCGAAAAGTTGCATATCGCGGGGGCTATTCAATGCTAATGCAGTACGCAACTGGATGTTTTTGTGCTGGTCGAGGGCAGTCAGGTCTGGAGTGAACCAAGGGCTATATCTGTTCTTAGTTCTATATTATTTGAAAGGGGCATGCTTATTTAAGATGGAGAGGAAATTACTTTTAAAGAACAACCAGGCATCATCAACTGATGGGATGAGGTCAATATCCTTCCAGGATACCCGGGCCAGGTTGATTAAAAAGGCCTGCTCGCAGAAGTGTTTTAGGGAGCGTTTGACAGTGATGAGGTGGGGTCTTTTGACCGCGGACCCATAAAGGATGCAGGCAACGAGGCAGTGATCGCTGAAATCCTGTTTGAAAACAGCAGAGGTGTATTTTATGGGCAAGTTGGTCAACGGCTCTATCGAACTAGGACAGCCATATCTACACCCCAGAAAACATATAGTGCGATCAGTATAACATAGAGCCTTTGCCAAATGCCACAAATCAGTATAACATAGAGCCTTTGCGAAATGCCACAAAGCAGGACTACATCCATTTTTAGATCTCGTCTCTACCCCCCCCCCCCCCCAATACACCGGAAGCAGTCATAGGGTGTATGATTCAGCGTGCGCAGCCCTGACCTTCCTTCCTCCTGGACAATTATTTTTGAAACACATCTCACTTTTCTAGAAATGCTTCAGAAATGATGAAAACAAGCACATATTCCCCCAGGGTGAAATTCCTCTTCAACAGAGAGCAAAGTGCTTTTTCTCTGGGCTTTCTTCTGGTTTTTAAAACTTGAAAACGCATCACCCCAACAAACCTTCAAGCAAATCATTAGCGAAAGGCAGTACACATCCTGTCTTCTTTACTGTCAACATGGTCCGATACAGTATGCTCCTAATATGGGATGCAAACCAGATGATTTTCCGTCGAAATAATCCAACAAATTATCCAGCCACAGCTGCAGGTTTGGGGAGGCGAAATAGAAACGTTAACATCATCATAAATGTTATGTGTCTGATTGAATGGGTTATCCCTGTATTTTACAACGTAACATGGAAAATTGCTATTAAATTGAGCTAAATAGTATGAATTAACTCTACAATTGTTTTGTATTATCTATTTAAAACGTGATTATTTGCAAGTGGATACTGATATTCGAGTATGAGTACTCATGCCCATCCCTAATACTTAGCTGGCTGCGTATTGTAAAACATTTTTAAGTTTAGAAATTGAACCGTGCATGTTTTACAATAGGAAATTGTAAATAGACATTATAATTCAACAATGTCCCCTCAAGTGTGTATTCTACCTTTACAGGACACAAAGATAGAGAGCTAAGTGTGAAATTCATGTGTGGCCACCATTATGGGAACCTGCTGCAGCTCAGCCTGCTCGCTAACACTTTGTGGTCTAGCATCATATCCAATAGGAACAACAAGTAAAGGGAGAAGGAGAGAAGTGTGTGTGTGTGTGTGTGTGTGTGTGTGTTTTACAGTACTGTGTGTTGTGTGTTGTGGTCTGTGTGTGTGGCTGTGTGTGGAGTGTGTGTGTATGCACATTTTACAGTACTGACTGTGTTGTCCTATTGTAGGTCTATGGCGGTGTCAAGGCTGGTGAATGGGGAGAATGTCGCTGTGGGACACACACACACACACCCTTGCATCCATCTACACACTCATCACATTTCCCCCAAAATGCACTTGAATCCCTGAACTCACCATAACGAATGTTTGTGTCCGTCATCTCTGCCTGTGTGAATTCTATATTTTAAGGACTCCTGATATCCCCAGGAGTGATAAGTATAATTTTTGTCTTAATCTGTTGTTTTCTAGTACTGTATTTTACTTTCCCAGTAGCCTACCTAGTGTTTGAATTGCTAACTATTCCTAATTTACAGTTGATTGCTGACACATCAACCAGGATTAAGGGGCAGGGCAATAACTGACGGATGTTGTTTTGGTAATCAGTGGCTGTATTGGAGGGGGAGTGGTTTCTCCTATGCTAGGCAATTAGGAATTAGTGTCAATTCTTTCAGTCTCCCTTGTTTTCTCAGTGGCAGCTGTAAGTGGCAATCATGTCAGCAGCGTTCTCATTGCTGAAACAAAGACAGTTCTGCTGAGTTGTTCAAGGAAGGAAAGAGAGGAAGGCTCCACACCACTCTTCCACTTGAGTATCTTACCTTACCTGGTTATTTTCAGATGATTTCCCTTTGCCCTTATGTAGCTTTGTCAACTATGTGTGTGCTTTATATACCTGTTCACTCCTCTCCCTGTAGGCTTTACAGATGCTCCCCACCCCTTGGCTGCAACCATTCTAATCGGCACCGTTTGGAACTGCTGATCTGTGGTCAAGAATGCTGAGATGATCTCAGCCTATGCCACCATTCAGTCTCTAGACATTTTGGCCCTGACAGAGACATGTATCACCCCAGAGAACACTGCTACTCCAGCTGATCTCTCTTCATCTAACTACGTGTTCTCTCATGACACTCAACTACTGTTCCCCCCCCTCATCGTGATTGTGGCACAAGGCTACTCACTCACTCACCCACTCACTCACTCACTCACTCACTCACTCACTCACTCACTCACTCACTCACTCACTCACTCACTCACCATCTCTTCATTTGAATTCCATGCTGTCAGTGTCACTTGTCTTCTATCACCCATCAGGTGCCCTTAGCGAGTACGTCAATGTGATTGACACCTTGATAAACTAATTTCCCGATGGCTCACCGCTCATCGTTCTGGGCGACTTCAACCTCCCTACTAGAGGCTGTGCACCTACTAATCTCACTGCAACTTAATCCAGGTTTCTGATCACTACTTTGTTTCCTTTTCTGTCTCCCTCTCCTCCAACCTTACCCACTCAGCCCCTACCCAGATGGTCAAGTGCCATCGTCAACTTTACTTTCTCTCTCCCACTACTCTCTCCACTTCTAAATCCTTCTCCCTCCTGTCTCCTGATTTTGCCTCTTCGACCCTACTCTCCTCCCTTTCTGTATCCCATGACTTGCACTGTTCTTTTTCCACGCAGCCAGCTCATGGCTGAGTGACCCTCTGACTTCAAAATGGCCAGAGTTGCTCCCCTCCACAAGTAACCAATACTTGACCACTCTGACGTCAAAAACTACAGACCGGTATGCCTTTATTTTCTTTCCAAAACACTTGATCATGCTGTGTCTGACCAACTCTCTGGCCATTGCTCTCAGAATTATCTTTTTGACCCTAGCCCATCAGGCTTTAAGACAGCTCACTCAATCGAGACTGCTCTCTTCTGTGTAATGGAGGTTTTCCGCACTGCCAAAGCTGACTCTCTCGCCTTCGTTCTCATCCTCCTAGATCTATCTGTTGTCTTCGACACCATGAACCATCAGATTCTTCTCTCCACCCTCTCAGGGCTGGGTGTCTCAGGCTCTGCACACTCTTGGATTGCATCCAAACTCTCACTACTGGTATCCCCTAGGGCTCGGTTCAAGGACCTCCCATCTTTTCTCTCCATACACCAAGCCACTCGGCTCTGTCATATTCTTACATGGTCTCTCCTATCATTGCTATGTGGATGACACTCAACTACTGTTCCCCCCCTCCGTCTGACACACAGGAGGTGACACGGATCTCTGCATGTCTTGCAGATATCTCAACTTGCATGTCAGTCCACCACCTCAAGTTCAACCTCGACAAGACAGAGCTGCCTTTCCTCCTGGGGAAGGCCTATTCGCTCCAAGACCTCTCCATCATGGTTGACAACTCCACAGTGTCACCCTCCCAGAGTGCAAATAACCTTGGCGTGACCCTGGACAACAGCTTGTCGTTCTCTACAAACATCAAAGCAGTGACTCGCCTCTGCCGGTTCATGCTCTACAACATCCATAGAGTATGACCATACCTCACAAAGGAAGCAGCGCAGGTCCTAATTCAGGCACTTGTCATCTCCCTTCTGGACTACTGCAACTCATGGTTGACTGTGCTCCCCGCTTGTGCCATCAAACCCTGAAACTTATCCAGAATGCCAAAGCCCGCCTAGTGTTCGACTTTTCCAAGTTCTCCCATGTCAACCCGCTCCTCTGCTCCTCCACTGGCTTCCATTCAAATCTCCAGGACCATGGTACTTGCCTACAGAGCAGCAAGAGGAACTGCCCTTCCCTACCTTCAAGCTATACTCAAACCCTCCACACCAACCCGAGTACTCTGTTCTGCCACATCTTGTCTCTTAGCCCTTCCACGCTGACAAGAAGATAGCACCTGCTCAGCCCAGTCAAATCTCTTCTCTGTCCTGGCATCCCAATGGTGGAACCAGCTTTCCCCTGAAGCTAGGTCAGCACAGTCCCAGCCCATCAAAATCAGCTGGATATTACATTTGTTGTCCACTATAAAACTAGATGTTTTACCTACATCAGGTATCTCAGTGTGTGCTGTTATTCATTAAAATGCTATCACTTGTACGCTTTTCACACTATTGTGCTGAACCAAACAGTTCTGCGGTCACACTTTTTTCTTTTCACAATATCTTATTCAACAGAGCTCCAGCAACTGTGGTGTATGAAAAACCAAGCCATTATTTGGCTTGGCTTAGTAGTATAAGAAGGGTACTACTGTAGACACTGTGTTCAACAGATTATTTCGTTTCACAGAAAGAGTCAGAATTCTTCTCAGGCTAGATTTGATAAGCAGTGAAATAAGTGGTATTCTGGTGATGATTGTGTGTGTGTGTCTCTCTCACGCGCACACACACACACCCTGGAAATAATTATAATGACACAGACACCACGCACACAGACACCGTGCACAGTAAGTTGGGTTTGTATCTGATGTGTCCCAAATGGCATCGTATTCCCTACATAATGCACTACTTTTGACCAGAGTCCTATGGGACCTGGTCAAGTGTGTGCCGTTTGGGATGCAGGCTGCCTCTCATTGTCATGACAGTCCCTGATTAGAAGAAGTAATTAACATGTCAGGTTTCATTTCTCATGCTGTGCTGTGTGAGTTTGTGTGTGTGTATGAGTCTCATTAGAGAGAGGGAGTGGTAGGCTACATGGTTGTTTCCATCCCTCAAAGAAACAGTTAGGACTGTGTTTGCACAAGCACACACAGATGTCTGTACACATGCACAAACACCAGAGCTGTGGCTGCCTGGAATCCTGTGTGAGAACATTGCATTTAGAGCAGTTTAAACATAACCTCTCCCTATTGCTACTAGCAGGTCTCCCAGGATTATTGGAAGCAAAATCAATGCTCTCAGCGCCTAAAGCTATCACAGTGAGCTATCTGTAGCAGATTGCAACGCTAGCAACACCTCATTTTTACATTATACAGAAACAGAGACTACAGAGCTCAGGGGATGGATCTTAACCGAGATGTACGCATCTATAGTTCTACAGCGTCTCCATCTTCCTGATGATTTCATATGCATTAATACCACTGCTATCTGCATGATACAGAGCACCCCCTTCTCCCACACTACTGATTCTTCTCCCTCTATGGCCCCTCATGATAAGATATGTACAGTGCATTCTGAAAGTATTCAGATCCATTGACTTTTTCCACATTTTGTAACGTTAGCCTGTTTTCTAAAATTGATTGAATCGTTTTTTCTCCTCATCAATCTACACACAATACCCCATAATGACATTTTTGCAAATTTATAAAATAAAAGAACTGAAATATCACATTAACATATTTATTCATGCCCTTTACGCATTACTTTGTTGAAACACCTTAGGCAGCGATTACAGCCTTGAGTCTTCTTCGGTATGATGCTACATGCTTGGCACACCTGTATTTGAGGAGTTTCTCCTATTCTTCTCTGCCAGGTTGGACAGGAAGCGTCGCTGCACAGCTATTTTCAGGTCTCTCCAGAGATGTTCGATCGCGTTCAAGTCTGGGCTCTGGCTGGGCCACTCTAGGACATTCAGAGACTTGTGCCGAAACCACTCCTGCATTGTCTTGGCTGTGTGCTTAGGGTCATTGTCCGGTTGGAAGTTGAATCTTCGCCCCTCGATACTGACTCGTCTTCCAGTCTCTGCCGCTGGAAAACATCCCCACAACAAGATGCTGCCAGTACCATGCTTCACCGAAGGAATGGTGCCAGGTTTCCTCCAGATGTGACGCTTGGCATTCATGCCAAAGAGTTCAATCTTGGTTCCTTCAGACCAGAGAATTTTGTCATGTGCCTTTTACTGAAGAGTGGCTTCTGTCTGGCCACTCCACCATAAAGGCCTGGTTGGTGGAGTGCTGTAGAGTTGGTTGTCCTTCTGGAGTTTCTCCCATCTCCACAGAGGAACTCTAGAGCTCTGTCAGAGTGACCATCGGGTTTTTCCTGATCAAGACCCTTCTCCTCCAATTGCTCAGTTTGGCTGGGCAGCCAGCTCTAGAGAGAGCCTTGGTGGTTCTGAACTTCTTCCAGTGTTCTTGGGTACATTCAATGCTGCATACATTTTTTGGTACCCTTCCCCAGATTTGTGCCTCCTCGACACAATCCTGTTTTGGAGCTCTACGGACAATTACTTTAACCTCATGGTTTGATTTCGCTCTGACATGCACTGTCAACTGTGGGACCTTATATAGACAGGTGTGTGCCTTTCCAAATCATGTCCAATCAATTAAATTTACCACAGGTGGACTCCAATCACTTTGTAGAAACATCTCAAGGATGATCAATGGAAACAGGATGCACCTGAGCTCAATTTTGAGTCTCATAACAAAGGGTCTGAATACTTATGTAAATAAGGTATTTCTTTCTTTAAAGAAAAATACATTTGGCAAGGGGTCTGAATACTTTCCGAATGCACTGTATGTGATAAAGTGAAAATCTATATTTTTTTGCTTATAATTTCCAACATTTTGGTAGGCTATTTGTTAGTCAACTTGTCTATAATTATATACATGCAGCATCTACTCTGTCATTACTTGTTGCCCTAGAAGACAATATAAACCCTTGCTTGCTCACCAGAATAATGTCATAGAATAGAATGAATGCTTAAAACTAACTGACATTTGTAAGTTTTCTTTCACCTCTGCTTCTGTCATGGAGCAAAGACTTTTAGGGACCGGGAGAAATTGCAAATACATACAAAAAAAGGGAAAGATTTTCACTGAGAAATGTTCTTGTGAAATCAGTTTGACCAGGTTTAAGGAAATTAAAACCTGTGAAAACAACCCAATATGCTGTTCATACTATTTCAGTTTGGCTTGAATGCCTATTTTATGTGGTTGAAATGCTATCAGCTTTATGACTCTGATAAAAATAGCACATTTACAGACAGTCCCTAACCGTGCATTTGTTTTCTATCAAGATGCTGAAAGAAAGAAATCATATTTATCCACTCCTGTTCCTGAGGAAAAATGTACATTTGCTGTATAATTTTACTGCAAGAAATGCTTAATTCTGCAGGAGTTAACATTATATAAGGCTATGTGAGAGGTTATAGACCTACGGTACATTCAGTGTCCAGATTTCAGTTAGGCCTGCATTCCATTTAACCCATCAGAACAGTAGACCTACAGTTCCCTTGAAGTGCCACATTTGAAGTCCCTATCTTGTGACTGTCAAATTTGAATGGCACCTCACAATTATCACAAATAACATAGCCGGGACCGCTATCATCCTCTTTAACCACAAAAATGTCCCAAACATTACGTTTACAAGTACAATATAGACATTAATATAATGTCATATTTAGTTTGTTTTCACCTGTGGGCTTCCATAATAACATAACATGAAAAGAAAAAGGTACATAAAAACCAATTAAAATTCTGAATATGTGTAGATGCACTTGGAGAATAAAGGTGATTATTGGCGAATAAAGTATGTAAGGAAAAGATATATAAGGAAAATAAATATATTAGCCTCTAACCCCAACCTCCCATCCTCCCTCATAAAAACATGCCCGTCTGAAAGCAAATAAAGAAAAATGCATGGACTACCTTTCAAAAGTTTGGGGTCACATAGAAATGTCCTTGTTTTTGAAAGACATTTACAAAAATTGTCCATTTTTGTCCATCCTGACCAACTTGCCCTCTAAATACACCTCTGCTGTTTTCAACCAGGATCTCAGTGATCACTGCCTCATTGTCTCCGTCCATTATGGGTCCACGGTCAAACGACCACCCCTCATCACTGTCAAACTGTAAAACACTTCTGCGAGCAGGTCTTTCTAATCGACCTGGCCCAAGTATTGACCTCATCCCGTCAGTAGAGGATGCCTGGTTGTTCTTTAAAAGTACTTTCCTCACAATCTTAAATAAGCATGCCCCTTTCATATAGCCCTTGGTTCACTCCAGACTTAAATGCCCTTGACCAGCACAAAAACATCCTGTGGCGTACTGCACGAGCATTGAATAGTTCCTGCGATATGCAACTTTTCAGGGAAGTCAGGAACCAACTCGAACTCCAACTCCAGCCAACAGCTCTGCACCCCCCCACAGCAACTGGCCCAAGTCCCCCCCGCTTCTTCTTCACCCAAATTCTGGTTCCCTACAAATGTCTGGACCCTCTCTTCCTAAAATTATCCACCGCTATTGTTGCAACCCTATTACTAGTCTATTCAACCCCTCTTTCGTATTGTCTGAGATTCGTAAAGATTGGAAAGCGGCCGCGGTAATCCCGCTCTTCAAAGGGGGAGACACTCTAGGCCCAAACTGTTACAGACCTTTATCCATCCTGCCCTGCCTTTCTAAAGTCTTTGAAAGCCAAGTTAACAAACAGATCACCGACCATTTCGAATCCCACTGTACCTTCTCCGCTGTGCAATCCTGTTTCCGAGCTGGTCACGGGTGCACCTCCACCTAGAGAACTAGGTTCCCAGGTTCCTACCTTTCAATGGATTATTTCCTAGCCACTGTGCTTCTATGTCTGCATTGCTTGCTATTTGGGGTTTAGGCTGGGTTTATGTGTATTACTTTGACATCTGTTTTATGTAAAAAGGGCTTTATAAATACATTTGATTGATAAGTGGACGCAAGTGGTTTTCGGCAAAAAATGATCTCGCCTCCTCCCGCCCGGCCTTCATTGTTGAAGACATGTACACTAGATATATACAATAGTATGTGGACACGCCTTCAAATTAAGTGACTTAGCTTCAATGTACCCACCCGACTTACTGCAATGTACTCACCCTAATTATTTTTTTCCGGCTGTTCATGCACATCACATTTTTTCTCGGGGCAAGCCAATTTTCGGAGCCTAAGTCTATTCCCCTTGATCGGTCATTGGTCAATTCTGCACGGATTGAAGTGGATTTAACAAGTGATGTCAATAAGTGATCATAGCTTTCACCTGGATAGCTATAGATGACACCGGAAGAGATGGCTGCTGTTTTACGGGGCGCCTAAAAAATGGTGCTATTGTTCGTGTTTTTTCGTGTTATTTGTAAATGAAAGAGCTTCTGGATATCAGGACAGCGATTACTCACCTCGTACTGGATGAAGATTTTTTCTTTAACGATGCGAAGAATTTACTTCAGACACATGGATAACATGACTTGCATCGACAAGATAAAACAGCTGCCTTCGGTAAGACAGGGGTGGTGGTCTGTGTTTACTTGTAAATAACAGCTGGTGCAAGAAATATAATATTAAGGCAGTCTCAAGGTTATCCTCGCCTGAGGTAGAGTATCTCATGATAAGCTGTCGATTTTTTGAAGCAGTCTACTTACCACCACAAACTGATGCTGGCACTAAGACCGCACTCTACGAGCTGTATAAGGCCATAAGCAACCAAGAAAATGCTCATCCAGAGGCGGAGCTCCTAGTGGATGTGGGCTTAATGCAGGGAACTTAAATCCGTTTTACCTCATTTCTACCAGCATATTACATGTGCAACCAGAGGGAAAAAAACTCTGGGCCACCTTTACTCCACACACAGAGATGCATACGAAGCTCTCCCTCGCCCTCCATTTGGTAAATCTGATTATAACTCTATCCTCCTGATTTGTGCTTCCAAGCAAAACCTAAAGTAGGAAGTACCAGTTACTTGCTCAATACGGAAGTGGTCAGGTGACGCAGATGCTAAGCTCCAGGACTGTTTTACTAGCAAAGACTAGAATATGTCCCGGCATTCCTCCAATGGCAATGAGGAGTACACCACATCAGTCACTGGCATCATCAATAAGTGAATCGAAGACGTCGTCCCCTCAGTGACCGCATGTAGTCCGTACCCCAACCAGAAGCCATGGATTACAGGCAACATCCGCACTGAGCTAAAGCTGCCGCTTTCAAGGAGTGGGACTCTAACCCGGACGCTTATAAGAAATCTCGCTATGTCCTCAGATGAACCATCAAACAGGCAAGCGTCAATACAGGACTAAGATTGAATTGAACTACACCGGCCCTAACGCTTGTCAGAAGTGGCAGGGAAGCACAGCCCCGAGCTGCCCAGTGACCAAAGCCTATCAGACGAGCTAAATGATTTCTATTCTCGCATTGAGGCAAGCAACACTGAAGCATGCAGGAGAGCATCAGCTGTTTCGGATGACTGTTTGATAACGCTCTCCGTAGCCAATGTGAGTAAGACCTTTAAACAGGTCAACATTCACGAGGCCGCAGGGCAGGACGGATTACCAGGACGTGTACTCCAAGCATGCGCTGACCAACTCGCTTAACTGACATTTTCAACCTGTCCCTGACCAAGTCTGTAATACCAACATGTTTCAAGCAGACCACCATAGTCCCTCTGCCCAAGAACACCAAGGTAACCTGCCTAAATGACTACCGACCGGTAGCACTCACGTCTGTAGCCATGAAGTTCTTTGAAAGGCTGGCTCACATTAACACCATTATCTCAGAAACCCTAGACCCACTCCAATGTGCATACTGCCCCAACAGATCCACAGATGATGCAATCTCTATTTTACTCATCACTGCCCTTTCCCACCTGGACAAAAGGAAAACCTACGTGAGAATGCTATTCATTGACTACAGATCAGCGTTCAACACCATAGTGCCCTCAAAGCTCATCACTTAATCTAAGGACCCTGAGACTAAACACCTCCCTCTGCAACTGGATCATGGACTTCCTGATGGGCCGCCCCCAGGTGTTAAGGGTAAATAACAACACATCTGCCACGCTGATCCTCAACACGGGGCCCACTCAGGGGTGCGTGCTCAGTCCCCTCCTGTACTCCCTGGCCCATCACGACTCCAACACTATCATGAAGTTTGCCGACGACACAACAGTGGTTGGCCTGATCACTGACAGTGATGAGACAGCCTAAAGGGAGGAGGTCAGAGACCTGGCAGTGTGGTGCCAGGATAACAACCTCTCCCTCAACGTGATCAAGACAAAGGAGATGATTGTGGACTACAGGAAAAGGAGGACAGAGCACGCAAAGTGGATGGGGTTGTAGTAAATACTTTCATAACACTTATTTTTTGTAAAACTGCATTGTTGGATAAGGGTTTTTAAGTTAGCATTTCATTGTACACCTGTTGTGACAAATAACACGTGACAAATAACATTTGATTTGATTTGATTCACCTGGTCAGTCTATGTCATGTAAAGAAAATGTGTTTTTTAATATTTTGTATACTCAGTGTATATTGCTTAGAAAATAAATGAGAAAAAAACATGTCAGGTTGCTGTGCGAAAGCAGAATAACACTAGTTAGGCCTACTGATGAATACGGGTGACTGATATTTGACAAAGCCTATGAATACTGTAATGCTTGAAAGTCTATTTATCATACACAAACTACTGATGCTTAATTTATTAACAGCTGTCCATTAGGTCCCTCTGGCCGACGTCTCTTCTTCTAGTTAATTGTTGGCACATGGAAAATAGTTTCTTCAACTGCTCGATTTATGAGGACTGGAAAGTCAACAATGCCTCATTGCCAGACAATTCTAGATAAGAAGGTTCCACTCCACCCAGCAAAGACACTCATCTTCAGTGGGCATAGCTTGGCATTGCCTACAGGTACACCACCAGTTCCCAGATGTCCTGAGTTGGGCCTCAGTTGCTGGTTAAATTGCTGCCTGAGCCTCTGTCTGGTCTCTCTCTCTGTTCTCCTCCTCCATCTGTTGAAATTCCTCCTCTGTGTATTCCGGTTCAAATGAATAAGTCTCGCTCAAACAATCGCATGGCATGCTTTCGCTGCAAAATCTATTGTAAATCGGACAATGCAGTTAGATGAACAATAATTTAAGCTTTTAAGCAAGGGATGCTTAGCCCTAAGAAGTTATTAACAAAAAAACTCTAAATAACCTAGAATTTCCATTCTCAGAGCATTAATGAAAATGTTCTATGAACCAGAGTAAAGCGTTCTCAGAACTTCCCTGCAACCTATAAATAAACGTTCTCAAAATGTTCAAAAAATGTTCCGTTTTGCTGGTCAGGAAAAGTATGGCTTCATTCCCACAACCAATGTGAAACCAAAAACATACGTTCCCATAACTTCCAAGGAACTAAATTTGACCGCCCGGCTGGATTCAGCTTATGCAGCAAAATTAGAAATTGTACTTTTTACATTGGACGAAAGTAGAGATTCAGAGCTAGATAAGGCTTTTGTCATACAATACAACTCAGGAAAAATTGGAAAGTAATTAAAACTATGAAAGTTGATAAACTTGTGACCTCACTTTTGAGAAAATTGCCTTTAAATGTTTTGGTACATCTACAGGAGAGCTCTTCTTGTCTACACCCATTCAGCACGTTCACACCCTCTTAAACTTTAGCCCCACCCATCTCTTTAAGGATTTGCATGTGAGGCCAAGGAGTAGGGTTGATTCGAGCGTCCTGTCCTAACAACAGCAGTCAAGCATCCAGGGCTAAGTGGCTTACGTTGGCTAGCTTGCTAGCTACTTCCAGACACTGTCACGGATACCATGGTTGCCCTTCAATTGAAGATGTAATCTGGGACCAGCTCAAATAGACAGAAGCGTGCTACATAGCAGGCCAATCCCGAACTCATCTCTCTACAAGTCCAGCCCATTTGTCATGGCTAGCAGGAAGGTTGCCGTCTTTTTCTGTGATTAAACAAACTAGGCTCGTAATTTAACAATTTGATTTATATTTACAGATGTCATACACATTTGTTATTAAGGCCCATGAAGTTCACATGTTCCACAAGTTATTTCTGCCAAAACAATTGATTAAAAAATAACGTTTACGTTAAAATGACACTCCTGTGAAGTAGTTTCCTGAAACGAGTCACAAATGTGCTAGATGGGGAAACTACATTGTTTTGACAGTTTTCCCCCAACATACAGAATTATTCATTCATCATTGTTTATCTAGTTTTGAATAGCCCCCCTAAGCTGAACTTGAATAGTTTGGTCAACATTCATTACCCAAAATTGTAAGTCTGATGTATTACTATTCCACTTTGCCAAAAACACTGAAGTTGCTCCGACAACCACAGTGAAACCCTTAACATCCGACCAATATTTATGACTCAATCATACCCTGACAAGACTTATATTCAGAGGTTCTGTCCCACTTACTCTCTCTTTGCCATACTGAGGCAGTCTCACAGCTAGTGAACGTTTTGATTGGCATCTGCCATTGCTAACAAGTTGATGCTGAAAACTACAGTTGAAGTTGGAAGTTTACAAACACCATAGCCAAATACATTTAAACTTAGTTTTTCACAATTCCTGAAATTTAATCCTAGTAAAAATTCCCTGTCCTATGTCAGTTAGGATCACCACTTTATTTTAAGAATGTGAAATGTCAGAAGTCAGAATAATAGTAAAGAGTGATTTATTTCAGCTTTTATTTCTTTCATCACATTCCCAGTGGGTCGGAAGTTTACATACACTCATTTAGTATTTGGTAGCACTGCCTTTAAATTGTTTAAATTGTTTAACTTGTGTTTAACTAGCCTTCCACAAGCTTCCCACAACAAGTTAGGTGGAATGGGCCAAAATTCACCCGACAGAGCTGGTGTAACTGAGTCAGGTTTGTAGGCCTCCTTGCTTGCACACGCTTTTTCAGTTCTGCCCAGGAATTTTCTATAGGATTGAGGTCAGGGCTTTGTGATGGCCACTCCAATACCTTGACTTTGTTGTCCTTAAGCCATTTTTCCACAACTCATTGTCCATTTGGAAGACCCATTTGTGACCAAGCTTTAACTTCCTGTCTGATGTCTTGAGATGTTGCTTCAATATATCCACATAATTTTCCTCCCTCATGAAGCCATCTATTTTGTGAAGTGCACCAGTCCCTCCTGCAGCAAAGCACCCCCACAACATGATGCTGCCTCCCCCGTGCTCCATGATTGGGATAGGTTCTTCGGCTTTCAAGCTTCCCCCTTTTTCCTCCAAACATAACAATGGTCATTATGGCCCAACAGTTCTATTTTTGTTTCATCAGATCAGAGGACATTTCTCCAAAAAGTACGATCTTTGTCCCCATGTGCAGTTGCAAACCGTAGTCTGGCTTTTTGTATGGCGGTTTTGGAGCAGTGGCTTCTTCCTTGCTGAGCGGAATTTCAGGTTATGTCGATATAGAACTCATTTACTGTGGATATAGATATAAATACTTCTGTACCTATTTCCTCCAGCATCTTCACAAGGTCTTTTGCTGTTGTTCTGGAATTGATTTGCACCAAAGTACATTCATCTCTAGGAGACAGAACGCGTCTCCTTCCTGAGCGATATGACGGCTGAGTGGTCCCATGGGGTTTATACTTGCATACTATTGTTTGTACAGATGAACATGGTACCTTCAGGCGTTTGGAAATTGCTCCCAAGGATGAACCAGAATTGTTGATGTCTAGAATATTTTTTCTGAGGTCTTGGCTGATGTCTTTTGATTTTCCCATGATGTCAAGCAAAGAGGCACTGGGTTTGAAGGTAGGCCTTGAAATACATCCACAGGTACACCTACAATTGACTCAAATTATGTCAATTAACCTATCAGAAGCTTCTAAAGCCATGATATCATTTTCTGGAATGTAAACTTGTCACAAGAATTTTCTATCCTAATTATAATAACTGACAATCAATAGCTCTGACCAATCCCCGAGGTGTGTAAGACCATGGGTATAATAATTCGTCAAAGACTCAGCTTATGCAAAAGGTTAGTGCAGTTTATTCAGAGAACGTTCTAAAGTCAAGAATACAAAGACATCCATTTTTATAGCTGCGCACATACAGTGCCTTGCGAAAGTATTCGGCCCCCTTGAACTTTGCGACCTTTTGCCACATTTCAGGCTTCAAACATAAAGATATAAAACTGTATTTTTTGTGAAGAATCAACAACAAGTGGGACACAATGATGAAGTGGAACGACATTTATTGGATATTTCAAACTTTTTTAACAAATAAAAAACTGAAAAATTGGGCGTGCAAAATTATTCAGCCCCTTTACTGTCAGTGCAGCAACCTCTCTCCAGAAGTTCAGTGAGGATCTCTGAATGATCTAATGTTGACCTAAATGACTAATGATGATAAATACAATCCACCTGTGTGTAATCAAGTCTCCGTATAAATGCACCTGCACTGTGATAGTCTCAGAGGTCCGTTAAAAGCGCAGAGAGCATCATGAAGAACAAGGAACACACCAGGCAGGTCCGAGATACTGTTGTGAAGAAGTTTAAAGCTGGATTTGGATACAAAAAGATTTCCCAAGCTTTAAACATCCCAAGGAGCACTGTGCAAGCGATAATATTGAAATGGAAGGAGTATCAGACCACTGCAAATCTACCAAGACCTGGCCGTCCCTCTAAACTTTCAGCTCATACAAGGAGAAGACTGATCAGAGATGCAGCCAAGAGGCCCATGATCACTCTGGATGAACTGCAGAGATCTACAGCTGAGGTGGGAGACTCTGTCCATAGGACAACAATCAGTCGTATATTGCACAAATCTGGCCTTTATGGAAGAGTGGCAAGAAGAAAGCCATTTCTTAAAGATATCCATAAAAAGTGTTGTTTAAAGTTTGCCACAAGCCACCTGGGAGACACACCAAACATGTGGAAGAAGGTGCTCTGGTCAGATGAAACCAAAATGGAACTTTTTGGCAACAATGCAAAACGTTATGTTTGGCGTAAAAGCAACACAGCTCATCACCCTGAACACACCATACCCACTGTCAAACATGGTGGTGGCAGCATCATGGTTTGGGCCTGCTTTTCTTCAGCAGGGACAGGGAAGATGGTTAAAATTGATGGGAAGATGGATGGAGCCAAATACAGGACCATTCTGGAAGAAAACCTGATGAAGTCTGCAAAAGACCTGAGACTGGGACGGAGATTTGTCTTCCAACAAGACAATGATCCAAAACATAAAGCAAAATCTACAATGGAATGGTTCAAAAATAAACATATCCAGGTGTTAGAATGGCCAAGTCAAAGTCCAGACCTGAATCCAATCGAGAATCTGTGGAAAGAACTGAAAACTGCTGTTCACAAATGCTCTCCATCCAACCTCACTGAGATCGAGCTGTTTTGCAAGGAGGAATGGGAAAAAATTCAGTCTCTCGATGTGAAAAACTTGTAGAGACATACCCCAAGCGACTTACAGCTGTAATCGCAGCAAAAGGTGGCGCTACAAAGTATTAACTTAAGGGGGCTGAATAATTTTGCACGCCCAATGTTTCAGTTTTTGATTTGTTAAAAAAGTTTGAAATATCCAATAAATGTCGTTCCACTTCATGATTGTGTCCCACTTGTTGTTGATTCTTCACAAAAATATACAGTTTTATATCTTTATGTTTGAAGCCTGAAATGTGGCAAAAGGTTGCAAAGTTCAAGGGGGCCGAATACTTTCGCAAGGCACTGTAAATACCATTAACAAAACTTCAGACCCACTGGAATTGAGATCCAGTGAATTATAAGTGAAATAATATGTCTAAACAATTGTTGGAAAAATTACTTGTGTCATTGCACAAAGTAGATGTCCTAACCGCAGACATTTTTGGAGTGGTTGAAAAACTGGTGTTAATGACTCCAACCTAAATGTATGTAAACTTCCGACTTCAACTGTATGCGTGATCTCATTACAAAGGATGTCGCTTATGGGGGGAATTTTCCAGTTACACCTGTTTAATGATTTAAAAATGTGTGCGCTTGTGTGTTTGTGTTTTTGATCCTGAAGTTCACACCTTGAGTCTATATATTGAAATATTTATCCAATCCAGTGATGTCTCATGCATACAAGATCTGATTCTGTTTACTTACAGAGGAACACGCGCATGCCGGCACCAACACACACACACACACACACACACACACACACACACACACACACACACACACACAAATCAAGGGGAGCTCCTGCTCAATAACCATCTCTGACTTCTGGAAAGCAGATTGATGGAATCATTCGGCATGAGAGTAGCAACAACAGAAGGCCAATTTAAATTGTCTGCTTTGTAGAGCTGCGATATTGGATTAACTACTCCTTACTTGTTTTTTTATCTAGTGTGCCATAACTGAACTTTTAAAGTCCCAGTATAGGGAAAAACTTGATTTGACTGTTTTTATATATTTCCAATAATACTGTGAAATTGTGAAAATTATGATAATGCACTTTTAGTGTAAGAGCTGTTTGAAAAGGCTGCCTGAGATTTCAGCCTGTTTTGGTGGGATGGTGCTTTCGCCTGTCTGGTGAATTACCAGGCTGTAAATTAGTTTATAGACCAATAGGAAAGAGAGTTCCAAACCTCTCTGCCAATAACAACTAATACTGTATTCAGTTTCTCCCTCCCAAATCAAATCACTCCCAGACAGTCATGGCAAAATTCTTGCTTCAGATATTGCTCTTTGCTAAAATGCTATTTTTGTTTATTTTTTGACCATTTTCATTTGAAATAATCACAGTATAGTACTTAACTGTTAACCAGGAGTTATTTCATATTAAGATAAAAATAACAGAAACATAGGTAGCCTTTCAGTGTTGTCAAAATGTAAAATAATATGACTACATATATAGTGCATTCGGAAATTATTACATTATAAATTGTTTCCCCCCCCTCATAAATCTATACATCAACAAAACAATAACTGAAATATTCAGACCCTTTAATCAGTACTTTGTAAAAGCACCTTTGGCAGTGATTACGTCCTCAAGTCTTCTTGGGGATGACGCTACAAGCTTGGCACACCTGTATACGGGGAGTTTCTCCAATTCTTCTCTGCAGATCCTCTCAAGCTCAGTTTGGATGGGGTGCGTCGATTCACAGCTATTTTCAGGTCTCTCCAGAGATGTTTGATCAAGTCATGGCTCTGGCTGTTCTACTCAACGACATTCATACTTGTCAAGAAGCCACACATGTTGTCTTGGCTGTCTGCTTAGGGTCGTTGTCCTGTTCATCCCAGTCTGAGGTCCTAAGTGCTCTGGAGCAGGTTTTCATCAAGGATATCCTGTGGCGGACTGCAATAGCATTGAATAGTCCCCGCAATATGCAACTGTTCAGGGAAGTCAGGAACATGCCCTCCATGCAGTCAGTAAAGGCCAGCAAAGGCCAGCTTTTTCAAGCAGAAATTTGCATCCTGTAGTTCTCACTCCAAAAAGTTCTGGGACACTGTAAATTCCATGGAGAACAAGAGCACCTCCTCCCAGCTGCCCACTGCACTGAGACTAGGTAACACGGTCACCACCGATAAATCCGTGATAATTGAAAACTTCAACAAGCATTTCTCAACGGCTGGCCATGCCTTCCTCCTGGCTACCCCAACCTCGGGCCAACAGCTCCCCCCCCCCCTTCCCCGCAGCTACTCGCCCACGCCTCCCCAGGATCTCCTTTACCCAAATCCAGATAGCAGGACCTGGACCCATACAAATCAGCTGGGCTTGACAATCTGGACCCTCTATTTCTGAAACTGTCCGCCGCCATTGTCGCAACCCCTATTACCAGCCTGTTCAACCTCTCCTTCGTATCATCTGAGATCCCCAAGGATTGGAAAGCTGCCACGGTCATCCCCCTCTTCAAAGGGGAGACACCCTGGACCCAAACTGTTACAGACCTATATCCATCCTGCTCTGCCTATCTAAGGTCTTCGAAAGCCAAGTCAACAAACAGATCACTGACCATCTCGAATCCCACTGTACCTTCTCCGCTGGGCAATCCGGTTTCAGAGCTGGCCACAGGTGCACCTCAGCCACGCTCAAGGTACTAAACAATATCATAACCGCCATCGATAAAAGACAGTACTGTGCAGCCGTCTTCATCGACCTGGCCAAGGCTTTCGATTCTGTCAATCACCATATTCTTATCGGCAGACTTAGTAGGCTCGGTTTTTCTAATGACTGTCTTGCCTGGTTCACCAACTACTTTGCAGACAGAGTTCAGTGTGTCAAATTGGAGGGCATGTTGTCCGGTCCTCTGGCAGTCTCTATGGGGGTGCCATAGGGTTCAATTCTCGGGCCGACTCTTTTCTCTGTATATATCAATGGTGTTGCTCTTGCTGCGGGCGATTCCCTGATCCACCTCTACAGAATGGTGTCGTCTGCGTATACTTCTGGCCCTTCCTTGGACACTGTGCTATCTAACCTCCAAACAAGCTTCAATGCCATACAACACTCCTTCCGTGGCCTCCAACTGCTCTTAAACGCTAGTAAAACCAAATGCTCGTCGCTGCCTGCACCCTCACGCCCGACTAGCATCACCACCCTGGATGGTTCCGACCTAGAATATTTGGACATCTATAAGAACTTAGGTGTCTGGCTAGACTGCAAACTCTCCTTCCAGACTCATATCAAACATCTCCAATCCAAAATCAAATCTAGAGTCGGCTTTCTATTTCGCAACAAAGCTTCCTTCACTCACGCCGCAAAACTTACCCTTGTAAAACTGACTATCCTACCGATCCTTGACTTCGGCGATGTCATCTACAAAATAGCTTCCAATACTCTACTCATCAAACTGGATGCAGTTTATCACAGTGCCATCCGTTTTGTTACTAAAGTACCTTATACCACCCACCACTGCGACCTGTATGCTCTAGTCGGTTGGCCCTCGCTACATGTTCGTCGCCAGACCTACTGGCTCCAGGTCATCTACAAGTCTATGCTGGGTAAAGCTCCGCCTTATCTCAGTTCACTGGTCACGATGGCAACACCCACCCGTAGCACGCGCTCCAGCAGTTGTATCTCACTGATCATCCCTAAAGCCAAAACCTCATTTGGCCGCCTTTCCTTCCAGTTCTCTGCTGCCTGCGACTGGAATGAATTGCAAAAATTTCTGAAGTTGGAGACTTATCTCCCTCACCAACTTTAAACATCTGCTATCTGAGCAGCTAACCGATCGCTGCAGCTGTACATATTCCATCGGTATATAGCCCACCCAATTTACCTACCTCATCCCCTTAATAAAAACAGTTACTTTTCTGCTCTTTTGCACACCAGTATCCCTACCTGCACATGTTCATCTGATCATTTATCACTCCAGTGTTAATCTGCTAAATTGTAATTATTCACTCCTATGGCCTATTTATTGCCTACCTCCTCATGTCTTTTGCACACAATGTATATAGATTCTTTTTTTTCTACTATGTTATTGACTTGTTTATTGTTTATTGTTTACTCCATGTGTAACTCTGTGTTGTTGTCTGTTCACACTGCTATGCTTTATCTTGGCCAAGTCGCAGTTGCAAATGAGAACTTGTTCTCAACTAGCCTACCTGGTTAAATAAAGGTGAAAAGTAAATAAAATAAAAGTACTTTGCTACGTTCATCTTTCCGTCAATCTTGACTTTTCTCCCAATACCTGCCACTGAAAAACATCCCCACAGCATGATGCTGCCACCACTGTGCTTCACAGTAGGGATGGTGCCATGTTTCCTCCAGACGTGATGCTTGGCATTCAGGCCAAATAGTTTAATCTTGGTTTTGTCAGACCAGAGAATCTTGTTTCTCAGTCCTTTAGGTGCCCTTTGGCAAACTTCTCCCATTTAAGAATGATGGAGGCCACTGTGTTCTTAGCGATTTTCAATGCTGCAGAAATGTTTTGGTACCATTCCCCAGATCTGTGCCTCGACACAATCCTGTCTCAGAGCTCTATGGATAATTCCTTCGAACTCATGCCTTGGTTTTTGCGCTGACATGCACTGTCTGGGGGACCTTATATAGACTGGTGTGTGCCTTTCCAAATCATGTCCACTCAATTGAATGTACCACAGGTGGACTCCACTTAAGTTGTTGAAACAGCAAAGGGTCTGAATACTTACGTAAATAAGGTATTTCTGTTTTAAATTTTTTAATACATTTGCAAAAATTTCAAACAAATATGATTTGAATCCTTTTCAGAATAAGTCTGTAGCATAACACAATGTGTAAAAGGGAAGGGGTCTGAAAACATTCCAAAAGCACTGTATGAATTTAAAGTCAGGAGTACTTTTGTTGGTCAAAGTATGCATAGGAATATTGTGGTGTTGAAAGTGTGTCAGCAACTTTGTGAAAGAGCAGGCCGTTGGGGGCACAGTGTACCAGGAAGTCACTGCAATACCTGTCTCCTAAGAGGGAGTGGAGGTTTGAAAATAACCAACTAAAACATTAATGGAGTATGATGTGCATTAAAACCAATGATATATATATATATATATGACTGACAGGGCTCACTGTTTTGAAGCCACCGCGCCTCAATGTTGGTACTCCTCCATTGTAAAAAACGATTTTGGAAGCAATAGAAATACCTTTAATAATGTATATGTTTTTGAAAAAACGAAATATATTTTAAATGATAATGAAGGGAAATGACTAATGCCCTAATTTCTATTTGGGTCAATTAAAGAAGTACTTAGGCTGCATCCTACATCTATTTTCCATAACAGGCTTAGGGCAACTTTTCTTTCATGACAGGGCTTGGGGCAACTCCATATTCTCATGAGGACTAAGAAAGCCATTTGTCTTCTGACAAGTTTCCAAAATGAATCATACATTACCGTAGCATGAACCAGTGTTGGGGGTAATGCGTTACACAAATAGGGCGTTACAGTAATAACATTACTTTTGTGAGCAACAGAGTAATGTAACGTGTTACTTTTAAAACTTGATTATTAATATTACAGTTACTGTTTCAAGTAACGCGCATTTCTTTCAGAAAATATTTCCCCACCTGCCGATCTCGACTTGTTTCCTCATTTAGTTCTCGAGCTAGCTATCCATCACTATGCAGTCTTCTAACCAGCATTGGCAGCTGGAGAGAAAGATTTTACATGACTGGAAATCTGTACAGAGGTTTATCTTATATTAGGCTATTTAAGTAGCACAGTACTTATAGACTTGCAAAGGAAAGTATATCACCACAGATGAAAGGAGAGACTGGTCATACCTGAGTTAGTTATAAGTAGCCTATCTTTGGCAGAGCGCCTCGCTCCCTCCCACAGTCAAACAAGTGAGGTTTAGATCATTTTTATCATGAAAGTCATGCAAAGTAATATAACTAGTGATGTGCAGTGAGGTCGGTGGCTGGGTAGTCACTGGTTATTATCAAAGTCAGATTTTCTGACTGTCACGACTCCTACCGAAGGTGGATCCCCTTCTTGTTTCTGGTGCGCTCGGCAGTCGTCATCACCGGCCTACTAGCTGCCACTGACCCCTTTTCCCCCTTTTCTGTTTTTTTTTGTTGCACATGTGTTTAGTTTAGGCTAATTGGTTGGGCTTTAATTACCAGCCGGCCTGCCTGCTGGGTGTGCGGGATTATTTTCATTGTACATGTGTACACGGCTGTATGTCACGATTGTCCGTGTGTTTGGATTTTGCTGGGGCATTTGTTTGGGTTGGCGTCTGTTCAACGTTGTGATGCATTACAAAGTAACGCTACCCTGAACTCTCTGCTTCCTGCGCCTGACTTCTTCCCCACTACACCCCGGGTGTTACATTGACATATAAACTGTGATGAAGCCTAAGGTCACCATACAACAGATAGCTCCAACAACCAGTGACACAGGCTATAAATGGATTATCAAAATTTCCAATACACAGAGCGTGATGCAAACACACACACACACACACACACACACACACACACACACACACACACACACACACACACACACACACACACACACACACACACACACACACATTATTGTGTGAAATACAATTTGACATACACATATACTGAGCAAAAATATAAACGCAACATGCAACAATTTCAAATATTTTGCTAAGTTACTGTACATGACGACAATTGAAATTCAGTCAATTGAAATGAATTCATTAGGCCCTAATCTATGGATTTCACATAACTGGGAATACAGATATTCATCTGTTGGTCACAGATAGCTTAACAAAATGGGGCTTACAATGGGCCTTAAGATCTTGTCACGATATTCAAATCGCCATTGATAAAATGCTACGATGTCTGTAGCTGATGCCTACCCATACCATAACTCCTCCGCCACCATGGGGCACTCTGTTCACAACGTTGACATCAGCAAACTGCTCAAATCAAATCAAATTTTATTTGTCACATACACATGGTTAGCAGATGTTAATCCGAGTGTAGCGAAATGCTTGTGCTTCTAGTTCTGACAATGCAGTAATAACCAACGATTAATATAACAAACAATTCCAAAACTACTTCCTTATACACACAAGTGTAAAGGGATAAAGAATATGTACATAAAGATATATGAATGAGTGATGGTACTGAGCGGCATAGGCAAGATGCAGTAGATGGTATCGGTATATACATATATACATATGAGATGAGTATGTAAGCAAAGTGGCATAGTTTAAAGTGGCTAGTGATACATGTATTACATAAAGATGCAGTAGATGATATAGAGTACAGTATATACATATACATATGAGATAAATAATGTAGGGTATGTAAACATTATATTAAGTATCATTGTTTAAAGTGGCGCCATCTCTGTCGGCGCCGGTTCTCTGGAGAGAACTGAAAATACAGCTGAAGTCGGAAGTTTACAATTGGTATTTGGTAGCATTGCCTTAAATTGTTTAACTTGGGTCAAATGTTTCAGGTAGCCTTCCACAACCTTCCCACAATAAGTTGGGTGAATTTTGGCCCATTCCTCCTGACAGAGCTGGTGTAACTGAGTCAAGTTTGTAGGCCTCCTTGCTTGCACACGCTTTTTCAGTTCTGCCCACATATTTTCTATAGGATTGAGGTCAGCGCTTTGTGATGGCTACGCCAATACCTTGACTTTGTTGTCCATAAACCATTTTACCACGACTTTGAAGTATGCTTGGGGTCATTGTCCATTTGGAAGACCCATTTGTGACCAAGACTTCCTGACTGATGTCTTGAGATGTTGCTTCAATACATCCACATCATTTTCCATCCACATCATTTTCCATCCTCATGGTGCCATCTATTTTGTGAAGTGCACCAAACATAACGATGGTCATTATGGCCAAACAGTTCTATTTTTGTTTCATCAGACCAGAGGACATTTCTCCAAAAGTAGGATCTTTGTCCCCATGTGCAGTTGCAAACTGTAGTCTGGCTTTTTTTATGGTGGTTTTGGAGCAGTGGCTTCTTCCTTGTTGAGCGGCCTTACAGGTTATGTCAATATAGGTCTCATTTTATTGTGGATATAAATACTTTTGCACGTGTTTTCGCCAGCATTTTCACAAGGTCCTTTGCTGTTGTTCTGGGATTGATTTGCACTTTTCGCATCAAAGTACGTTCATCTCTAGGAGACAGAGCGGTATGACGGCTGCGTGGTCCCATGGTGTTTATACCTGCGTACTATTGCTTGTACAGATGAACATGGTGACTTCAGGTATTTGGAAATTGCTCCCAAGGATGAACCAGACTTGTTGAGGTCTACAATTTTTTTTCTTTGGTCTTGGCTGATTTCTTTAGATTTTCCCATGATGTCAAGCAAAGAGGCACTGAGTTTGAAGGCTTTGAAATACATCCAAAGGTACACCTCCAATTGACTCAAATTATGTCAATTAGCCTATCAGAAGCTTCAAGCCATGACATCATTTTCTGGGGATTTTCCAAGCTGTTTAAAGGCACAGTCAACTTAGTGTATGTAAACTTCTGACCCACTGGAATTGTGATACAGTGAATTATGTGAAATAATCTGTCTGTAAACAATTGTTGGAAAAATTACATGTGTCATGCACAAAGTGGTTGTCCTAACTGACTTGCCAAAACTACAGTTTGTTAACAAGACATTTGTGGAGTGGTTAAAAAATGAGTTTTAATGACTCCAACATAAGTGCATGTAAAATTCCGACCTGTAGCTGTGCAGCGACACTCCCCATCCAACCTGACAGAGCTTGAGAGGATCTGCAGAGAAGAACGGGAGAAACTCCCCAAATCCAAGTGTGCCGAGCTTGTCGCGCCATACCCAAGAAGACTGGAGGCTGTAATTGCTGCCAAATGTGATTCAACAAAGTTCTAAGTACAGGGTCTGAATATCTATATAAATATCATATTTCAGTTTTTTTTATATTATAAATGTACAAAAAGGTCTCAACCTGTTCTTGCTTTGTCATTACGGGGTAGTGTGTAGATTGACGAGGTGAACAAAATGTGGAAAAATTCAAGGGGCCTGAATACTTTCCGAATGCACTGATCCCTTATTGATGTCACTTAAATCCACTTCATTCATTGTAGAAGGTGAGGAAACGAGTTAAAGAAGGATTTTTAAGCCTTGAGACATGAATTGTGTATGTGTGCCATTCAGAGGTTCAATGGGCGAAACAAAATATTTAAGTACCTTTAAAAAAGGTATGGTAGCAGATGCGAGGCGCACCGTTTTGTGTCAAGAACTGCAACGCTGCTTGGCTTTTCACACTCAACAGTTACTTGTGTGTATCAAAAGAGTCCATCACCCAAAGGACATCCAGCCAACTTGACACAACCATGGGAAGCATTGGAGTGAACTTGGGCCAGCAATACCTGTGGAACGCTTTCGATGCCCTGTAGAGTCCATTCCCTGACAAATTGAGGCTGTTCTGAGAGGAAAAGTGGGGGTGCAACTCAATATTAGGAATATTAGGCATTCCTAATGTTTAGTTTACTCACTGTATAAGAGAGCTTCATGAGCTGTTTATTCTATTGTGGGGTTAGACAACATATTTGGTAAGAATCACAACATAGGGTACAAAATAAATTGTAGCTCTTTATCAGTTGCTGTGTGTAAGTGTCTGTGTGTGTGCTGCGGGGTTGAAATTACGAACACATAACTTTCATGGCCGGGATAAGTGATTTTCTATTCTCTTGCACAGCTTCAGGATAGTCCTCAAGTTCTTGGCTCTTTCTAGAACAGCTACCTTGTCCTTGAACATCAGGAACTTGACCACTATCAGCTGGGACTGTCACCTGGGCCGGGCCGGTGGTGGGTTTTCCAATCCTGTGGGCGCGCTCCACCTCAATCTTCTTAGGGTCCATCTTCAGTTTCTCAGAGATCATTTTGTTTACTTTGTCCTCAGACTCTGTCCAGATCTCATGTGGAGATTCTGCAAAATAAAGGAAACAATTGAGTAAACAAGGGATACAAATCCATGATTTAGAATCTATGCCAAGGCACATTGAAGATGTTCTGGCAGCTCGTGGTGGCCCAACACCCTTTCAAGGCACTTTAAGTTGGTTTCCTTCATTTTGGCAGATATCTGAATGTGCAAGTTATAAAACTAAAACCACTTTTTCTTTTAATAATCTATTAATCCTCTGTGGCTAAATTGTGCTCTTGGGTGTATTTTGAACATTGAGAGTGGGCTCCTGTGTTTGGGGCCAGCCCCTGACTCACACAATTGACCAGTCACATTTATTTATTATACAGTTACCCAATCAAGGCAGGGCCCTCCAGTTACCCACGTGGACCCCTACCACCGGCTTCGATGGAATTATCACTTTTATACAATGGGTTACAAGCATGTTCAAATAATGATGGACATATTTTCATTAAACACAGTATTTTTATGAATTTATTCATACTATTTAATCTTTCCACAATATATAGCAATTACACAAATCTTGGGTTGTTACCCAAGCCAGATAGTCATTCGTTCAATCGGTTGGTTTGCTAGAGATGTGACCCGGTCATTCAGTCTCTTTGTTCTGTATCTGTGGAAGCGACCCAGTCGTTCATTCTTAATGTTCCATTGCCATACATGCTGCACAACGTTTTTATCCCTTGCTTGCTAGCGAGCCAACTACGGTAATTTACAGTCACGTCAAAAGGTGCAGCCAGAATAACAGCAAAGTAACCGCATTTGCATTAATTTAAGCTGTTTTCTTGTGACATTTATTTGGATACATCCATAACAATGAGTTCATTTGGGCTACAATCCCGTTAACGGGATGACAACAGCCAGTGCAAGTGCAGGGTGCCAAATTCAAAACAACAGAAATATCATAATTAAAATTCCTCAAACATACATGTATCTTATAACGTTTTAAAGGTAATCTTGTTGTTAATCCCACCACAGTGTTCAAATATACTTTTCAGCGAAAGCACCACAAATGATTATGTTAGGTCACCACCAAGCCACAGAAAAACTAAGCAATTTTTCCAGCCAAAGAGAGGAGTCACAAAAAGCACAAATGGAGATAAAAATGAATACTAACCTATGATGATCTTCATCAGATGACACTCATAGGACTTCATGTTACACAATACATGTATGTTTTGTTTGACAAAGTTCATATAAAAAAATCTCAGTTTACATTGGCGCGTTACGTTCACTAGTTCCAAAAACATCCAGTGATTTTGCATAGCCATATCGATTCAACAGAAATACTCATCATAAATGTAGATAATACAAGTTATACACATGGAATTATAGATATACCACTCCTTAATGCAACCGCTGTGTCAGATTTCAAAAAAACTTTACGGAAAAAGCAAACCATGCAATAATCGGAGACGGCGATTAGAAATATAATAAAATTATCTGCCATTTTGGAGTCAACATAAACCAGAAATTACATGATAAATATTCCCTTACCTTTGATGATCTTCATCAGAATGCACTCACAGGAATCCCAGGTCCACAATAAATGTTTGATTTGTTCGATAATGTCCGTTGTTTATGTCCAATTAGCTACTCTTGTTAGCGCGTTTGGTACACCTATCCAAACGCTGGTGCTGGTCGACTATTTCTTTGGACAAAAACTTCTAAAAGTTATATTACAGGTCGAAGAAACATTTCAAACTAAGTACAGAATCAATCATTAGGATGTTATCATAAATCTTCAATGAAGTTCCAATCTGAGAATTCCTTTGTGTCTTGAGGAGGAACGGAACGCAGGAAGATATCATGTGGTATGCGTGTGACTAGGAGCTGGCTCTCTGCCAGTAAGCTGACTCATTCCCTTCTTATTCAGTCCCACAACACAGTAGAAGCCTCATTCAAATTTCTATAGACAGTTGTTATCTAGTGGAAGCCCTAGCAAGTGAATCTTCATTCATATCCCAATGTGATTTCAATAGGGAATGTTCTTCTCAGGTTTTTGCCTGCCATATGAGTTCTGTTATACTCACAGACATCATTCAAATCAAATCAAATCAAATCAAATCAAATTCAAACAGTTTTAGAAACTTCAGAGTGTTTTCTATCCAATAATAATAACAATATGCATATATTAGCCACTGAGACTGAGGAGCAGGCCATTTACTCTGGGCACCTTTCATCCAAGCTACTCAATAGTGCCCCTGCAGCCATAAGAAGTTCGCCTGGCATAGAAAATATGCTCACTCGTCAGGACACTGTTGTTCAGAGTAGCTATCCAACAACACAGCTAACACAATCACGTCAAACCGTAGCTGGAAAGACTGCAAACTAGCTGCTCTTCATTTCATTTGATCTTTTTAAAAGGTACATTTCGTTGTACATGTCCATAAAAATTATGCCAGCTGATTCATGATTTCGATTGGCTGAGAAGCGCTGCCTTCCTGTCTGTCTCATCCCGACTCACGACACATTCATTACTATGGCACAGCTGGAGATCGAATTTGAATATTGAAACATTGTTGCAAATGTCGGAGAGACAGAGTGAAAGGTTTATACAAACCCCAAGGTTTACATTGGAAAAACATGAGCCTCCAATCACATGCGTCTCAGATGAGAAAGTCCTGATGAATTTGAAGTTACTGATACAGCTCTCCATCGGGAGTTAAGACAACTTTTCTGCTGGACCAGGGATGCCATAAAGTACTTCCTTGACAAGCAATGGAAGCGTGTGTGTGTTACCAAAGCCTGACTGTCCTTTCAGGAATTATACCAACTTGCAATTAGGATATTTTAAACAACAACTGAAGCTAGCTACAAATGACTGGTTGGACGTCAAAGACATCCTGCCTGAAGCAGACATTGCTAAAGGTTGTGGGTAATTGATCAATTGTCTGTTGTAGTCGAGATGGTACAGGATGCTGAAAGTGGCTTGACTTCCATTTCAGGATAGAGACTGTTGGACTGCTACATGCAATTCATTCAATCCGGACAAGATTTGCTCAAACATCTGGATATCCCTCCAATGCCCATGGTCTGTCCATAGATCATTGAGCTAACTGATTCTGGATTGGGTGTGTCTTATTTTGAGATACGTTTTGTACAGTCATGTACAATATTGCTCAGAGCTCAAGATGTGTGTGCAATGAAAACAGTTTACACATCATATGACAAAACAGAGAACATAATATGTTCTCCTGGCTACAAAAAAGGGGACATTAAGTTTGATACCTGTCACGTTCGTCATACGAATGAGACCAAGGCGCAGCGTGGTATGCGTACATTCTTATTTATAAAAAGAATGAACACTGAACAAAATAACAAAACAAACCGTGACGCTAATATGAATAGTGCAGACAGGCAACAAGATCCCGCAAAACACAAAGGGGAAATGGCTGCCTAAATATGATCCCCAATCAGAGACAATGATAAACAGCTGTCTCTGATTGTGAACCATATCAGGCCAACATAGAAATACAAAAACCCCTAGACCTACAACAACCCTAGACATACAATAACCCTAGACAGTACAAAAACTAGCGTACCCACCCTAGTCACACCCTGACCTAACCAAAATATAAAGAAAACAGAGATATCTAAGGTCAGGGTGTGACAATACCATTTAAACTAAAATGGTGTCTTTTTAGGTATGATTTAGAGCCAGAGAGAGTCTGGATTCATTTAACACAGCTGCTGAGTCGCATTCACAGAACCTTTGAATACTCCGGTCAAAACTAAGCAGAGATGTTGAATGCATCAATGGGTAAAAATATGCTTTTGTAACGTATTATAGGTGTAATACAAAATTATTCAAGCTCTCCAAAGGCATTGTCATTCAAATGACAACACGGCTGTTCACATGAGATTGACACTGCTGCTTTGGTTTACATTCTACTCTCATGTTTTCACATACAGAGATAAGCACTTGGGCAGCCAGTGATGCTATTTCACCTATTCCAGATTGCAGTTTATAACATTTCAAATTGTTTGACCCTCAGGTGACCCTATCTGTGATGGAGGTGCAATCCGGTGGCAAATATCTTCTGACATCCATGGTTTGTCAGAGACCGATATCGCAGTGATGACACAGTCAGCCCTTGACGAAAATGCAAAAAAAAGATGATGGAGAGCAATGCTTTGGTTGTGACAGAAGAAATCCGATTAAGAATTGACTAGTCATCTGCACCATCAGGTTTCTCCAGCGCATTTACTGTGAAACCAGGTACTTCCAAGCAATTACTCCCATATTAACCTTTTTATTTACAATAAAACATTCTGGCACCTACACTATAATTTGTGACATTAAATATTGCATACGTGTTTGAGTTGCTAAGAGTCTCTACATGTCTACATCTCATACCTGGTCTATTAAAGACTTTTCTGCCATCATGCTACCACTTGTCTTTCCTTCAAGTGCCTTGTAAGGAAAGAATGACAGGGTTGCTGATTTGTACTGCCATACTGAAATTCTCTGTAGAAATGAAGGTATTGGTCCACTTGAGTGGGTTCTTTCTTCAGAACACGGAAGGCAGATGGTGTAATATACAGTGATGGCTCAGACAAGTCCTGAAGAGGTAGGTTTCTTTGACCCAGAAAAGCCCTGTGTGAAAATATGAACAGTTGTGTTATTAACCAACACAACATGGTACCTTTACACACAACACATGTTGTGATGTTGTACAAAATGACTAACTATTCAAATAGAGTCAATGAAAAAAACATTCAACAACAATTAATAACATGATCAAATCACTGAAACAAACCTGATGTCCCAGGAAGTACTGTAGGTAGGCTTTATAGTCCATGCTGATGGCCATAGCAAACTTTCTCCTTTCCCCAGCCTCAACTACAAACATGTGTTGTTGAGCAGGAGCCAAGTTCCCTCTGATGGTATGCGGATTCTTTGTCACACTCCTCTGTTTTAGGTGGTGTCTTTGAACGCTAAAGTCCTAGACCTTTCTGTGGAATACATTGATGTGAAGATTGGCATGTTGGCATGTGTCAGCAGACCCCTCGTCGTCACTATTGTGAGTGTAGAGTACACTCATGAATATGGCCATGAACTGTAGTTTTATCCTCGGAAACCCAGAGTGAATCCAAAATCTGTGGAAAATTGACAGGTGGTCTTAAAAGCTATCAATTGTGATGTGTAAAGTATAATGTGAGCAATGATAAAAGCATACCGACAATTCCTACAAAGTGGACTATTGTAGCTAGGCTTACATTATAATTTTTTATATAAGATAGTGTGTGACAGATATTTCTGAATGGAGAAAATGTTTCAAACAATGCACTTCACATACCTACGCACTTGACCAATAAAATCTCATCCTCCGTATCAATCATATTTTTGGCACCTGCACCACGGGCCCTTTCCGTTTTACACAATGTAGGGACACACAAAAAACATTGTATGGTAGACAAATTGATCCAGCTCACAAGCCACCTACGACTATACTCTGCAAGAACCAATTTGCATTACTACATATCCAAAAATGATTGTAGGGATTAAAGATTGTGCCTTTAATACCTCAACAAATGGCCTACCTTTAGCTTCTTCACACGTTCCAATGACTCCTGCAGAAAGTTAGCCTCATTCTCCAAATCCCCAACTCTCTCTGAGGTCTATGTTCTGTTGCAGAATCAATTCTGGCCTTCAAACTCTTGGTCCGTTCAAGCAAGCCTCTAGGCATCAAGATCTTCAGGAGTAGTTTTGCTGGCCTCCCATGCCACTAGCCTTTCCTCCAGATCACTCAACAGCGTTATAGCCCGGGTAGGGGTCAGGCCTAGCTGAAACTGTTCTGAACGCAATTTGCCTGGACAGAGCAAGGCTGTGACTACCTTTCTGTCATATTTATTTACCATGGAATCAATGGCCCGATGTACAAGTTCTACACTGAGTTGTGACTGTTCTTTGTCGTCCTCTTCCACTACCCAAAGCAATATGTTTTCGTTGAAGCGGTGGCATCGTTGAGAGCAACAAGTTTCTCACCTGATGATGGTCTTTATATTAAAACTGGAATGCCATATAAGGTGTTAAGTATGCACCCTGATACCATTTCCTTTCAACATATCACTTGACAAAGCAAGCATACAGATAGTCCAGCCATTCACATGGACTGGTGTCCTCCCCATTTGATTGCAGCAACTCATCCAACATCTGATTTCTCTATTCAATTTTTTCAGCATTAAGGAACCATCTCCATTCGACTCCAAAATTCAATTGAACTTTTCAACTGACTCTTCAGCGGACAGAGACTGCAAAGAAAACTTTTTCTACAAGCTGTGGTCCTTACGTAATTGTGCAACAACATTTGTTGTTATAAACCACAGAGTTTTTCTACCTTTGTTCTTATTGCGTGCTCGCTCGCTACGTCATCACTTCAAGTGCTATTTGATTTGCCAGATATTCTTACAAGCCCACGCTCTGGATACGCCATGCACAAAGAGGGACTGATCGGACAGCCAATGGAAAGGTGAAAGCAAAATGCCCACTCCACTGGGCTCAGCCATGAGAATGAGAGCAGGGTCGTACACCAATGTTACACATAGTCAAATTTAATACTTCAATAAAAAAATGCTGCAATTTCATCGATTACAAATCACAACTCCCCTGGATGAAGCAAAATGCTTAACACTCCCCATGACTGAAATTGAAAAAGCATGACCCTTTCCTCTGGGTCCGTATTGCACACATTTCAAACACTCACTAAAAGAACAATGCTTAATACAAATCAAATCAAATTTTATTGGTCACATACACATATTTAGCAGATGTTATTGTAGCAAAATGCTTGTGTTCCGAGCTCCAACAGTGCAGTATTATATAACACTTCACAACAATATACACTAAAAGAATGGAATTAAGAAATATATCAATCGAAATATTAGGACGAGCAATGTCGTAGTGGCATTGACTGAATATAGTAGATATATGAGATATGAGATGAGTAAAGCAGTATGTAAACATTATTAAAGTGACTAGTGTTCCATTATTTAAAGTGGCCAGTCCTATTGGTCAGACCAACGTTGAATAGACAGTTTCTAGTTTGCATAAAGTCCAGTGTAGTTCCTTGAGGGGCACTGCAGTATCGGCTTGAGGGGGAATATACACATTTCAACTAACTATATACTAACCCTAACCCTAACCCCAACCTTATACCTTTTCTTAACCCTAAACTTAAAACTTACCCTAACCCTAATGTTAACCCTAACCCTTATTCTAAACCTAACCCTAACCTTAGCAAGCAGTTGCTTATCAAGATATAAGGTGTGACTGCAGTTCATCTCAATCTGCCTGGCTACAACAGCCCTTTCTCACAGACACATATCCAATGCACCCTGGACTGAAAAGGTAGAAAGATAGGAGAAATGTGGTGGACCCTCTATTAAATAAAAAATGTCTTGAGGTAGGAAAATCGCAAAAATATAATCAATGGCTTATTAGAGAGAAGATAACCTCAGCTGTTATGACATTGGCCAGTATGAAGTCTGACATGTATTATAGATGTCTTTGCGATCTAAAAGTAATCATCTAACTAACTTCCAGTGTACTGAAAGCAGCTTTATCACAATGCTACATAATACCGGCTGTATTTCTGCCTGCATGAACGGCAAGAGCTCAGATACACATGAAAACATGAAATGACCCCAGGAATCGATAGAACATCGCTTATAGATGCCCCAAAACAATATAACATTACAATGTGTGAAGCTTTCCTTTAATGGGGATGCTGGTAATGGAAATGGCATCACTGACACAGTTTACAATTTAATAACACAATTTACTGGTGTAATTCACCCTCCATTTCAAACATAATCAATGGTGCATTTTACAGTTCATACAAAAGTCTAATTACCACAACCCAAAGCCATGCATATCTTCATGCAGCCTAGTTAGGAGATGGTGAACAAATCTCTTGCAAGACATACTACGCCTGTTCTGCATTTTTCACTAAAGATATGAGAGGAGATGGTGAACAAATCTCTTGCAAGACATACTACGCCTGTTCTGCATTTTTCACTAAAGATATGAGAGGAGATGGTGAACAAATCTGTTGCAAGACATACTATGCCTGTTCTGCATTTTTCACTAAAGATATGAGAGGTGTTTTGCATTGAAGGCTGTTTTTACTTGTCTTAGAAATATTTAATTCCCAAACTAGGTCTCAAACCATCTCACCCCTCTAATTTGACTTCAAACATTTCCCTTCTCAATCTGCCTCATAATCATGGACAGGCTGGTAAACATGCTTTATGTTCACACAAAATCGATATTCACTAACAAATTGCATGAAATCACCTGGGGACGTTGTTGTGATGCAAATCTCATACCCAAGCAGATCCAGCAACTCTGGCTCAATGGAGGTTATCTCTTTTCTAGGCGGCTCAATTGACGTTTTGTTCACCCAAACGCCAGCCTTTCAAATTCCACAGACGTGTGTGTGCTCACGTGTGAGGGTGGAATTCTCTCTCTGTGTGTGCTTGTGTGTTTGTGATGAAATGCAGTGAGGTGAAGTTAGAATATTTGCCTGCCACTGAACAACACCCTGAGACTATCACCATAGGTGCAGAGGTAGGAGAAGAGGTGAGAGAAAGTAACAACTTGGAATTGTCACGCCTTGGTCTTAGTATTTTGTGTTTTAGTTAATTAGTTGGTCAGGCCAGGGTGTGACATGGGTTTATTGTTTGTTGTATTTAGTGGGGTTTTTTAGTTATTGGGATTGTAGCTGGTTAGGGGTGTGTGTTTCATAGGTTTGGCTGCCTGAGGCGGTTCTCAATCAGAGTCAGGTGATTCTCGTTGTCTCTGATTGGGAACCGTATTTAGGTAGCCTGGGTTTCGCTTTGTATTTCGTGGGTGATTGTTCCTGTCTCTGTGTTAGTTTCACCAGTCAGGCTGTAATAGGTTTCACGTTCCGTTTTGTTGTTTTGTATTTATTCGTTATTTCATGTATAGTTTCGTTATTTGTTTTCACTAATAAACATGAGTAACAAACACGCTGCATTTCGGTCCGACTCTCTTTCGACAAACGAAGAACGTCGTTACAGGAATTTCATAGACCATATGAAATCAGAGGCTCATAAACAAATCCCTGGCATGGAAGGAGTCTATTCACACACAAATTAGCGACAAGTTTGGAAATAGATTAGTAAACAAGATATTTTCATTTAATTGACACACTTTGAATGTACTGTACGTGTTCTGTCATGAGGAGATGATAAAAATACAATGTTGAGTGATTATAGTAGCATGTCATGAGGTGAAGTGAACAACAACTTTAATGTTTACTGCACATTTCCTCCATTTTGGGAAAATAAACTTGCCACTGAAAGCCTACACCTGAAATGAGTCACATTACCATAGCAATACAAGGATGAGGTGAAAAATAATTATTTCTTCATTTTTCATCAATTATTTCAAAGAAACTTGACCCGCTTAGGTTTGAGTCACACATTGTGCCACTGAAAGACAGCCCAGTTTACTCAAGTGAGCAGTCTGCTCTCTCCTTTAGGAGTGTTGCGCCTAGCAACTCCTCACCTCGGGGTAACACAAACTACAAAGCATAATAAACGTCTGGGCTCATTTGCACAACTGTCAGTTCGCTACAGAGGGGAAAAGGAAGAAACAAAAGTTGGGAAGTTATGAAGTGAAAAACAGCATGGCTAGTTTGTTTCATAACGTAAGTAACATCACAAAGGCATGCCCCCAATGTTGTTTAGACACTGGTAATTAGTGCTATGTCATGACAATTGACTAAATGCCAGATAATATGACCTAATGTAACGGTCGTTGGTGGAAGAAGGTGAGGACCAAAGCGCAGTGTGGTATGTGTTCATGATGTTAATATTTAATTAATCAAACTGAACACTGAAATACAAAACAACAAAGTGAACGGACGAAACTGAAACAGTTCTGTCTGGTGCAGAATACAAACACTCAACAGAAAAAAATCACCCACAACTCAAGGGTGAAAACAGGCTACCTAAGTATGGTTCTCAATCAGAGACAACGATTGACAGCTGCCTCTGATTGAGAACCATACCAGGCCAAACACAGAAATCCCAAATCATAGAAAAAAGAACAGACTGCCCACCCCATCTCACGCCGTGACCATACTAAAACAAAGACAAAACAAAGGAACTAAGGTCAGAACGTGACACCTAAAAGATGCACTCTATTCTGTTGGCCAGGCATGACACCATATCACAATACTGCTGAGCAATTAACTGACATTTCAAATCAAATCAAATCGTATTTGTCACATGCACCTGAAGCCTGTGCTGGTTTGAAAAATATTTTGATGTGGGGCGCCATCCTCAAACAATCGCATGGCATGCTTCCGCTGTAAAGCCGATTGTAAATTGGACAATGCAGTTAGATTAACAATAATTTAAGCTTTTAACTTATATAAGACAATTGTATGTACCTAGATGTTTAATATCCATAGTTTTTATGACTATTTATTTGAATTGCACGCCCTCCAATTTCACCGGAATTTCACTCCAATTTCACCTGTCGACAGGTGTCCCGCTATCCCAGAGAGGTTCTGTAAATTGCAGTTAAAACCTCAAGGATCCGCCCCTTTTCAATTTTCGCCTAAAATTACATACCCAAATCTAACTGTGTCACAACTTCCGCCGAAGTTGGCTCCTCTCCTTGTTCGGGCGGCGTTCTGCGGTCAGCGTTGCCGGTCTTCTAGCCATCATCGATACACTTTTCCATTTGTTTTGTCTTCACACACACCTGGTTTCAATTCCATCAATACATGTTGTGTATTTAACCCTCTGTTCCCCCCCATGTCCTTGTCCGGAATTGTTTGTTGCATGTGCACGTTTATCTAGTGTGCGACAGGTTTTGTACCCATTGATTGCTTGTTCTGTTTCCGGTGGTTTTAATTATTAAACTGCTCCGTTGTAAACACAGTTTTTGCTCTCTTGCGCCTGACTTCTCTGCAGCCAGTACGCACCCCTTACAAACTGCCTGTAGCTCAGGACCTGAAGCAAGGATATTCATATTCTTGATACCAGTTGAAAGGAAAAACTGACATTTGTGGAAATGTTTAATTAATGTATGTGAACATAACACATTAGATCTGTTAAAAGATGCGGTTTTTGGTATTTTTTTGTACCGTCCTCTTTGAAATGCAAGAGAAAGGCCATAATGTCTTATGCCAGCCCATGTGCAATTTCGATCTTGGCCAAGAGATGGCCGTGCAGTGTATGTGCAAAGCTTTAGACTGATCCAATGAACCATAGCATTTTTGCTCAAAATGTTGTATCAAGACTGCCCAAATGTGCCAAATTGGTTTATTAATACATTTTCAAGTTCATAACTCAAACAATAGCATGGTATCACTGTAATAGCTACTGTAAATTGGACAGTGCAGTTAGATTAACTCCTACATTCCCAATGTAATGCCAGTACATTATGGACTTTGAGCTACAGACTTCTGGGTTATACCATTAGATTAATATTTCAACCATTAGCTATAACAACAAAATTAAACATTTGTTCACAAAAAAAATGTTTCACAGCGGCTGAGCTAGAGCGGTGTTTGTGTGATGAGGGCGGACCCCGAAGGGGCCTGGGTCTGGGTCTTTTTCATAAACATCTGCAGAGTACGAATGATTTGAGCTACAAACTATTTAAAGCTATCTATGAAAAACTGAGAATCGGCTGTTTTGCTCAATGTTGCTCACAAGCTAAACAACAGTCGTTAGGTAAAGGGTTCTTCTACATTGAAGATCATAGGAAATTCCAGGACGTGGTTGTGTTATGTTCACATATTGTACCCGGTCAGATACGGTTGTTTTTCCCTCTTGAGTTATGGTAGAAACAACATAGTCACTACCACTTCCTCAAAATAGTCAAGAGTATTTCTTAATAAGTAAAAAATTGTGCATGAAAAAGTCAGTGCACTGCAGACAGTTTCAGCTGTTGATTTCCGGGAACATGTATACAACGTCATTATCAGTAAGCTGTCATACTATCGTAGATAAAGCACAAGCTGCTACACACTGTTTATCAGTGCCCCAAATCACTAGGTAGCAATCTAAGTTCCATATCTGTGTTTGTCAATGAAGCTAGCTAATAGAAGCAAGCAGGCACATTTGAGGAGGCAGGCCACGCTAATGAAGTCAGCTTTTCAAGTCATTGAAGAAATCCCAGGACATAGTGTCTATAATAATGTAATAAGCTCACAATGGTTGTTACTGAGTAGTTGGATATTAATGTCCCAAACAATTTATGTACTTACAGCAGTCATATAAATTAATTTTTTTATGCGTGTGCTTCAGTGATATTATTATTATTATTTTTTTACTTTCTCACTATCTATTACCAGAGTGTGCATCTGTCTGGCAGTGTTTTATAGTGAATCATGCTAATAAAACAAGTTGTGGTGGGACAATTGTGTACAGGTTTAGAAAATAGTTTTATATTGGCAAGTGACAGTTGGGATGCAAGTGCGCATCGTCTCAATTCTCATTTTGACCAAAACAGTAGCAGACTTGAGTAATCACTGTCAAACACATCATTAAGTAGCCACTCCATAAAAGGCTTGGGGACCAAGTGTTCTTTCAGCATAACATTGGCGACGTGTTGTCTTATGTAAACAATCCCGAGTCCAAAGCGCTGTGTAATAGACAGGTCTGTCTGTCTGGAAGCTACGATTGGATAGATTGCAAAAAGTGCTGCTGTTTCATCTTGTGTTAGCGGGCAAGTGGGCATGATTGTAATCCAAACCGAACCCTCATGTAAGTCATGATGACCTCAGCTAAACACATCTAACAAAACTCTGTTTTGGAATATACTGACTTTATGACTAAAATGATCCTACACTTTTCAGTCAATTTTGACACTGGAATAAATATGTTGGACTAATATCGATGCCACAGACTGTTTTCAACCAGAGAAGTTGTTTTTTGTTTTCAATTGCTCTTTAATAGACTGGGAATAAGTGTGTTGTCTTGCTATTTGCGACAAACACAATGCTACCTACAGTGATTGCTCAGGTAAAAGAATATGTGGTTTAGTGTGGTACCCTGCGTCACTGCTTCATTTCTCCTGACCAACGCAAGTGGGAGTTAGAGCACTGATTACACTTTTGGGTCCCAAGGTGCTAATGTGTCTCTGACAATGAATGGGCGATATAAAAATATACTTATTTTTTTGGTTTCTACTCGTCAGTATTACTTACTAAAACTGTTGTTACACTTAAGGTTTTTATTCTAAGAAAAACGAAAATTACCTGGATGCCATGTACAGTATTATTGTCTCTTAAAGGAAAAATATTAGAACCGTCTCTTGCGCATGTCATTTATGAGATTTGCATATCCGAAAAATTCCCCTTAGATATTAATTTAGAATCCTCTAAATGTAATTATTGGCAGAGAGCCATATAGATTGCATAATAGTTGGGAAGAGATTTTCAATGGCACATGGTTTATGAATTGGCGGTACCATTCTGCTCATCTGATGAAGGTGCACATGGATCAGATTCAAACTTTGAAGACCGATATCGAGTCATTGACCAGCAGAAAGAGAAACATTATCTGAGGACAGAGGTACGGGCGACAACTGATGCATTGGTCCAGAGTCAGGCAACATTGGCGGAGAGTCAGGAGGAGAATGACGTGTTGAAGAGGGCGAGGAACGAGATGGAGACACAATCCATGCCAGGCACACCTGTGAGCTCTGGAACTCCACCTCAGACAGTCAGGGTCAACATAGGTGGCGGGATTGTCAGGTCGTCGGTTCACCCTGACATTTCCATTTCTCTCCTGACAACATATCTTGACGAACTACTCACCAGGCACAGCAAGGAGGGAGTGGGCGAGAGAGGGAAACAGATAGGGGAGACTGAATGGGAAATAAATGGGAGAGAGGTATAGGAGAGGGGAAGAGAGGAGCACCAGGTATTATCATGTAGCTATTCCAAGGATGTGTAACAGAAGAGAGATACCATGAGTGGACACAGAATACCAACTGAGATGGATCCCGAGGCTTACCAGTGAACCGCCGGTTGTTCATCACTAGTACTGTGTCTCAGAAGTTTCTGTCCAAGACTGATGAAACCTAAAAAAACATTAAAGACAGAGTTAATGAAGACTGTGTGCTCACAATCTCCGTAGCCGATGTGAGTAAGACCTTTAATTAACTGACTTAATTAAATTAAAAAATTAAAAACCTCATCCAGCAAGGGTATCATTTAATTAGCAAGGGAGGAGAATTCTCCACCTAGGCGGACCACGTACAAATGCAATGATATCCTTTGGCATGCTGTAGTCTTCAAATCTGTTGTGTAAATTGTCCCTCAGCTGCTTGATGAAATGTTTTATCACCTCTGCGACAATGCTGCGACCTGGTCCCTCTGCCTGTCATTTTTTCAGTGTGTTGAAGTACAGTAGCCTTCCAGATGACAAGTCCAAATCGAACAACTCAAGCTTCCTAGAAAAGGACTCAAATTTCACCACCATGTTCATGACTGTTTCCCTCTTCATTATAACTGCAGATTTAACCCATTTAAGTTACAGAATATGTCAGCAAAAAAAGCTGTGTGCAGCTTGCCATTAACGATTCAATGTTTCTGTGTCGGGCCTCGATATGGGGCGGGAAGGACACTGAAAGATCTATGCTTAGATTCGTAATTAGTCTGAGATTTAATTATTTGCAAACAGCAATATTTTCACTGCAAATAAGACACAGTGGCTTGGCATTGGGAAAAGATGGAGAGATTAACACATCTCTCTGTACATTCTTCTCTGGAACTTTGATTTTCATTATCCACCTTTCTTCCTGATACTTTTTAAGAGGGACATTTTATCTTGCTATCAAGCAAATTGTTCTGAACAAATGTTGACGTTAAAAAAAGTCGACCTCGGACTGGGGACCCTTGCAGCGGGCCCCGAATAGGTGGGAGACTCCGGCAGCGCCGGACAGGAGGGAGACTCCGGAAGTGCCGGACAGGAGGGAGACTCCAGAAGCGCCGGACAGGAGGGAGACTCCGGAAGTGCCGGACAGGAGGGAGACTCCGGAAGCGCCGGACAGGAGGGAGCACCTGGAGGGAGGAGACGGAGAGACAGCCTGGTGCGTGGGTCTGCCACAGGAGGCCTGGTGTGTGGAGGAGGCACCGGATGGACCGGACCATGGAGGCGCACTGGAGGTCTCGAGCACCGAGCCTGCACAACCTGCCCTGGCTGGATACTCCCCATAGCCCGGCAAGTGCGGCGGGGTGGAACAGACTGCACTGGGCTGTGCTGGCGAACCGGAGACACCGTGCGTAGGGCTGGTGCCATATAACCCAGGCCGAGGAGACGCACTGGAGACCAGATGCACTGAGGCGGCTTCATTCCTCCTGGCTCGATGCCCACTCTAGCCCGGCCGATACGAGGAGCTGTGATGGAGCGCACCGGGCTATGCCTCTCGTCCCTGTTGCGCTGCAGTGCTAACTCCTCATATCGCCGCCGCTCGGCTTTGGCTTCCTCTAGCTCTTCCCTGGGGCGGCGATACTCCCCAGCCTGTGCCCAGGGTCCCTTACCGTCCAACATCTCCTCCCATGTCCAGGAGTCCAGAACCTGCCTGGTCCGGTTGTGGTGGTAGTTCTGTAACGGCTGTTGGAAGGAGAGGACCAAGGTGCAGCGTGGTATGTGTCAATATTTTTTTAATGAACACTGAAATCACAAAAATAACAACGCGAACGACCAAATCAGTTCTGGCTGGTGCAGACAAACAACAGAAAACAACTACCCACAACTCAAGGGCGAAACTAGGCTGCCTAAGTATGGTTCTCAATCAGAGATAACGATTGACAGCTGCCTCTGATTGGCAACCATACCAGACCAAATACATAGAAATACAAACATAGAACAAAACATAGAATGCCCACCCACATCACACCATGACCAAACTAAAACTAGAAACATACAAATCAATCTATGGTCAGGGCGTGACACTGGGTGTGGTCAACTATTCAGAACTGTTTCTCACTGCTCTGAGACAAGCATGGGGACTGGTCTTGATAAATCAATGAGCTTTTTATTTTCACTGAATCTCCATTTGGTTATTGGTTAGCCTACAATTAGGGTGTGAATACAGTCACGTTGTATAGCACCATATTTTCCAAATGGAAACCTTGAGGGTCTTGCTTTTTTTTTCTTGGATAGAAACACCATAATATTAATCCAATTAATGAAGCTACATTTTTAATCAATCCCATATACTATGTTCTGAAATTCTCTAGTACAGCCAATATTACTGTACTAGAGAATATCACGCCCTGAACTTAGTGATCCTTTTAATGTCTCTATTTTGGTTTGTTCAGGGCGTGAGTTGTGGTGGGCATTCTATGTTTTGTGTTCTATGTTTTCTATTTCTTTGTGTTTGGCCGGGTATGGTGCTCAATCAGGGACAGCTGTCTATCGTTGTCTCTGAATGGGAACCATACTTAGGTACCCTTTTTCCCACCTGTGGGTGTGGGAAGTTGCCTTTGATTGTAGCATTATAACCCTTAGGCTTCATGGTCGTTTTTGTATGGTTATTGTTTTTGTCAGCGTCATCCGAAATAAAGGAATATGTACGCTCACCACGCTGCTCTTTGGTCCTCCTCATTCAACGATTGTGACAAAAGTCAAATGCTCCTCACAGATGCCCTATGGTGGTCAAACTAGCATATATGGCAACAATGGCTGACAATGAAATAATGTGCCATAGAATTCTGCGGGTAGCCCGCAAGGTGTGCTGCAATATGACGCAACTTTTACAAGAAGAACCACTGTACCACTATCAGTTACAGAGTGGTGTTTGTTTTAGTGCTGCAGAATGCTCATATTTTTAGGGAAACACTTTAAATGTTAAATATTTAATCACAAAGCTTCAGGAAATGGTCTATGAAATAATGTGGTTAGAGTGCATCCAATGGCAGTGTCCATGATAAACTAAAGCAAGGAGCAGCTTGTGGATTTGACAACTCTAACACTGTTCCAACTCTGACACTGCCAAAACAAACGCTATGGGGGTTTGGGCTATCACGGATAGAATTTAGCCCTCAGAATGAGAGTGCAAAGTCAACAAATACCTCCTCAACAGTACTTGGATAACATTAACCGTGTCCTTCTTTGCGAAACAGATCTTTTTAAATGGTACTCTTCCATGGGGCTGTATAATTATAATTATAAACTAAATATACCTATAGCATATGGGGGAATACACCACATTGGACAGTGTAATGGAGCAATACACAAAAGCAAGCATAACTGATACAGAATGTAAAATGTCAAAAGACACATTGTTAAACTAGCTGATTCTGTTTAGACTCTTTCTGCTTGTTGTGGCAATACTAACACTCCCAGCTTCCCAGACAAAAGTTTTTTTATTTTCTTAATGGTGAATGGTGGGAAGGAAACGCAGGCCAGCATTGTGGAATTGCCTCTTCTCCATAGTTATTCACTCACTCCAGACAAAGGTCTGATGTGGTAATTTCTAACCAAAAGGAGAGTATATTCTTCTCAACAACTTTATTATAAGATTTGCAAAAATGGAGCAGTTAACTATGCACTTCAACTGTTGCGCAGTTAAGGCCCAACGAACAGTGTCGGGTATCAGCTTTTATAGAGAAGTACATTCTTTTTGTATACGTGGCAGTGTGCAAAAGTCAATTAGTTGTCTATGCAGATTTAAGATAGCACAAGGTTGATAGCCCGAGGCTATCAACCCTGTATGACAGGTCTACAACAATCTGCCATACACTCAGGGAGACAAGTAATGTGAAATTGTGTGCTTTTGCTTTGGACTCTGGGAAAATAAAAAATCTGGTTCAGAGACAATTTTCAGAGCACCCTATTTTATTATGGGCACTGCTATAAGTTGATTAACTTCACAAGGACAAAATGAAACTTTTTCTGCTGACCAATTTCTTTGACTGGTGGCTCGCTGAATAAGACGGGAGCTGGGGAAATTAGATTCCTTACCACTCATCTCTCAAAGTTAACTTGAATCATCACAACATGCATAGGCATAAAAGGCTACAACTTTAGGAGGAAATGAACACAGACAGCTCAACTTAAGTTTCTTCATTAAATGTCTTCCCCGGAAAAACATCCCTGATTAGTTCTTTGTGCTCCTGCATGATGTCTGAGTTATTAATTATAGATAGTGATCCTTACAAGGCGCTGCCATGTCCGATTGACAGGGGCAGAGATAACGACAAGTGGGGTCAGATTATTGAACGCTTTGAGCTGTCCCAGAATGCATTTGTATTCATGCCATTTGCTCCAAGCTCACAGGCATAATGTTATGCTGATGGATCAGCGGGGCGGCAATATAATATTTTGTGTGCGTTTGTGTGTGTGTGTGGGGGGGGGGGGGGGGGGCTTTTTCGGATCTCTATTAGCTTTTGCCGAAGCAGCAGCTATTCTTCCTGGGGTCCGCACAAAAACATAAAACAGGACAAGTAAAAAAAACACTGATACAGTGATTGACAAGAACACTCACCAATTTGAAGTACAATGATATACAAACAATACAACTGAAGACTAATGTGTGTGTGTGTAGATTATGTGTTAGAGTGTGATAGTGTGTTTGTCATTTCACATGTTATTTGATTATGCAGACAATCTGGAATTTTCATCATAGTAATATTTCTCAAAACTAGAAGAGAAGTAGTTAATCTCTCATCAACCCTCAACCAGGAAAGACTGGCATGCATGCTGTCAGTGGTGTAAAGTACTCAAGTAAAAATACCTTAAAGTACAACTTAAGTAGTTTTTTGGGGTACCTGTAGTTTACTCAACTATTTCTATTTTTGGCAACTTTTACTTTTACTTCACTACATGCCTAATGATTTTTAATAACTTTTTACTCTATACATTTTCCCTGATACCCAAAAGTACTTGTTACATTTTGACATAAAAATTGTCCAATTCACACACTTATCAAGAGAACATCCCTGGTCATCCCGTTACTGCCTCTGATCTGACAGATTCTCGAAACACAAATGTTTTGTTTGTAGATTATGTTATGAGTGTTGGAGTGTTTGCCCATGGCTACCCGTCAATTTAAAAAACAAGAAAATTGTGCCATCTGGTTTAAATTATGAATACTTTTACTTTTGATACTTTAAGTACATTTAGCAATTCCATTTACTTTTGATGCTTAAGTATATTTGAAACCAAATACTAGTATTTTACTGGGTGACTTTCACTTTTACTTGAGTCATTTTCTATTAAGGTAACTTTACTTTTACTCAAGTATGACAACGGAGTACATGTTCCACCACTTCATTTTGCTGTTGTTAGTTCTGTATGTGCAGTTAAGGGCAAGGCGTTCTGCTCTGTTTTGAGCCAGCTGCAGCTTTGAAGGTCTTTCTTTGCTGCACTTGACCATATTACCGGACAGTAATCAATAAGGGACAAGATCAAAGCCTGAACAACTAGTACAGTTGATTTTTGTGTTTTTTTTATAACAGGCAAACCCCTCCCCATCTTCACAATAACTTTTTCAATATGAATTGACCATGATAATTGACCATCCAATGTTATACCTAGGAGTTTTGCTTCCACAACATGCTCAATGGTCACACCCTTTATGCACAAGTCCAGTTGAGGTTTAGGTCTTAGAGAATGTTTTGAACCAAATACAATTAATTGTTTGATTAATTTAAGACCAGTTTATTATGAATCACCCATGCTGATACTCATTGTAACTCCTTATTTAGAATTTCACTGAGCTCACTGGCTTTGGGTGCTGACATGCAGAGTGTGGAATCATCCGAATATGTAGTCATTCTAGCTTTGGGTAAGACCAGTGGCAAATAATTTGTAAAAGAATAGAAGCGTAACGGCCAAAGGCAACTGCCCCGAGGGACACAGCAGTGTACATATCTGATGTTAGAGAAGCTTCCATTGAAGAACACTCTCTGGGTTGTATTGGATAAATAACACTCCAACCATGTGATGGCAGGTGATGTAAAGCTATAGCAATTGAGGTTTTACAATAACAGGCTGCACTGAAATCTAACAATCCAGCTCCAAATGTCATCTTATTATCCATTTACTTTAACCAATCATTAGTCATCTGAGTCAGTGAAGTACATGTTGAGTGCCCTTATCTATATCTACGCTGCAAGCAAGTAGTTCAATTGTTCTCTGTTAAAAAAAAAGCTAAATACCTCTTTTGCATAATTTCTTTGAACCATACCATTTTCAATTCATTATCAATCCAGTGGGCTCTAAAGTTCTCACAGTTAATTTCTTCACAGGTGCATGCTTGTCAACAATTGGCGTGAATAATTGGACAAATACTTCCGGAGCTGTATCTGGATTCACTTCCTCATACAAATCAAACCAACATCTTCAACAAAACATTTTGTATGTCCTCTTATAAATTACTTTAGGCCCAACTTTTAGCACATTGGCTTTCCTTGTTATTGTCACAATGTTATGGTCACTCCAGCCAATGGGAACTGATATTGCTTTGGAGCAAACTCTGCAGCATTAGTATGATCAATACAAGTGGATGTCATGGACCCAACACTATTGGTATCAATAGCTAAGCTAAGGAGCCTAGGTCTAAACACCTCCCACTGCAACTGGATCCTGGACATCCTGATGGGCCGACCCCCAGGTGGTAAGGGTAGGTAACAACACATCCGCCACACTGATCCTCAAAACAGGGGCCCCTCAGGGGTGCGTGCTCAGTCCCCTCCTGCACTCCCTGTTCACTCATGACTGCATGGCCAGGCACGACTCCAACACCATCATGAAGTTTTCCAATGACACAACAGCGGTAAGACTGATCACAGACAATGATGAGACAGCCTATAGGGAGGAGGTCAGAGACCTGGCTGTGTGGTGCCAGGACAACAACTTCTCCCTCAATGTGATCAAGACAAAGGAGATGATTGTGGACTACAGGAAAATGAGGACCGAGCATGCCCCCCCCCCCCCCCATTTTCATTGAATGGGAGCATCACACATTTTGTCCAAATACTTACAGCACTTGGTGGCTTATAGCAGCACTCCAATAGAAGAGGGTTTAGATGAGGCGGGTGAACTTGCAACCACAATATTTAACATAAGATCCTCTCTGAGCTTTACAGGAATATGGCTCTGAACATATAAAGCAACACCTCTCCCATAGGCATTCCTGTCTTTTCTGTAATGTTATATCCTTGTATAGCTACTGCTGTATTATCAAAGGAATTACCTCAGTTTCAGAGATGGCCAGTGTATGAATGTTATCCGATGTTAGCAAGCCTTATTTCTAAGGCTACATATATTAATAAGGGCTGAAGCTACTGACACAAAAGCTTTTTCTCACTCCTCCCAGGCTTTTTTTTTGGGGGGGGGTAGACAATGAGCTTGTTGTAGAGGATGTAAGTAATGTCCCCACTAGGGCTGTTACGGTGACCATATTATCGCCACACTGGCGGTCATGGGTCATGACTGCAGTCAAAATTCCACGTGACCATTTAGTCACGGCAACTAGATTTCTCCATGCTCTAATGCTGCTGATGGTCATTAGTAGCCTACAACACTTGCTAACTGCCTGGTACTCGTCACTCTATTGTCCTTCTAATCACTCTGACATCAATGCAAATGCTTTCAAAAAATCTAATTGAACACTTCATGAGAGCGCATGTTGCGCAAAATTTCTATAGGCTATGCAAATACATGATGGCCTTTTTTGAAGAGGACCTCATCAGCTTTCTATAAGCTACTAAATGTATTTATCAACTTTCCTAATATTAAGGACATTGCTTTGCTTTACAACAGGAATACAGCCTACCTGACTGGCATGAAAATGATCCACAGGAAATGCATCCTCCATTTGCTATTAAGTGCATACGTAGATGACATGTATTTTTTTCATGCCCCTGTTCCGAGACAGGAGCATGAAAATAGTCTATTCTAAATCAAAACAAATTTTACATATATATTATTTAGTATATGTAAAGACAACGTTAAATTAAAAACAGTCTGATGGGTGACAATATTAGCCTATCACATGTGAATGATGCAATATCACCTGTGAATGATGCCCAGCATGTGCAGTAAGGCAAAAAACAGTGCATGTATTTTTTTTGCAACTTTTTCAAATCATAATTGAACACCTCATGGAGCCTAGCCCATAGGCCTATATGTTTTGATAAGGTTTATATCACAACTAAAGTGGGCAAAAAACTTCTTAGAATTAAGCACATTAATCTTCTTTACAAATGGTGTAGAGCCTAACTGGCATACACAGGTGGTCTGTGAGATTCAAGTTTAGGGAAGATCATTTACACCATAAAAATGCACTTTTATAATAAAGCATTAACTTAATAATCATAATTGCGGTCACTTTTGAGAACAGTGTTTTCAGTAATTTTATTTTGGAACATTCACGCCTAGAGACTACTATGTGCATTGCATCGCTTATAATGTGAAGAAATAGCCCAATAGTTTATCAACATTTTAAGCTAAATGTTCTGATCTTTTGCATCAGCCTCATTGCATGTGAAAGTTTTTTTGATGCGAGTGGTTGTATTAATTTGGGATCTATCGCATCCCACAACTTTCCCAGAGTATGTTTTGGGAATATATATATTTTGCACAGAAGGACAAGTTGATCAATAGAATGGGTCAACTTTTGTACTAACTATGGGGGATAGTACATTGACATTGGCTAGTGTTTTGCTGTTCGTGTTGGCTGAGGAAAAGTAGGCTAAATATGGACAGTTCTTCTAACATCTTCAATATGCACCTCGGAATTCGATGAGGGATGCACAGCAGATGCTTTCCTTGTATGCCTGTCTTCACTTGTAGTCTACTTCTTAGCTGAGATGCCTGTGAGAAGGAATCGATTACGTGACAGGGATTGACAAATATGAATTGAGATATCTGAGAGAGCCATATGAGTGAGATTTGCTTCGGAGCACGGCAGCAGGGAGAAGGGAATTAGGATTATCATATTCAGCCCAAGGGCACACCGGCTACTTTGGACGCAAAATGCATGGCTGTTTTAGGGGGCATTATGGCCACACAATGGGGATGCAGGCGTGAAATTTGATGCCTGGTGAGAATATTATCAAGTGCTTGTCAAATTGTGAAAGAGAGACTTATGAAGTGGGTGCAGCCTTGACAAGAAACAAATCAAAGCTCATGCCTTTCATGTGACTTTTCTCAAATCGCCATTAGAGTCGCATCATGCAGCCTTAGAATGTATTAAAAATCTAATCATACTGTATAGCCCAATGTTTGTATCACAACTAAAGCTGCATAAATAATAAATCACTCTAAATTAAGCATATAGGTCGGACCTGTTTCATTGTTAACCGCTCAAGACAGAATAGCCACATGTGCCTATTTCTTTGGAAATCGTGTTCTAAGCAAATTTTGTCTGATAAATGAACTAGTGTAACCCATAGCCAAATAGCATAGCCATATCAGGGCCTAACATAAGAACAACTCATGAGTATGCTATTCTGCTATTAATAAACTGTCAATTACCGTGAGACAGGCAGTTATTTTCTTGACAATCACTGGCTGACAACATTTCATCACCGCCACAGCCCTAGTCCCCACGCTCTCTGGCAGCTTTCATAGCTGGCATAGCCATATCAGGGCCTAACATAAGAACAACTCATGAGTATGCTATTCTGCTATTAATTAACTGTCAATTACCGTGAGACAGGCAGTTATTTTCTTGACAATCACTGGCTGACAACATTTCATCACCGCCACAGCCCTAGTCCCCACGATCTCTGGCAGCTTTCATAGCTGGTATAACTTATTTCCGCTTCTAGCGCACAGCTACAGAGATGTCCTTGTAGAGGAAGATATCTGCGATCCAATCCTAAATGTCTAATATATCAATCAAATTTATTTACAAATCCCTTCTTACATCAGCTGATGTCACAAAGTGCTGCACAGATACCCAGCCTAAAACACCAAATAGTAAGCAATGCAGGTGTAGAAGCACGGTGGCTAGGAAAAACTCCCTAGAAAGGCCATAACCTATAAAGAAACCTAGAGAGGAACCAGGCTATGAGGGTGGCCAGTCCTCTTCTGGCTGTGCCATGTGGAGATTATAACAAAACATGGCCAATATGTTCAAATGTTTATAGATGACCAGCAGGGTCAAATAATAATAATCACAGTGGTTGTCGAGGGTGCAACAGGTTAGCACCTCAATAGTAAATGTCAGTTGGCTATTCATAGCCGATCATTCAGAGTATCTCTACCGCTCCTGCTGTCTCTAGAGAGTTGAAAACAGCAGGTCTGGGACAGGTAGCACATCCGGTGAACAGGTCAGGGTTCCATAGCCGCAGGCAGAACAGATGAAACTGGAGCAGCAGCACGGCCAGGTGGACTGGGGACTGCAAGGAGTCATCAGGCCAGGTAGTCCTGGGGCATGGTCCTAGGGCTCAGGTCCTCCGAGAGAGAGAGAGAAAGAGAGAAAGAGAAAGAAAGAGAGAATTAGAGAGAGCAAAACTTAATTTCACACAGGACACCAGATAAGACATGAGAAATACTCCAGATATAACAGACTGACCCTAGCCCCCCGACACATAAACTACTGCATCATAAATACTGGAGGCTGAGACAGGAGGGGTTGGGAGACACTGTGGCCCCATCCGACGATACCCCCGGACAGGGCCAAATCAAATCAAATCAAATCAAATTTATTTATATAGCCCTTCGTACATCAGCTGATATCTCAAAGTGCTGTACAGAAACCCAGCCTAAAACCCCAAACAGCAAGCAATGCAGGTGTAGATGCACGGTGGTTAGGAAAAACTCCCTAGAAAGGCCAAAACCTAGGAAGAAACCTAGAGAGGAACCAGGCTATGTGGGGTGGCCAGTCCTCTTCTGGCTGTGCCGGGTAGAGATTATAACAGAACATGGCCAAGATGTTCAAATGTTCATAAATGACCAGCATGGTCGAATAATAATAAGGCAGAACAGTTGAAACTGGAGAAGCAGCACGGCCAGGTGGACTGGGGACAGCAAGGAGTCATCATGTCAAGTAGTCCTGGGGCATGGTCCTAGGGCTCAGGTCCTCCGATAGAGAGAAAGAAAGAGAATTAGAGAGAGCATTTGTGGGGTGGCCAATCCTCTTCCGGCTGTGCCGGGTGGAGATTATAACAGAACATGGCCAAGATGTTCAAATGTTCATAAATGACCAGCATGGTCGAATAATAATAAGGTAGAACAGTTGAAACTGGAGCAGCAGCACGGCCAGGTGGACTGGGGACAGCAAGGAGTCATCATGTCAGGTAGTCTTGGGGCATGGTCCTAGGGCTCAGGTCCTCCGAGAGAGAGAAGGAGAGAATTAGAGAACGCACACTTAGATTCACACAGGACACCGAATTGGACAGGAGAAGTACTCCAGATATAACAAACTGACCCCAGCCCCCCGACACATAAACTACTGCAGCATAAATACTGGAGGCTGAGACAGGAGGGGTCAGGAGACACTGTGGCCCCACCCGAGGACACCCCCGGACAGGGCCAAACAGGAAGGATATAACCCCATCCACTTTGCCAAAGCACAGCCCCCACACCACTAGAGGGATATCTTCAACCACCAACTTACCATCCTGAGACAAAGCTGAGTATAGCCCGCAAAGATCTCCGCCATGGCACAACCCAAGGGGGGGGGGGCGCCAACCCAGACAGGATGACCACATCAGTGAATCAACCCACTCAGGTGACGCACCCCCTCCAGGGACGGCATGAGAGAGCCCCAGTAAGCCAGTGACTCAGCCCCTGTAATAGGGTTAGAGGCAGAGAATCCCAGTGGAAAGAGGGGAACCGGCCAGGCAGAGACAGCAAACAACCCACTTTGCCAAAGCACAGCCCCACACCACGAGAGGGATGTCTTCAACCCCCAACTTACCATCCTTAGACAAGGCCGAGTATAGCCCACAAAGATCTCTGCCACGGCACAATGCAAGGGGGGGCGTCAACCTGGACAGGAAGATCACATCAGTGACTCAAGCAACACACCCCTCCTAGGGACGGCATGAAAGAGCACCAGTAAGCCAGTGACTCAGCCCCTGTAATAGGGTTAGAGGCAGAGAATCCCAGTGGAGAGAGGGGAACCGGACAGGCAGAGACAGCAAGGGCGGTTCGTTGCTCCAGAGCCTTTCCGTTCACCTTCACACCCATTTACATTTTTTACATTTAAGTCATTTAGCAGACGCTCTTATCCAGAGCGACTTACAAATTGGTGAATTCACCTTCTGACATTAGTGGAACAGCCACTTTACAATAGTGCATCTAAATCATTTAAGGGGGGGGGGGGGGTGAGAAGGATTGCTTTATCCTATCCTAGGTATTCCTTGAAGAGGTGGGGTTTCAGGTGTCTCCGGAAGGTGGTGATTGACTCCGCTGTCCTGGCGTCGTGAGGGAGTTTGTTCCACCATTGGGGGGCCAGAGCAGCGAACAGTTTTGACTGGGCTGAGCGGGAACTGTACTTCCTCAGTGGTAGGGAGGCGAGCAGGCCAGAGGTGGATGAACGCAGTGCCCTTGTTTGGGTGTAGGGCCTGATCAGAGCCTGGAGGTATTGCGGTGCCGTTCCCCTCACAGCTCCGTAGGCAAGCACCATGGTCTTGTAGCGGATGCGAGCTTCAACTGGAAGCCAGTGGAGAGAGCGGAGGAGCGGGGTGACGTGAGAGAACTTGGGAAGGTTGAACACCAGACGGGCTGCGGCGTTCTGGATGAGTTGTAGGGGTTTAATGGCACAGGCAGGGAGCCCAGCCAACAGCGAGTTGCAGTAATCCAGACGGGAGATGACAAGTGCCTGGATTAGGACCTGCGCCGCTTCCTATGTGAGGCAGGGTCGTACTCTGCGGATGTTGTAGAGCATGAACCTACAGGAACGGGCCACCGCCTTGATGTTAGTTGAGAACGACAGGGTGTTGTCCAGGATCACGCCAAGGTTCTTAGCGCTCTGGGAGGAGGACACAATGGAGTTGTCAACCGTGATGGCGAGATCATGGAACGGGCAGTCCTTCCCGGGAGGAAGAGCAGCTCCGTCTTGCCGAGGTTCAGCTTGAGGTGGTGATCCGTCATCCACACTGATATGTCTGCCAGACATGCAGAGATGCGATTCGCCACCTGGTCATCAGAAGGGGAAAGGAGAAGATTAATTGTGTGTCGTCTGCATAGCAATGATAGGAGAGACCATGTGAGGTTATGACAGAGCCAAGTGACTTGGTGTATAGCGAGAATAGGAGAGGGCCTAGAACAGAGCCCTGGGGGACACCAGTGGTGAGAGCGCGTGGCGAGGAGACAGATTCTCGCCACGCCACCTGGTAGGAGCGACCTGTCAGGTAGGACGCAATCCAAGCGTGGGCCGCGCCGGAGATGCCCAACTCGGAGAGGGTGGAGAGGAGGATCTGATGGTTCACAGTGTCGAAGGCAGCCGATAGGTCTAGAAGGATGAGAGCAGAGGAGAGAGTTAGCTTTAGCAGTGCGGAGCGCCTCCGTGATACAGAGAAGAGCAGTCTCAGTTGAATGACTAGTCTTGAAACCTGACTGATTTGGATCAAGAAGGTCATTCTGAGAGAGATAGCGGGAGAGCTGGCCAAGGACGGCACGTTCAAGAGTTTTGGAGAGAAAAGAAAGAAGGGATACTGGTCTGTAGTTGTTGACATCGGAGGGATCGAGTGTAGGTTTTTTCAGAAGGGGTGCAACTCTCGCTCTCTTGAAGACGGAAGGGACGTAGCCAGCGGTCAGGGATGAGTTGATGAGCGAGGTGAGGTAAGGGAGAAGGTCTCCGGAAATGGTCTGGAGAAGAGAGGAGGGGATAGGGTCAAGCGGGCAGGTTGTTGGGCGGCCGGCCGTCACAAGAAGCGAGATTTCATCTGGAGAGAGAGGGAGAAAGAGGTCAGAGCACAGGGTAGGGCAGTGTGAGCAGAACCAGCGGTGTCGTTTGACTTAGCAAACGAGGATCGGATGTCGTCGACCTTCTTTTCAAAATGGTTGACGAAGTCATCTGCAGAGAGGGAGGAGGGGGGGGGGGGGAGGATTCAGGAGGGAGGAGAAGGTGGCAAAGAGCTTCCTAGGGTTAGAGGCAGATGCTTGGAATTTAGAGTGGAAGAAAGTGGCTTTAGCAGCAGAGACAGAGGAGGAAAATGTAGAGAGGAGGGAGTGAAAGGATGCCAGGTCCGCAGGGAGGCGAGTTTTCCTCCATTTCCGCTCGGCTGCCCGGAGCACTGTTCTGTGAGCTCGCAATGAGTCGTCGAGCCACGGAGCGGGAGGGGAGGACCGAGCCGGCCTGGAGGATAGGGGACATAGAGAGTCAAAGGATGCAGAAAGGGAAGAGAGGAGGGTTGAGGAGGCAGAATCAGGAGATAGGTTGGAGAAGGTATGAGCAGAGGGAAGAGATGATAGGATGGAAGAGGAGAGAGTAGCGGGGGAGAGAGAGCGAAGGTTGGGACGGCGCGATACCATCCGAGTAGGGGCAGTGTGGGAAGTGTTGGATGAGAGCGAGAGGGAAAAGGATACAAGGTAGTGGTCGGAGACTTGGAGGGGAGTTGCAATGAGGTTAGTGGAAGAACAGCATCTAGTAAAGATGAGGTCGAGCGTATTGCCTGCCTTGTGAGTAGGGGGGAAGGTGAGAGGGTGAGGTCAAAGAGGAGAGGAGTGGAAAGAAGGAGGCAGAGAGGAATGAGTCAAAGGTAGACGTGGGGAGGTTAAAGTCGCCCAGGACTGTGAGAGGTGAGCCGTCCTCAGGAAAGGAGCTTATCAAGGCATCAAGCTCATTGATGAACTCTCCGAGGAACCTGGAGGGCGATAAATGATAAGGATGTTAAGCTTGAAAGGGCTGGTAACTGTGACAGCATGGAATTCAAAGGAGGCGATAGACAGATGGGTAAGGGGAGAAAGAGAGAATGACCACTTGGGAGAGATGAGGATCCCGGTGCCACCACCCCGCTGACCAGAAGCTCTCGGGGTGTGCGAGAACACGTGGGCGGACGAAGAGAGAGCAGTAGGAGTAGCAGTGTTGTCTGTGGTGATCCATGTTTCCGTCAGTGCCAAGAAGTCGAGGGACTGGAGGGAGGCATAGGCTGAGATGAACTCTGCCTTGTTGGCCGCAGATCGGCAGTTCCAGAGGCTACCGGAGACCTGGAACTCCACGTGGGTCGTGCGCTGGGACCACCAGATTAGGGTGGCCGCGGCCACGCGGTGTGGAGCGTTTGTATGGTCTGTGCAGAGAGGAGAGAACAGGGATAGATAGACACATAGTTGACAGGCTACAGAAGAGGCTACGCTAATGCAAAGGAGATTGGAATGACAAGTGGACTACACTTATCGAATGTTCAGAACGTTAAGCTTACGTAGCAAGAATCTTATTGACTAAAATGATTGAAATGATACAGTACTGCTGGAGTAGGCAGCTAACCTAGAAAATCGCTCCAGACTACACAATTGTCTTAGATACAAAGACGGCTATGTAGCTAGCTAGCTACGATCAAACAAATCAAACCGTTGTACTGTAATGAAGTGAAATGAAAATGTGATACTACCTGTGGAGCGAGGCGGAATGTTGACCGGGTTGTTGAAGTTCAAATCGGAAGACGTTGGCTAGCTGTTGGCTAGCTAGCTAGCAGTAACTCCTACGTTAAGGACGACAAGTAGCTGGCTAGCTAACCTCGGTAAATTAAGATAATCACTCTAAGTCTACACACTCTAAACTACACAATTACCTTGGATACGAAGACAGCAAAGACAACTATGTAGCTAGCTAACACTACACTAATCGAGTCGTTGAGTGTAATAGTTTCTACAGTGCTAGTGGACGTTAGCTAGCTGCTGGGCAGATACGTTAGGACGACGAAATACACCCCTGGGCCAGACTACACTTAATCATAGGACCTACTGAGAGATGAGTCTTCAATAAAGACAAAGGTTGAGACCGAGATGCGTCTATCACATGGGTAGGCAGTCCATTTCGTAAAAATTGAGCTCTATAGGAGAAAGCCCTGCCTCCAGCTGTTTGTTAGAAATTCTAGGGACAGTAAGGAGGCGTGTCTTGTGACCGTAGCATACGTGTAGGTATGTACGGCAGGACCAAATCGGAAAGGTAGGTAGGAGCAAGCCCATGTAATACTTTGTAGGTTAGCAGTAAAACTTGAAATCAGCCCTTGCCTTATCAGGAAGCCAGTGTAGAGAGGCTAGCAATGGAGTAATATGATACATTTTTTGGGGTTCGAGTCAAGATTCTAGCAGCCGTGTTTAGCACTAACTGAAGTTTATTTTGTACTTTATTTGGGTAGCCGGAAAGTAGAGCATTGCAGTAGTTTAACCTAGAAGTGACTAAAGCATGGATACATTTTTCTGCATCATTTTTGGACAGAAATGTTAAGATTTTTGCAATGTTACGTAGATGGAAAAAAGCTGTCCTTGAAACAGTCTTGATTTGTTCGTCAAAAGAGAGATCAGGGTCCAGAGAACGCCGAGGTCCTTCGCAGTTTTATTTGAGACGGCTGTACAAACCTTCAAGATTAATTGTCAGATTCAGCAGAAGATCTCTTTGTTTCTTGGGACCTAGAACAAGCATCTCTGTTTTGTCCAAGTTTAAAAGTAGAACATTTGCAGCCATCCACTTCCTTACGTCTGAAACACAGGCTTCCAGGGAGTGCAATTTTGGGACTTCACCATGTTTCATCGAAATGTATATCAGTGAAAGTTAACATGTTTCCGAATGACATCACCAAGAGGTAAAATATCTAGTGATTGATAGTATCAAATGGGGCACTAAGGTGTAGGAGCAAGACCTGCATGGCCTCGGTCTGACTCCATTAAAAGGTAATTTACCACCTTCATAAGTGCAGTCTCTATGATGGGGTCTAAAACCAGACTGAAGTGTTTCATATACATTGTTTGTCTTCAGGATGGCAGTGAGTTGCTGCACAACAGCTTTTTCTATTTTTTTTAGAGGAATGGGAGATTCGATATAGGCCGATAGCTTTTCTGGGTCAAGGTTTGGCTTTTTCAAGAGAGGCTTTTTTACTGCCACTTTTAATGAGTTTGGTACACATCTGGTGGATAGAGAGCCGTTTATTATGTTCAACATAGAAGGGCCAAGCACAGGAAGCAGCTCTTTCAGTAGTTTAGTTGGAATAGGGTCCAGCTTGAAGGTTTAGAGGCCATGATTATTTTCATCAATGTGTCAAGAGATATAGTACTAAAAAACTTGAGTGTCTCTTTTGATCCTAGGTCCTGGCAGAGTTGTGCAGACTCAGGACAACTGAGCTTTGGAGGAATACGCAGATGTAAAGAGGAGTCTGTAATTTGCTTTCTAATGATCATGATCTTTTCGTCAAAGTTCATGAATTCATCACTGCTGAAGTGAAAGCCATCCTCTCTTGGGGAATGCCGCTTTTTAGTTAGCTTAGCGACAGTATCAAAAAGGAATTTTCCTCAATTAAGTTAGGTTGAAAAATAGGATGTTTGAGCAGCAGAGAGGGCTCTTCAATCCTACACGGTACTCTCTTTCCAAGCTAGTCGGAAGACTTCCATTTTGGTGTGGAGCTATTTCCGTTCCAATTTTCTGGAAGCTTGCTTCAGGGCTCAGGTCTTTTCTGTATACCATGGAGCTAGTTTTTTGTTCATAGGGGTGCAACTGCAACTAGGGCATTGTGCAAGGTTAAATTGAGTTCCTCAGTTAGGTGGTTAGCTGATTTTTGTACTCTGACATCCTTGGGTAGGCAGAGGGATTCTGGAAGGGCATCTAGGAATCTTTGGGTTGTCCGAAAATTTATAGCACGACTTTTGATGATCCTTGGTTGGGGTCTGAACAGATTATTTGTTGCGATTGCAAACATAATAAAATGGTGGTCCGATAGTCCAGGATTATGAGGAGAAACATTAAGATCCACAACATTTATTCCACGGGACAAGATTAGGTCCAGAGTATGACTGTGGCAGTGAGTAGTTCCAGAGACATGTTGGACAAAATCCACTGAGTCGATGATGGCTCTGAAAGCCTTTTGGAGTGGGTCTGTGGACTTTTCCATATGAATATTGAAGTCACCAAAAATGAGAATATTATCTGCCATGACTACAAAGTTCGATAGGAATTCAGGGAACTCAGTGAGGAACACTGTATATGGCCCAGGATGCCTATAAACAGTAGCTATAAAATGTGATTGAGTAGGCTGCATAGATTTCATGACTAGAAGCTCAAAAGACGAAAACATATATCTTTTTTTTGTAAATTGAAATTTGCTATCATAAATGTTAGCAACACCTCCGCCTTTGCGGGATGCATGGGGCATATGGTCACTAGTGTAACCAGGAGGTGAGGCCTCATTTAACCTCTCTGGGATAAATCAAACTTTCATGAAATCACACACGCAAGATAGCAAATTAAAGCTACACTTGTGAATCCAGCCAACATGTCAGATTTCAAAAAGGCTTTTCGGCAAAAGCAAACGATGCTATAATCTGAGGATAGAACCATAGTAAACAAAGAGAGAAAACATATTTCAACCCTGCAGGCGCAACACACTTCAAGTTACCCTCGTTCAAGATGCCTTTACTTTTTCATTACACAAAGAAAAAATCTCAACCCATTTCTAAAGACTGTTGTCATCCAGTGGAAGCGATAGGAACTGCAAGAAGATCCCTGAGAAATCTGGATTCCTAATGAAAATCATTGAAAAGAGAGTGACCTCAAAAAAAATCGGAATGGTTTTACCTCGGGGTTTCGCCTGCCTAATAAGTTCTGTTATACTCATAGACATGATTCAAACCGTTTTAGAAACTTCAGAGTGTTTTCTATCCACATCTACTAATAATATGCATATCTTATCTTCTGGAGATGAGTAACAGGCAGTTGAATTTGGGCATGCATTTCATCCGGACGTGAAAATACTGCCCCCTGTCACCAAGAAGTTAACACAGTAAATTCATCAGGCTTAAGCCATGGTTCAGTCAGGCCAATCACATCAAGATTATGATCAGTGATTAGTTCATTACTATAACTGCCTTGGAAGCGAGGGATCTGGCATTAAGTAGCCCTATTTTGAGATGTGAGGTATCACAATCTCTTTCAATAATCGCAGGAATGGAGGAGGTCTTTTTTCCAGTAAGATTGCTAAGGCGAACACCGCCATGTTTAGTTTTGCACCAACCTTGGTCGAGGCACAGACACAGTCTCAATTGGGATAGCTGTGCTGACTACACTGACTGTGCTAGTGGCAGACTCCACTAAGCTGGCAGGCCTGCACCTTATCTCATTGTGATGCTAGGGGAGTTAGAGCCATGTCTATGTTTGTAGATAAGATGAGAGCACACTTCCAGCTAGGATTGAGTCTGTCACTCCTCAACAGGCCAGGCTTGGTCCTGTTTGTGGGTGAGTCCCAGAAAGAGGGTCAATTATCTACAATTTCTATCTTTTGGGAGGGGCAGAAAACAGTTTTCAACCAGTGATTGAGTTGTGAGACTCTGCTGTAGAGCTCATCACTCCCCCTACCTGGGAGGGGGCCAGAGACAATTACTCAATGCCGTCACATCTTTCTAGCTGATTTACACACTGAAGCTATGTTGCGCTCGGTGACCTCTAACTGTTTCATCCTAATATCGTTGGTGCCGACGTGGATAACAATATCCCTATACCCTCTACACTCCACAGTTTTAGCTTTAGCCAGCACCATCTTCAGATTAGCCTTAACGTTGGTAGCCCTGCCCCCAATAAACAGTGTATGATCCCTGGATGATTCGTTTTAAGTCTAATATTGTGGGTTATGGAGTCGCCAATGACTAGGGTTTTCAATTTGTCAGAGCTAATGGTGGCAGGCTTCGGCGTCTCATAACACGTAACGAGAGGAGTAGAGACCAGAGAAGGCTCGGCCTTTGACTCCGACTAGCTGCTTAAAGGGGAGAACCGACACCGATTGAGCATTCCTACAGCATTTCCTTCCAGAAGCCATGAGAAAGTTGTCCAGCTGCGGGGATTGTGCGAGGGGATTTATACTACTATCTGTACTTACTGGTGGCACAGACGCTGTTTCTTCCTTTCCTACACTTAAATTACCCTTGCCTAACAATTGCGTCTGAAGCTGGGCTTGTAGCAGAGCTATCCTCGTCATAAGGTGATCGTTCTCCTATATATTATGAGTACAGCAACTGCAATTAGACTTAGCTTCGGCTGGTGGAGGTCCAGACAATCCACGTCCAGATAAAGCGTCCAGAGTAAAAAAGTTGAATGAAAAAAGTCGAGCGAGGGGAAACACTAAAAATATAAACGGTAATTAAAAAGTAAAAAGCGTAAAGTTGGCAGGTAGCAAAGTAAAGTTAGCAACAAAAACGCACAGCAGCGCGTAAACAAGTCTTCAAGTTGTCTAACCTTGTTGTGGGCTGTGTTCAAACTGTCAAGGGAACCTGGCTAGCTTGGTAGCTAGCAGCTAGGCCAGCTGCTTCGCCAAGCAACAGTTCTTCAGACTTTAGTGTTTGGGAGAGATAGTAGCGGTCACATTAACTGAGGCTAACCGTGTTGCGGGATCCAAATTAAACAGGTAGACTAGTAAACTTTCGAAACAACAAACCGAGCACTCTTGTTCTGTGTTTTGCATATGTCTCGCTCTAATGATGTAGAGCATGTGTATGTGTGTGTGAGAGAGGGAGAGAGCAAAGACAGAGCAACAGAGAGAGAAAGAGAGTGTGTGTATGTTTGCTTGTGGTACAAACAAAATCAAGAAGCCTGCAAGAGGATAGAGAGAGAGGTTGTGGTGTGTAAATAAAGGAGACTGGGTTAAGTTGGGTAATTTTTTTACATTTAGCATCACTACGTCAAGGGAAATATAGTATTCTTTCAAGCAAAGATATCTACATATATTTCAGGATGTTGTGAATTCATGTAAACACTGGGTATGGGGTAAGTTGAGTCCAGGGACAGGGTAGGTTGAGTCGCCTTGGGGTAAGTGGGTGGTTGTGTCCTTGTTTAGAAAGCAGCCAGACTCCATGTCATCAGATAAGACCTTGTGTGCTTCTGTTACTATATCAAAGCTTCTCTTTCGCGCAGGTACATGTTCATTCTCTTTTTTTATCAATGTACCTCTTCATTGTCATTCAGTCAATTTTTTAATCCCTTCTTGCAGCTCAAATTGACTTCTTCCCTCTTCTCACTTCCTTAGCTGCTCCCTCAAGAACTTCAAGGGGGTATACACAGAACATGATCATGTCTGCTGTGTAACAACAACAATAAATGCATCTTGAGCTCATATGCATGACACATTGCAAAAAATATTATGCATAAAACTGACAAAATGTAATGGACCTAACTTGCTTACCAGTTTTTTTTTCATGTGGTTTCTTCCTTCACAGACTCAATGAAATTATGACCTATTCCTAAATATTTGGCCACATTATTAATTTTGTGAATGGTTTCCTATAAACTATGGGTGGTTCAAATAACCCTCTAGCTCAACTTACCCCACTCTCCCTACAGTAGCATGGAGCGTGTCATTTGCAATGGATTGGCATTGACAGTCAGGGAATGGGAGTTTATTGCCTGTGATAAAGCTGACAGCAGTTTCTGGGGGAAAAACAATCTTCATCCAGTCAGCCAAGACTCTTCAGTCGTTGTCAGATATTATTTGATCTGTAATACTCTCAGTATTTCTCATACTGCAGAAAAATCAAGGGGAGATCACACAGAACACACAACGTGGGGAATTTGAAAGGAGGCTGTTGAAATAAATCTATGGACCTCAATCTATCAACCCCTCTAGCAAATTCATCCCCTATAAACACTTTTTAAAAGCTGACTCATGAACTTATCTATATTTATACTCCATTAAAACACACTCTTTTACAATGTAATTTGATATTTAATTTTACTTTTGACCAGCACACATATTTCAACATTTTAGATGTTGCTGAAGTTTAAGTTTTGAGTTGCATTTTGTCCTTATGGCAACTATTTTGATTCATGCGTTCTGCTACCAGCTACCAGGTGGTGAAATCCAAGATAGGTTGCATAAATAGTTTGAGTGGAATTGAAGTCTAGTTGGGAAGCAATAATTAGGGCTGCTGATGGTTTTATGAGGGGTTGAGGTGATGCTAACCCCAATGAGTACCTCAGCATGCCTTTGGGTATGAAATGCTACAGTTCCGGTCCTCACTCCGACACTTCTAAATGAGTCATGGGAATTGGTGGTTATCGCTTTTCCCATTTCACCTGAGGCACAGTAGAAACGGCCTCCACCCAGGAGAGTGTAGCTTGTATCACAAAGACCCCAGTCCTCTCTGAGGAGCTCCAAGCAGTGTCTCTCTCTCTCTGCGTGTGTGAAGGTATAGACTAAAATACCATCTTTATCATCCAAGTGTCAAGCCGAGACAAGTTGCAGTGTGATTCATACAATTTACACCTGAATATGCAAATTCCCAAACGGAGGAAATGTAAACCTGGCTGTGGTTCCAAAAAATGTTTGGAGGGGTGGAACATTTCTAAAATGTTTCACATTGCTGACATGTAGCATGCGTTAGCTGGTAACCTGTGTATTTAAAGCCCTATGACTGACAGACGGAGAGGGCAACAGGAAGTTCATTCTATACAACTGGGAAATGTGGGAGTTGGAGGCAGCTGCTGATCTTGCACTACGGATTGATGCATCATCATCAAACCACATCAAAGGGACTGACAGCATCGCTTTATAACCAACATATGTTTTAATTTTTGCAGCTGCTAAACCTTAACCTAACCCTCTGATGAGACCTACATTGTTTCCTAGGTGATGAGTCATCTAATGGGCATAACCTCACAATGCAGGGGTAATGAAAAAACATAACGCCTCTTCAGTTATGTTTTTTCATTACCCTGCATTTTGAGGTTATGCCCAATGATGACTCATCACTTAGGAAAGAATATAGGTCATATCAACATTAAAGCCTTGTTGTACCACATTTCTCATTGTGGTGGATTTGAGCTACAAAACCAGCTAATAAAAAATGAAGTGTGTAGGAAATATGAAAGCGTTATTAAGGGCTCTTTTAAACTTGAAATGTTCTCACAGTTGAAGAGCCATGTATGTAAACATGTTGACTGGTCGACTTAGCACTAATATGAATTCATGCCTCATTGACGGTGAGCGTTTCACCTACTATATCATGATTCAAAACATGATATACTGTATAACAACATGGCAGAAGCTAGCCATGTACCATTCCCCAATGTTGGCTTTTGCCTGGAGCTAAGCAGGGTTGATATTGGTCATTACAAAGGAAGGCCCTCCCTCTAGTATAAGGAGACCCCAGTGCCCCAGGTTTGTAGAGACACTGCCGTGCAGCTGGTTATTAAACTCTTGACACAACAGTAAGGCTACTATCTCCAATGTCCTGGCTACTTCCCAACCTGATGTGTAGTGAGCCTTCTCTTGAAAAATGCCTGCAGTGTCCTTACCAGCCGGTTGAGTGCTAATTCCAGTTTATATTATTTGTTATGCAGCAGCAGGAGCAGCGCAATAAGGAGGAATGGACATGGGAGGACATTCTAGATGGCACGGGTTGCTACACATGGGAGGAGATCCTGGCTGGAAGGGATTGCCTCCCATGGGAACAGGTGGAGGCAGCCAGGAGAACAGAGGCAGCAGCTAAAGGGAGCCAGCGCTTTGAGGGAACACGGCTGGCAAGGAAGCCCGAGAGGCAGCCCCAAACATTTCTTGGGGGGCACACGGGGAGTGTGGCTAAGGCAGGTAGGAGACCTGCGCCAACTCCCCATGCTTATCGTGGAGAGAGAGGGCATTGTACCGGGCAGGCACCACCATGTTATGCGGTGGTGCCCCCGGTGCGTGTGCATAGCCCGGTGCGGTACATTCCAGCTCCTCATAGGCTATTCCATCTCGCCGCACTGGCCTGACTACGGGGAGCACTAAAAACCAGGTAAGGTTGGACAGGCTCTGTGCTCCAGATCTCCAGTACGCCTTCTCGGTCCGGTCTATCCGGTGCCATCTCCACGCACCAGCCCTCCGGTGGCAGCCCCCCGCACCAGGCTTCCTGTGTGTCTCCAGAACCCAGTACTCCTTGTTCCTGCTCCTCTCACTCGCCCTGAGGTGCGTGTCCTCGGCCCAGTACCACCAGTGCCGGTGCCACGCACCACGCCTACATTGCGCCTCGTCTGTCCTGAGCCGCCAGAGTCTCCCATCTGTAAGGAGCTGCCAGAGTCTCCCGTATGTCCTGAGCCGCCAGATTCTCCCGTCTGTCCTGAGCCGCCAGAGTCTCCCGTCTGTCCTGATCCGCCAGAGCCGCCAGTCTGTCCTGATCCGCCAGAGCCGCCAGTCTGTCCTGAGCCGCCAGAGCCGCTAGTCTGTCCAGAGCCACCAGCCAGCCAGGAGCTTCCAGAGCCGCCAGCCAGGAGCTTCCAGAACCATCAGCCAGCCAGGAGCTGCCAGAGCCGTCAGCCAGCCAGGACCTGCCAGAGCCGTCAGTCACGCCGGCGATGCCGGAATTGCTCTTCAGTCCTGAGCTGCCCCTCAGTCCAGTGGGGTCCTTTAGTAGGGTTGCCAGTCCTAGGTTGGCGGCGAGGGTCACCGTTCCTAGGAGGCCACAGAAGTGGACTAAGACTATGGTGGAGTGGGGTCCACGTCCAGCGCCAGAGCCGCAACTGCGGACAGATGTCCACCCAGACCCTCCCCTATAGGGGGGTACTGTCAGGTTCTGACCCTAGTTCTTGTCTTATTTCTTTGTTTTAGTTGGTCAGGACGTGAGTTGGGTGGGTATTCTATGTTTTGTGTTTCTAGGTTGAGTTTCTTGCTTGGCCTGATATGGTTCTCAATCAGAGGCAGGTGTTAGTCATAGGTATTTAGGTAGCCTGTTTTCTGTTGTGGTTTGTGGGTGGTTAGTCTTTGTGTGTCTGCTCCAGATAGAACTGTTTTGGTTGTAGCTCGATATGTTGTCAGTAGATAATTACTTTTTTTTTGCCAATAAGCGGTATAGCTAACTATAGGCACTACACTCTACTTATTTTGCAAAAATAAAATATGGGTGAAGTAAGCAAGAATTTCCTTTATTTTTCGGCTTCAGAACTGCCTAATTCTAACAAACAAAAAAGTTTTTGCATTTAATAGGCTAAATTACACATTCTGTTAATGAAACTCAAATGGCCAACGTCTTAACAAACCTTTAAATACACACGTTCCAATAACAGAAAGGGCTCTGAAAACTACTCTCCATGGAATGTTCTATATAAGGAATGCATTGTGAGGATTTCATAAGACTGCATTTAATTGTTTTTTTTACTCATCTCTGCACAGGTGTAGACATAACCTTAGAAAATGAGCCTGGAAATGTGCAGGGAATCACAAAATAAAACGGACCTTTTAACATTTTAGACATGTGCCCGGCTCGCACAGTTTGGCTTGTTCTACAATGGAAAGATACTGTTGAAGTCGGGAAGTTTACATACACCTTAGCCAAGTACATTTAAACTCAGTTTCTCACAATTAATTCCTGACATTTAATCAGAGTAAAAATTCCCTGTCTTAGGTCAGTTAGGATCACCACTTTATTTTAAGAATGTGAAATGTCAGAATAATAGTAGAGGGAGTGATTTATTTCAGCCCTTTATTTCTTTCATCACATTCAGACGTTTACATACACTCAATTAGTATTTGCCTTTAAATTGATTAACTTGGCTCAAAGTTTTCGGGTCTTCCACAAGCTTCTCACAATACGTTGGGTGAATTTTGTCTCATTCCTTCTGACAGAGCTGGTATAACTGAGTCAGGTTTGTAGGTCTCCTTGCTCGCACACACTTTTTCAGTTCTGCCCACAAATTATCTATAGGATTCAGGTCAGGGCTTTGTGAAGGCCACTCCAATACCTTGACTTTGTTGTCCTTAAGCTATTTTGTCACAACATTGGAAGTATGCTATCATTGTCCATTTGGAAGACCCATTTGCGACCAAGCTTTAACTTCCTGACTGATGTCTTGAGATGTTGCTTCAATATATCCATATCATTTTCCTACCTCATGACGCCATCTAGTTTGTGAAGTGCACTAGTCCCTCCTGCAAAAAAGCACCCCCACAACATGATGCTGCCACCCCCCTGCTTCACAATTGAGATGGTGTTCTTCCCTTTGCAAGCATCCCCTTTTCCTCCAAACATAATGATTTTCATTATGGCCAAATAGTTCTATTTTTGTTTCATCAGACCAGCGAACATTTCTCTAAAACGTACAATCTTTGTCCCCATGTGCAGTTGCAAACCGTAGACTAGCTTTATTTTTATGGCGGTTTTGGGGCAATGGCTTATTCCTTCCTGAACGGCCTTTCACTTTATGTTGATATAGGACTCACTTTACTATTGATATAGATACTTTTGTATCTTTTGTTTCCTCCAGCATCTTCACAAGGTCCTTTGCTGTTTTTCTGGGATTGATTTGCACTTTTCGCACCAAAGTACGCTCATCTCGAGGAGACAGGTCTCCTTCCTGAGCTGTATGATGGCAGCGTGTTCCCATGGTGTTTATACTTGAATACTATTGTTTGTACAGATGAATGTGGTACCTTCAAGCATTTGGAAAATGCTCCCAAGGATGAACCAGACTTGTGGAGGTCTACATTTTATTCTGAGGTCTTGGCTGATTTCTTTTGATTTCAAATGACGTCAATTAGCCTATCAGAAGCTTCTAAAGCAATGACATCATTTCTGGAATTTTCCAAGCTGTTTAAAGGCACAGTCAACTTCGTTTATGTAAACCGCTGACACACTGGAATTATAAGTGAAGTAATCTGTCTGTAAACAATTGTTGGAAAAATGACTTGTGTCATGCACAAAGTAGATGTCCTAACCGACATGCAAAAACTATAGATTGTTAACCTCTTGAAACTCTAGGGGCGCTATATCATTTTTGGATAAAAAGACGTTCCCGTTTTAAGCGCAATATTTTGTCACAAAAAGATGCTCGACTATGCATATAATTGGTAGCTTTGGAAAGAAAACACTCTGACGTTTCCAGAACTGCAAAGATATTTTCTGTGCGTGCCCTAGAACGTGAGCTACAGGCAAAACCAAGATGAAATGGCATCCAGGAAATGAGCAGGATTTTTTTCCCGTTTTCCATTGTCTCCTTATATGGCTGTGAATGCAAGAGGAATGAGTCTGCCCTTTCTGTCATTTCCCCAAGGTGTCTGCAGCATTGTGACGTATTTGTAGGCATATCATTGGAAGATTGACCATAAGAGACCACATTTACCAGGTGTCCGCCCGGTGTCCTGCGCCGAAATTGGTGCGCAAAAGTCAGCTGCAAGTATTTTTCCATGGAATTCAGAGAAGAAAGCAGGCTTCCACGAACGATATATCAATGAAGAGATATGTGAAAAAACACCTTGAGGATTGATTCCAAACAACGTTTGCCATGTTTCGGTCGATATTATGGAGTTAATTCGGAAAAAGTTTGACGTTGTTGGTGACTGAATTTTTGGTTCGTTTCGGTAGCCAAATGTGATGTACAAAACGGAGCGATTTCTTCTACACAAAGATGCTTTCAGGAAAAACTGAACATTTGCTATGTAACTGAGAGTCTCCTCATTGAAAACATCCGAAGCTCTTCAAAGGTAAATGATTTTATTTATTTGGTTATCTGGTTTTTGTGAAAATGTTGCATGCTAAATGCTACTCAAAATGCTAAGCTAGCTTAGCATACTCTTACACAAATTAGTGAATAGCGATGGTTCAAAAGCATGTGGTTTGCGCTTAGTGGGACTATAATACATTTTTCAACAGGACAATGACCCAACACACCTCCAGGCTGTGTAAGGGCTATTTGACCAATAATGCGAGTGATGGAGGGCTGCATCAGATGACCTGGCCTCGACAATCACCCAACTTCAACCCAATTGAGATGATATGGGATGAGTTGGACCACAGAGCGAAGGAAAAGCAGCCAACAAGTGCTCAGCATATGTGGGAACTCCTTCAAGACTGTTGGAAAAGCATTCCAGGCGAAGCTTGTTGAGAGAATGCCACGAGTGTGCAACACTGTCATCAAGGCACGTGGTGGCTATATTTTCATTTGTTTAACACTTTTTGCTTACTACATGATTCCATATGGGTTATTTCATAGTTTTGATGTCTTCACTATTATTCTACAATTTAGAAAATAGTAAATAAAGAAAAACCCTTGAATGAGTAGCTTTTGCCTGGTACTGTAGGTCTGTGTTATTTTTCTGAAGTGAAGTGTATATGGCTAGGATTTTTTGTCAAGGGTTCTATTTTGGTAAAAAATAGGTGATAATAAATGCATGGTAGATAATGCTGCGAGATGTGAATTCAAAACTGAACTTACATAACCTTTTCCATTCTCATCTTTGTGGCAAGGGAATTGTTCCACGACTGATGATGGAGGTTTTGTTTTTGTATCAGATGTTGGACAGAAAGAAAAGAGACAAACAGAAAAGACAACATTTTCCTATAATGTCTCAACTCCAATCATTTGTATCATTAATGATCTAACTAGTGCACTTACATTTCTCCAAATCTATCTATGAGGTGCAATACCAATATCCTCATCATGGCTCTTCTCTGCTTAAGAAACTCCGCATCCCGGATCCGGGATCGTGACTAAAGCCTCAGGCTCATTAGCATAACGCAACGTTAACGATTTCTGAAAATCGCAAATAAAATTAAAATAATGCGTTTGCTCTCAAGCTTAGCCTTTTCTTAACAACACTGTCATCTCAGATTTTCAAAATATGCTTTTGAACCATATAAATGGACTAATTTGTGTAAGAGTATGCAAAGCTAGCATAGCATTTTGTGTAGCATGTAGCACGCAACATTTTCACAAAAGCCAGATAACCAAATAAATAAAATCATTTACCTTTGAAGAGCTTCTGATGTTTTCAATGAGACTCTCAGTCACATGCCAAATGCGCAGTGTTTCCTGAAAGCGTCTGTGTGTAGGAGAAATCGTTCCGTTTTCTACATTGCGCCTGGCTACCGAAACGAACCGAAAATGCAGTCACCTACAACGTAAAACTTTTTCCGGATTAACTACATAATATCGACCGAAACATGGCAAACGTTGTTTGGAATCAGTCCTCAAGGTGTTTTTTCACATATCTCTTCATTGACATGCAGTTCGTGGAAGCTTGCTTTCCTCTCTGTATTCCTTGGAAAAATACTGGCAGGTGACTTTTGCGCACCAATTTCGGCGCAGGACACCGGGCGGACACGTGGTAAATGTGGTCTCTTATGGTCAATCTTCCAATGATCTGCCTACAAATACGTCACAATGCTGCAGACACCTTGGGGAAACAACAGAGAGGGTTGATTCATTCCTCTTGCGTTCACAGCCATATAAGGAGATCATGACAAACAGAGCCTCAAAAATCCTTGTCATTTCCTGGATGCCATCTCATCTTGGTTTTGCCTGAAGCTCACGTTAAAGGGCACGCACAGAGAAGATCTTTGTATTTCTGGACACGTCAGAGTGTTTTCTTTCGAACAGTAGCAATTATATGCATAGTCGAGCATCTTTTTGTGACAAAATATCTTGTTTAAAACGGGAACGTTTTTCATCCAAAAATGAAATTGCGCCCCTAGAGTTCCAAGAAGTTAAGGAGATACAGCGCTCTCCATCCAGGCTGGTCAAAATATCGTTGCCTTCCAGTGTGCAATTGAGTACCTCTCTTATATTCTGAAATAGAGATACACAGAGTAAACATAACTATGTGATAAGCCCAGTTGAATTTGAAATTGAATCTTAGATATGACCTGTAGCTACTAAGAAAACATACTAATGATGCCACATGATCCAACAGATGACTGCGGCCTTTCACTCTGCTGAAGTTTGTTGGTTGACAGTGGCTTTGTTGGTCCATTGATAGGGACTGAAACTTGTTCTGGTTCTTGATCCCGAGCCTTACAGAACATAAATATGTTATTCACCATTCTAAGTAGTCAAGGTTACTCTAAAATACAAGCTATGATAAATAATGCATTTCAACATTCAATCAAGCAAAGCAGTCACATTAGCTGTCCTAAATCGACTTTATCAAAATACGGGCCATTAAAAAAAGAGCTTACATTTCTCTTTCAGGATGTTTCTGCAGGAGGTGTCGTTTGTAAGAAGTAAGGTAACGAACTGAATGTCCTGCAACAGCCATCCTGACAGCATTGAAAGTGTGGTGACAAACTTAACATGGTGCACTGCTCTTCGATGATTAAACAGATATTTCTAGTTATTACTAGCCATACTTTATTTTTTACATCTAAAGCAGACACCCATCCTTATCTATGATAAGGACTTACTGTACATCTAAAAATAGTTTTTTTGGTGCTTCTCGAATTTAAGCCTGAGGCCTATATTTGGGATTAAAGTAGAAATCGTAGAGTGATCCAGGAGTTTGAAACCCTCTTGTCATCTGGAAAACAGGAGGCGGGGGGCATACTGTAATTTATTGTGCTAAAATGTACTATACTATAGCCTACTGTATTGTACTATAGTGTAGGCCAGGGGTTATTTTGATTACTGATTTTGACCGAGCAGTCAGCCAGAGGGACAGAACAATTATAATCAATTGTATACAATGAATAGATTACAATTAATCTAAATGAATTGTTACAACTAGAGCTGGGACGATAAATCGAAAATCATCGACCATATCGATCACTTATCGTCGGCATTTTGCTGATGTCATTCATTACGATAAGTGGCCTATACTAGAGAAATGTGATGTTTGAAATGAATTAAGTTTGCTAATATGGGTAATTGTTAATGGAACAATTGATGGCTAAGACTGTCAAACTAGTAATAGTAGTTTAAAGGATCACAAAAAAGTGGTGCATATTGTTATAAACGTATCGTTCTTGCATCAATTCAGGCAATTTATAGCAAAATAGATTTTTGTCCTTGCCACCCACCCAGCTCTAGTTAGAACCAGCCCACCAGTGACAAAATTAGTGGGCTGGGTCCACTCAAAAGACATCGGTCCGGATGCGGACTGCCAGTTGAATACGAGGGATGTACTCTATTGTACTGTACGATACTGCGCTGTACTGTAGCCAATTATAATGTAGTGTACTTTACTATACTGCACTGAACTATACTGTATCATTTCGAAAGCGTTCAGACCCCTTGACTTTTTCCACATTTTGTTACGTTAAAGCCTTATTCTAAAATTGGCTACATTTTCCTCATCAATGTACACACAATACCCCATAATGACAAAGCGCAAAACAAGTTTAAACATTTTAGCACAAAAAATAAATATATTTACATAAATATCATTGATCATCCTTGAGATGTTTCTACAACTTGATTGTAGTCTACCTGTGGTAAATTAAATTGACTGGGCATGATCTCGAAAGGCACATACCTGTCTATATAAGGTTCCACAGTTGACAGTGCATGTCAGAACAAAAACCAAGCCATGAGGTCGAAGGAATTGTCCGTAGAGCTCCGAGACAGGATTGTGTCGAGGCACAGATCTGGGGAAGGGTACCATAACATTTCTGCAGCATTGAAGGTACCTAAGAACACAGTGGCCTCCATCATTCTTAACCTTGTGAACCTCTGGGGGCAGTATTTCATTTTTGGATGAAAAACGTTCCCGTTTTAAACAAGAATTTTTGTCACGAAAAGATGCTCGACTATGCATATAATTGACAGCTTTGGAAAGAAAACACTCTGACGTTTCCAAAACTGCAAAGATATTGTCTGTGAGTGCCACAGAACTAATGCTACAGGCGAAACCAAGATGAAATTTCATACAGGAAGTGAGCCAGATTTTGGAGGCGCTGTGTTCCAATGTCTCCTTATATGGGTGTGAATGCGCAAGGAATGAGCCTACACTTTCTGTCGTTTCCCCAATGTGTTTGCAGCATTGTGACGTATTTGTAGGCATATCATTGGAAAATTGACCATAAGAGACTACATTTACCAGGTGTCCGCTCGGTGTCCTCCATCGAAACTATTGCGTAATCTCCAGGTGCGTGCATTTTTCCATTTTGAACAGAACCAAACTGCAACGAGTGATTTATCATCGAATAGATATGTGAAAAACACCTTGAGGATTGATTCTAAACAACGTTTGCCATGTTTCTGTCGATATTATGGAGTTAATTTGGAAAAAAGTTTGCGTTGTAATGACTGAATTTTCGTGGGGTTTTCTTAGCCAAACGTGATGAACAAAACGGAGCGATTTCTCCTACACAAATAATCTTTTTGGAAAAACTGAACATTTGCTATCTAACTGAGAGTCTCCTCATTGAAAACATCCGAAGCTCTTCAAAGGTAAATGATTTTATTTGAATGCTTTTCTTGCTTTTGTGAAAATGTTGCCTGCTGAATGCTAGGCTTAATGCTATGCTAGCTATCAATACTCTTACACAAATGCTTGTGTAGCTATGGTTGAAAAGCATTTTTTGAAAGTCTGAGATGACAGTGTTGTTAACAAAAGGCTAAGCTTGTGAGCCAATATATTTATTTCATTTCATTTGCGATTTTCATGAATAGTTAACGTTGCGTTATGGTAATGAGCTTGAGGCTATAATTACACTCCCGGATATGGGTTTTTTTCTTAGCCAAACGTGATGAACAAAACGGAGTGATTTCTCCTACACAAATAATCTTTTTGGAAAAACTGAACATTTGCTATCTAACTGAGAGTCTCCTCATTGAAAACATCCGAAGTTCTTCAAAGGTAAATGATTTTATTTGAATGCTTTTCTTGTTTTTGTGAAAATGTTGCCTGCTGAATGCTAGGCTTAATGCTATGCTAGCTATCAATAATCTTACACAAATGCTTGTGTAGCTATGGTTCAAAAGCATATTTTGAAAATCTAAGATGACAGTGTTGTTAACAAAAGGCTAAGCTTGTGAGCCAATATATTTATTTCATTTCATTTGCGATTTTCATGAATAGTTAATGTTGCGTTATGGTAATGAGCTTGAGGCTATAATTACGCTCCCGGATACGGGATTGCTCGTCGCAACAGGTTAAATGAAAGAAGTTTAGAACCACCCTCTTCCTAGAGCTGGCAGCCGAGCCAAATTGATCAATCAAGGGAGAAGGGCCTTGGTCAGGAAGGTGACCAAGAACCTGATGGTTACTGACAGACCCCCAAAGTTCCTCTGCGGAGATGGAAAAACCTTCCAGAAGGACAAACATCTCTGCAGAACTCCACCAATCAGGCCTTTATGGTAGAGTGGCCAGACGGAAGCCACTCTTCAGTAAAAGGAACATAACAGCCCGCTTGGAGTTTGCCAAAAGGCACCTAAAGGACCCTCTGACCATGAGAAACAAGATTCTCTGGTCTGACAAAACCAAGATTGAACTCTTTGTCCTGAATGCCAATCGTCACGTCTGGAGGAAACCTGGCACCATCCCTACGGTGAAGGATGGTGGTGGTGGCAGCATCATGCTGTGGGGTTGTTTTTCAGCGACAGGGACTGGGAGATTAGTCAGGATGGAGGGAAAGATGAACAGAGCAAAGTACAGAGAGATCCTTGATGAAAACATGCTCCAGTATGCTCAGGACCTAAGATTGGAGTGACGGTTCACCTTCCAACAGGACAATGACTCTAAGCACACAGCCAAGACAATGCTGGTGTGGCTTTGGGACAAGTGGCCCAGCCAGAGCCTGGACTTGAACCAGATTGAACATCTCTGTAGAGACCTGAAAATAGCTGTGCAGCGACACTCTCCATCCATCCTCACAGAGCTTGAGAGGATCTGCAGAGAAGAATGGGAGAAACTCCTCAAATACAGGCGTGTCAAGCTTGTAGTGTCATACCCAAGAAGACTCAAGGCTGTAATCGCTGCCAAAGGTGCTTCAACAAAGCCTTGAGTAAAGTGTTAGAATACTTATGTAATTGTGATTTTTCAGTTTTTTTAAACTAAACTTTCAAAAATCCTGTTTGTCATTATGGGGTATTGGGTGTAGATTGATGAGGAAAAAAACGATTTAATCAATTTTAGAAGCTTTAACATAACAACGTGGAAAAAGTCAAGGGGTCTGTATATTTTGTGAATGCAATGTATATAGCACATTTCGTACAAGAGATACTATTCAAAGTGCCCCACAGTAACCTACTGTACCATAATGCTGTACTGTAACCTACTGTAGTGCACTGTAAAATACTACAGTATAGTGAATCCTACTGTACAGCACTCTGCTGTATTGTAATGTGCTACTGCCCTGTCTCAAATAGTGGTGGAAAACTTCTTCAACCAATCACAAATTAGATAAATTAGTCCTCCTGGAGTAATTTGGGGATTTGGAAACATTGATATTTTGTTTAAAGCTGAGAACCAATAAACCAATATTATGGTTTAACTATGGGACACTTGATCCTCCCCATCTCTTCATAAAACCCAGAGAGATTCACACAGACATATATGATGTAAGTCAGCCTGGGCATTGGTCAGATGGATATCCTTACCTTCAAACTTTGAGATGAGTGACTCAAATTCCAATCTGATAGTTTTTCTTTGACAAAATTGTCCATGGAATCTCTAAGGAGAGAAAAGACATTGTTAGAACTGGCCAAGAATCTTTCATTCGCTCTCTCTCTCTCTGTCTCTTTCACACACAAACATTCCTTCCCCACGTAGTTAACTTCACTCTTTCAGCAGTGAAAACATCTAGTGTTATTAGAGAACATCAACATTAACAGAAATGTTTAACATCCTTGTTATTACTCACATGAGACTAGCTACAGTATTACAGAAATTAAGCTGGCTACAGGTAAAGTAAGCTAAATTAGCTAACCAACTAAGTTATCAAGCCAGTGGTACCAAGTTGAACCCGTTCACTTAGCTAACATTATCAAAGATTGGCACTATGTTTGCTAGCTTAAAACCTCTTAAAGATCGGGTTACTTTTTTCAACTTTTTGTTAAAAATCCACAACATTTCAACGTCCTGCTACTCATGTCAGGAATATAGTATATGCATATGATTAGGATGTGTGGATAGAAAACACTCTGAAGTTTCTAAAACTGGTTAAATCATGGCTGTGACTATAACAGAACGTGTGTTGCGGGCAAAACCCCAAGGAAAACTGATCACAAAAAAAAATATATATATATCACTCTGCCAGTTGCCTGTATTGTCTATGGCAAGGGAAAATAGATAGCTCCTAGTTGACAATTCCTACAGCTTCCACACGATGTCGCCAGTCTTGGCAATTGGGTTGAAGTTATTCCTTGGTGAAATGCAGAATAGGCACTTCCTGTCATCAGGGCACAACAAAGGAAGTTTTGGTAGAGAGAATATCGACCATCATTTCAAGACCTGCTGCTATTGAATACAGATCGTCCCGTGATCAATTCGATCGATTATTAACATTTACTAATACCTAAAGTTGGATTACAAAAGTAGTTTGAAGTGTTTTGTCAAAGTTTATAGGCAACTTTTTTAATTTAAACAAATGACGTTGCGTCTTAAAACGGTATTTTTTTCCTGGATCAGACGGCCTTCATAAATGGACATTTTGGGTATACATGGACCGATTTAATCGAAGAAAAGACCCAATTGTGATGTTTATGGGACATATAGGAGTGCCAACAAAGAAGCTCGTCAAAGGTAATGAATGCTTTATATTTTATTTCTGCGTTTTGTGTAGCGCCGGCTACGCTAATTCTTTTGTTTACGTCCCCTTCAGGTATTTTCAGGGTTGCATGCTATCAGATAATAGCTTCTCATGCTTTCGCCGAAAAGCATTTTAAAAATCTGACTTGTTGGCTAGATTCACAACGAGTGTAGCTTTAATTGAGTACCCTGCATGTGTGTTTTAATGAAAGTTTGAGTTTTATCGAGTGCTATTATCATTTGGCGTTGCGCATTTGCATTTCCTGTTGGCTAAGTGAGACGCTAGCGTCTCAGCTTGCTGGGAAGTCAGAGGTCTATATAATAATATATTGCTGCAAAATAAAGAGGTTTTAATGAGATAGTGAGGCTAACATGTAGATAATGTGAGGTAAATCAATAGGTAGCTAGCTAGCTAACGTTACCAGATCACAGGAGAATAGCTGTTTTGGTCCAGCTTTCTGCCAACAAATGTAAATGTGTCTAATAAAATGTTGTCTATAATGTGAAGGAAAAAAATAATGTATCATTTGTAAATTAATGTTAGCTAGTAACGTTAGTTACTTACGTGTTTCAGTCAGCCACCATGCCTTGCCCCTCTGTCTGTTGAAAGGCCAACAAACACTGAACACTTTCGCTGCAAATCCTCATTCGCTCCCACGCAGTGTGGTGTATTGCGGATTATTGACTAAATGCTGGATTGTCAGAATTGCCTACACTGGCTGTGTCTATCTCAATAACCCAACATTGGGTCAATTGTCCTGCCACAACCAAAGTTGACCCAATAAAATGACCCAAAACCTGCAACCCAGCCATTGGGTCATACAAACAACCCATTTTTGTTGTGTACTCCCCAACACTGCTAGAGTGTCAGTGTGTCAAACATCACTGGCACTTCTCTGACTTCTCCTAAAGGATCCTTGCATGAGTTCCACATAAAAGTTTTTGCTCTAAGCTACGGGGGATAAAAGCTATCAAAGTCTTCAAATACATCTGTTGCTGTGAAGAGTTACTACTTCTTTCAAATAAGTTGTGCTTATTAGAAATATCACACTCAGACGTTTTCTGGGTTGTCTTCAGGCAGGCAACCAAAGTTTTAGATGTGAAACAAAAGTTTGGCAAAAATCCCATGAGTTGCTACTTTGCCGTGAGCGATTAATGAGAGTACAGTCATCCCACATGATACTCAAAAACATGGCTCTTTGGCTCTCTCAACATAAGATGAATCAAGTAGGTTTATATTGAAAACATACACAGTAACCTTTACTTTGCAAGTGACTAATTCTCAGGGGAAAGATGATGAGACCTAGGGAGTTATGTTGTAGGTGGGATATGTTCTGTTTGTTTTGTAAGGTTGATGTTGACATTGGAAACTGTCATTAAACAATTCTGTGACACACAATGGTGGAGGAAAGCAGATGTTCTGAAAAAGTCATGCAGCGTTAACATTGTGTTAGGTTCTATAAAAACTTAACGGACACTATGAAAGCTCAAACCAAGTTTTTTTCTTCCCAGAGGGTCAATACAGCTGCATTAGACAAAGGCTTGCACACAAGCACTGATATTTAACCCTTTCTCCTATACTGAGTCTCCTTCTACAAATCTGAACAAACATTATATCTTTATTGCTAGGCATGAAACTGAGTGATACGGACCATAAATATTTCTTTCTCCCTTAATGTGACGGGACCTCGACCCCCTTCATCACTAATCCATGGCCCTCTCCCCTTATCAATGCCTGCCACGTGATCATTCTCCCTACACTCCAAGCTTAATTGCACCTACCATATACCTTCTTCTTACAGATAACCATTAACCTTTTCACACATACCAACACGCGGGTGTGATCATTCTAGAGTGGTCACTGTAGTGTACGATCAAACCGGTGTGATTAGAATGCTTCATTAGAACGTCCAGTTTCGAATGAAGCGACAATCAGCATTTGAGCTGGCCACACTTTTTTTTCAGAAACATTTTGCACAAACACAGTCCTTACAAAGTTATGTCCAGAATGTGAGCAGTTTATTTTTGGATGCAATGTTCCGACATTCACGGAAGTATCTGCAGCATAACACAATCATCCAATCTGGAAAAAATGTAGGCTACATTTGTCCTAGCGCTAACTGAGGAAAGATTGACGCAACACAAGCCATCATATTTGTATAACTCTCGGTTGACATAAACTACAATATGAATTAGCTAATAGAAATGACTATGTATAATTAATCACATCACGGGTGAGCTCACCATTGATCTAAATAATTGAGTAAAACACTCTCTAGAATAATCAGACGATGGGTAGTTTCTGCATGCTGCCTTGCTTCTTTTCCCTCACAGAAACCAAATATAATAAGAGAAGACAAGATGAGTTTGGTCTGTTTAAAGTATACACGTTGAAGGGTGTGTGTCGTCTACCGTTGTTCACATCCCACCATTCATTTCCAGAACTTCTCAAAAAATGATTGAACCCTTGCTCGCCTCATTTTGTTATAAGATCTTTGGCCTTACAGATGATTACATGAAACCGAGAATGCATTGTATGTCAACAAACATGGCTCCACACACAGCTGGAATTAGCTTAGCTCATCATCAGTACAACCTTCAAAAAAGTATTTTACACACATAACATGTGCCCATTACAACCTATGCAAGAATTGGAATGCATGATTTGTCAACGGTAATTGACAACGTGCATAAAACAGTAAATATATAAATAATTACCACAAAAAACATTTTCTGATGGTGGTTTATTGATACAAGTTGCGCGTGCAGGCAGTCAATCACTTAACATCTCACTCCCACTCTGAACAATTCAGTGTTGTTTTTTATGTATGTAGCTAGTGAGCTATGCTGTAGCATTAGCAATGTCTTTCAAAAGGAGGCAACTCACAAATTAGGAAATTCTGGAGATTTTTTTAAATTCCTGACAATATGTTTGAGTATGAAAGTCAGGAGTCAGATTCTGAGAGTGACAGTGAGGAGCTGCCCCCAACCCTGTAGCCATTGAGAACCCTGAATCTGAGGACCCCTTGTCCACTGACGAAGTCCCAGGTCCCTTTGAAGATGCTGGTGGTGATGGAGGCAGACAGACAGTGGATGAAGTACAGTAGCTGGAAGGCCGGCAGCCATTTCACCCCTCCTGGCCCTGCTATTTGCTTTGATGAGTCCCAGTCTGGAGTGCAACGCCCCTTGCCATTTCCAACTGAGGCAGAGTGCTTCAAGTTGTTTCTGACAGAGGAGCTGGTGGGAGACATAGTAGAGTAGGTCAATCGCTGTGCCTTAGAGCTACAGGAGAAGAGAGATCCAGGAGTGGGGGGGAAACTCGCAAAGTGGGTGACAACCACAATTAGTGAAATGTGTACCTTCCTGGTGACAGTCCTTCTCATGGGGATAGTAAAGAAGAACTCCCTAAGAGAATACAGGAGCACATATCATATGTTTGCAACTCCCTTCTTTGCCACTCTCCTTTCCCAAGACCGCTTCCTAGTTCTACTGCGATGTCTGCATCTCATCAACAATGCTACTGCCATCCTAAATTTGTGTCATACAACTACCTATGCATTGATGAGTCCCTGATGTTATGGAAAGGTAGACTAGTATTCTGCCAATATCTTTCCTTCAAGAGGCACAGATTTGGGGTCAAGTTATTTGTCATGTGCAACGGGAAGACAGGATTTGTCCAGGACATTATAGTTTACATAGGGTCCACCACTGACATACAACAATATGAGGGGCTGGGGGTGTCCGCGTCCGTGGTGATGACCATGCTGGCTCCTCATCTCGGCAATGGACACACTTTATATGTGGACAATAGGTACAGCAGTCCCACACTCCTCCAGCATCTGCTCTCCAACAGCACAGGGGCCGGTAGCACAGTCAGGTTGAAACAGGAAGGGGATGTCGGTATTCGGATGCAGGAAGATGGAGAAAGCGGAGATGGAGTTCAAGGAGAATGGACAACAGCTGGCAGTAAAGTGGCATGACAAACGAGACGTCCATGTCCTCTCCACTGTCCATACAGCAACCATGTCGGCCACAGGGAAGGTGGACCATCTGACGGGAGAGAGAAAAATCAAACCAGACTGTGTGCTTGACTATAACCTCAAAATGTGGGCAGTGGATAAGGCGGACATGATAAACAGCTTTGTGGAATGCACTTGGAAAACAACCAAGTGGTACAAGAAGATATTTTTCCATCTGATCGACACTGCTGCCCTCAATGGCCACATAGTTCACCGTCAACTAACAGGTGAGATGATCACTGAACAAGGTATTTTTGTAATTGGACGTACAGTTCACATACAGTTCCATTATGCAATTATAGTGACAATATCTCACCCACCTACCCACTGCCTCATCCTCTCCCTTCCCTCATCCTCCCAACTCCCTCATAGGTAAAGTAATTACCTACCAAAAGTACAGAGAGAACCTCATGAGAGAGCTGCTGGAGGAGCACCACAACCCTCGGAGCCCATCCACTGGGGGTCGTCCTGCTGCGGACAATCCCCTACGCCTCACTGCACGGCATTTTCCCTGCAAAGTCACTCAAACTGCTGCTCAAGGTAGTCACACACGGAGGCACTGCAAAGTCTGCCTGTCTGGCACCAGGAGAAGTAAGCAGAGGAAGTTGACAAAATACATGTGTTTAGCTTGTGATACACCTCTATGTATTTCACCATGCTTTGGGGAGAATCATATGCTCAAGCACAATTGAGCACATCTGAAGCACTTAGTGATTGACTGACCTGACAGGTGACCGGCCACTATACTATGTCTTTAGAGGTGTTGGGGGAGGGGGGATGCAGTTGTTGTTCAGTCACTGCATGAATATGAAATATGGGCTATGCGTATTCAGTTTCCCCCCCCTAGTAAAACAAGTTTTTGTTGTTGTTCAACCAACCACCACCAATTCTGCAATAAAGTAGACGACTATTACATATTGTAATTTACATATATGTGTTTTCATCCAGTAAAACTGTTCAGGAGTGTACACTAGCATACAAAAGCTGGCCTCAATCTTCAGCTCAAAAGTTGTCCAGCTCGGATATTGGCAAATACTGTTTGTGGTTTCTGAAAGTACAGAATAAAGAGGAATTGTTTTTTAACCTTTATTTAAACAGGCAAGTCAGTTAAGAACAAATTCTTATTTTCAATGACGGCCTAGGAACAGTGGGTTAACTGCCTGTTCAGGGGCAGAACGACAGATTTGTACCTTGTCAGCTCGGGGGTTTGTACTTGCAGCCTTCTGATAACTAGTCCGACGCTCTAAACACTAGGCTACTTAGAATACAATATAAGGATATAGCAATAAAACAATATTACAAAGAACTAAAAAAAAAAAAATAATAATAATAATAATAGAAATAAACACTGCTATAAAAATTGTATATTGCAGTGACAAAATCACAAATTTGAGTTATAACGGTAAGAAACAGTAACTTTTAAGCTATGCAAGGGGGCAAGGCAGGGCAGAAAAGAGCTCTGCTAAATAGGCCAAGTGAAAACAAACCATGGTCACATATTTTTTATGGATTGAACCTTTATTTAACTAAGGCAAGTCATTTAACAACAAATTATTACTTACAATAAACGCCGACACCAGCCAAACTCGGATGGCCAATTGTACGCTGCTTTACGGGACTCCAAATGATGGCCATTTGTGATACAGCCTGGATTTGAACCGGGGTGTCTGTAGTGATGCTTCTAGCACTGAGATGCAGTGCCATAGACCGCTGCTCCACTTGGGAGTCATAAGGCCAGGGTAGCTTCAAAATACAACACAAGCTAATACTTCTCTGTCGCAATTAGCATTGTTTTACAGAGCTAATAGAAGAATGAAGCTAGTTAACTCACTCACTTTTGTACATTTGCCTTGGTCCGTACAATTGACCTTATGCTTACGCCTAAAAAACGTAATACTTCCAGATCAACTGTAATATCAATGCCAACGTAAAGCACAATTTCTCCCCTTTCCAACAAAATTAATGACGAGACCATCATGATGCCCATCTCTGCATAAGTCATGAAGGCAATGAGCTTCGTCGGGTCTTTTTAAAAATGTTGGGTGGGGAGCGAAGGCTACGAAGTGATCCTGAAAGGGGGAAATATGTTGTGTGAAGAAACAGGTTTTTTCACCTGATTTATCCAACTTTAAAATGTAAATAAAACAATGAGATTTTGTAACGTCTCATCACATACCTGTTTGAAGGTTTGTGTCGAATTTGAAGAGGGATTTAGGGCTGCGCTAACGTTAGCCTCACAAGTGAACTGCAGCTGTTCTGGCTTTTGAGTGTCATGATGGCTCGCAGTAATGACGTGCAAAAAAATGCAATTGGCCCCCTTGTCATGAAATATTAGCTTAATATTAACAATAATTATATTAATTTAGACATAAATCATGAATAATGAAGGTTTCTTACAAGTGTATATGGTTAAGCATAATTTTAATCTGCGAGAGAACGGCTACTCCTGGTGGAAAGACGCTGTACAGCACAAAATGAGTTGCACATGCGCGCTGTACATTCCCTAGAGACATGTCACGATGTAACGTACAGCCTCAGAGGGGTCAGTTTTATCTTTTCTCCAATACTGTTAGTCCATTACCATGTAAATCAACGCTGAATCGAAACGTAGTTCACACCCTGGATTTTTATGCCAACACAGTCACTACAGTCCCATTCGTTTTCATTGCAGCCTCGTTTGAATGTTGTGGTTACACACATTTGTACGGAATGGGGTGAGTATACATTACATAAGCACGATTGAATATAACACCATAAAGGTTATGAAATGAGTAGCGTTACCTCGCGTGTCCACAGTTATAAGGAATATACACACATATATTATGCTCCATACACACAGTGAGCTACAGTAGAAAAGGCATACAGAAATATATAATGTAATAAAGCACTTACTTTGATAGAAACGCACACATTTCCAAAGTTACTATTAGTAACAAAAACAACTATGACTGCGATGCAGGCAAGAGATGCAAAATGTGAACACTGTGTGCAGATCCTGTTCTGACCAGTGTTGACAACTCATTTTCAGCATAAGTTGCTAGAGGCAGGTCGATTTGTTGCTAAAAGTTGCTAAATGACATTGTGATGTCATTGCGTGATAACGTTAAACTGCGTCATTATGTAGAATACACAATAATGTCACTCAAATTGACTGGTCATCTCGACAAAAAATATGATTCGACACTTGTTCAGGTACAGACTCCCACTCTTTTCTGTACATCTGGCTGTACAATTTTGTTTGAGACATGTTGATTGATGTTGTAAATTCTGTTCAGGGAAACATTCGTGACCAACTATATTCCCAGGTTTGGCTCGTCGAACCCGCACTACTGCTGCTGCAGTCAGCCAACAATGATTTGCAATTTGCTGAAATTGCTGCTGGCCTGCTGCTGCCTGTGCACGAGCTGAGCGCCTGCTGCTGATGTCACTCACAATGCACTTTTGCAGCCAGGCATGTGTGTTGGGACTGAGTGTGTGACAGAGAAAACCATTTATGTGTCATTTAGATAAAACACTGTTGTTTTTAGCTGTTTGTCACTAAATCCAAAAAACTGTGAAGAGCCACATTACCATTGAGTGAATTGGACACTGACTCTGGGATTGGAATACACTCCATTTATTTGTTGAGTCCTTATGTCTCAATAAATTCTAAATTAAGTTTCTGGCATGGCTAATCTTCAAATAATTTTATTTCAAATAAGGATCCAATGGTTATAACTTGTTTTTTGATATAATTTCACATGCACTCAACTCAACTATCTCTCTGTCTCCCTTCTTTTCTCTCTCCTCTCACTAGTGTAATGACCCTGGAGACAGCGTCCGCAGATGGATCACAAGGACGGCAGATCCAATTGCACCTCCCATTTAATTTCTGGGGTTACTCGTTGGGTTCGTACTGTAAAGTAGATAAATACCAAGGGCCCAATTAGTCTGTTGGATGCGGATAGATACATACATCGTGTTGCTGGAGTGTTCCTTAATTTAGCAGGCTAGTCGGATAAAAGAGCTTTAATGCATTTTGAATCATTGGAAACTTGTTAAGAGCGTTTTGCCAAACAAGTTCATCGATATTGGAGAGATATGACTAACATTAATGAAACACAGTGTGATTCAGTTTAGATTTCCAGGCTACAGATGCTGATGCTTTGAATTTCTTATACAAAGAGCATGGATACTTCTGTGGACAGTATTTCAGTGTTACAGTACCATTGGAACTCAAGTGAGGTGAGAGAGGTGATTTGAACACCTCTGACTTAATACGAATCATGACAGAGTACCATATGTGGGTGGGAGAGAACATGCTTGCCACATGTCAGAGTTATAACAATTGATAGGTTTGGATTTCTGAACTTTAAATGTTTTTAATCATTAGTTGTAATAGAGACCTGAGGGGTGCCATAGCTGAGGGGCTACACCAGAGGATAACCCTTTCATACTCGAGTTCCAAATATCTCTAACAGTCGCCCCAGCGTTTTTTATGTACGTGATGTTAGAAGGTTTTCTCCATTCCAGAATGTGATTGTTACGCAACAGTACATTTAATCCGCGCTGCCCTCAAACCAAGGCAAGCAGCCTGTTTTTATTTATTGGCTGTTTCAACTTGTCAATTTCAAATGATTTTCTAAGAACAGAACACACTTCCGCCTCCTCATTCATTCACATAAAATAGTCCTTTTTACTTTTGCAGACAATCATTTTTTGGGACATTTCTGACCCGGACAAATTCCCCAAGCACTTCCCAATTGTTTGTGTAGCTCAAGTCTGCAGACACTTGCGCATCTACCTTCAGAACCAGTGATGCCAACTTCGCAACTCTTCAGACTACCCTGGCAACTTTCTTTTCAAACAGCACCTAGCAACCAATTTAGCTACTTCTAAAAATGTATTTGGAACTTTTAGCAACTTTTGAAAAGTGACTCAAATGCTAAAATGCACGCATTTCCCAGCCAGTGGAGGTCGTTGTAATTTTGGAAGGGAAATTGTTTGTTCTCAATCCAATTTTGGGTCGTTTTCCCACCACCACTTTTCTTGTTCACACAGTGCAGTGTAATGCGAGATTTGTTTCCGTGCTACACCTGTGTTGTTTGTTTTGTCTTGCATGCTGTTGTGTTGTGTGAGCTGAGACCATGTAGGCCTCAGTTTCTTTGTAGTGTATTTATGCTGCTATTCTCATGCAATCTGGTTGGGGTAGATATGCCACCTCTCCATATCTACAGGTGTGGAAAAAAGTATCTGTTCACGTGTTACCATAAATATTGCAGAATTGTTTGCTATACAACATCGACAAACATTGATATGATGTCCACAGAAGTTTGGATTCACCATATTAATGTGTCTTTTGAAGCCTTTGTACATAGTCTGGGAATGGAGCTCATGAATTTAAATCCCTCACTTTAAGTGACTCTGCAAGTAGCTTCTCTGTAATGTGTGTAGTCTCATACCCCCTCACAACTTATTTTGAGTATCATGAGGTTGTCAGCACAACTCTGATATATAGGCCAGAATATGATTCTCTTCACAATTTGAATGAATTAAAAATATCAGTTTATTCATCTGGCTTCGATGCAAGTGTACCTACAACGTTACTGGAGGCAGATACAATTCAAGAGGTGTTTAAATCTGACCTGGAGTATGTGTCTGGACAGAAAAGAGCGGGTGATTCTTATGTATGGGTTTATGCATTTGTGTGCACTGCACATCAAAGGAAACTCTCAAATCGAATGAAGAAAAACCCTTCTTCAGACACCAAACCGCTCCTCCTACTCCTCTTTTTCTTCCCTCTCTTTATTCTCAGCTGCCACTGTAACGTTCTGGATCAGTGCATAGGCTAGATGGCTGCACAACACAGTTTCTCTGTCTCTACCCCCCTCTATATATATTCCCCTTACCTCTCTCTCCACCTCTCTATATATGCTTGTCTTGCTCCATCCTTCTCTTTCCTTTCTCTCTTTCTCTCTATCTACCCCACCCCCCTTCTCTCTGCTCCTGCAGGGATGATCCACTCCTCCACAGCCACCCAGAGTCTCTCTTGTCCCGGCCTCCTAGAGTCTCCTCTCCAAGACTCAGCTTGCCAACCCTGACGGCTGTTTCCCTACTCTTTCGCCTCCTAGCTGGAGAAGATTAGGAGAAGAGAAGAGGATCCCTGCGCCTGCGGGTCTCCCTCCCAACACATCACTCTCCCGTCCTCCTTCCTGTGCCAGCTCCTCCTCCAGTGGCCCAGACACAGACACCCATAATCCTCTCTCTGCCAACAGCCTCGGTGGACCAACACCAACAAGGCATGCTATTGGAGCTCTGCTCTGTGCGGATCTGTCTTTTGTCAGAGCAGTAGATTTGTAGTGTTGTAAACACTCAAACTAGGCATATATGATTGCTTTCCAGTTGAAAGGCCAGGTCGTTACTGTAAATGAGAATGTGTTCTCAGTCAACTTACCTGGTAAAATAAGGTTTAAAGGGCTAATGCAGCCATTTTTATATCACTATGAACTAATTTCAGGGTAGAAATTAAGTACTTTAATGTAATAGTTTTCCATACAAAATGTACAAAAATAGTCATTTGTAAAAAAAAAGCTAAATTTCCAGCAAGGATTTTGCTAGGACTCTCTGGGGGTGATCTGAGTGGAGAGGATACACATTTTTTATTCAGACCCTTTACTCAGTACTTTGTTGAAGCACCTTCAGCAGCGATTACAGCCTCGAGTCTTCTTGGGAATGACACTACAAGCTTGGCACACCTGTAATTGGTGAGTTTCTCCCAATCTTCTCTGCAGATCCCCTCAAGCTCTGTCAGGATAGATGGGGAACGTCGCTGCACAGCTATTTTCAGGTCTCTCCAGAGATAGTTGTTCAAGTCCGGGCTTTGGCTGGGCCACTCAAGGACATTCAGAGACTTGTCCCAAAGCCACTCCTGCATTGTCTTGACTGTGTGCTTAGGGTTGTTGTCCTGTTGGAAGGTGAACCTTCACCCCAGTCTATGGTCCTGAGAGCTCTGGAGCAGGTTTCCATCAAATATCCCTCTGTACTTTGCTCTGTTCATCTTTCCCTCGATCCTCCTAGACCCCGCTGCAGAAAACATCCAACAGCATGATGCTGCTACCACCATTCTTCACCGTAGGGATGGTGCCAGGTTTCCTCCGGACCTGATGAGTGCAATCTTGGTTTCATCAGACCAGAAAATCTTGTTTCTCATGGTCTGAGAGTCTTTAGGTTACTTTTGGCAAACTCTAAGCAGGCTGTCATGTGCCTTTTACTGAGGATTGGCTTACATCTGGCCACTCTACCATAAAGGCCTGATTGGTGGAGTTCTGTAGAGATGGTTGTCCTTCTGGAAGGTTCTCCCATCTCCATAGAGGAAATCTAGAGCTCTGTCAGAGTGACCATTGGGTTCTTGGTCAACTCCCTGACAAAGGCACCTCTCCCCCGATTTCTCAGTTTGGCCAGGCGGCCAGCTCTAGGAAGAGTCTTGGTGGTTCCAAACTTATTCCATTTAAGAATGATGGTTGCCACTGCGTTCTTGGGGACCTTCAATGAAGCATAATTGTTTTTGGTACCCTTCTCCAGATCTGTGCCTCGACACAATCCTGTCTCAGAGCTGTAATCAAGCCAAATATAATTTTATTTGTCACATGCTCTGAAAACAACAGGTGTTGGTAGACCTTACAGTGAAACGCTTACTTACAAGCCCTTCACCAACAATGCAGTTTTAAGAAAATACCTAAAACAAAAGTAAGAGATAAGAATAACAAATAATTAAAGAGCAGCAGTAAATAACAATAGCGGGGCTATATACAGCGGGTACTGGTACAGAGTCCATCTGCAGGGGCACAAGTTTCGACGTAATTGAGGTAATATGTACATGTACACGTTGTACACGTTCAAAAGTTTGGGGTCACATAGAAATGCACTTGTTTTTTAAAGTAAATAACTTACAATTGATCAGAAATACAGTGTAGACATTGTTAATGTTGTAAATGACTATTGTAGCTGGAAACAGCTGATTTTTTTTATGGAATATCTACATAAGGCATACAGAGGCCCATTATCATCAACCATCACTCCTGTGTTCCAATGGCACGTTCTGTTAGCTAATGCAGGTTTAGCATTTTAAAAGGTTAATTGATCATTATAAAACAATAATGTTAGCACAGCTGAAAACTGTTTGTCTGATTAAAGAAGCAATAAAACTGGCTTTCTTTAGACTAGTTGAATATCTGGAGCATCAGCATTGCAGGCTCAAAATGGCCAGAAACAAAAACCTTACTTCTGAAACTGATCAGTCTATTCTTGTTCTGAGAAATTAAGGCTATTCCATGCGAGAAATTGCCAAGAAACTGAAGATATCGTACATCTCTGTGTACTACTCCCTTCACAGAACAGTGCAAACTGGGTCTAACCAGAATAAAAAGTGGAGTGGGAGGCCCCGGTGCACAACTGAGCAACAGAACAAAGACATTATAGAGTCTAGTTTGATAAACAAACACCTCACAAGTCCTCAACTGGCAACTGACATCCACGCTGGGATGCTGTCCTTCTAGGCAGAGTTCCTCTGTCCAATGTCTGTGTTCTTTTGCCCATCTTAATCTTTTATTTTTATTAGCCAGTCTCAGATATGGCTTTTTCTTTGCAACTCTGCCTAGGAGGCCAGCATCCCAGAGTTGCCTATTAACTGTTGACGTTGAGACTGGTGTTTTGCGGGTAAAGAGGTATAGAGGTCCTGGATGGCAGGAAGCTTGGCCCTTTGACCTCATTGCTTGGTTTTTGCTCTTACATAAACAGGTGTGTGCCTTTCAAAATCATGTCCAATCAATTTAATTTACCACAGATGGACTCCAATCAAGTTGTAGAAACATCTCAAGGATGATCAATGGAAACAGGATGCAACTGAGCTCAATTTCGAGTCTCGTGACAAAGGGTCTGAGTACTTATCTCAATAAGGTATTTCTGTTTTATTTGTAACAAATTTGCGAAAATGTTAGAATAAGGCTGGAACGTAACAAAATGTGGAAAATGTCAAGGGGTCTGAATACTTTCCTAATGCACTGTATGCTTTGGTGGGATTCATGTTGTGAAACAAGGACATTTGATTTTGCATTTCATTTGTGTTTGTAGAAGGACTTAACATCCTCGACTACCACACAAGTATGGCAAATGGCACTGGTCAAATTTCAGTCTCTCGATGTGCAAAACTGATAGAGACATACCCCAAGCGACTTACAGCTGTAATCGCAGCAAAAGGTGGCGCTACAAAGTATTAACTTAAGGGGGCTGAATAATTTTGCACGCCCAATTTTTCAGTTTTTGATTTGTTAAAAAAGTTTGAAATATCCAATAAATGTCGTTCCACTTCATGATTGTGTCCCACTTGTTGTTGATTCTTCACAAAAAAAATACAGTTTTATATCTTTATGTTTGAAGCCTGAAATGTGGCAAAAGGTCGCAAAGTTCAAGGGGGCCGAATTCTTTCGCAAGGCACTGTAAATGTACTGAAAACCCTATTGGATGCCAACACCACGAGAAAATCTGTTGGCCAGCAAGTGGCTTGATTTTTCACGCATATTTGACTCCTTTTCAGCACCAATTGGTAGATTAAAAAATATTTTGATCTTGTATATTATTTAGGGTTAGAAAAGTATAAATAATAAAATAACGCACCAATTATATTGGTGAATCAAAAATAGTGGTTTGATTCTTCCTGAAAGTTGCAATATTCAATTGTTCAATCCATTACATGTTCGAAGGTGACAGTAGTTCTATAAATCTACCATAATAATCATCACTAATCCTAGAACTGTAACGTAGGAGGCATAGAAAGACAATGGAACTGAGATGACAATGGTCCAGTCGTCGTGAACCGTGCGCCCCCTCCAGGTTTAAACTGCTACGTGTCGTCTGCATTCCATAATGATTAAAATGTCCCAAATTATTGCACAACTTGTAGTACCTTAGCCCAATATGATCCACTATTGCTAGCGATCCTCAGGGAATAACCAAACGGGTGTGACAGTTGAAAGAACGGCTAACAATAGTGGCTAATATTTACCGTGATACAAATTGTAAAGAATACAATGAGAAGTCTGGGCATATACTGTATTTAAAACATTCTAGAAATCATAAATCAACTCTGTAGGTTTAGCGCTATACTGTCATTTGTGCATGGCTACAGAAGCCTATAGCTTGAATCTCCAAATATCATCCCTGCAAGGTTATAAGGCCAGTGTTTAATAAACGTCACTGTGGAAAACGTGCTCTTATCAATTTGTAAATTTACAGTGCATGTAGAATGGAAATAATAAAGTAGATGTTGTTCCACTTGGAACCAAGAGGTTGCTCTACCTAAGTCATTATTTCATCACATGCAGAGGTGGTGGAATTATGGGGGAATTAAGTCAAAGTCAGAATACAGTGTATCTGTAGACACACCTTCGCCACACCCATTATTTCTTTGATCTCCACCCCAAACAGATAGCAGGTGAATAGCATGCTATTCTCATGCTTAAATTCAAGATCAGAATACGAGTATAGAAAAGTGCATAAACGGGACTTAGGGTCCATTTACGCACTAATAACTCGGGTTGGAATTGTATTTATTTTACCTTTATTTAACTAGGTAAGTCAGTTAAGAACAAATTCTTATTTTCAATGCTGGCCTAGGAACAATGGGTTAACTGCCTTGTTCAGGGGCAGAACGACAGATTTGTACCTTGTCAGCTCGGGGATTCAATCTTGCAACCTTTCGTTTACTAGCCCAACACTCTAATCACAAGGCTACGCTGCTGCCCCAAGATTATGTTCCCTCCACCTCTGTTGCCATGTATGTTTGTGTTGCCAGATTATGCCCTTGGGTCCTCCTGATTTGTTTTTGTTTTGGTTGTAACTCCTTGTAAAACTTTATGATTGCATTGATATATAATGCTATTTCAAACAGCTGGATTGTTGTAGAACAATTCTGAATCGCTCATGTTCCACCAGGTCCACATTAAGCAAACAATAATTTAGCCAGGTACTTTAGCCAGCTACTTTAGGACATTCTAATTAGCCTCTTTTGGCTTGGCATTTATGCAGATACAGTAGGCATATTATTGCCACCCTGCATGAAACTGTAGTGTAGTGTAGTTCCCCCTCAGGAGACTGAAAAGATTTGGCATGGGTCCCCAGATCCTCAAATGGTTCTACAGCTGCACCATCGAGAGCATCCTGACAGGTTACATCACCGCCTGGTATGGCAACTGCTCGGCATCTTGACCGTAAGGCGCCACAGAGGGTACTGCGAACGGCCCAGTACATCACTTGTTGTTGCATATAAATGGATCAGAGAGATTCCTACTGCCTGAGCTATGTTGTTGATGTAAATTGAGAAGAGCTTTGGAACTAGGATTGAGCCGTGGAGCCGTGGGGTACTCCCTTAGTGACAGGTAGTGGCTGAGACAGCAGATGTTCTGACTTTATATCCTGCACTATTTTGAGAGAGGTAGTTCGCAAACCAGGCAAAATACCCTTCAGAGACACCAATACAAGAATGGAATCATCTGCCGTTTCGAAAGCTTAGGCCAAGTCAATAAAAATATCTTCACAACATTGCTTTGAATCAATGGTGACATCATTTAGGACCTTTGAGGTTGCAGTGACACATTCATAACCTGAGTGGAAACCAGATTGCATACCAGAGAGAAAACTATACACATCAAGAAAGCCAGTTAGTTGATAATTGACAAGGTTTTTGAAACATTTTTGGATCTACAGGGCAAAATAGAAATTGGCCTATAACAGTTAGGATTAGCTTGTTCTCCTCCTTTAAATAAAGAATGCACCGCTACCTTCCAATCAAATGGGAACCTCCCCAGAAAGAAGAGACAAATTATAAAGGTCAGAGATAGGCTTGGCGTTGATAGAGGCTGCAACCTTAAATAAGAAAGGATCTAAACCATCTGACCAAGAAGGCTTTTTGGGGTCAAATTTAAGGAGCTCCTTTAGCACCTCAGACTCAGTGACTTCCTGCATGGAGAAACATTGTAGCGTGGCAGGGGAAAATAGGGAGGAGCATCGGTGCTTGTCGCATTAGAAAAGGTGGGAAATTAAGAAATTTTGGATGGGCAATGAGGCATGGCTGAGTCAAATAGGAATCCTGAATTAATGAAGTGGTGATTAAAGAGCTCAGCCATGTGCTCCTTGTCAGTAACAACCACATCATCAACATTAAGAGACATGGGCAGCTGTGAGGATGAGGGTTTATTCTCCAGGTCTTTTACCATTTTCTAGAACTTCTTGGGGTTAGACCAACAGAGAGAGAACTGCCTGAATGCACTTATTTCTAATTTTCCAGAACGAGAGCCAGTCACACTGAGTATGGATGTGCTGAGCCTTTCGCGAAATGGAATTCTTGAGGTGGAGTAACTCTGCCAGATCACGGTTGAACCAGGAGCTGAACATATTCTTAATTCTAATGTTCTTTATGGGGGCGTGTATGCTATGAAAACCAATGCAAATATAAATAAATCAAGCTGATTCTAAACCAATTTACAGAGGCAAGGGTATATGATAAATCAGGACAGGTCGTTTCACTGAGCAGCAATTACACAGGCTGTAAAACATTGATCACTAAGGAAGGCTTGCTCATGAAAGTTTTTTAGCAAGCGTCTGTGACAAATCAGGACAGGTCATTTCACTGAGCAGCCATTACGCAGGCTGTAAAACAGTGATCACTAAGGTCATTACAGAAAATACTAGACTGATACCTAACAGGATAAATTGTGAGGATAACATCAAGGATCGTAGCATTTTCTGGGTGTTTGGAGTCATAATTTGTGGGATTGGTAATAATCTGGGAAAGAATCAGGGAGTCCCATTGCTGTAGGACTTCAGGAGAAAGAGAGAGCTTAGGGCAGGTAGGGTACAGGCCGGCAACAGTCAACAAAGAGGTAATTGAAAGTTTAATGCTTAAAACCAGCAAATCAAATTGTTTGGGGACAGACTTAGTGGAGACAACCGAGCACTGAAGGTGATTGCCATTCCACCACCTTTGGTAGATCTGTTTTACCGAAAAAGGTTATAACCAGAAAGGTTAACAGGTTTCTTAACCTTTCTTGGGTAGGGGGCAGTATTTTCACCTCCAGATGAAATGCATGCCCAAAGTTAACTGCCTGTTGCTCAGGCCCAGAAGCTAGACGATGCATATATTTGGTAGATGTGGATAGAAAACACTCTAAAGTTTCTAAAACTGTTACAATAATGTATGTGAGTATAACGGAACTGATATGGCAGGTGAAACCCTGAGGACAAACCGTCCAAGGGAAAAGAAATTGAGGTCATAGGATTTTCCAATTGTTTTCTATGGGAAACCCTATTTATGAAGAACCTGGTTGCAGTTCCTATGACTTCCACTAGATTTGAACAGTCTTTAGAAATTGTTCGATGTTTTTCTTTTGAGAAATGAAGAAGTAGTCCTATTCATTGTAAGTGTCACTCCAGGTGGAATCTACTGTTTTGGTTCACGTGAACTGGAGCGCACTTCACATTGTTTTTATCCGGTATTAGAAACAGTTTATTCCGTCTTAAATTTGTATGATTATTTACGTTTTAGGGTACCTGAGGTTGTTTGAAATGTTTGGACCACGTTTACAGGTAACTTATTAGATACTTTGTAGGCATGTTAGGTGAGTTGAAACCGGTGTATTTCTGAATCAAACACACTAAATAAATTGACATTTTTGGGACATAAAGAAGGACATTATTGAACAAAAGGACCATTTGTGATGTTTCTAGGACATTTTGGAGTGCCAATTGAAGAAGATCATCAAAAGGTAAGGCATTAATTATATCGCTATTTCTGAATTTTGTGGCGCACCTACTTGGTAGAAAAATGATTTTCATGTGTTTGTATGCGGGGCGATGTCCTCAGATAATCGCATGGTTTGCTTTCACTGTAAAGCCTTTTTGAAATCTGACACAGCGGCTGGATTAACAAGAAGTTAAGCTTTATTTTGATGTATTACCCTTGTGATTTTATGAAAGTTAAATATTTATAATTCTGTAGTTTGAATTTCGTGCTCTGCAATTTCATCGGATGTTGGCCAGTTGGGATGCCACAGTCCCACCTGCCCATAATGTTCATTTGTCTACCATAAGTCGTCTCCAACGTCATTTTAAAGAATTTGGCAGTAGATCCAACCTGCCTCACAACCGCAGACCATGTGTATGGCGATGTGTGGGCGAGTGGTTTGCTGATGTCAACGTTGTGAACATAGTGCCCCATCATGGCGGTGGGCTTATGGTATGGGCATTTATCGATGTCAATTTGAATGCACAGAGATACCGTGACAAGATCCATGAGGCCAATTGGCGTGCCATTCATCCTTTGCCGTCACCTCATGTTTCAGCATGATAATGCACGGCCCCACGTCGCAAGGATCTGTACACAATTCCTGGAAACTGAAAATATCCCAGTTATATATATATCCCGGCCTGCATACTCACCAGACATTTCACCCTTTGAGCATGTTTGGGATGCCCTGGATCAACGTGTACAATAGCATGTTCCAGTTCCCGCCAGTATCCAGCAACTTTGCACAGCCATTGAAGAGGAGTGGGACAACATTCTACAGGCCACAATCAAAAGCCTGATCAACTCTATGTGAAGGAGATGTGTCGCGCTGGTTTCCTGATCCATGCCCCTACCATTTTTAAAGGTATCTGTGACCAACAGATGTATATCTGTGTTCTTAGTCATGTGAAATCCATATATTAAGGCCGAATGAATTAATTTAAATTGACTGATTTCCTTATATGAACTGTAACTCAGTAAAATATTTGAAATTGTTGCATGTTGCGTATATAACCATGAAATGCCAACTCCTGTTTACCAAGGTAGCATGATGAGCATTAATTAGCTAGGTATTTAAAAATGTCACTGTTCCATTTGACCTTTGTATTGTGCATGCTGATGTTCATTCAATAACAGATCTATCCGTGAGCTGTCAAATGTCTTAAAAGCTGTCTGGCTTTGGATGTGAGACATACTTCTCACACTTGTTGAGTGCTGTAGGCAAGTTGCTCAAGTTGCAGTAACCGGCTCTTGTCCAAATACTGTTTCTGGTGGAGAACTGCAGGCAGAAGAAGCAGTACAGGCAGCTAATAACAGTGCAGCCACAGGGCCAGTCTTTCCGTTGATACCACTCAGATTATCGTGTTATTTTCTGTATCTTCCTTTGATGTAGGTCCCTAAGCTCAAATGTTCCTTTGATGTACAGTAGGTCCCTAAGCTTAAACTTCCATCCCTTATTACCCACTGTTTTGCTGGAGAATCATACTTTTTCAGATGCAATGTCTTAGCCATCCTGATCAGCTTATCTTTAGCTAGCAGTAAAACGAAAGTAACCGCCAAAAGGCAACATATGACATATGCTGTCCATAGGAATATGACATATGCTGTCCATTGCTCTGCCTATCCTCCTGCCTGTCCCATTACTTTTTAAACACCAATTCTCATGCACATTGTTTTGAGTGAATGAGACATATTGACACATGAAAAAGCAGTGAACCTCTCGGCCTGCCTTTTGATGTCCGTTAGCTGGCAGTATAAGGTAAAAGCACACATGCACAAGATATGTCAGTGCCTTGCATTGAGTTTGAAGAGCTGACTATCCCCTGGCCTCCTTGTGCACTTTGTACCAGATCACCACAAATTTGGGAAGTACTAATTCAGAAATAAATTCTTTCATGCAGAAAAAAAACATAAAGATTAAAAATTATAAAATGCAAATATATTTTTAAATGACTTCTTTTTTCATTAATTCACACAGGGTAGGCATTGCCTACCCATGCTACCTTGACCAGTGTGGGGTTACTCTCCTCAATTGAAGGTTGAATGAGAGATAAAAAAAATGGTTATCAGCTACACCTGATTGTATTGTCCTTTCAGAGCATTTATCTATGTCCTGTTTTCTTCCACTTCAGGTTTATCAAGTCTTCTGTCCGATCCACTGATGGGTGGTAGTCTTACGATCCACCTTCGATAAACCATTTGTAGATGGGCTGCTGCAACATAAACACACAGACACAGGGGTGTACTGAGGCCTACAGTAAGAGCCCCTGGACTTTGTATTGTAAGTGGGTCCTTTAGATGCTCTCTCTCTCTTCTCTTGTGTATTTACTGTGCATGTGGCCAACTATTTCAACACCGTTTCACGCTGGTCTGAGACAAGCAAGACTACTTTTAATACATATACATTTTAACACAGTTTTTATAATATATTTTTCCCATTGTAAAGTGTAGCCTAAAGGCCACAATGGGCAAATGTGCAATGTATTCGATGCTTAAGTACTCTAAAACCATGCTTGTGAAAAACAAAATGCCTCCAACTGTCAAATCAAATCAAATTTTATTTGTCACATACACATGGTTAGCAGATGTTAATGCGAGTGTAGCGAAATGCTTGTGCTTCCAGTTCCGACAGTGCAGTAATAACCAACAAGTAATCTAACTAACAATTCCAAAACTAATATCTTATACACAGTGTAAGGGGATAAAGAATATGTACATAAAGATATGAATGAGTGATGGTGCAGAGCAGCATAGGCAAGATACAGTAGATGGTATCGAGTACAGTATATACTGTGGCAAAGAAGGGGGTCGAGTGGTAAATGGCAGATATGTGAGAGGTGGACTAATAAACGGGCTCTGCCCGATCACTAAAATCGCCACCCCTGTCAGAACTACAGATCACAAAATGGCCGACCACCAAAACTACAAGTCCCAGAAGCAAGGGGAACCATCAGAAGGTGGAGCCAACCCACAGATAAAGGGTCAAGAAATACCAGGAAGAGAAGAAGAGAGTGCTGGAAGGATCTATGAACAATAGAGAAAGAGACAATAGAGATTGGCTGGATTTAGCGTGTATGAGTTGGACTGTTTTGGACTTACCTATTGGCGTTTGAACCTGGACCTACTGAGAACCCGATTCGTGTACCGAACCCTGCTATCCTTGACCTCGCCTACGGCCTGGGTGGACCAGGACGGAGAAACAAACACACAGGTACTGTCCTGTTCGAAAGAACTCTCATTCTTGGGTGATTTGGTGACAGTTTACCACTTAGTTTGTGACAAACGCTCCTAACCTTGAAGAGGTTTGCCACAATACATATGAGATGAATATGTAAACAAAGTGGCATAGTTAAAGTGTCTAGTGATACATGTATTACATAAAGATGCAGTAGATGATATAGAGTACAGTATATACGTATACATATGAGATGAATAATGTAGGGTATGTAAACATTATATTAGGTAGCATTGTTTAAAGTGGCTAGTGATATATTTTACATCCTTTCCCATCAATTCCCATTATTGAAGTGGCTGGAGTTGAGTCAGTGTGTTGGCAGCAGCCACTCAATGTTAATGGTTGCTGTTTAACAGTCTGATGGCCTTTAGATAGAAGCTGTTTTCAGTCTCTCGGTCCCAGCTTTGATGCACCTGTACTGACCTCGCCTTCTGGATGATAGCGGGGTGAACAGGCAGTGGCTCGGGTGGGTGTTGTCCTTGATGATCTTTATGGCCTTCCTGTAACATCGGGTGGTGTAGGTGTCCTGGAGGGCAGGTAGTTTGCCCCCGGTGATACGTTGTGCAGACCTCACTACCCTCTGGAGAGCCTTACGGTTGTGGGCGGAGCAGTTGCCGTACCAGGCGGTGATACAGCCCGCCAGGATGCTCTCGATTGTGCATCTGTAGAAGTTTGTGAGTGTTTTTGGTGACAAGCCGAATTTCTTCAGCCTCCTGAGGTTGAAGAGGCGCTGCTGCGCCTTCTTCACGATGCTGTCTGTGTGAGTGGACCAATTTAGTTTGTCTGTGATGTGTATGCTGAGGAACGTAAAACTTACTACCCTCTCCACTACTGTTCCATCGATGTGGATAGGGGGGTGTTCCCTCTGCTGTTTCCTGAAGTCCACAATCATCTCCTTAGTTTTGTTGACGTTGAGTGTGAGGTTATTGTCCTGACACCACAATCCGAGGGCCCTCACCTCCTCCCTGTAGGCCGTCTCGTTGTTGTTGGTAATCAAGCCTACCACTGTTGTGTCGTCCGCAAACTTGATGATTGAGTTGGAGGCGTGCGTTGCCGCGCAGTCGTGGGTGAACAGGGAGTACAGGAGAGGGCTCAGAACGCACCCTTGTGGGGCCCCAGTGTTGAGGATCAGCGGGGTGGAGATGTTGTTGCCTACCCTCACCACCTGGGGGCGGCCCATCAGGAAGTCCAGTACCCAGTTGCACAGGGCGGGGTCGAGACCCAGGGTCTTGAGCTTGATGACGAGCTTGGAGGGTACTATGGTGTTGAATGCCGAGCTGTAGTCGATGAACAGCATTCTCACATAGGTATTCCTCTTGTCCAGATGGGTTAGGGCAGTGTGCAGTGTGGTTGAGATTGCGTCGTCTGTGGACCTATTTGGGCGGTAAGCAAATTGGAGTGGGTCTAGAGTGTCAGGTAGGGTGGAGGTGATATGGTCCTTGACTAGTCTCTCAAAGCACTTCATGATGACGGAAGTGAGTGCTGCGGGGCGGTAGTCGTTTAGCTCAGTTACCTTAGCTTTCTTTTGAACAGGAACAATGGTGGCCCTCTTGAAGCATGTGGGAACAGCAGACTGGTATAGGGATTGATTGAATATGTCCGTAAACACACCAGCCAGCTGGTCTGTGCATCACTACTGTAAATAAAAACACAGAATATCTAATGCATTCATGAATTAAATCGCTTTAGCCAACATTTTGCGGTTCATCTGATGAAGGTGCACATGGGTATATTTATATAATGAATATGAAATTGGAGGGCAGAAATTATGAAATATTAAAGCATTATACCTCTCACTAAAGGCGTCCGTCATACAAAAGTTATACTTAAATCCGAACTGGTTGGAGATTATAAGAGTATATGGCCATAAATGCTAGATCATTTTTCAAGCTGTTCAAACATTCATAGATGACCAGCAGGATCAAATACTATAAACAGTGTTTAACCTCTTGATGCTATGGGGGCGCTATTTCATTTTTGGATGAAAAACGTTTCCGTTTTAAACAAGATATTTTGTCACAAAAAGATGCACGACTATGCATATAATTGATAGCTTTCGAAAGAAAACACTCTGACGTGTCCAGAACTGCAAAGATATTTTCTGTGCGTGCCCTAGAACGTGAGCTTCAGGCAAAACCAAGATGAGACGGCATCCAGGAAATGAGCAGGATTTTTGAGGCTCTGTTTTCCATTGTCTCCTTATATGGCTGTGAATGCGAGAGGAGTAAGTCTGCCCTTTCTGTCGTTTCCCCAAGGTGTCTGCAGCATTGTGACGTATTTGTAGGCATCATTGGAAGATTGACCATAGGAGACCACATTTACCAGGTGTCCGCCCGGTGTCCTGCGCCGAAATTGGTGCGCAAAAGTCAGCTGCAAGTATTTTTCCATGGAATTTAGAGAAGAATGCAAGCTTCCACGAACGATATATCAATGAAGAGATATGTGAAAAAACACCTTGAGGATTGATTCCAAACAACGTTTGCCATGTTTCGGTCGATATTATGGAGTTAATTCGGAAAAAGTTTGACGTTGTAGGTGACTGAATTTTCGGTTCGTTTCGGTAGCCAAATGCGATGTACAAAACGGAACGATTTCTCCTACACACAGACGCTTTCAGGAAAAACTGCGCATTTGGTATGTAACTGAGAGTCTCCTCATTGAAAACATCCGAAGCTCTTCAAAGGTAAATGATTTTATTTATTTGGTTATCTGGTTTTTGTGAAAATGTTGCGTGCTAAATGCTACTCAAAATGCTAAGCTAGCTTAGCATACTCTTACACAAATTAGTCAATTTATATGGTTCAAAAGCATATTTTGAAAATCTGAGATGACAGTGTTGTTAAGAAAAGGCTAAGTTTGAGAGCAGGCGCATTATTTTCATTTTATTTGCTTTTTTCAGAAATCGTTAACGTTGCGTTATGCTAATGAGCCTGAGGCTTTAGTCACGATCCCGGATCCGGGATGGGGAGTTTCAACAGGTTAAAGAGGGTGCAGCCGGTCAGCACTTTAAGAGTAAATGTCAGTTGGCTTTTCAAAGCCGAGTATTCAGAGGTCAAAAGATAATTTTTAAAAGCCAACCGTTATTTTGTATTTTTTTGTACCATCATCTTTGAAATGCAAGAGAAAGGCCATAATGTCTTATTCCAGCCCAGCTGCAATTTAGATTTTGGCCACTAGATGGCATCAGTGTATGTGCAAAGTTTTAGACTGATCCAATGAACCAATGCATTTCTGTTCAAAATGTTGCATCAAGACTGCCCAAATGTGCCTAATTTGTATATTAATAACTTTTCATGTTGAAAATTGTGCACTCTCCTGAAACAATAGCATGGTATTCTTTCACTGTAATAGCTACTGTAAATTGTACATTGCAGTTAGATTAACACGAATTTAAGGTTTCTGCCAACATCAGATATGTCAATCTCCGTTTGGGTATTGGTTAGCCTACAATTAGGGTGTGGAAATGTTAGGATTATTTTGCTCTTAATAGTCTACTCCCGACCGGTCACGTTGTACAGCATCATATTTTCCTACCAGAAACCCTACTTTTCTTAAAATCAATCCCATATGCTATGTTCTTACAAAAAACGTTTTAAATTCTCTAGTACAGCCAATATTAAAATATGTAAAGGCTTCTCAAAGATACCCTCTGGGGGTCAAACTAGCACTAACCAGCATTAATGGCAGCAATGGCTGACACTTAAATAACGTGCCATAGAATTCTGAGGCAGCCCGCAAGGTGTTCTGCAATACAATGCAACTTTTAACGGAAGAACCACTGTACATCGCTGCAATAAGCTAGAGTACAGGGTACCTACAGTACAGTACAGTTCATAACACTAAGACAGCGTAAAAAAAACTTTTTAGCCCCTATGTTATTCCTTCCCTCTCTCAGTAAGAGTAAACCGAGCCAATAACCCCCCATTTCTCTACCATTCCACTTCCCTCTCCCTCCTACCAGATGGAGGCTCCATGTGAAGCTTAACTAATCACAAACATGTAAATAATGCAAGTCACTGGCTGAGAGAGGCTGTTCACACCAGAGGGTCCTTTAGGCCTACTGCCCTGCATCAGTCAGCCCACTGTGTCCAACATGGAGGATGATTAAATGATTTACATATTGATAGAGGTCATTGTTCTGATGGGGTAATCAAATATGTGGCAGTAAATATTCATTGTAAAACATGCAATAGTAGTGGGCTCTGGGCAAAAGTACTGCACTACATAGGTAAAAGGGTGTCATGTGGGATGCAACCAGAGTGCTTCATGTTCAAAGGAGCACCTATTTGATTAGGCTGTGCCCAAAGGCTATCATCAGACAGCTAGAACGTGAATTATTAGATTAATCAGAATTCTGACATAACGGAATACCTAAATTCTTGTCTGAATGGAATGGAACTCTGCTGCAGTTCCATCTCCCCTGATTGGCATGTATCCAAGGCTTTAGGTGGTTACCCAGAAACCTGAAAGAAATTATCTCTAAAATACATATCATTAACTTCATCTTTCGGTGGTGCCTGAAACTCATAGACTTCCCCTTCAAAGGAAATGCCACTGATAGAGAGGCTTATGTCGAAGAGTGTTCTATTGATTGCAGAAGATGGGTAGCACTTTATTTGGATAGTCCGTCTGTAAATGTTCTACAGACTAAGTAACATTTCAACTATCTTCTAGCCCTAACCCTTATCCTAACCTTAAACTTAACTTTAACACTTACCCTAACCTTTATTCTTAACCTAACACTAACTGTTACCTCAGAAAGCAGTTGGTTATCAACAGATGGTTTGTTTTTAATTTTAGTAACTCAGACTATCCAAATAAAGTGTGACCCAGCTCTACATATGTGGTCACAACCACTTTACATGAATTCCCTTCCAAACTACTACTATTTGTATAATTATTACTTTTAGCTCTGTGAATGGACACTGGGAAGGCACACTGGGAAGGCATTGGATTGATGCCCTGTACCATATGTTTCCCTAAACAAAATGACAGAATACCAATATGGCAAATTAAATCACAAATTCAATCTACATATTCTAATAAAAAAACCTTTCCACGAGTAGCAAAGTGATCCATGTTCCAGCCAATGAGTAGAATGAATCACAATTGTTGGTATTGCCTGTAGCAATCAATGGACCTGCTTAGAACTGAATATAAAACTCAGGAATGAACCTTCCCCCAATATTGACCAATCTCTATTTATAAAGTCTGTATTTGTTAGTGTTGAAGAAGAAGAAGAATGACCCAGGTAGGAAGAAATCTTTTGAAGGATGATGTTTTGGTTCAAGGACGACACGCCGATAGAGGGCAAGTAATAGCTCCTTTGAAAATGAAGCACTCTGGTTGTATCCCACATGGCACCCTTTTACCTATGTAGTGCAGTACTTTTGCCCAGGGCCCACTACTATTGTAATACTCTCTATCGGAACCACGTAGGGAATAGCGTGCCATTTGGGATGCAGACACTCTCTCTTTGGAAGAAAATAGGATGTCGCCATCCTTGAGAAAGACCAGTAGCTTGAGGTTGATTGGACTCTCTCTCGAGGCAGATGGAAAAATGTCCTTTGAAGCAGCAAAGACGTAAAGAGTAACAGTGGCTAGAAAGTCAAAAGAGGAAGATGCAAACATTTGAGAAAAATAAGTTAGCCGCCACCAAGGGTCTCTTCAGAGTCCCCGAGTCAAAAACAAATTCCCGGCAACGCACAGTATTATACAGAGTCATAATTGCTCCCTTCCATCTCCAATTACTCAAGCAAAAAACATAATGGCCTTACATTATTTTATTAAACAACATCTTATGGAATGGCGGGAACTGTGAGGAGACACACACAGTGTAATGAATACTCAGGGAGAAATAGGTGTAGATTCACACGCATAGCGCGGCAGATGTCAGAAGGCAGGAATCGTGGTCACAGGCAGGCAATGGTCAAACACAGGTAGGCAGTCAAAAACAAACAATACCTCACAACCATACAATCAGAAAGAACTGAACTAAATAGGGAGCTGATGAGACCAGGTGAGAAACTAACACAGGTGAACTCAATGAACAAAAATGAAAGACAGGGCTACGTTCCAGAACACAAAGAAACAGGGCTACGTTCAAGAACACAAAGAAAAAGAACACAAGGTTGACGAAGAAAAGAAAAGCGACTAAGAAAAGAAAGGCAGAACCTTACACACAGACACTCAAAAACACACATAATTATTTTTGTTGTTTTATTGTTTGTATATCATTGTATTTTACATTTGTGTGACTGTCCTTGTCTATCTGTTTTGTTACTTGTCAGGTTTTGTGATTTGTTATGGACCCCCAGGAGGAGTAGCTGCTGCTTCTGCAAAAGCTAAAATGGGGATCCAAATAAACATCTATAGATGTAAAGTTGAGCCATAGTTAGATGTTAATGTTCATGTTATAATTACACACACCTGCAGCATTCTGAACTACATTCAATGAACTGGGCGCAACAATTATGTCCCCCTTTCCAAGTTCTCAATGGGTAATCAACAAAAAGAGCACAGAGGTACATGGTGAATGAATAGTAGTTTAACAGTTTGCTGGTCAGAAAATAGTCTTCAAAATATGTCACGGAAGTTTCACAGAAGGTGTTTAAAAGCATCCTTAAATGATAGCATCATTAAACGATACGCATGCATTAAAGACGTAACTGAAATCCAGACAAAGTGTAATTCCTAAGTGAATGTATAGATTCGGTGCTACTTGGGTGTTTTGCTTGGGAAATAGGACATGAATGTTTGATATGAAGAACGTTTTTACTGTATGTGAAGATATAAGACCTGTTCAGACCTCTGTGATGACATAACAATACACTTATCATGCAAAACTGTGTTTTTGTTGTCCTATTTTGGTGGGCTGCATTTCTTGGCTGCCTCCCCAAAAAAGTGAGCAACCGATGGAGAGTACCAGAAAATATGATCTATTGATTCTGTTGCCCCGTGGCAGAGTAAGCACAAGGCTGACTGTTCTCATTCAAATCAAATCAAATTTTATTTGTCACATACACATGGTTAGCAGATGTTAATGCGAGTGTAGCGAAATGCTTGTGCTTCTAGTTCCGACAATGCAGTAATAACCAACAAGTAATCTAGCTAACAATTCCAAAACTACTACCTTATAGACACAAGTGTAAGGGGATAAAGAATATGTACATAAAGATATATGAATGAGTGATGGTACAGAGCGGCATAGGCAAGATACAGTAGATGGTACAGTATATACATATGAGATGAGTATGTAAACAAAGTGGCATAGTTAAAGTGGCTAGTGATACATGTATTACATAAAGATGCAGTAGATGATATGAGTATATACGTATACATATGAGATGAATAATGTAGGGTATGTAAACATTATATTAGGTAGCATTGTTTAAAGTGGCTAGTGATATATTTTACATCATTTCCCATCAATTCCCATTATTAAAGTGGCTGGAGTTGAGTCAGTGTGTTGGCAGCAGCCACTCAATGTTAGTGGTGGCTGTTTTACAGTCTGATGGCCTTGAGATAGAAGTTGTTTTTCAGTCTCTCGGTCCCAGCTTTGATGCATGTACTGACCTCGCCTTCTGGATGATAGCGGGGTGAACAGGCAGTGGCTCGGGTGGTTGTTGTCCTTGATGATCTTTATGGCCTTCCTGTGACATTGGGTGGTGTAGGTGTCCTGGAGGGCAGGTAGTTTGCCCCCGGTGATGCGTTGTGCAGACCTCACTACCCTCTGGAGAGCCTTACGGTTGTGGGCGGAGCAGTTGCCGTACCAGGCGGTGATACAGCCCGACAGGATGCTCTCTGTAGAAGTTTGTGAGTGCTTTTGGTGACAAGCTGAATTTCTTCAGCCTCCTGAGGTTGAAGAGGCGCTGCTGCGCCGCCTTCACGATGCTGTCTGTGTGGGTATACCAATTCAGTTCAGTTTGTCTGTGATGTGTACGCCGAGGAACTTACTACCCTCTCCACTACTGTTCCATAGATGTGGATAGGGGGGTGTTCCCTCTGCTGTTTCCTGAAGTCCACAATCATCTCCTTAGTTTTGTTGATGTTGAGTGTGAGGTTATTGTCCTGACACCACACTCCGAGGGCCCTCACCTCCTCCCTGTAGGCCGTCTCGTCGTTGTTGCTAATCAAGCCTACCACTGTTGTGTCGTCCGCAAACTTGATGATTGAGTTGGAGGCGTGCGTGGCCACGCAGTCGTGGGTGAACAGGGAGTACAGGAGAGGGCTCAGAACGCACCCTTGTGGAGGCCCCAGTGTTGAGGATCAGCGGGGTGGACATGTTGTTGCCTACCCTCACCACCTGGGGGCGGCCCGTGAGGAAGTCCAGTACCCAGTTGCACAGGGCGGGGTCGAGACCCAGGGTCTTGAGCTTGATGACGAGCTTGGAGGGCACTATGGTGTTAAATGCCGAGCTGTAGTCTCTCAAAGCACTTCATGATGACGGAAGTAAGTGCTACGGGGCGGTAGTCGTTTAGCTCAGTTACCTTAGCTTTCTTGGGAACAGGAACAATGGTGGCCCTCTTGAAGCATGTGGGAACAACAGACTGGGATAGGGATTGATTAAATATGTCCGTAAACACACCAGCCAGCTGGTCTGCGCATGCTCTGAGGGCGCGGCTGGGGATGCCGTCTGGGCCTGCTACCTTGCGAGGGTTAACACATTTAAATGTTTTCCTCACGTCGGCTGCAGTGAAAGAGAGTCCGCATGTTTTGGTTGCGGGCCGTATCAGTGGCACTGTATTGTCCTCAAAGCGAGCAAAAAAGTTACAGTGCCTTGCGAAAGTATTCGGCCGCCTTGAACTTTGCGACCTTTTGCCACATTTCAGGCTTCAAACATAAAGATATAAAACTGTATTTTTTGTGAAGAATCAACAACAAGTGGGACACAATCATGAAGTGGAACGACATTTATTGGATATTTCAACATTTTTTAACAAATCAAAAACGTTATTCTAACACCTGGATATAAAAACGCCATTCTAACACCTGGATATGTTACTTTTTTAACAAATCAAAAACTGAAAAATTGGGCGTGCAAAATTATTCAGCCCCCTTAAGTTAATACTTTGTAGCGCCACCTTTTGCTGCGATTACAGCTGTAAGTCGCTTGGGGTATGTCTCTATCAGTTTTGCACATCGAGAGACTGAAATTTTTTCCCATTCCTCCTTGCAAAACAGCTCGAGCTCAGTGAGGTTGGATGGAGAGCATTTGTGAACAGCAGTTTTCAGTTCTTTCCACAGATTCTCGATTGATTCAGGTCTGGACTTTGACTTGGCCATTCTAACTCCTGGATATGTTTATTTTCGAACCATTCCATTGTAGATTTTGCATTATGTTTTGGATCATTGTCTTGTTGGAAGACAAATCTCCGTCCCAGTCTCAGGTCTTTTGCAGACTCCATCAGGTTTTCTTCCAGAATGGTCCTGTATTTGGCTCCATCCATCTTCCCATCAATTTTAACCATCTTCCCTGTCCCTGCTGAAGAAAAGCAGGCCCAAACCATGATGCTGCCACCACCATGTTTGACAGTGGGTATGGTGTGTTCAGGGTGATGAGCTGTGTTGCTTTTACGCCAAACATAACGTTTTGCATTGTTGCCAAAAAGTTCAATTTTGGTTTCATCTGACCAGAGCACCTTCTTCCACATGTTTGGTGTGTCTCCCAGGTGGCTTGTGGCAAACTTTAAACAGCACTTTTTATGGATATCTTTAAGAAATGGCTGTATTCTTGCCACTCTTCCATAAAGGCCAGATTTGTGCAATATACGACTGATTGTTGTCCTATGGACAGAGTCTCCCACCTCAGCTGTAGATCTCTGCAGTTCATCCAGAGTGATCATGGGCCTCTTGGCTGCATCTCTGATCAGTCTTCTCCTTTTATGAGCTGAAAGTTTAGAGGGACTGCCAGGTCTTGGTAGATTTGCAGTGGTCTGATACTCCTTCCATTTCAATATTATCGCTTGCACAGTGCTCCTTGGGATGTTTAAAGCTTGGGAAATCTTTTTGTATCCAAATCCGGCTTTAAACTTCTTCACAACAGTATCTCGGACCTGCCTGGTGTGTTCCTTGTTCTTCATGATGCTCTCTGCGCTTTTAACGGACCTCTGAGACTATCACAGTACAGGTGCATTTATACGGAGACTTGATTACACACAGGTGGATTGTATTTATCATCATTAGACATTTGGGTCAACATTGGATCATTCAGAGATCCTCACTGAACTTCTGGAGAGAGTTTGCTGCATGGAAAGTAAATGGGCTGAATAATTTTGCACGCCCAATTATTCAGTTTTTGATTTGTTAAAAAAGTTTGAAATATCCAATAAATGTCGTTCCACTTCATGATTGTGTCCCACATGTTGTTGATTCTTCACAAAAAAAATACAGTTCTATATCTTTATGTTTGAAGCCTGAAATGTGGCAAAAGGTCGCAAAGTTCAAGGGGGCCGAATACTTTCGCAAGGCACTGTAAGTGTCTTATATCAGCTGAAAGCTTAAATTCTTGTTAATTTAACGCCACTGTTCAATTTTCAGTAGCTCTTACTGCGGAAAAAAATGCCATGTTATTGTTTGAGGAGAGCTCCTAACAACAAAAAACCTTTTTAACCGCGACAACAAAAAACCTTTTTAACCGCGATAGGTTTGATGAATTCACCTCTGGTGGTGAAATGTGTACTTACATTCTAAAATCTTGCTCTGATTTATCATCAAAAGGGTCCCAGAGATAACCTGAAGCATCGTTTTGTTAGATAAAATAATTTTTCAAGTCCTAAAAAAGTCCATATAGCATGCACGATCGATTTTGTATTTCCAATCATTCAATTTGCCATGAAAGGAATCTGTGAAAATCTCACCCTAAACGTTATTTCAATGAGTTAAATCATATTTGTATGTATTCTGCAGATATCCTAAAACGTAACAAGACTTCACTATATCAATAGGGGTGTAGTATATCCTATAGAACACCATATGTGGTCAGAGAGCCAACCCTCCATGGCACGCCGATGACGCGGCTGGTCTTCACTTGAACGACTATAACTTTGTCAAATAAGCACCAATTGGGGTCAAACAAAGCTAGCTAGATAACCAATGAGATGGGCTTTATGGGAGTATCCGGAAACCATGTATCTGATGTAAAATATAGCTACTAACCTTGTACGACAGCATGCCTTTTCATTTCGGACAAAAAATTAAGAATATTCAGACTTATGAAGTTATGAAAACTGATTGTTTTGCAAATGTTGAACTCTTACCGTAGGCCTCAGTACACCCCCTGTGTCTGCGTGTTTATGTTGCAGCAGCCCATCTACAAATGGTTTATCGAAGGTGGATCATATGACTACCACCCATCAGTGGATCGGACAGAGGACTTGATAAATCTGTGATACAATTGTTCACTTGGCTATCCGTCACCTGAAGTGGAAGAAAACAGGACATAGATAAATGCTCTGAAAGGACAATACAATCAGGTGTATTGATAACCATTTTTCTCTCTCACTCAACCTTCAATTGAGAAGAGTAACCTCACACTAGTGATGTGTGGTCAAGGTAGCCTGGGTCGACAATGCTCAGAGGAGCTACAGGCAGTTAGATTTGGGTATGTCATTTAGGCGAAAATTGAAAAAAAAGGGGCTATCCCTAAGAATTTTAAAGCCACTAGTAAGGGGTTTTGAAAGACACCCACCATGGATGCACACTAGGTTTGCCTCCAAAAGACAAACAAAGATAAACCTACAACATCTTAAGATAGGCAGTAAAAAGAATATGGGATGTGGCAACCCGCTCAAACAGAGTAAAATATACATCCACCTCCTTTTCATTGAAAGGCATTGCAAGTTGGCTGTTCCAACCAAGATCAAACTGTTGAGGGTGGCCTAATTTGTTTTGGAGTATTTCCAGATCTATCTCCCTTTGTCGTGCTTCCAGCTCCATCTCTTTCAATCAAATGACATGCACACATTCTTCTTGTTCTAGTCTGGCTGCACTCTCTCGTTTTTGTTCTCTTTCCCTGTACTCAAGCTTCAATTTTTGTTGCTCCAACTTTGCCTTTAGTTCTAGCTCCCTCAGTTGCACGTCTACAGGATGTACATCAACCTCCCTTTCCGGAAGGTTTTCCTTCTCCACCAAAGCAGCACCGATCAACTCTTTGACTTCCGCTTTTGGATAGTCAGATGCCACCTTGATGTCGTAATGATGAACAAATGTGCCTTTGTACATTTATCAAGCATCTTCCATGTAAGTTTTCCACAAATGCTTCCAACTTGAAGTCCATGGTTTTATTTATCTTCAAGGAATACCTAGGATAGGATAAGTAATCCTTCTCACCCCCCCCCCTAAATGATTTAGATGCACTATTGTAAAGTGGCTGTTCCACTGGATGTCAGAAGGTGAATTCTCCAATTTGTAAGTCGCTCTGGATAAGAGCGTCTGCTAAATGACTTAAATGTAAATGTAAATGTATTTGAATGACTCCGGCTGAATATGTCAGTAAATGTAAGCAAAACAAAGTAGTTTGTGACGAATGCTCTGGATAACAGGTAAACAGCCTAGCTAACCAGCTCTGCTAGGGTGAGTAAAATGGTCAGAGTGAGGTGTTCTCATTTGTGTCTGAAAGTAGCTAGCTAGCAAGCTAGTCAACTTTAGCCAGTTGCCTTGGAGGCTTGGTCTGCCTCCTGTGTCTGCATCTGGGTCTCGCCCTGTGTCATTATATTAGTAGTGGTTTCTTTATAGCAATTCAACCATGAAGGCCTGATTCACACGGTCTCCTCTGAGGAGTTGATTTTGAGATGTGTTTGTTTCTTGAACTTTGTAAAGCATTTATTTGGGCTTCAATTTCTGAGGCCTGGAACTATAATGAAGTTATCCTCTGCAGCAGAGGTAACTCCGGGTCTTCCATTCCTGTGGCGGTCTTCATTAGAGCCAGTTTAATCATAGCGCTTAATTGTTTTTGCGACTGCACTTGAAGAAACTTTCAAAGTTCTTGAAATGTTCCATATTGACTAACCTTCATGTCACGCCCTGGCCTTAGAGAGCCTTTTTATGTCTCTATTTGATTTGGTTAGGTTGTGATTTGGGATGGGAATTCTATCTTTTGTTTTTTATGATTTTGTGTTTCTATGTTTTGGCCGGGTATGGTTCTCAATCAGGGAAAGCTGTCTATTTTTGGGGTGGCAGTGTAGCCTAGTGGTTAGAGAATTGGACTAGTAACCGAAAGGTTGCAAGTTCAAATCCCCGAGCTGACAAGGTTCAAAATCTGTCGTTCTGCCCCTGAACAGGCAGTTAACCCACTGTTCCTAGGCCGTCATTGAAAATAAGAATTTGTTCTTAACTGACTTGCCTAGTAAATTAAATAAAAAATACAGAGGTAGCCCTTTTTCCCTCCTTTCGTTGTGGGTAGTTAACATTGTTTGTGGCACATAGCCCTTAAGCTTCACTGTTGTTCTGTATTGTTTATTGATTTTGTCAGCGTCATCCTAAATAAAAGGAATATGTACGCTCACCACCTGTGCTTTGGTCCTCTTCATTCAACGGCCGTGACACTTCACGTCTTAAAGTAATGATGGACTGTCATTTCTCTTTGCTTATTTGAGCTGTTCTTGCCGTAATATGGACTTGGTATTTTACTATCTTCCTTATGCCCCCCTACCTTGTCACAACACACTGATTGGCTCAAACACATTAAGAAATTCCACAAAATAACTTTTAACTTTTAAGAAGGCACACCTGTTAATTGAAATGCATTCCAGATGACTACCTCATGAAGCTGGTTGAGAGAATGCCAAGAGTGTGCAAAGCTGTCATCAAAGTAAAGGGTGGCTATTTCAAGAATCTCAAATATAAAACATAATTTTTATTTGTTTAACACTTTTATGGTTACTACATGATTCCATGATATGTGTTATGTCAGGGTTTTCCCCCGTCTGACAGAAACCAATTGTCAAGACTGTCAAGTCCTGACCATAGAGAGCCCTTATTTTATATGGTAGAGTAGGTCAGGGCATGACTGGGGGGTTTTCTAGTTATTATTTTCTATGTGGGGTTCTAGTTTAGTTTTTCTATGTTGGTGTTTGGTATGATTCCAGTTAGAGGCAGCTGGCTATCGTTGTCTCTAATTGGGGATCATATTTAAGTAGCATTTTTTCCACCTGTGATTTATGGGATATTGTTTTGAGTTTGTGTATGTTACACCTCTTAGTTTGTTTCGTTGTTTCTTTGTTGTTTTGTGCGTTTTTAATAAATAATATGTGGAAACCATATCGCGCTGCAGCCTTGTCCGATAATTATTCCATCGATTGTGACATTGGCAACAGAATATTTGTTGATAATATTATACTTCCTCATTCAAAATATCAATTGGAGAGACATTTGTAAAAAAAAAAAAAAAATGTGAAAAATGTTATTTTTGTTTGTTTCTATATTGAAGGTTTAGGAAAAACTTTGTGCATGGTTTGTCATTCTCCATCAGATTTGCTCAAGGTTTTTTAAATAAAAGAAACCTAATCTTTCCTGAATAAGTTCCTCAAACTCCTGTTTACATGCTTCTGCATTACATATATTACATACATTACATTACATTACATACAAGTCTTTTGTCCGTGAAGCAATACTGTTTCAGTTTTTGGGATGAAAATGTATTTCAGTGGCCTCAAAAGGCACATTTAAAGGGATCCCATATGATAGTGGGTCTGCTGAACCTGTATTGTGCAAGAAAAAGTCTGTTATAATATTCCTTTTTTTGTTAAGAAAGTAGTGTCAGTGAAACTCTGGTTAAATTTCCAATATCCCTGTCCTTGGTTGATGATCTGATCACAATCAATCATCAATCAATACTTTATTCACTTTTGGCACCATAGAAAGGGATACCAGAAAATAATCAATCCGACTAGCTTGATTAAGCCTCCTTAAAGTACAGTGCATGCGGAAAGTATTCAGACCTCTTGACTTTTTCCACATTTTGTTACGTTACAGCCTTACTCTATAATTGATGAAATAAATGTTTTTCCTCATCCATCTACACACAACACCCAATAATGACAAAGCCAAAACAGGTTTTTGAAATACAGAAAAAGCTTATTTACAAAAGTATTTAGATCCTTTGCTATGAGACTCGAAATTGAGCTGCATTCTGTTTCCATTGATCATCCTTGAGATGTTTCTACAAATTGATTGGAGTCCACCTGTGGTAAATTCAATTGATTGGACATGATTTGGAAAGGCACACAGTTGATAGTGCATGTCAGAGCAAAAACTAAGCTTTGAGGTTGAAGGAATTGTTTGTAGAGCTCTGAGACAAGATTGTGTCAAGGCACAGATCTGGGGAAGGGTACCAAAATATTTCTGCAGCATTGAAGTTCCCCAAGAACACCGTGGCCTCCATCATTATTAAATGGAAGAAGTTTGGAACCATCAAGACCCTTCCTAGAGCTGGCCGCCCGGCCGAAGTGAGCAATCTGGGGAGAAGGGCCTTTGTCAGGAAGGTGACCAAGAACCCGATGGTCACTATGATAGAGCTCCAGAGTTCCTCTGTGGAGATGGGAGAACCTTCTAGAAGGAGAACCATCTGATTGATCCTGATCAAACATCTCTGGAGAGACCTGAAAATAGATGTGCAGCAATGCTCCCCATCCAAACTGACAGAGCTTGAGAGGATCTGCAGGGAAGAATGGGAGAAACTCCCCAAATACAGCTGTGCCAAGCTTGTAGCGTCAAAGCCAAGAAGACTCAAGGCAGTAATTGCTGCTAAAGGTGCTTCAACAAAGTACTGAGTAAAAGGGTCTGAATACTTTCCGTTATCTTTTTTTTTATTACACATATTACACATTTAATACATTTTAGAATAAGGCTGGAACGTAACAAAATGTGGTATTAATACTTTCCAAATGCACTGTATATTGTATGAAATCCAGGTTTTAAGCCTCCAGATACCAGTCAATTCCAACATGTGCATAACAGTTGTGATCTCTTCGGGTGCAAGATGGTGATAGTTGGTAGTATGACGCCTTTACGGTCTACTGACATACTTCAAACTGTGTTGCAGTTCCCTACCATTATAATATAGTTATTGTATCTCGGAGACTAGTTTGATTATTATAAACATTTTCAAATATTTTTTGGTCCATATACTGTAGATTTATGAGCAATATCGGTTTATCCTCAAATCGTATATTCAATGCAATCCATCTTCCTTGAAGATCTATTTTAACGGATTGAACCTAAAGATCTGGAGTTTTTTAATAGGATTATTACACCTTTTAAATTCCTTAGCCCATGACAGAAATATATTTTACCATCCCCCTGTTATTCCCAGGCCACTTCACTTTTTAAGTCATGCACCCCTCCATCCTTGACTTTTCCGAAATAAGTCTAAGTAACACACTGCTGTTAGAATCTTAATTTCACAAACAAATCTGGAGTTAAAACCAATTTAACTCACTTCTTCAAGATTGGTGAGTCCCCTGCAGGACGGTTGAGCTAACATAGGCTATTGCGATTAGCATGAGGTTGTAAGTAACAAGAAAATGTCCCAGGACATAGACATATCTTATATTTGCAGAAAGCTTACATTCTTGTTCATCTAACTGCACTGTCCAATTTACAGTAGCTACTACAGTGAAATAATACCATGCTAGTGTTTAAGGAGAGTGCAGTTTTGAACATAAAGTGTTTAATAAACAAATTAGGCACATTTGGGCAGTCTTGATACAGAAATGCAATGGTTCATTGGATCAGTCTGAAACTTTTCACGGACACTGTCATCTAGTGGCCAAAATCTAAATTAAACCTGGGCATACATAATACATGATGGCCTTTCTCTTGCATTTCAAAGATGATGGTACAAAAAAAATAATACAAAACAATGGTTGTTTTTTTCTTTGTATTATCTTTTACCAGATCTAATGTGATATATTCTCCTACATTCCTTTAGCATTCCCACTAATGTCAAAGTGTTCGCTTTCAAATGGTACCAAGAATATGAATATCCTTGCTTCAGGGCCTAAGCTACAGGCAGTTAGATTTGGGTATATCATTTAGGCGAAAATTGAAAAAAAAGGGTCCGATCCTTAAGGACCATTCATGTTTTGAATTGTTTTCCCCGTTGTCCCTCCTTCCCCCGATAGTAGGGCCTGCTCCGTTCCTTCTCCCAACAGTGGAAGGTGCCATGCCCAGTTCATAATCAGCTCGATAATTGATTCGAAACTGAACCTAAACCATACCGAAAAAAACGTCACATATAAACTCAGAAAAAAATAAACGTTCTCTCACTATCAACTGCATTTATTTTCAACTTAACACGTGTCAATATTTGGTTGAACATAACAGAATTCAACAAGTGAGACATAAACTGGACAAGTTCCACAGACATGTGACTAACAGAAATTGAATGTGTCCCTGAACAAAGGAGGGGGGTCAAAATCAAAAGTAACACCAGCTTTGGTCACCAGCTGCATTAAGTACCGAAGTGCATCTCCTCTTCATGGACTGCACCGGATTTGCCAGCTCTTGATGTGAGATGTTACCCCACTCTTCCACCAAGGCACTTGCAAGTTCCCAGACATTTCTGGGGGGAATGGCCCTAGCCATTGTACCACATGAGGGAGGATGTCTTCCCTGTAACACACAACATTGAGATTGCCTGCAATTTTAATTTTATTTGACCTTTATTTAACTAGACAAGTCAGTTAAGAACAAATTCTTATTTTCAATGACGACCTAGGAACAGTGGGTTAACTGCCTATTCAGTGGCAGAATGACAGCAATGACAACAAGTTCAGTCCAATGATGCTGTGACACACCGTTCCAGATCATGACGGAACCTCCACCTCCAAATTGATCCCGCTCCAGAGTACAGGCCTCGGTGTAATGCTCATTCCTTCGACGATGAATGAGAATCCGTCCATCACCCCTGGTGAGACAAAAACTGCATCTTGTCAGTGAAGAGCACGTTTTGCCAGGCCTACAAGCCCTCAGTCAAGCCTCTCTCAGCCTATTATCGACAGTCAGCAATGATGGAGGGATTGTGCATTCCTGGTGTAACTCGGGCAATTGTTGTTGTCATCCTGTACAGAAACAATACAGACATTGCAATTTTTTGCCCTGGCCACAGCTGCAGTCCTCATGCCTCCTTGCAGCATGCCTAAGGCACGTTCACGCAGATGAGCAGGGACCCGTGGCATCTTTCTTTTGGTGTTTTTCAGAGTCAGTAGAAAGGCCTCTTTAGTGTCCTAAGTTTGCATAACTGTGACCTTAATTGCATACTGCCTGTAAGCTGTTAGTGTCTTAACAACCATTCCACAGGTGCATGTTCATTATTTTTTTATGGTTCATTGAACAACAAGCAGGTGAAACAGTGTTTAAACCCTTTACAATGACGATCTGTGAAGTTATTTGGATTTTTACGAATTATCTTTGAAATAAGGATCCTGAAAAAGGGACATTACTTTACATGTGTAAGTGTGGAGTTGAGGTAGTGCTTAAAAAATAATGTTGCACACAGAGTGAGCATGCAACTTGTTAAGCAAATGTTTACTCCCGAACTTATTTAAGCTTGCGATAACAAAGGAGTTGAATAGTTATTGACTCAAGACATTTCAGCTCTTCATTTTTAATTAATTTGTTTAAAAAAAATCTAAAACCATAATTCCACTTTGACATTATATGGTATAGGCCAGTGACATAAAATCAAAATTCAGGCTGTAACAGAAAAATGTGGAAAAAGTCAAGGGTTGTGAATACTTTCTGAAGGCACGTAATTGTTCCATACTTTCAAATATTGTAACAGTTATAAGTGATATATAACAATGTGTACCTACACCATAATAATGTCTTAAGCTTCTTGCATTAATGTACAATATTAGAAGATAAGGTATTCTGCCTCCATGTTAGATTTTATTCACTAGGGATCACCACTGCCTGGCAAGGTATTTTGTGGAGAGCTACACTGGCTGTTGAGAAAGTGAGAGAGTGAGCGAGTGAAAGAGTGTGAGAGAGGCAGAATAGAGCATCAGTGCACTCACATTACGTAACTCAAACTGTAAGACTTTCAACATCATACAGTATTTGATGCAACTTTCTTTCTGAGGAGACTTGTGTCACTTTACTTACTCTTTAACCAAAGGATAGTAAATGCAAGCCGGTATTATGACACACCTAATGAAGGATTTTCGTTCATGTTTTCAGTTAAAAAGGTAAACATGCATAGAGTTACTCAAAGCTCTGGATCAATCTGCTGTAACAAAGTTATAAACAAAACGTTTTCTCTGGTCGTCAAAATATTACATTGAAGCAGAATAATGTAATAATTATGATGATTTTCTTTTGTATAATGTTTTGTTTACATTAAAAAATTTCATAAGAAAACACATCAATTGCATATGCATAAGATAAAGGACATCTGACGCACACTTAGCTATACTGTAATGGGTAACAGTGAAGCCAAAACTACAGTACAGCGATAAAATGTCAAAGGCATGATTAACACATGGGACAAGACCATTAATCATCACCCCCCCGACACCGGTCTCGAGGACGTCGGGAGCGGTGGTTGCCGCTGCCGAAGTTGCGGCTGCATCGGATGGACCAGTAGCAGTGGCGTCAGATGGACAAGTTCTAGCGGCGTCGGACAGGCCAGTTGTGGCAACGTTGGACGACCCAGTTGCAGCTGCCGAAGTTGCGGCGGCGCCGGACGGACCATTCGCAGCCACCAATTGTGCAAGTTCTCCCACTTAAAAAGATGAGAGAGGCCTGTAATCTTCATCATAGGTACACTTCAACTATGACAGACAAAATGAGAAAACAAATCCAGAAAATCACATTGTAGGATTTTTTATGAATTTATTTGCAAATTATGGTGGAAAATAAGTATTTGGTCACCTACAAACAAGCAATATTTCTGGCTCTCACAGACCTGTACCTTCTTCTTTAAGAGGCTCCTCTGTCCTCCATTCGTTACCTGTATTAATAGCACCTATTTGAACTTGTTATCAGTATAAAAGACATCTGTCCACAACCTCAACTCCAAACTTCACTATGGCCAAGACCAAAGAGCTGTCAAAGGACACCAGAAACAAATTTGTAGACCTGCACCAGGCTGGGAAGACTGAATCTGCAATAGGTAAGCAGCTTGGTTTGAAGAAATCAACTGTCGGAGCAATTATTAGGAAATGGAAGACATACAAGACCACTGATAATTTCCCTCGATCTGGGGCTCCACGCAAGATCTCACCCCGTGGGGTCAAAATGATCACAAGAACAGTGAGCAAAAATTGCAGAACCACACGGGGGGACCTAGTGAATGACCTGCAGAGAGCTGGGACCAAAGTAACAAAGCCTACCATCAGTAACACACTACGCCACCAGGGACTCAAATCCTGCAGTGCCAGACGTGTCCCCCTGCTTAAGCCAGTACATGTCCAGGCCCGTCTGAAGTTTTCTAGAGAGCATTTGGATGATCCAGAAGAAGATTGGGAGAATGTCATATGGTCAGATGAAACCCCAAAGCACGATGTTTCCACCCTCATGCTTCAGAGTAGGTATGGTGTTCTTTGGATGCAGCTCAGCATTCTTTGTCCTCTTTCTTCCAGGTGCAGTATTGTTCCTACAATACACATAGCAGTGAATTTCAAGTTCTTCCACTCTGAATGCCCTTACCATACACTTTATAGGGCCCTGGTATTCACATAATATTCACACCACTTGACTTTTACATCCTAAATTTAAAATAGATTAAATTGAGTTCTTGTGTCACTGATCTACACACAATACCCCATAACGTCAAAGTGGAATTATGTTTTTAGATGTTCATAAATGAATTAAAAATGAAAAGCTGAAATGTCTTGAGTCTATGTATTCAACCCCAAAGCAGTCAGCGCCATCTTCTTGTTTTTAATTGCCAGGGGCACACTCCAACACTCAGACATTATTTACACAAGACGCATTTGTGTTTAGTGAGTCCGCCATGCGAGAGGCAGTAGGGATGACCACGTGGTTTCTTGATAAATGCTTGAATTGGACTATTTTCCTGTCCTGCTAATCATTCAAAATGTAACGAGTACTTTTGGTTGTCAGGGAAAATGTATGGAGTAAAAAGTACAATATTTTCTTTAGGAATGTAGTGAAGTAAATGTAATAGTTGTCAAAAATAGAAATTGTAAAGTACAGATACCCCCCCAAAATGTCTTTAGTAGTACTTCAAGTATTTTTACACCACTGCTGCAGGGCTCTCCAGAGGGTGGTGCTGTCAGCCCAATGCATCACCGGGGGCACACTGCCTGCACTCCAGGACATCCACAGCGCCCAGTGTCACAGGAAAGCCAAGAAGATCATCAGGCACCTGAGCCACGTCCTGTTTATCCCGCTACTATCTAGAAGGTGGAGACAGTGCAGGTGCATCAATGCTGGGACCAAGAGACTGAAAAACAGCTTCTAACTCCAGGCCATGCGGTTGAAAATTAGCCGGCTGGCTAAAACCGGCACTTTTACTGAAACGTTGATTAATGTGCACTGTCCCTGTAAAAATAAAAATAAACTCAAATAAACTCATCAGGCTGTTAAATAGTCACCATTAGCAGGCCTCCGCCGAGTACGCTGCCCTGAACTTTAGTCACTGTTACTAGCCGGGTACCACCCGGTACTCAACCCTGATTCTTAGAGACTGCCCTATGTACATCATTGAACACAGGTCACTTTAACCTTTTCACACGGGAGTTTTTTCATGCACATGATGTCAAAATGCTCTCTCTGTTCCAAAATGTGATTGTTAAACAACAGGACAGTTACAGTTACCCACACTGTCATCAAGTCAAGGCACCCTGCCTGGTAATTGTCAACAGGCTATGTTTCAATTTGTCAATTTCAAACTATTTTCTAACAAAAATTTGAATTAAGGTGTGTTCCGCCTCCTCGATAATTTGCATAAGAAGTTGCCCATTTCACTCGTGCAGACAATGTATGATGAGAGCCCAAGCACTTCCCTAGTGTTTACCCACATCAAGTATGAAGACATTGCACATCTTTAGTCAGAACAGGCCTTCCCCGGCACATTTTCTGGCTGGCACCCACATTGCCTTCATGGTTGTTTGTCTTACAAATTGGACTTGTGTGCGTTCCAATCAAAGTAAGTGGCTTATTTTCTGTATGTTGTCGTGACTGGCCTGAGGATCAGGTTACCGTGGATCACAGTTCTACAGAGATATCTCTCACTCCTGCATAGGGGGAGAGGTATAGAGGGATTGATGATGGGGGGTTTTATGACCTCACGCCCATCGTAAAGTATAAGGCAGCAGCCCAACTACAGAACATCAAATTAATGGACTTTGGGACAATATATTTCATCAACCAAAATGTTCGTAACAATGATAGATGGAATATGAAAATGAATGTCGTTTTTTTGTTATGTTATTATAAGTTAAATGACGACGTTATAAAGAAAACATTGTAACTTGAAGAGTTTTCATAATATGTACATGAGGTTTACATACTGTGCGTTGTGTAAACCTACACTCGATCCCTCCGATGTCAACAACTACAGACCAGTATCCCTTCTTTCTTTTCTCTCCAAAACTCTTGAACGTGCCGTCCTTGGCCAGCTCTCCCGCTATCTCTCTCAGAATGACCTTCTTGTTCCAAATCAGTCAGGTTTCAAGACTAGTCATTCAACTGAGACTGCTCTTCTCTGTATCACGGAGGCGCTCCGCACTGCTAAAGCTAACTCTCTCTCCTCTGCTCTCATCCTTCTAGACCTATCGGCTGCCTTCGACACTGTGAACCATCAGATCCTCCTCTCCACCCTCTCCGAGTTGGGCATCTCCGGCGCGGCCCACGCTTGGATTGCGTCCTACCTGACAGGTCGCTCCTACCAGGTGGCGTGGCGAGAATCTGTCTCCTCGCCACGCGCTCTCACCACTGGTGTCCCCCAGGGCTCTGTTCTAGGCCCTCTCCTATTCTCGCTATACACCAAGTCACTTGGCTCTGTCATAACCTCACATGGTCTCTCCTATCATTGCTATGCAGACGACACACAATTAATCTTCTCCTTTCCCCCTTCTGATGACCAGGTGGCGAATCGCATCTCTGCATGTCTGGCAGACATATCAGTGTGGATGACGGATCACCACCTCAAGCTGAACCTCGGCAAGACGGAGCTGCTCTTCCTCCCGGGGAAGGACTGCCCGTTCCATGATCTCGCCATCACGGTTGACAACTCCATTGTTTCCTCCTCCCAGAGCGCTAAGAACCTTGGCGTGATCCTGGACAACACCCTGTCGTTCTCAACTAACATCAAGGCGGTGGCCCGTTCCTGTAGGTTCATGCTCTACAACATCCGCAGAGTACGCCCCTGCCTCACACAGGAAGCGGCGCAGGTCCTAATCCAGGCACTTGTCATCTCCCGTCTGGATTACTGCAACTCGCTGTTGGCTGGGCTCCCTGCCTGTGCCATCAAACCCCTACAACTCATCCAGAACGCCGCAGCCCGTCTGGTGTTCAACCTTCCCAAGTTCTCTCACGTCACCCCGCTCCTCCGCTCTCTCCACTGGCTTCCAGTTGAAGCTCGCATCCGCTACAAGACCATGGTGCTTGCCTACGGAGCTGTGAGGGGAACGGCACCGCAGTACCTCCAGGCTCTGATCAGGCCCTACACCCAAACAAGGGCACTGCGTTCATCCACCTCTGGCCTGCTCGCCTCCCTACCACTGAGGAAGTACAGTTCCCGCTCAGCCCAGTCAAAACTGTTCGCTGCTCTGGCCCCCCAATGGTGGAACAAACTCCCTCACGACGCCAGGACAGCGGAGTCAATCACCACCTTCCGGAGACACCTGAAACCCCACCTCTTCAAGGAATACCTAGGATAGGATAAGTAATCCTTCTCACCCCCCTCCCCCTTAATGATTTAGATGCACTATTGTAAAGTGGCTGTTCCACTGGATGTCAGAAGGTGAATTCACCAATTTGCAAGTCGCTCTGGATAAGAGCGTCTGCTAAATGACTTAAATGTAAATGTAAATGTGTAGAAAATATTCAGATTAAAGAGAATGTTTTTGTATAGATGAGCTGTGAATTCATTTGTGTAAAGCAGATTCTGGTCAATTCTGATACCTTTCCTTGTAACGAGCTACACCCCAGGGAACCCAGAGAGGATGTTATAAAGACGGAAAAGCCCATTTGTGACCTGAGGGTATAAAACTTGTGAGTTAAGAATTTACATAGCAGACTAAGTTGGCCGCGTGCTGCAGCAGCCAAGGTCTACGGATGGATAGTCGTTATCCCAAAATGCAACAAGAGGAAGAGGACAAAGGAACCCCGTAACAATCAGTGCTATGGTTGATTACTGTATCTAAGAAGGTGAATTCAAGATGAACCAACCGGTTATTCTCTTCCAGTCATTGGTTGTCTACACGGCCCTCCTACCCAAGCTGGGTCGTCATACACAGCTGATTAACCTCCTCAGAAGTCCACTCTCACAGAATGAGTGCAAGGGAACAGACCACTAAGAGAAAGGACAATCAGAGACTTACACCCGGTAACGAAGGACATGTGGCCATCAAAATAAAATATGTCAGCCAAACCTTTTCCACTAAGTGGCACTCTGTCCAAGAGATACCCAACAGATACCTTCAACAAGTAAATACATTCATTATAATTCTGACCCATAAGAGTGGCAGTTTGGGGCAAGGTGTTGGGGCTAAACGAAGCATAGTTTACAAATGTATCCATCTGTGCTGTTATCTCGTGCACTTTTTCTCTCTCTCTCTCTCGCTTTCTTTAAATCTCCATTTTGTGTAACACGTGTCATATGGTGTTGGTCCGCTAGGGACCTGTTGACATTGTATTGAGTTCTAACCAATAACATACACAATAAGAATGTTTGTGTATCTTATATTATCATTTAGCTTGTAAGTAAATAAATAATCAATTGCTGTGGTACGGAACGATTTAGTGGCACCCGTGTTTGTGCAGATTTACGAATTATGTGACATTCAGAATGAGACTGATTAGGAAATTAATGAATTAGAGACTGTTAGGAAATCGATATTCTGATATTCTTTGAGTTAATTTGGGAAATGGTAACTCATTAATTAAGGAGAGGTATATCTATATTTCCATGTCTAACAATTGTATTTATCGACATTTATAATGAGTCTTTTTGTAAAATGTGGTTCTGCAATATCACCGGATGTTTTTGGAACTAGTGAAAGTAACGCGCCAATGTCTACTGAGATTTATTGATATAAATATGAATGTTATCAAACAAAACATACATGAATTGAGTAACATGAAGTCCTATGAGTGTCATCTGATGAAGATCATCAAAGGTTAGTGATTAATTTTATCTCTATTTGTGCTTTTTGTGACTCCTCTCTTAAGCTGGAAAAATGAGTTGGTGGTGACCTAAAATTCATTTGTGGTGCTTTCGCTGTAAATTTAAAATCGTACACTGTGGTGGGATTAACAACAAGATTACCTTTAAAATTTAAATTATGAGATTTCTGCTGTTTTGAATTTGGCGCCCTGCACTTTCACTGGCTGTTGTCATATCGATCCCTTTAACGGGATTGCAGCCCTAAGAAGTTCCAACTTCATTGTATTGTAGTCAAGGCTCATCCTATATAACTACTGCAGTACACACCTTTTATATTCATAACTGTCCTTAATGTCTATACACACCATCACATATATATTCCAGACAGACATTGCTTGTTCTATATAATAGTTATATATTTCTTAATTCCTTTTTTGGGGGATTTGCATGGTCACAATTCACTACACCTGCGATAACATCTGCAAAATACAGTACGTTAGGTATTACTGCACTGCTAGGAACCCAAACAATTCACTACACCCGCAATAACATCTGCAAAATACAGTATGTGACCAATAAGATCTAATTTGATTTGAATACGTTCAGGAGTAAAAATGTGCTTAATTAACAAGCCACATAATAAGTTGCATGGACTCAAACTGTGTGCAATAATAGGGTTTAACATATTTTTTAAATGACTACCCCATCTCTGTACCCAACACATACAATTTTCTGTAATGTTCATCAGTCAAGCAGTGAAGTTCAAACAGATTCAACCGCAAAGACCAGGGAGTGTCACGTCTGCTCCCGCTCCCCTTCTACGGTGCTCGAGGTCACCAGTTCACTCATCATTACGCACACCTGCCACCATCGTTACGCACACCTGCTCTTAATTATGGGACTCACCTGGACTCCATTACGTCATTTATCTCCCCTATATCTGTCACTTCCTCAGTTTCATTGCCGAGTCAGCATTGATGTTATGTTTCTCCTGTCGAGATACTGTTCTTGTTTTGTTTCATGTCTACGTATTATTAAATCCACACCCTGTACATGTTTCTTGTCTCCCAGCATCTGTCGTTACAGAACCATTACTATACCTTGCAAAGAATGGCATCTATTGGTAAAGTGATTCCAATGTGTATTGATTCAGGGGGTTGAATACTTATCTAATGAAGAAATATATATATATATATTAGTTTATTTTCCATTAATAAAATTTAAAAATGTATTTTTCACCCACTGACATTAGAGTATTGTGTGTAGATCGTTGACAAGAAATGAGAGCTAAATCCAACTTTGAAACAACAAAATGTGGAAAAAAGTCAAGATGTCTGAGTACTTTTTGAAGACACTATATAGAATAGTGTGTCATTTGTGACACATCCTCCATTCAAAGATCCTTACAAACAGACCTGAGAGAACTCAGAGGAAAAACACGGTGGAAATCCTGTGGATGCTGTAGCAGCAGGTCAGAAGTGCTGTGTACCCTGTGGCAATACCATCAGGCTCATTTGCATGCCAGCCATACTGGCCCTTTGCCCCAGTCACATTAGCATTTCACAGGTGTAGCGTGGCTGCTGCAACCTCAACCGTGACACATCGATATGCCTTTGCTGTTGACCTGAATGGCTGCAATTCTGCACCATCGGTAACAGGTTGTGAGTGTGAGTGCCTCCATTGTGGCCCTAAAAAAGTAAAGAGAGGAGAGAAGGCCAGGGAGGCAGACATCCCAGCTGTTTAATTAATTTGACCAACTGAAGAGAGGACAAATAGTGTTAAGTGGCCAGTGATAGATGATGCTGACATCTAGCTTCTGATAAAGGATGATTATTCCACAACACCTTAAAGCTATCAAAAATATAAACACTCTTTACACAATAGACAAAATTGTTCAAGACTGTGTCAAAATCGAGATGGGAGGGGGCGAGGGGTCCAAGACCAAGTCAAGACCGAAACCAGAAAATGGGAGTCCAAATTGCCACCATAATAGGAGTACAAAATGACCAGTATCTCTGTGTTCATTTTTCAGAAGAACATATGGATTCTTTAAACATTCAGAATGGTGAAAGAATGCATGCTGAGCTCAAATAGCGCCACTACAAACAATCGCTAACCCATAACAAGTCTAAAATTGCTAAAAATACAAAAATATGTTACAAATTCCCCCAGTCTCCCCTTACTATATGAGTCCGACAAAGTTTGAGGATATTTTTCAACAAAAGTAAAGGACAGTGTTGTTACAAGTAAAGTAGGAAGCCCAGGTTTCAATAGGCGATAAGATATTCATGTGTCTTGAAATGTGTGTGGATATTTGTCCTGGCAAACCGGTTTTATGGGCTGACTGAATGGGAACTGATGTTTTTTTCTTTCAATAAATTACGAGTCGTTATTGTCCGAGACAAGTAAAAATGTACCTGACACCCAATGTGGTCTCAAGACTGGACTACTGTAACTACAGGACAACTACTGTCTGTCTCTCTGTGGTTGTCATTGATACAGTCCTAATTAGTCAGTTAATTATCTGAAGTATAAGGCAACTCCTGTTTGCTAGGTGTTAATGGTTGACATCAGTAGCTTAATAACCTATGCAATGTTCTGCCCCTGCTCATGCTAATTATGGTTGGCTTGTATTACCTGATAGCATATTTATTGCTCATCACCACCTTTGAAGTTGAACAGTTTAGTAAGTATAGCGCTGTTTTTCTAACTTCCACTAGTCGCACAATCCATATATCCAATTTATACAGGTAATACTCAATCTTTCCCCTTTGAAAGTGAATCTCCAAAAATGTGTCATAGCTTTCTGAATACCTCCCCAGCCTTGAACTTGTCAAGGAGATTTGGAGATGTTACATCATTTATCTCTGTCGAACTTAATGCTAGACGGTAATCCTCCGGTTAAGCTGTTAACCCCATGGTGAATTCACCTCTGTTAAAATGAAGGTTGAGGTAAAATAAGGGGCAGCTGGCAGATGTTACATACAGAAGGCAGAGGGAGAGAGAAGGAGAGAGAGAGTGTGTGTGTGTGTCAGAGATCCCTCAAACAGAATTATGAATCCTGATTTAAATCTATTTCCCTGGATGTAGATGAGTCTTTATACCTTCCTGTCTCCCTCCCACAACACAAACACGTATGCTACTGACTTAAAGACATGCCGGCGATGTTTCTTGTTCACATTAAGAGTATTATCATAATCAACCCTTCAGATAAACAATAAAACCCAAGTGGGGATGTGTAAGGTTGTTGTGTCATCAACCAGGCTTATCTCTGACCCCCTTTAATGTTAATTGAATAATTTATTAAATCTGTGAGTGCGTCCCAAGTCTCACCCAATTCCCTATCACCTCCAAAATTATTGGCACCCTTGTTAAAATGAGCAAAAAAACTATACAATTAACAATACAAACAATGAGCAATATGCTATGCTCCAAAAATGTGCAATTTATAATATTTTATACTTTTACAATTGCTAAGAAAAATACATTTGTTTAACACGTAATACAAACAAAATCTAAAAAAGATGGGTGTAAAAAAACATGGACACCCCTGTTTTCAATTCTTTGTTACTTTGTGCACCCACCCCTTGCAAGGATAATGTCTCTTAGCCTTTTTCTATAATGTTTTATGAGATTGAAGAAGACATTGAGAGGGATCTTAGACAATTCCTTCTTACAGAATATTTTCACATTTTTGATATCCTGCAATATGCCCTCTTCAATTCACACCAAATTTCTTCAATGGGGTGGCAGAGTAGCCTAGTGGTTGGACTAGTAACCGGAAGGTTGCAAGTTCAAACCCCCGAGGAGACAAGGTAATAATCTGTTGTTCTGCCCCTGAACAGGCAGTTAACCCACTGTTCCAAGGCTGTCATCAAAAATAAGAATTTGTTCTTAACTGACTTGCCTAGTTAAATAAAGGTAAAATCAAAAAATGGGGTTCAAGATTGCAAACTGAGAAGTTGAACATTTTGAAGTCACCTAACCATTTCTTTGTGGATTTTGATGTGTGCTTGATATTATTGTCTTGTTGGAAGATCCACTTGCAGCCAAGTCTCAGCTTCTTGGCAAGACAACCAGGTTTTTGTCTCAAATGTCCTGGTACTTGATAGAGTTCATGTTGTAATTGACCTTAACCATGGCCCCGGGACCAGTGGATACAAAACAGCCTAATATATAATCAAATATCCACCACCATATTTGACAGTAGGAATTAAGGTTCTTGTCTGCATATGCATCCTTCTTTCGAGGCCAAATCTATTTTCGTCTCATATGACAACAGCAGACAATTCCAGGCGTTTACATTTTGTTGTTTGCTCTCAATAAATACTTTTTTTCTGGCAACCCTTCAAAATAGCCAATTGGCATGGAGGTGTTGTCTAATTGTACATTTGGAGACTTAATGATGCCAAGATGCGACCAAGTTCTGTAATTGTCCAACTGTGACTCTTTTGTAATTTTCTTTGCCTCCCAACCATCTTCCTCACTGTGCGTTCGGACAAGTTACACTTGCATCCTCTACCAGGCAAGTTTACACATCTTAATTGATGCCCTAATAGTGATAAGTGGTATATTTGTTTTTTTCAGTTGGTTTTTACCCATTGCCTGGTTTATGAGTCCACAACCATTTATCTATTTTCTTTGTGAGTACTTTGCCTTTCCCCATGGTGAAGAATGAAAAAGGGATTTTAGCCATCAGCATACCCCTCTGCATCCCCTGCTGCTTGCCTCTGAACCTAAGCAGGGTCGGGCCTGGTTAGTCACTGGATGGGAGACCAGATGCTGCTGGTGTTGGAGTAGGTGGTAAGACATGTATAGTAATTCAAAATGATGAATGTTCAGTAATACGTTCACATTTGACCTTAAGTAACACATTAAACAGATTCATAAATAGATCATTTAAGACAAGACCATATATGAACTCAGCAAAAGATCATTTGTAAATATCCAAATAACTTCACAGGTCTTCATTGTAAAGGGTTTAAACACTGTTTCCCATGCTTGTTCAATGAACCATAAACAATTAATGAACATGCACCTGTGGAACGGTCATTAAGACACTAACAGCTTACAGACGGTAGGCAATTAAGGTCACAGTTATGAAAACTTAGGACACGAAAGAGGCCTTTCGACTGACTCTGAAAAACACCAAAATAAAGATGCCCAGGGTCCCTGCTTATCTGCGTGAAGGTGCATTAGGCATGCTGCAAGGAGGCATGAGGACTGCAAATGTGGCCAGGGCATTGTCTGTACTGTTAGAAGCCTAAAACGGCGCTACAGGGAGACAGGACGGACAGCTGATCGTCCTTGCAGTGTCAGAACACGTTTAACAACACCTGCACATCTGACCATCACACCTGCGGAACAGGTACAAGATGGCAACAACAACTGCCCGAGTTACACCAGGAACGCACAATCCCTCCATCAGTGCTCAGACTGTCCACAATAGGCTGAGAGAGGCTGGACTGAGGGCTTGTAGGCCTGTTGTAACGCAGGTCCTCACCAGACATGAACCGCAACAACGTTACCTATGGGCACAAACCCACCGTCGCTGAACCAGACAGGATTGGCAAAAAGTGCTCTTCACTGACGAGTCGCGGTTTTGTTTCACCAGAGGTGATGGTCGGATTCACGTTTATTGTCGAAGGAATGAGCATTGTACTCTGGAGCGGGATCGATTTGAAGGTGGAGGGTTCATCATGGTCTGGGGCGGTGTGTCACAGCATCATCTGACTGAGCTTGTCATTGAGGGCAATCTCAACACTGTGTTACAGGGAAGACATCCTCCTCCCTCATGTGATACCTTTCCTGCAGGCTCATCCTGACATGACCCTCCAGCATGACAATGCCACCAGCCATACTGCTCGTTCTGTGCATGATTTCCTGCAAAACAGGAATGTGTTGTCAGTGTTCTGGCATGGCCAGCGAAAAGCCCAGATCTCAATCCCATTGAGCACGTTTGGGACCTGTTGGATCAGAGGGTGAGGGCTAGGGCCATTTCCCCCAGAAATGTCTGGAAACTTGCAGGTGCCTTGGTTGAAGAGTGGGGTAACATCTCACCGCAAGAACTGGCAAATCTGGTGCAGTCCATGAGGAGGAGAAGCACTGCAGTACTTAATGCAGTTGGTGGCACAGGGACACATTATTCCATTTCTGTTAGTCACATGTCTTTGGAACTTGTTCAGTTTATGTCTCAGTTGTTGAGTCTTGTTATGTTCAGAAAACATATTTACACATGTTAGGTTTGCTGAAAATCAATGAAGTTGACAGTGAGAGGACATTTCTTTTTTTGCTGAGTTTGTATTTCTATCATTTATTTGTCTTTTTGCTCATCTTCATCAATGGTGCCAATCATTTTGGAGGAGACTTTAGTGCACCAGTTTTGACCATTGGGTTATTCATAGAAAATAGAGTGCATTTTGGATGGAGCCAATGCTACTTCAACACCTGTCTCTTTCTTTTAAAGGTGTTTTCACTTTGGTTATCAAACTGTCTTGTAATTTTTATTGAAATTCATGGATTCGCTTTCTGCCGGGGTGGGTGATTGCAGTCGGTATAGGAGATGTATCCCGGCTGGAAATATAATCCTTTCATCTGCTTTAACCTGTTCAGGGAATTCACCCCTCCTTTTTGATATACACACTGATAATGGCAGAAATGGTTGCCACCCCACCCACACACACCAACCTATACCTTTTTAAGCCAAGGCTCAATAGTAAACTTGTGTACAGCAACATTGTAGCCTTGGTTTTAGTACTATTACTTTAACCCACTGAGACTTTTATTGTTAAGCACTTATTCCCAGCAGAAGGCACCTGTGTGTGTCAGAGTGAGTGAGAAGAAGCTTTGATGTTGAGGTGATTCCTACTTCGTTCTACCTACGTTCTTGTTAATGGAAAATATTAAAACGAGATAAAGTACTTTCTGTTGTTATTTTTATTCTAAGGCCTACCCACACATCCTCCTCATGACACAGATTCACATTTCTGCTGCAATGCAGGTTTTCTCACATCTCTCACTGCTCTTTGAATCTTCTTTGAATTCACACCGCATAATATCTGAGTTCCACGGAGGGAAGACTTCAGTCCTCATCAGCAGGGCTTACAGAACTCCTGTTGAAACAAAGCAGGATGCATGGGAATCCCCGAGTTGAAAAGGCCTCTGACCTGAACTCAAGCCCAAGATAAAATGCTTATTTCTCAGATGATATTGCCAGAATGCACAGTACAATAAAGTCATGAAATCTATTTGAAGTAAGAACAATAAATGTATATGTATTTTCATATGGAATATTGATAATGCAAGAGAGAATAAGAAAGGTATAGAGAGGAATGTGGACAGTATACAGTAGGTGCATTTGTGGGGCTTTGTTGTTATCATTGTATCACAGCTGAAAGTTCATCAATCAATGATACGTACTTCACTGACATTGAACAATATATTGCAACAATCTGTCTGCATCCCCATATCAGTTAGTCTACTAGCTCTTTGCCAGCCGAGAGCTAGGAGATTGATTGATAAGTCAGATTTAACAACAGGGTAAAGTGTGGATCAGATATTCACAGCACACATAACCTTCTTCACCTTTCCACTCCGTTTGGAAGGCTACAGTATGTAATGACCATAAGAAGTCTGTAAAATAACTACACGTCTTTATGACCCCCTGTTGGAAATTAGTTCATGGCAGACGTTTTATCTGTGGAGGCAACCTTCATAAACGATGCCAAAAAGAGGGTGTGGGGGGGGGGGTGTATGGAGGCCTCTCAATTGGATCATTACCTTCTGCTGTACACATCTGATGTAGCGAAGAAGATGAAGCTGATTGTTTGAAAATGAAGAGTGCAGCGTGGCAGATAGAGCTAGGCGGAATGCTGTATCTCCCCTTCAAGGTGTTCTTTCTGATCTTCACTGGGACACATTGACACGTGTCTGTATCCCAAATGACACCTTATTCCCTATGTAGCGCACTACTTTTGACCCGAGGTCTACAGGCCATGGTCAAACTAGTAAGTAAGATTTATAGGGGATAGTGTGCCATTTGGGACATATCAACAAGCTCCTTCCAGCCCACGCACCACCTCTGTACGGAGGTGAAAGATTAGGTGATTAAAAACACCACTGACTACTTTGTAACTATCCACTGAGCCTCTCTATCTCTTAACTTTATGATAGTTTGATTTATTTAAATGTTTGAGGGCTCACAGCATGTGAATGTTATCTTTATCTCTCTCTGTAGAATTTCTCTGTGGTCCCTAGTAGGCCAAGCAAGACAACATTATAGTACTTCGAAATGCATGGCACAGGTGTCAATCTACTGACTGACACCCTGTAAGGACATTACTGCCAACGTTTTACCAATTCCATCACACATAATAGATCCTTCTTTATATACAGTAGACCTTTAATTAAGCTATTCAAATGACCAAATCAATGTTTGGCATTATGGGATTTGGGTCTCAAGTTCTCTGCCGTGAGTAGAAAGACCCTGTTTATTACCACACTAGATTTGCATGCAAATATTCCAAAATCCCCATAAAGAAAATATGCACATTGTCACGCCCTGACCTTAGTTCCTTTTTGTCTCTATTTTGGTTTGGTCGGGGCGTAAGTTGGGGTGGGCATTCTATGTTGTGTTTCTATGTTTTCTGTTCTATGTGTTTGGCCTGGTATGGTTACCAATCAGAGGCAGCTGTCTATCGTTGTCTCTGATTGAGAACCATACTTAGGTAGCCTTTTCCCACCTGGTGTTTGTGGGTAGTTGTTTCCTGTTTTGTATTTTCACCTTTCAGGACTGTTTCGATTTTCATTTCTTACATTCACTTTGTTATTTTGTATTTTCGTGTTCTGGTATAATAAATAATCATGGACACTTACCAGGCTGCGTTGTGGTCCGATCCTTCCTACTCCTCATCCGATGAAGACGAAGATCGTTACACACATTTTCCCACCAGTGGTGTACTTCCATCAAGCAGACTTATTGCAGATATTAATTAGTGCGTGGTGATGTAGTGCACACTAAATATACTTTTTTGCTCAAGTTTTCATCTACCAAATATATATATCTAAAGTTCAATGTGTTTCCATCTAATTTTCAGCTCTACCGATAGTTTTGTCACAAAGCTGTTGAGTTAAATCGCAAATGTGCCTACTCTGGTCTTGGCATGTGCCCTTTATCCAACAGCTCACAGATGCAATGCGCGGGCTGTGCAGTTAGAATAGTCTACATGATGACATTATCATGGATAAGAGCCAGAACAGGTTGTTTATTTGTCAAATGGCAGTCAAGCATCGATCATTCAATATGCTGCCCTGTATTAAGGATCTGAATGATAACAAAGAGAGTGGACATGATGTCAAGATGGCCTTAGAGTGGAGAAACAAATACAAATATTGGACTGAGCACCATAATGGGCTCTTCAAGGGAAAGGACTAGCTGTGAGGCTCAAGGTTGTCTGAATGTGAATGATGGTCAAATCAGACACACAAACACACACATGCTGAACTCATCCCAACAGACACCTTCTACATGAGGGAAACTGGAGCAGGGCTGAACAGAGTGGTTATAACCATGGAGTGAATTTACTTTAATGCCAGTGGTGGCCGCTGATTGGCTGATTACCCAGGACGTGAGCTGGTTGGAGTTGTCAGCAAAGCAACAAGACAGAAATATGATGCCAAGTCTTCAAACTACCGGTAGTTTCTTTGAGAAAATATATAAAGTGATCTTTTGTACTTTTGCACGTCAAAAACCAAATGACCACTGCTGCGCATTGAAATATAATATGTAGAATGAGCAACCAAATTAAATCAAATTTTACTGGTCACAGACACATATTTTGCAGATGCTATTGTATGTGTAGTGAAATGCTTGTGTTCATAGCTCCAACAGTGCAGTAGTATCTAACAATTTACAACAATACACACAAATCTAAAAGTAGAAGAATGGAATTAAGAAATATATAAACATTAGGACGAGCAATGTTGGAGTGGCATTGATTAGAATACAGTATATATATGACATTTGTAAAACAGTATGTAAACATTATTAAAGTGTCGAGTGTTCCATTATTAAAGAGACCAGTGATTCCATATCTATGTACATAGGGCAGCAGACTCTCAGGTGCAGGGTTGAGTAACCAGGTGGCAGCCAGCTAGTGACAGTGACTAAGTTCTGTGCAGGGTACTGGTTGCAGGTCGGCTAGTGATGGCTATTTAACGGTTGGATGGCCTTGAGATAGAAGCTGTTTTTCAGTCTCTCGATCCCAGCTTTGATGCACCTGTACTGAAATCGCCTTCTGGATGATAGTGGGGTGGTTTATGTCCTTGATGATCTTTTTGGCCTTCCTGACATTGGGTGCTGTGTGTCCTGGAGGGAAGGTAGTGTGCCCCTGGTGATGCGATGGGAAGACCCTCTGGAGATCCCTGCAGTTGCCGGCGGTGCATACCAAGCAGTGATGCAGCCCGACAGGATGCTCTAAATTGTTTATCTCTAAAGGTCTGTGAGGGTCTTTGGGGCCAAACCAAATTTCTTCAGCCTCCCGAGGTGGACCATTTCAGATTTAGCAGTGATGCGTACACCAATGAACTTGAAGCTTTCACCTTCTCCACTGTGGTCCCATCAATGTGGATGGGGGCGTGCTCCCTCTGCTGTCTCCTGAAGTCCACAAATAGCTCATTAGTTTTGTTGATGTTGAGGGAGACGTTATTTTCCTGACACCACTCCACCAGGGCCCTCAATTCCTCCCTGTAGGCTGTCTTGTCATTGTTGATAATCAGGCCTACTACTGTTGTCTGCAAACTTGATGATTGAGTTGGAGGTGTGAGTGGCCACACAGTCATGGGTGAACAGGGAGTACAGATGAGGGCTGAGCACTGACCCTTGTGGGGCCCCTGTGTTGAAGATCAGCATAGTGGAGGTGTTGTTTCCTATCTTCACCAACTGGGGGCGGACCGTCAGGAATTCCAGGTCCCAGTTGCACAAGGAGGGGTTCAGACCCAGGTCCTTGAACTTGATGATGAGCTTGGAGGGTACTATAATGTTGAAGGCTGAGCTGTAGTCATTGAACAGCATTCTCGCATAGGTATTCCTCTTGTCCAGATGGGATAAGGCAGTATGCAGTGCGATGGCAATTTCATCGTCTGTGGATCTATTGGGGCGGTATACAAATTGGGTCTAGGCTGTCAGGTAAGGTGGAGGTGATATGATCCTTAACTAGCCTCTCAAAGCACTTTATGATGACAGAAGTGAGTGCTACGGTGCAATAGTCATTTAGTTAAGTTACCTTTGCTTTCTTGGAGACAGGAACAATGGTGGACATCTTGAAGCAAGTGGGGACACCAGGGATAGGGAGAGATTGAATATGTCCTAAACACTCCAGCCAGGTGGTCTGCTCATGCTCTGCAGATGGGCCGGCAGCCGCCTTGCGAGTGTTAACCAGCTCACAAACTGATGAGTGCACCAGGGAGAACCCAACAAGCACGTCAATGCAATAAGTGAAAACAAAGTATGTAACTGGGGATAGTGAGCTAACATAATGTCACAAAGCATGATGCACTAGCCAGTTAACTTTCATTTTGATATAACTTTGTGTTTTCAAGTTAGTCAGATATTTGTTTTGAAAGTGAGCTAACTAGCTAGCAGCTTAGCAAAGGTAGATAATTGATTAATTTGACCAAAAAATCTACCAAACTAATTCTCAATGTTTCTCAAAATTACTGTAGCTGGCTAATTAATTTAATCATGCTTTGTGATACACCCGGTTTTGTGTTGTTTTAGTTACCTACAGTAAAACCTGATGAACAACATGAGGGGTAACAATAAGCCACCATCATGCTTTTGTCCTGCCATATCCGCAATGAGAATGTTCTAGCTAGTGTATCCCTCTGTAGACTGATGTTGGATGTACATGTCCGGTTTATCAGGTCTCAGACTCACCATGACTGCTTTGATTATTTATTTACCAGTTAATTACAATGAGCTTTTTACTTTAGCGCCATCTGTACCTGATAAAGCAGAGCTAGTCTCACGTGCGGAAGTAAGCCGTCTGGCGCGAGAGATATATTGGAAGGGAGACGAAAGCCGACCCAGAAGTTCTGACTGAACGCACATCTGAGTGCCCCATGATGGTCCATTTATTTGTGCTGTTATTATTTATGCTAGCAGTTCCACCGCAGAGCAAACAGATGGCAAAACAATCCAAGCAATGTTTACACGCCTATACGTCCATAAATGCGGAGTGGCTGCAGGCTGTTACTGAGGGGCAGAGTAGTAAGTAACTGAACAATTTGTTTTGAACAGGAAAATGTACACATTTACCACACTTTTATGAGCATTTTAAACATAATCTATCAATGATATCATATGTCATGTTTTTTAACCAATCACCAATGGGGCGTCATCACTAATGCCTTACTCTGCAGGCCACCACTCTTTGAGCATGATAATGTTTACCATTGACAGAGCATGGTTAGTTAGTGTTTATCCAATAACCACCATATCCAGATCCAGGGATACAGAATTTTTTCTTTGACATTTAACATCTAAATCTATTTCAAAATGCAAGATGCTCTCATTTTATAATCATCATTTTGTCACAATATAATTATTTTGTTGATTTAAGCTTTTTCCCCTTATAATGCTCCTCTGAAAAGCAAACTACAATAAATTATATTACAGTGATGCTCTTTCTGTTGGTGTCCCTGTCAGATCATCCTGAATCTTAACGGTTATGTCTGTTTGGGGAACATCATTTTAGTAATCTAGACATCTTCCGACATTTTTGAAATGCACTTCAGGAGTGTCGTGTTCCCTCCTAATTAGTAGCTTTCTCTTTGCCTCAAAATGCTACCTCAATTAAATGTAGATTTATATCTGATGCCGTTGTTTGCTTATACTGTTCCCCCCAAAAAATATTACAGAATTTAAGGCACATTTTGTTAGGTAACGGTAATTTATGTGCTTTGAGGAATACTCCTACCACACGTAACCTTTAAAACCTTACATCTGAAAAGTGAGGCATGCAGTATTATATGGTCTAGGGCCGAGTAGAACAAGTAATTTCTTTTGCATTTTGTCATTCAGTTCAAGTTGAAGCTGTCAACTTCTGAGAGAGAGACAGCTGTGACATGGAGGATTAGCTTCAAAATCAGTGTTAACCAGAGTATTATGATGTCTTAGTGCATGTCCCAAATGACACCCTATTTCCTAGATAGTGCACTGCTTTTGATCAGGGCCCAAAAGACTCTTGTCAAATGCAGTGAACTGTGTAGGGAATAGGGTGCCATTTCGAATGGACCCTTAATCATATTTAGTTTATGCATCCTAATGTCTTGTTTGATCGAAATTGAAAATGTCATGCCCTGTCACCATTCTTATTTTGCAAGTCCATGTTCCAGTTGAGCTAGATTTCCAACATGATGGTGCAAGAACTTACCTCTAAAAACACTAGCCAGAAACATTACATAGCTTGCTAAATAAGTACAAAGCAAAGAATAAGGTGTGTTATCTTACCTCCTGGTTTTTGATTCTCTGAAAGTTGTCAGTCGAGGAGCAGAAACACTGTTTGTGTGCAAATGCCTTCCACCCTGCTCCAGCTAATCGAAAGGGTTTCCCTAATGATGACAGAAAATGGTTGAAGGCCCTGACAATCACGGATCAATAACTTAGACAGTTACAGACAGTTCTCCCTTTTGCCGGGAGAAAATGACTTTGGCTGGCAAGCCTGGATATTGTTTGTGTGTGTGTGCCTATCAATTTCTCTAAGTTTGTGTTCACGGCCGACACATCCCTGGTGTCTTACGTGCCAAAGAAAGGCAAAAATGTGGTATTTATGAGTACGCTGCATAGGGATGGGAGAATCTGTGGCCAGGAACATCAAAAACCAGAAATTATAATGGATTACAATGCCATAAAAGAAGGGGTGGACAATTTAGACAAGCTGGCGACTGGCTACAGCTGCCAATGAATAACCCTACCCTGGCCGTTTGTGATATTCTTCAACATCTTTGATATCTTGGCGTACAACGCGTTTGTCATCTGGATGGCGTTGAACCAAGATTGGAACAGAGGGAAGCTCCAGAGGAGACAGCTCTTCCTTGAGGAGTTGGGCAAGGCATTGGTAAGACCTCAAATCCAGAGGAGGCAACATCCCAAGGACCCCAGCTTCTGCAGCCCTTGTGAGGAGGATTTAGGAGGAGGATACTGGTGCCCCATCCACCCCACACACAAAACCAACAACTCCAATACCGGAAGTAAGTGTGAGTGATGTTGTTCCATGTCTGTGTGTCTGACTCTCCTACCTTGGTCTGCTCTAACTCTACATGAGTGAGTGAGCAAGATGTTAGTAACATTTCTGATCTAAGAGTTTTCATCATTCACACATGCATCAAGCGCAATAAATATATTTGCAACACACACGGTAAAACTCTGTCCCTCAAGTGGTGTGTAGACTTAATGTATATTTGTTCAAGATAAACATGATTTATTCCACCCATGACTTGATTATAATAGATTTTTGCTAACAAAAATCAAATGTTATTAAAAAAAAACTAATAGTGCTTTTATTGATAAATGCGATCTAGCAGAGGTAAATGGCAAATATTAACCATGTATGCTGTCTATATTGCTTGTAATTGATATAAGTCAACATCTACGTATTAAGTACTTTTAAGTAAATTGTTGTCTGTATTGTTTTAAAAACCCAATAATGTTGTGGGTCCATTAGACCTGCGAACATTGGGTAAATAACAAAAACATGAACACCACACAAGGGTTAACAACCTGTTGGTAGATGAGCATGCATGCATGATGAAGTTATTAATTATTCTTTGGATGGTGTATCAATACACCCATTCACTACAAAGATACAGGTGTCCTTTCTAACTCAGTTGCCAGAGAGGAAGGATGGTGACTTTACAACACATTACTGAGTACCACTCTCCATATTTTCAAGCATTGTGGTGGCTGCATCATGTTATGGGTATGCTTCTAATCGTTAAGGACATTGGAGTTTTTCAGGAAAAAACGGAATGGAGCTAAGTACAGGCAAAATCCTAGAGGAAAACCTGGTTCAACCATATCAACACTGGAGTTGCTTACCAAGAAGACAGTGAGTGTTCCGTGAGTGGCCGTGTTACAGTTTTGACTTACAGTAATGTACTTGACCTGAAGACCTGAAAATGGTTGTCCAATTTAACAGAACTTGAAGAATTTTGAGGTGATTCTACAAAGTAATGACTCAGGGGTGTGGATATTTACATATTTCTGTATTTCATATTCAATAAAAAAAACATAATAATCTAAAAACATATTTTCACTTTGTCATGTGAAATTGTATGTAGATAGGTGAGAGAAAAAAATCTATTTAATACATTTTGAATTCAGGCTGTAACACAACAAAATGTGGAATAATTCAAAGGGTATTAATCCATTCTCAATACACTGTAGCTGTCCAGCAGTATTTGTGTCTGTCCAGGGTTTTCCATCAAAATGTAATATTACTTCTGTGGAAACTTTACATGGGTTTCATTTACCTTGTAATAACTTCATCGTAAACCGAAATCTGACATCACACAGCCAGTTTAAGTAATTTGCCTCAGTCAGTCTGTATAATCATACAGGTATGGAGAAAAGTTAGTATGATATATAATAATACATGTATGAAAAACGCTGATGAAAGAAAGCACACAGGTGTGGTAAGATCCACAGTTAAGATAGATGGGTTCTTGGTTTGCTAATAGCACAGATGTGTGTTGTAATTCATCCAGGGATATTTGCGAGGTATATGGAGTGTCTGTCAGTAAAAAAAAAGATTCCGAATCCAATATTGCTTTTCAAACTCAATCTCATTTATCACTGTGAAGTGATGCGGTTAGCCGGTGTGGGGAAATACGTGCTCTCAAATCTTAATCAAGAAAGAGTAATACACCTGGGAAGAGTTCATCACTGTACAACCACATGAAACGATTGAAAAAATAAACAGCTAACAACATAAAGCTGCATTTTTACAGTCTTGCTAATTGCCAATGTTCTGTAACATATTGGTGTTGTTTTTATCTAACATCACAATGGAACTCTACAGAGTGATACTAGACCCATTACATCTATTGTAGGTTAGTGTAGTGCAGGGATCATCAACTAGATAAGCCGCGGCCAATTTTCTTCTTGAGCGTATGGTCTGGGGGCCAGAACATAATTACAAATAATTTGTGGACTGCAAATTGACCACAAGAAGCCCAAACAGATATAAAATTGGACTCAAATATAATAATTTCAAACCCTGTCAGCATTATTATGCATGGAAATACTTACAAAATTAAAATCACTTGGAGCTGATTTCAATTGTGTTTTTACAGTCTTTTATGTCCAACAATAAAACTTGTGGAGCCAAAAAAACACAGTTGGGGAACCATGGTGTAGAGGATGTTGTACTGAACACTTGAATTAGGTTATATATTTTGTAGTGAGCATACCCCTTTCAATGTTATATATATATATATATATTGAAATTAGCTTTAAATTGAAAACTACTTGCTTTCTTTTTCATTTTTCTCTATTCAAAATGAGCTCAGTGGCTACTCTCAATACCCCCACATATACAGTGCCTTGCAAAAGTATTTCAATATTTCAAATATTTCAAACTTTTTTAACAAATCAAAAACTGAAAAATTGGGCGTGCAAAATTATTCAGCCCCCTTAAGTTAATACTTTGTAGCGCCACCTTTTGCTGCGATTACAGCTGTAAGTCGCTTGGGGTATGTCTCTATCAGTTTTGCACATCGAGAGACTGAAATTCTTTCCCATTCCTCCTTGCAAAACAGCTCGAGCTCAGTGAGGTTGGATGGAGAGCATTTGTGAACAGCAGTTTTCAGTTCTTTCCACAGATTCTCGATTGGATTCAGGTCTGGACTTTGACTTGGCCATTCTAACACCTGGATATGTTTATTTTTGAACCATTCCATTGTAGATTTTGCTTTATGTTTTGGATCATTGTCTTGTTGGAAGACAAATCTCCGTCCCAGTCTCAGGTCTTTTGCAGACTCCATCAGGTTTTCTTCCAGAATGGTCCTGTATTTGGCTCCATCCATCTTCCCATCAATTTTAACCATCTTCCCTGTCCCTGCTGAAGAAAAGCAGGCCCAAACCATGATGCTGCCACCACCATGTTTGACAGTGGGTATGGTGTGTTCAGGGTGATGAGCTGTGTTGCTTTTACGCCAAACGTTTTGCATTGTTGCCAAAAAGTTCAATTTTGGTTTCATCTGACCAGAGCATCTTCTTCCACATGTTTGGTGTGTCTCCCAGGTGACTTGTGGCAAACTTTAAACAACACTTTTTATGGATATCTTTAAGAAATGGCTTTCTCCTTGCCACTCTTCCATAAAGGCCAGATTTGTGCAATATACGACTGATTGTTGTCCTATGGACAGAGTCTCCCACCTCAGCTGTAGATCTCTGCAGTTCATCCAGTGTGATCATGGGCCTCTTGGCTGCATCTCTGATCAGTCTTCTCCTTGTATGAGCTGAAAGTTTAGAGGGATGGCCAGGTCTTGGTAGATTTGCAGTGGTTTGATGCTCATTCCATTTCAATATTATCGCTTGCACAGTGCTCCTTGGGATGTTTAAAGCTTGGGAAATCTTTTTGTATCCAAATCCGGATTTAAACTTCTTCACAACAGTGTCTCGGACCTGCCTGGTGTGTTCCTTGTTCTTCATGATGCTCTCTGCGCTTTTAACGGACCTCTGAGACTATCACAGTGCAGGTGCATTTATACGGAGACTTGATTACATACAGGTGGATTGTATTTTGTCATGTCTTGTTATGTCTGTTCCTGTCCTTTCTCTTCACTCTGTCTCTCTCTGCTGGTCTTTTTAGGTTACCTTCTCTGTCTCTCATTCTTCAGCTGTTCTACATCTCCCCTAACTAGCTCATTCACTCCTTCCCACCTGTTCTCTCTTCCCCCTCTGATTCGGTCTCTATTTCTCTCTCTGTTCCTGCTACTTTCAGTGTCTGATTCTTGTTTGTGTTTTTGATGCCAGAAGCAAGCTGTCGTCTCGTTTGCTTCCACCTTGTCCTATCCTGTCGGAGTCTGCCTGGCAGGTGCATCCTGCATTATACTACGTTCTTTTGTTCCATTGACTACGTTGGAAGAGGATTTATGCCATTCCTGTTTTTCATTAAAGAACTCTGTTTTCTGTTAAAACCGCTTTTGGGTCTTCACTCAAGTACATAACAGTATTTATCATCATTAGTCATTTAGGTCAACATTGGATCATTCAGAGATCCTCACTGAACTTCTGGAGAGAGTTTGCTGCACTGAAAGTAAAGGGCTGAATAATTTTGCACGCCCAATTGTTCAGTTTCTGATTTGTTAAAAAAGTTTGAAATATCCAATAAATGTCATTCCACTTCATGATTGTGTCCCACTTGTTGTTGATTCTTCACAAAAAAATACAGTTTTATATCTTTATGTTTGAAGCCTGAAATGTGGCAAAAGGTCGCAAAGTTCAAGGGGGCCGAATACCCAGGCGGGCTCCGGCACTCTCTCTGGGTCGACCGCCCACCTGTCTATCTCATCCCACGTCGTATACTCCATGCTTCTGCTGTCTATAACGACCTCCTATCGCTGCTCCTGCTGTCGCTTCCTGCTAACACGCTGCTCAGTCCGTGTGTAATGGGTGATTCTGTAACGGCGTTCTTCGTTTGTCGCAAGAAAGTCGGACCAAAATGCAGCGTGTTGGTTACTCATGTTTTTTAATGAAAACAAATGACGATTACAAGAAAATACTGAGACAAATACAAAACAACAAAACGGAACGTGAAACCTATTACAGCCTTTCTGGTGAACACTACAGAGAGACAGGAACAATCACCCACGAAATACAAAGTGAAACCCAGGCTACCTAAATACGGTTCCCAATCAGAGACAACGAGAATCACCTGCCAAACCTATGCAACACCCCTACTCAGCCGCAATCCCAATAACTAAAAAACCCCACTACGAAATACAACAACATAAACCCATGTCACACCCTGGCCTGACCAACTAATTAACGAAAACACAAAATACTAAGACCAAGGCGTGACATAAACGTTACATTTGCCGAAAATGAACACGGTTGATAGTGAGAGGATGTTTCTTTTTTTGCAGAGTTTATAAAGTGTGCCTCAACCAAAGAGGCAACTTCTCCATTGATTCAGAAACAATTATTCCGTGTCAAATGGAATATAAAGTGTAAATAGGATCATTTTAGTCATAATATAAATCTCATCCAAAATAATATATAATTAGGAAAAAAATTGTAATGGAATGAAGGGTACCGTAACAGTTTTGCTTAGATTATATCAATCCTGCCCAAATGCCCACAGCTGGCAGCACCCTAGTAATACTTATTTTCCACCATAATTTGCAAATAAATGAATAAAAAATCCTACAATGTGATTTAATGGATTTTTAAAATCATTTTGTCTCTCATAGTTGAAGTGTACCTATGATGAAAATTACAGGCCTCTCTCATCTTTTTAAGTGGGAGAACTTGCACAATTGGTGGCTGACTAAATACTTTTTTGCCCCACTGTATAGTCTCATTCAAGGCATGCCTCAAAATAAGTTAATGAGTCAGAAACAACAATACCATGCACCCACTAGTGGTCAAAAAGTTTTTGGTGCTCAAAAGATACTGTATGGTACTGTTAAAATACAGCAATTCTTTGCCCTGCCCAGACAATGTTTCCACAATGCACCTTAACATTTCAGCACCCTCATTTTCTAATTCTTGTCTAACCAATACCCAAACAGAGATGAAGTGAAAATAAAAATCTAATTTATTTATCAAGACCAGTGTCACGTCTTCCACCGAAATCGGTCACTCTCCTTGTTCGTGCGGCGTTCGGCGGTCGACGTCGCCGGTCGACGTCGCCGGTTTTCTAGCCATCGCCGATCCACCTTTCATTTTCCATTTGTTTTGTTTTGTCTTCCCACACACCTGGCTTCAATTCCATCAATTACATGTTGTCTATTTTACCCTCTGTTCCCCCCATGTCCTTGTCTGGTATTGTTTGTTGTAAGTGCTTGTGCATGTTATGTCTGGTGTGCTTCGGGTTATGTACCCATTTAGTGATTGTTCTGTTTTCCGGTGGTTTATATTATTAAACTGCGCCATTGGAAACAAGGTTTTTGCTCTCCTGCATCTGACTTCTGTCGCCAGTACGCACTCCTTACAACCTGTAAATTATCTCCCAAAGGAGATGTGGGTGTGGAGTCAGGCGCAGGAGAAAGCAGATTTCGATAAAAGGGTGTTTAATAAACAAGTCCAAAGAACAGGAAAAAACAGGACTACAACAGTAGCACCAAACCACCCAGACACCATCCGGGGAAAAAAACACCTGTTCAACAGAACCCAAAAAACAGAACCCAAAACTAAAATGACAGCAAACGAAACAATCCCGCACAAAACGCAGAGGAGATGTTCAGATTTAAATACCTCCCCTAATTACTCAAATAGAACACAAGTGAAACACAAGACAGACAAAACCAAATGAAAAGGAAAAAGGATCGGTGGCAGCTAGTAGACCGATGACGACAACCGCCAAGCGCCGCCCGAACAGGGAGAGGAGCCATCTTCGGTGGAAGTAGTGACACAACCAATCCCCATGCTTGCCCCAGAGCAGCGCTAACTGGTGTTAAAATAGTTGTAGGCTTTGATTCTAACTTTATAGGCTCTTTAATAAATAAGATAATAATAAATAATAATAAATACATTTTTAATAAATCCTCTTGGTGCTAGGGGGCAGTATTTTAATTTTTGAAAAATAAACGGGAAAAGATGCTAGAATATGCATACAATTGAAAGCTTTGGATAGAAAACACTCTAACGTTTCCAAAACTGTAAAGATATTGTCTGTGAGTATAACAGAACTGATGTTGCAGAAAAAAGCCTGAGAAAAATTCAATCCGGAAGTGCCCCAGGTTTTGAAAGAGCTGCGTTCCAATGACTCCCTATTCAGCTGTGAATGTACCATCAACGAGCTTACGCTTTCTACGTATTCCCCGAGGAATACGTAGAAAGCATAGTTTTACGCATTTCTGTTGAAGAATAGCCGTAGGCGGCCACATTGCGTAAGTGGTCACATGGTGGTTCCGAGAGAGATTATCACGTAAAATACAGAGGTAGCCATTACTCCAATCAGTCCTCCTGAAAAACGAATTGTCCCGACGGATATATTATCGAATAGATATTAGAAAAACACCTCGAGGATTGATTATAAACAACGTTTGACATGTTTCTGTCGATATTATGGAGCTAATGTCACGCCCTGGCCATAGTTTACTTTGTATGTTTCTATGTTTTGATTGGTCAGGGTGTGATCTGAGTGGGCATTCTATGTTGGATGTCTTGTTTGTCTATTTCTGTGTTTGGCCTGATATGGTTCTCAATCAGGGGAAGGTGTTAGTCATTGTCTCTGATTGGGAACCATATTTAGGTAGCCTGGGTTTCACTGTGTGTTTGTGGGTGATTGTTCCTGTCTCTGTGTTTTGCACCAGATAGGGCTGTTTTCGGTTTTCGTACGTTTGTTATTTTGTTAGTTTACCGTGTATAGTTTCCGTATTAAATAAAATGAATCACAACTACGCTGCATTTTGGTCCGCTCCTCCTTCCCACAACGAAAGCCGTGACAGAATCACCCACCACAACAGGACCAAGCGGCGTGGTAACAGGCAAAAGCAACAGCAGGAGCAACAAAAGAAGGAATGGACATGGGAGGACGAATTAGACGGAGAAGGACCCTGGGCTCAGCCTGGAGAATATCGCCGTCCCAAGGAAGAACTGGAGGCGGGGAAAGCGGAGAGGCGTCGTTATGAGGAGGCAGCACGGCGAAGCGGATGGAAGCCCGAGAGTCAGCCCCTAAAATTTCTTGGGGGGGGCTCAGGGGGAGTGTGGCAGAGTCAGGAGTCAGACCTGAGCCCACTCTCCCTGTTTATCGTGAGGAGCCAAGGAGGAGACCAGAACCAGAGCCGGTGTTGGAGGTGAGCGAAACAGAGACTGTGAAGGAGTTAATGGGGATATTGGAGGAGAGAGTAATGAGGGAGTTGCTTTGTTGGTGCTTTAAATATGGAATTCGCCCAACGGAGCATGTCGGGGATTTGATGGCACCTGGGTCAGCGCTCCATACTTGTCCTGAGGTGCGTGCTAGTCGGCTGGTGAAGTTGGTGCCAGCCTCACGCACCAGGCCTCCTGTGCACCTCCCTAGCCTTGCATGTCCTGTGCCAGCACTGCTCTCAAGATCTCCAGTACGCCTTCACGGTCTAGCCCATCCTGTGCCACCTCCACATACCAGCCCTCCGATGGCAGCTCCCCGCAACAGGCTTCCTGTGCGTGTCCTTGGCACAGTGCCAGCACCACGCATCAGGTCTACAGTGCACCTCGCCTCTCCAGCGCTGCCGGAGCCTTCCTCCTCTCCTGTGCTGCCGGAGTCTCCAGCCTGTTCAGCGCTGCCCGAGCTTTTCTCCTCTCCTGCGCTGCCGGAGACTCCCGCCTGTTTAGCGCTGCCAGAGCCTTCCACCTCTAGAGCGTTGCCGGAGTCTCCTGCCTGTTTAGCGCAGCCAGAGCTGTCAGTCTGCATGGAGCAGCCAGAGCTGCCAGTCTGCATGGAGCAGCCAGAGCTGTCAGTCTGCATGGAGCAGCCAGAGCTGTCAGTCTGCATGGAGCAGCCAGAGCTGTCAGTCTGCATGGAGCAGCCAGAGCTGTCAGTCTTCATGGAACAGCCAGAGCTGCCAGTCTGCAAGGAGCTGCCAGTCTGCAAGGAGCTGCCAGTGTGCAAGGAGCTGCCAGTCTGCAAGGAGCTGTCAGTCTGCAAGGAGCTGTCAGTCTGCAAGGAGCTGTCAGTCTGCAAGGAGCTGCCAGTCTGCAAGGAGCTGCCAGTCTGCAAGGAGCTGCCGGTCTGCAAGAAGCAGCCAGAGCTGCCAGTCAGCATGGAGCAGCCAGAGCCGTCAGTCTGCCAGGATCCGCCAGTCAGCCAGACTCTTCCAGATTCGCCAGTCAGCCAGACTCTTCCAGATCTGCCAGTCAGCCAGACTCTTCTAGATCCGCCAGTCAGCCAGACTCATCCAGATCCGCCAGTCAGCCAGACTCTTCCAGATCCGCCAGTCAACCAGACTCTTCCAGATCCGCCAGTCAACCAGACCCGCCAGTCAGCCAGACTCTTCCAGATCCGCCAGTCAGCCAGACTCTTCCAGATCCGCCAGTCAGCCAGACTCTTCCAGATCCGCCAGTCAGCCAGACTCTTCCAGATCCGCCAGTCAGCCAGACTCTTCCAGATCCGCCAGTCAGCCAGACTCTTCCAGATCCGCCAGTCAGCCAGACTCTTCCAGATCTGCCAGTCAGCCAGACTCTTCCAGATCTGCCAGTCAGCCCGACTCTTCCAGATCCGCCAGTCAGCCAGACTCTTCCAGATCTGCCAGTCAGCCAGACTCTTCCAGATCTGCCAGTCAGCCAGACTCTTCCAGATCCGCCAGTCAGCCAGACTCTTCCAGATCCGCCAGTCAGCCAGACTCTTCTAGATCCGCCAGTCAGCCAGACTCTTCCAGATCTGCCAGTCAGCCAGACTCTTCCAGATCCGCCAGTCAGCCAGGATCTGCCGGAACCATCAGTCTGCCAGGATCTGCCGGATCCAGCTACATGCCTGAGCTTCCTCTCAGTGCTGAGCTTCCTCTCAGTGCTGAGCTTCCCCTCAGTGCTGAGCTGCCCCTCAGTGCTGAGCTTCCCCTCAGTGCTGAGCTTCCTCAGTCTCGAGCTGCCCCTCAGTCCCGAGCTGCCCCTCAGTCACGAGCTGCCCCTCAGTCCCGAGCTGCCCCTCAGTCCCGAGCTGCCCCTCAGTCCCGAGCTGCCCCTCTGTCCAGTGGGGTTCTGGGTGAGGACTACTTGGCCATGGTTGGCGGCGAGGGTGGACTATCCTAGGACGCGAGGAGGGGGGACTAAGACATTTATAGAGTGGGGTCCACGTCCCACGCCGGAGCCGCCACCATGGACAGACGCCCACCCGGACCCTCCCTATTGTTTTGATGTGCGTCCAGGAGTCCGCACCTTAGGGGGGGTTCTGTCACGCCCTGGTCGAAATATATTATGTTTATCTTCATTTATTTGGTCAGGCCAGGGTGTGACATGGGTTTTTGTGGTGTGTTTTGTCTTGGGGGTGTATAGCATAGTCTATGGCTGCCTGAGGCGGTTCTCAATCAGAGTCAAGTGATTATCGTTGTCTCTGATTGGGAACCATATTTAGGCAGCCATATTCTTTGAGTATTTCATGGGTGATTGTTCCTGTCTCTGTGTTTGTTGTCACCAGATAGGCTGTATAGGTTTTCACGTTCCGTTTGTTTTGTATATTTAAGTTATTTCATGTCTAGTTCATTTTTCATTTTTAAAGAACATGAGTAACCACCACGCTGCATTTTGGTCCGCTTCTCCTTCAACAGACGAACGCCGTTACAACTTCCTCATTCTGTCCCGTTGTCGCATAGAGATGTATAGAGATCGCAACATTGTATCTGTCTCAATAGCGCTGCACGTGCGCTCACAGACAGATAAAACGTTGCGAGCTATATAAACTCAGCAAAAAAATGGGGGGTCAAAATCAAAAGTAACAGTCAGTATCTGGTGTGGCCCACAGCGGCATTAAGTAGTGCAGTGCATCTCCTCCTCATGGACTGTACCGGTTTCTCCAGTTCTTGCTGTGAGATGTTACCCCACTCTTCCACCAAGGCACCTGCAAGATCCCGGACATTTCTGGGGGGAATGGCCCTAGCCCTCACCCTCCAATCCAACAGGTTCCAGATGTGCTCAATGGGATTGAGTTCCGGGCCCTTCGCTGGCCATGGCAGAACACTGACATTCCTGTCTTGCAGGAAATCACACACAGAACAAGCAGTTTGGCTGGTGCCCTTGTCATGCTCGAGAGTCATGTCAGGATGAGCCTGCAGGAAGGGTACCACATGAGGGATGAGGATGTCTTCCCTGTAACGCACAGTGTTGAGATTGACTGCAAGCTCAGTCAGATTATGCTGTGACACACCGCCACAGACCATGACGGGCCCTACACCTCCAAATCGATCCCGCTCCAGAGTACAGGCCTCGGTGTAACACTCATTCCTTTGACGATAAACGCAAATCCGACCATCACCCTTGGTGAGACAAAACCGCGACTTGTCAGTGAAGACCACTTTTTGCCAGTCCTGTCTGGTCCAGCGACGGTGGGATTGTGCCCATAGGCGACATTGTTGCCTGCGTTATGATAGGCCTACAAGCCCTCAGTCCAGCCTCTCTCAGATTATTGTGAACAGTGGGCATATTTATTTGCTTTTTTTCAAAGTCAGTAGAAAGGCCTCTTTAGTGTCCTAGGTTTTCATAACTGTGACCTTAATTGCCTAACGTCTGTTAGTGTCTTAACGACCGTTCCACAGGTGCGTGTTCATTAATTGTTTATGGTTCATTGAAAAAGCATGGGAAACAGTATTTATACCTTTTACAATGAAGATCTGTGAAGTTATTTAGATTTTTTCGAATTATCTTTGAAAGACAGGGTCCTGAAAAAGTTATGTTTCTTTTTGTGCTGAGTTTACGTCTCTATGCAACAATGAGACAGAATGAGGAAGTGGATAGAATCTCGTGTCATATGATTATCAGTAAAGTGAATATGTGTAACATATTGATTACTATTTATAGCGTTGTAAGATTATAAAATGATCCACCACCCAGCATTGGAGTAGTTAGATCTATTTCCCTGCTTTTGAGAAGAGCTAGCTCGTAGTTCCTGCAGATTTCCTGCAATGGTGCTATGCTAACAATATGCTACCACAGATACATAAAAATGGTCTCCATGAGTTCATGTGACTTAGGATAAGTGGGAAAAATACTTAATTACCTATCCCTTTAAAGGGGAAGTGAGAACTATGGGAAAGGCTGGGTAACACTTAAGATGAAGTTGTTCTTAACTGTGTAGTAACCCTGTAATTACTCTATAGTTATCCTATTCGATAAAACTTCACCATTAAGTTCCCCTTATATTTATGTAATAACTGTAGTGACAAACAACACTAGTTACTGTTACACTAGACACTGCTATTCTAACACCAGTAACACAAAAAGGCTTTTCCTATTCTATGTGTAATACACTGATGGAATCCTAACTACAGAGCTGCAGAGTCAGAAGGAGGCATATATAGCACGAACACACAGTTTGTGTCCGTCATCATATTTACTGCAATGTTTGTCATATTCTTTTTTAACCTAACAGAATACTAGGTATTGTCCCCAGTCCTATCTGACTCCAGTACAATACTGTACGTTTACACACCTGAGCTCAACCAAAATCTACTCGACTCAATGAACACTTCTTATTCATTATTTTAATACATTGCAATTACCTGTTCGCTGTCAGAGTAAGGGCCCTCTCTACCTGATTCCTGTGTAAAGCAGGGCACAGGTGTAATCCTACTTGGTGCCACGGCATTGAGATGCACAGTGTAAACCAACCAATCACTCCTCTGTTTTGTTGTGACCTTGGGAAACTCACCCTATCGGATCATCATTCAGCCACAGCCATAACATTACCAGGGTTTATTTGCCTAGCATATATTTTTTGTTTTTTTGGTGTTTATTTAATAGTGTGCTCACGCAGGCAGCCTGGCGTATTATGAATCCTATAATTACAGAGGATTTGTGCACAATGAGCAGCAATCTAATAGTGGAAGCCACAATAAAGCACATAAGAGGCATCCGATTGTGGCTGTGTAGTATAGAGAAGGCATGGTTGTGGCTTTGTAGATAGCCCTGTGTTTAGAGAGGGCTTTACCCTCAGGCATGGCTGCAGACTCGACTCGTCATAGGAGTCTACAGCCATTACTTGGTTAAGAGAGAGCCCTGGTTGTGATTCTGTGCATACTGTAGCCCTGTGTATAGAGAGAGATTGGCGTCTTATTGTACTTAACTCATGGTAACGTAAGCTTTCATGATGATAGCATCTTTAGCCATGCCATCATGTTGTAGACTGAATTTGCCCAGGTTGAAGAATGAGTAATGTTAACAACGCCATTGACTGAGTGTTTAACCATTAAAATGTCATTCTTGCCCTCGAGGGCAATTACACAGAGAACATTAATCCACAATGTATGGATATAGCTTGCCTCCTCAAGACCCTTCTATAGTGAATGTGTGTGTGTCAAATCAAAATCAAATCTAATTTTATTCTCCACATGCTTTGTAAACAACAGGTGTAGACTAACAGTGAAAAGCTTACTTTTGGACCCTTCCCAATAATGCAGAGAGAGAAAATAGAGCAATAATAGAAAGGTAATGACATGTAATAATACAAGTAATAATAAATGCACAATGAGTAACGATAACTTGGCTATATGCAAGGGGTACCAGTATGGAGTTGATGTGCAGGGGTACGGGGTAATTGAGGTAGATATCTACATATAAGTAGGAATAAAGGGACTTGGCAACCGGATAGATAATAAACAGTAGCAGCAGTGTATGTGAATCAAATAAGTTTGTTCAAAAATGGTCAATGCAGATTGTCCAGGTTCACATATTGGTTAACTATTTAACTAAATATTTAGTCTTATGGCTTGGGGGTAGAAGCTGATCAGGGTCCTGTTGGTTCCAGATTTTGTGCATCGGTACTGCTTGCCGTGCGGTAACAGAGAGAACAGTCTATGACTTTTATAGAGGTCCTGGAAGGCAGGGAGCTCAGCCCCAGTGATTTACTGGGGTGTACGCACTACCCTCTGTAGCACCTTGCGGTTGGATGCCAAGCAGTTACCACACTAAGCGGTGATGCAGCCAGTCAAGATGCTCTCAATCATGCATCTGTAGAAATGTTTGAGGATCTGAGGGTAGTGTGGAGTGCAATAGAGATTGCATCATCTGTTAATCTATTAGGGCGGTATGTTGGGGAGGTATGCACATTGGAGTTGGTCTAGGGTGTCTGAGAAGATGGTGTTGATGTGAACCATGATCAGCCTTTCAAAGCATTTCATGGCTACAGATGTGAGTGCTACGAGGCAATAGTCATTTTGACAGGTGTTACCTTGGCGTAACCTGGTTCACTTTTGCTATGGAGAGCGTGATCACACAGTCGTCTAGAACAGCTGGTGCTCTCATGCATGGTTCAGTGTTGCTTGCCTCGAAGCGAGCATAGAAGGTATTTAGCTCAACAGAGGCTCATGTCAAATCAAATCAAATTTTATTTGTCACATACACATGGTTAGCAGATGTTAATGCGAGTGTAGCGAAATGCTTGTGCTTCTAGTTCCGACAATGCAGTAATAACCAACAAGTAATCTAACTAACAATTACAGAACTACTGTCTTATACACAGTGTAAGGGGATAAAGAATATGTACATAAGGATATATGAATGAGTGATGGTACAGAGCAGCAGAGGCAAGAAACAGTAGATGGTATCGAGTACAGTATATACATATGAGATGAGAATGTAAACAAAGTGGCATAGTTAAAGTGGCTAGTGATATATGTATTACATAAGGATGCAGTCGATGATATAGAGTACAGTATATACGTATGCATATGAGATGAATAATGTAGGGTAAGTAACATCATATAAGGTAGCATTGTTTAAAGTGGCTAGTGATATATTTACATCATTTTCCATCAATTCCCATTATTAAAGTGGCTGGAGTTGAGTCAGTGTCAGTGTGTTGGCAGCAGCCACTCAATGTTAGTGGTGGCTGTTTAACAGTCTGATGGCCTTGAGATAGAAGCTGTTTTTCAGTCTCTCGGTCCCAGCTTTGATGCACCTGTACTGACCTCGCCTTCTGGATGATAGCGGGGTGAACAGGCAGTGGCTCGGTGGTTGATGTCCTTGATGATCTTTATGGCCTTCCTGTAACATCGGGTGGTGTAGGTGTCCTGGACGGCAGGTAGTTTGCCCCCGGTGATGCGTTGTGCAGACCTCACTACCCTCTGGAGAGCCTTACGGTTGAGGGCGGAGCAGTTGCCGTACCAGGCGGTGATATAGCCCGCCAGGATGCTCTCGATTGTGCATCTGTAGAAGTTTGTGAGTGCTTTTGGTGACAAGCCGAATTTCTTCAGCCTCCTGAGGTTGAAGAGGCACTGCTGCGCCTTCTTCACGATGCTGTCTGTGTGAGTGGACCAATTCAGTTTGTCTGTGATGTGTATGCCGAGGAACTTAAAACTTGCTACTCTCTCCACTACTGTTCCATCGATGTGGATAGGGCGGTGTTCCCTCTGCTGTTTCCTGAAGTCCACAATCATCTCCTTAGTTTTGTTGACGTTGAGTGTGAGGTTATTTTCCTGACACCACACTCCGAGGGCCCTCACCTCCTCCATGTAGGCCGTCTCGTCATTGTTGGTAATCAAGCCTACCACTGTTGTGTCGTCCGCAAACTTGATGATTGAGTTGGAGGCGTGCGTGGCCACGCAGTCATGGGTGAACAGGGAGTACAGGAGAGGGCTCAGAACGCACCCTTGTGGGGCCCCAGTGTTGAGGATCAGCAGGGAGGAGATGTTGTTACCTACCCTCACCACCTGGGGGCGGCCCGTCAGGAAGTCCAGTACCCAGTTGCACAGGGCGGGGTCGAGACCCAGGGTCTCGAGCTTGATGACGAGCTTGGAGGGTACTCTGGTGTTGAACGCCGAGCTGTAGTCGATGAACAGCATACTCACATAGGTATTCCTCTTGTCCAGATGGGTTAGGGCAGTGTGCAGTGTGGTTGAGATTGCATCGTCTGTGGACCTATTTGGGCGGTAAGCAATTTGGAGTGGGTCTGGTGTGTCAGGTAGGGTGGAGGTGATATGGTCCTTGACTAGTCTCTATAAGCACTTCATGATGACGGAAGTGAGTGCTACGGGCGGTAGTCGTTTAGCTCAGTTACCTTAGCTTTCTTGGGAACAGGAACAATGGTGGCCCTCTTGAAGCATGTGGGAACAGCAGGCTGGTATAGGGATTGATTGAATATGTCCGTAAACACACCAGCCAGCTGGTCTGCGCATGCTCTGAGGGCGCGGCTGGGGATGCCGTCTGGGACTGCAGCCTTGCGAGGGTTAACATGTTTAAATGTTTTACTCACCTCGGCTGCAGTGAAGGAGAGACCGCATGTTTCCGTTGCAGGCCGTGTCAGTGGCACTGTATTGTCCTCAAAGCGGGCAAAAAAGTTATTTAGTCTGCCTGGGAGCAACACATCCTGGTCCGTGACTGGGCTGGATTTCTTCCTGTAGTCCGTGATTAACTGTAGACCCTGCCACATGCCTCTTGTGTCTGAGCCGTTGAATTGAGATTCTACTTTGTCTCTGTACTGACGCTTAGCTTGTTTGATAGCCTTACGGAGGGAATAGCTGCACTGTTTGTATTCAGTCATGTTACCAGACACCTTGCCCTCATTAAAAGCAGTGGTTCGCGCTTTCAGTTTCACGCGAATGCTGCCATCTATCCACGGTTTCTGGTTAGGGAATGTTTTAATCGTTGCTATGGGAATGACATCTTCAACGCACGTTCTAATGAACTCGCACACCGAATCAGCGTATTCGTCAATGTTGTTATCTGACGCAATACAAAACATGTCCCAGTCCACGTGATGGAAGCAGTCTTGGAGTGTGGAGTCAGCTTGGTCGGACCAGCGTTGGACAGACCTCAGCGTGGGAGCTTCTTGTTTTAGTTTTTGTCTGTAGGCAGGTATCAGCAAAATGGAGTCGTGGTCAGCTTTTCCGAAAGGGGGCGGGGCAGGGCCTTATATGTGTTGCGGAAGTTAGAGTAACAGTGATCCAAGGTTTTTCCACCCCTGGTTGCGCAATCGATATGCTGATAAAATTTAGGGAGTCTTGTTTTCAGATTAGCCTTGTTAAAATCCCCAGCAACAATGAATGCAGCCTCCGGATAAATGGTTTCCAGTTTGCAAAGAGTTAAATAAAGTTTGTTCAGAGCCATCGATGTGTCTGATTGGGGAGGGGGGATATATACGGCTGTGATTATAATCGAAGAGAACTCTCTTGGTAGATAATGCGGTCTACATTTGATTGTGAGAAATTCTAAATCAGGTGAACAGAAGGATTTGAGTTCCTGTATGTTTCTTTCATCGCACCATGCCTCGTTAGCCATAAGGCATACGCCCCCACCCCTCGTCTTACCAGAAAGGTGTTTGTTTCTGTCGGTGCGATGCGTGGAGAAACCCATTGGCTGCACCGCTTCGGATAGCGTGTTTCAGTGAAGCACAGAACGTTACAGTCTCTGATGTCCCTCTGGAATGCTACCCTTGCTCGGATTTCATCAACCTTGTTGTCAAGAGACTGGACATTGGCAAGAAGAATGCTAGGGAGTGGTGCACGGTGTGCCCGTCTCCGGAGTCTGACCAGAAGACCGCCTCGTTTCCCTCTTTTTCGGAGTCGTTTTTTTGGGTCGCTGCATGCGATCTATTCCGTTGTCCTGTTTGTAAGGCAGAACACAGGATCCGCGTCGCGAAAAACATATTCTTGGTCGTACTGATGGTGAGTTGACGCTGATCTTATATACAGTAGTTCTTCTCGACTGTATGTAATGAAACCTAAGATGACCTGGGGTACTAATGTAAGTAAATGTAAATAACACGTAAAAAAAAACAAAAAACTGCATTGTTTCCTAGGAACGCGAAGCGAGGCGGCCATCTCTGTCGGCGCCGGAAGTACAAAGTCACTGGGCAGCTCGTCGCTATTGTGTCTGCGCATGCGTGCGTTTGTCAAATGCCTTAATACAAAGCTCAAGTCTGACAACTGACAGGTCTTTTCCCTATCGTGCACATTATACAGTAATGTATCATACTATCTATGGGACTGTGGGTGTCTATAGCAATCTCACCCACAGTCAGACTACAGTAACAGGAGATGATTGTTGTTGTTGATTCTCATCACACATCTTGAATACCTTGAACAATGGCAAGAAGCTGTGTGTGGGAAATTGGATCTAACAGTATCTCTAACAGTGGCCCCTGTGTATCTCTAACAGTGGCCCCTGTGTAGCTCTAACAGTGGTCCCTGTCTGTCTCGATTCAAACAGAACAACAGGATTCTAAGATTACCAGGCTGGTGGTGATAGTGTAGTGAGACTGGAAGGAAGGGATGGAACGGATTGAAGCTGGAATGGTAGTGATTGTCTAAAGTAGGGAGACTAGGAGGTAGTATGGCGCTGCCTATTCATCCACATTATAATGGAAAGGGGGATACCTAGTCAGTTGTACAACTGAATGTATTCAACTGAAATGTGTCCTCCGCATTTAACCCCTTTGAATCATCGACCCTGAATTAATACTCTAGCACCACCTCAGTGTTCCACGCTTTGCATACAAACATAATTGTAGTGCTCCATGAGTAGGTGAAGTGAATACCTGAGTCATAGTGTTGAGGTACCCTTGAGAGGAGAAACAGAGATAAAGAGGAAAGGCAGAAAAGAAGAGCAAGAGAGGGGGGACGAAGAAAGGGGGAAAGGAAGAGACTGAGGAAAAAGAGGGAGAGAAAGACGTGCTTGTGGTCAAGGCTATAGGTCACTGAATTACAGACCCGAGTCACAAACTGTAAGATTAGGCAAGCAACCAACATTTCACCCAGGTTGAGAGAAATGACTAAAAACATCACAAGGAGTGATAATGTATGTTAGAAAAATGAGAAATGAATCAGGCTCGGGCTCAGGCTCATCAAGCCATGTTTTGGCCTGATGTTATGATGCCCGTGTGGGCCCCTGCAGTCAAACTGTGTTGGGTAGACAGACAGACACATCGCATCACAGGCAGATAACTGGCAGAGTAAAAGAGGCGGGAGAGGGAGAAAGAGTATTGTCTCCAGGCAAAGGGAGCCTGGCGAAAAGCTGAACTGGCCAGATTGTGAGTGTGTTTGTACGTGTGTGTGTGTCATGTGGGCCTGATTATATCAAACACACATACACAGAAACAGTCTCTCAGAATTGCATGACATTTGCACCATAAGCACGCACATTACTGTGACACACAAACACTCACATGCATAAACGGTATCCTTTTGCATTACATGAAGGAGGAAATTTGCACCATGTCTGTCTCTTCAATTTCCTCAAACATTACTTGCCTACATAGCCTGAATGCTAAAGTGTACAGAGAGAGTACAATTTAGACAGGATACAGAATAACATTATATATGGACGGAGTCAACCAGTGCATAAAATGCCACATTTTCCACACAATTTACTGACAACATCATGGTCAGGACCAGAAAACACTTAGTTCCTATATGCCAGCTTGCTTTTATGACCCCTGTAATGGACACCATTATGCACGCATTAGATCAGGGCATCCTGTATTAGATTTTGCTTTTGAGAGAGTTTTATGGTGCCAATTTCCAAAGCAAGTGTTGGTTTGTGGCTGAGCCTCAATGACCTTATGTTTATGCTAATGTAATGTATACAGTGTATACGTGTGTGTGCATAAATGCGTTTGTGCGTGCATTCGTGCATATCTGTGTGAGTCACTTGTGCAGTGTGTGTGTGTGTGTTTAGACTAATGAGGCTCTACATAAAGGTTGGCTGTATAGAATGACAGGCTTGATTTACGCGACTGGTTGGATGATCAGCTGGGAGTCCCTGAGCAGTTCTCTGCTGCTGTCAGCACCGATATTCATTCCTCACACACACTAATGACGGATACACACAGACACTCATTCCTCACACACAAACTCGATTTTATAAGCAAACATTACTGAAACGTGTTGCAAGATGAGAGTGTTTATTGCTGGAATAGTAGTAACTTCTACATGTTCACTTCGGCTTTGAATTGGGGAAGTGTCAGTATGTTAAGTTTGACAAGAGAGAGGATAGGCATATATCAAATTCAGTATATTTATTTTTAAGGAGTGGCTGCGGATCCAACTTTTTTGGACCCCTCGTCCCGACAGCTAAATGTCCCAAAGTTTCTGCGCATGTGCCGCATTGGAAGCCTCTGCCTTATTTTTAACTGATGGTACAACAGAAGTTGCACACTCTCGGATCAAGATAGGGAGATTTGTGTGATGCATTGCTTTATGCTATTCAACAGCCAAGTGGGAGATGGGTCTGTTGTTTTTTGTTTGTTTATGAGGCCAATCTTTGACAGTGTTTTGACTGGACTTTTCTTAACTACTGGCTATGACTTTGCCGATGACTTCTTTGTTAAGTGAAAATGTGTTTACTGCGACTGTGATATTTGGAAGTCGCTCTGGATAACAGCATCTGCTAAATGACACTTTTTTTTTATAATAGTAAAACGTTGAACCAACTATCCTCTCAGCACAGCAGCCTCCACACTTGTGAAATTCAGTGCTTAGGTCCCAAATAAAACATATTTCTGTCTCTTGCTCTCTCTCTTTCTCTATTTATCCATCCCTCTCTCAGGCCAGGTGAGGTGAGCAGGCTTCCTCCTCTTTCAGCTCCACTCTACCAAAGACATAATGGTGTGTGAATAATGTCTGTGGAGGAGTGTAAATACCTTGTCATGCCAAGTTGTTTGTATCAGGCCTAGCTTTGTGCAATCGGATGCTTTATAAACTCGGGGCTAGGTTGGGCTGTGTGTGTGCGTGTGTGCGTGTGTGATGCCAGGCTGGCGGGAGATTGGGTTGCCCTGTCACTGCTACTGAAGCCCTGAGAAGAAATTATGCTATTAGTGCCCTGCTAGGAAGGGCCGGGAGAAACGTAATAGTGCGAAAGAGTGTCACTTCACTTTGACTCTGACTCATTCTGATAAAATGGCTCACAGAAGTTATACATCTGATATGGCAGCATCTCGGCCCGGGATAGAGGAAGGCCTATTGAAGCATGCAGATCAATTGTTGGTTTGAAATTACTGGGAGGATATTAAATCAACCGATCGCTATCATCTAAATCTAAATCCAAAATAAAGCCGGGTTGAGAATACAATTATACACCTGCTTAAACTCATCTGTCAAGGTCAAACATTACATTCACAGTTGGAATAAGTTTCACTTATCAACACATTGACCTTGTGAAACAGAGTCAAAGTTGTTCAGCAGTTTGTTGGGATTATTACAACACCGACGGATGCCGTTTGGCTTATCCTTTTCCCCCAACAGACGTAGTTCTAATCCATGTGCTGTTTACCTTTCCACGGAAAAGGGAGGGTGGGCGTAGTAGGGCAACAGCTCATTGTATTTATTCAACATTAAACCAACCAGGGCGAACAGCAGAGGTAATCAACGGTGAAATCACATCGCTCACCTCACAAGAATATGGATAAGCAGCGGTCCGTGAAACTGTTTGATGAACAGGTTTCCGTAAAGGGTATAGGAGAGGGCACCGGAGAGGAGAGGATCTCAGCACTGTTCTATAAATATGGAAATGTGGACATGTTTATAGGAGCCGTGTGTTTTTTTTCCTCTTCCACAACCTGGGATCATGGCTCTCTGTCTCCTATTAATGACAGGTTGCCATCCAATTCCCTTCCTCTAAGTCTCTTTAAGTTCTTCCAGACTCTCTGTTATGTTTTGGGGCTCCCGAGTGGTGCAGCGGTCTAAGGCACTGCATCTCAGTACTAGCGGCATCACTACAGACACCCTGGTTTGAATCCAGGCTGTATCACAACCGGCCGTGATTGGGAGTCCCATAGGCCAGCGCACAATTGGCCCAGTGTCGTCTGGGTTTGGCCGGAGTAGGCTGTCATTGTAAATAAGAATGTGTTCTTAAATTACTAAGTTAAATTAAGGGAAAATACATTTTCAAGAACGTTTAGTGTGCCTAATAGGTGAAAACTGGTCCATAATTTAGCATAGGCAACCTTATCCTCTCACATCCAAATGGAAGGCATGTTTTCTAGCACCTTTGCTGGAAAACGTGCCTTCCATTTAGAAGTGCCACTGACAGCAACGGTGTCACTGCCACCTATTAGAAGTTAGGTCCCGCTTTAAACGAAGTCCACCTATGGCTTCATAAAGCCTTCATAAGCACTACATACACGTGTTACACGTAATCTATAACTGCATGTCATACTCTATAAAGGATGTATAAATGAGGCATAAATGTGTGACATAACCAACTATGTCAAATGTGACACGATCCTGTGCTTTTTAATAAGGATGACAGAAGCACTGCTTAGTAAAGGACTTATACATCACTTTAAATTGAGGCTTCACAAAGCATCTTTAACCTTGTCATGTGATACTCTAAAAAATATCTAGGATGGCCCAGCCTCTTTCCTTTTTCATGCACAGCCAATATTGGACCTGACCCCAAGCTTCCCCAAAATGCTGTGCTGCAGGACGACTCGCGCACTAAAGTGCAGTCATAGTGGTCCAATAATACAGGCAACAAGTACCTTGATGAAAGCCCACAACATAAGGAAATTGAAAGTGGCTTTTGAGTTTCTTCTGGAACCAAGTTACTGTACATCTTCCTCAGTACACAAACACGCAGACAACAATATAACAAGCCATACCGTCAGGTCTTTGACACATTCGCCCTGTCCCCCGTTGAAAGATCAGCCACAAAATGTTGGCTCCATTGTGGCAGGTTGTGGTCAAGCCCTGGTCTCCAGCATGGGAACAGAAGAGGAATATCTGGTGGCTAGGTAGTCTCAAGTAGGACTACTCCAAATCATCTTGGCTCTGGCACACGCAAAGACACAAAACAAAAGCAGGTCTATCAACCTATCTAAATACACCTCAAAGCCTACAGTAACATGTGGATCATGAGAGAACCTTCAAAAACGGCAGAACGTTGACACTTAATGTAAGTAAATAATATTTTAGTGGGTGCATACATCGCCGAAGTCAAGGATCGGTAGGAGAGTCAGTTTTACGAGGGTATGTTTGGCAGAATGAGTGAAGGATGCTTTGTTGCGAAATAGGAAGCCGATTCTAGATTTAATTTTGGATTGGAGATGTTTAATGTGAGTCTGGAAGGAGAGTTTAAAGTCTAACCAGACACCTAGGTATTTGTAGTTGTCCACATATTCTAAGTCAGAGCCGTCCAGAATAGTGATGCTGGATGGGTGGGCAGGTGCAGGCAGCAATCGGTTGAAGAGCATGCATTTAGTTTTACTTGCATGGCAGTGAAGCTCATCTGGAGGTTAGTTAACACAGGGTCCAAAGAAGGGCCAGAAGTATACATAACGATGTCTACTGCATAGAGGTGAATGAGAGAATCACCCGCAGCAAGAGCGACATCATACAGAGAAAAGAGTCTGCCCGAGGCTTGAACTCTATGGCACCCCCATAGAGACTGCCAGAGGTCCGGACACACTGAACTCTGTCTGAGAAGTAGTTGGTGAACCAGGCGAGGCAGTCATTTGAGAAACCAAGGCTGTTGAGTCTGCTGATAAGAATGTGGTGATTGACAGAGTCGAAAGCCTTGGCCTGGTCGATGAAGACGGCTGCACAGTATTGTCTTTTATCAATGGCGGTTATGAAATCGTTTAGAACCTTGAGCGTGGCTGTGGTGCACCAATGACCAATTCGGAAACCAGATTGCGTAGCAGAGAAGGTACGGTGCGATTCAAAATGGTCGGTGATCTGTTTGTTAAACCTCACTAGGGTAGAGGGCACTATTTTCACCTCCGGATGAAAAGTGTGCCCAAAGTAAACTGCCTGCTACTCAGGCCCACAAGCTACGATATGCATATGATTAGTAGATTTGGATAGAAAGCACTCAAAAGTTTCGAAAACTGTTAAAATAACAGTATAACAGAACTTCCATCCAGGAAGTGGGATTTAAAAAAAAAATAGTTTTCCATTGACTGCCTATTCAGATTCCATTGACTTAGGACTCAAATTGCACTTCCTATGGCTTCCACTAGATGTCAACAGTCTTTAGAAATTGTTTCAGGCTTGTATTCTGAAAAATTAGGGAGTAAGACCACTCTGAATGAGTGGACACTGCAGTGTTCCAGAGGTTTTTCATATGTGCGACCGAGAGCACGCCTTTCTTGTTTTCCTTTTATATTGACCTTTGTCTGGTAGAAATATTATTCATTATTATGGCTAAAAACAACCTGAGGATTGATTATAAATATTGTTTGACATGTTTCTACAAACTTTACTGATTCAGATTTTTCGTCTGCCTGTTGTGACTGCCTTTGAGCCTTTGGATTACTGAACAAAACAGAGGTTTTTGAATATAAAGAGGGACTTTATCGAAAAAAACGAACATTTATTGAGTAAATGGGAGTCTTGTGAGTGCAACCATATGAAGATCAAAGGTAAGTGATACATTTTATTGCTATTTCTGACTTGTGTAACTCCTCTACTTGGCTAGTAACTGTTTGTAATGATTTGTTTGCTGGGCGCTGTTCTCAGATAATCGCATGGTATACTTTCGCCGTAAAGCCTTTTTGAAATCTGACACCATGGTTGCATTAACAAGAAGTTAATCTTTAAACCGATGTATAACACTTGTATGTTTTATGAATTTTCCTAATGAGTATTTCGGTTTCACTGGATGTTGTCCAGGTGGGACGCTATCGTCCCACACCCCCTCGAGAGGTTAACTTGGCTTTCGAAGATCTTAGAAAGGCAGGGTAGAATAGATATAGGTCTTTAACAGTTTGGGTCTAGAGTGTCTGCCCCTTTCAAGGAGGGGGATGACAACGGCAACTTTGCAATCTTTGTGGATCTCGGACGAGACGAAAGAGAGGTTGAGCAGGCTAGTAATAGAGGTTGCAACAATTGTGGTGGATAATTTTAGAAAGAGACAGTCCAGATTGTCTAGCCCAGCTGATATGTAGGGGTCCAGATTTTGCAACTCTTTCAGAACATCAGCTATCTGGATTTGGGCAAAGGAGAAGCTGGGGAGGCTTGGGCAAATAGCTGTGGGGGGTACAGGGCTGTTGACCAGAGTAGGGGTAGCCAGGTGGAAAGCATAGCCAGCCGTAGAAAAATGCTTATTGAAATTCTCAATTATTGTGAATTTATTGTGGTGACAGTGTTTCCTAGCCTCAGTGCAGTGGGCAGCTGGGAGGAGGTGCTCTTATTCTCCATGGACTTTCCAGTCCCAAAACGTTAATTGCCTAACGTCTGTAAGCTGTTAGTGTCTTAACGACCATTCCACAGGTGCATGTTAATTAATTATTTATTGTTCATTGAACAAGCATGAGAAACAGTGTTTAAACCCTTTGCAGTGAAGTTATTTGGAATTTTACGAATTTTCTTTGAAAGACAGGGTCCTGAAGAGTTTTTTTGCTGAGTTTATGTATGCGGAATGACTCAACAATATACATGTCAGCTACTACAGCTACTGGGATGACTGCAACACACAAAGAGCTGCAGTTAGTTTCAGAGTGGGTGGCAAAGATTAACTTAGCCCTAAATATTTCTAAAACTAAATGCACTGTATTTGGAATAAAACACTAAACCCTAAATCTCGTAATAAATAATGTTGAAATTGAGCAAGTTTGAGATGACAAAACTGCTTGGAGTAACACTAGATTGTATCTGCCATGGTCAAAACATATTGATGCAGTAATAGCTGCATCAAAGCGATGCTCTGGCTTCTTAACAACACTATCAACAAGGCAGTTCCTATAGGCCCTAGTTTTTTCACACCTTGACTACTGTTCAGTTGTGTGGTCAGGTGCCACAAAAAAGGACTTTGGAAAATTGTAATTGTCTCAGAACAGGGCAGCACGGCTGGCCCTTGGATGTACACAGAGAGCTAATATTAATAATATGCTTGTCAATCTCTCCTGGGTGAAAGTGGAGGAGAGATTGACTTCATCACTACTTTTATTTATGAGAGGTATCGACAACTTGAATGCACCGAGTGCTCTGCCTAAACTACTGGCACACAGCTCGGACACCTATGCATACCCCACTAGTGTTACGGTTTTCTTCCGTCGAAGGAGAGGAGGACCAAAATGCAGGGTGGTTATCTTCATACATCTTTAATAAAGACGATACAATACAAACCAATAAACGTGACAAACCAAAACAGCCCTATCTGGTGCAAACAGAGACAGGAAGAATCACCCACAAAACACTCAAAGAATATGGCTGACTAAATATGGCTCCCAATCAGAGACAACGATAAACACCTGCCTCTGATTGAGAACCACTCTAGGCAACCATAGACTTACCTAGACAACTCTACTATACCACAATCCCATAACCTACAAAAACCCCAAGACAAAACACACCACATAAATAACCCATGCCACACCCTGGATAGACCAAAATAATAAAGAAAACACAAAATACTAAGACCAGGGTGTGACAACTAGACATGCCACAAGAGGTCTCTTCACAGTCCCCAAGTCCAGAACAGACTATGGGAGTAACACCATATTACATAGAGTCATGGCTACATGGAACTCTATTCCACATCAAGTAACTGATGCAAACAGACAGATAAAAAACACCTTATGGAACTGGGACTGTGAAGCAACACAAACATTGGCACAGACATGAATACACACACACACGCACACACGAATGCACACATACACACACACATACACATGGATTTAGCACTGTAGATATGTGGTAGTGGTGGAGTACGGGCCTGAGGGCACACAGTGTGTTGTGAATTCTGTGAATGTATTACAATGTTTTTAAAATTGTAGGAATTGCCTTAATTTTTCTGAACCCCAGGAAGAGTAGCTGCTGCCTTGGCAGATCCATAATAAATACAAAATACAAATCACATCCCTACACAGGCTCAGGTGCCTGTGAGGGCAGAGCATTCATCAACAGGATTACTTGTAATGCATCTGTAGTCCCAAAAAGTGCTCAGCCGCAATCACAATGATGCCTAATTTCTCTGATTTCCTCTCCGCTTGCACTGTGCAGTTGATAACCAGGATCCATCTGTTGACAAGGAATATCATCTTGTCTCTGCTCCTACTAACATTATGTCTTCAACTTCACTCCTTTCAAACCAAATCTTATTTTATTTGTCACATATACATAATTAGAAGATGTTATTGAAGGGTGTAGCGAAATGCTTGTGTTCCTAGCTCCAACAGTGCCATAGTATCTAACAATTCACAATAATATACGCAAATCTAAAAGTAAGAGAATGGAATATAGAAATATAGAAATATTAGGACGATCAGGGTCAGAGTGGCAATGACTAAAATACAGTAGAATAGAATACAGTGTATAGATATAAAATGAGTAAAGCAGTATGTAAACATTATTAAAGTGACTAGTGTTCCATGTCTATGTACATTGGTCTCTAAGGTGCAGGGTTGAGTAACCAGGTGGTAGATTGTCAATGATGTGTACGCCGAGGAACTTGATGCTTTCCACCTTCTCCACTCCGGTCAAGCAAAGAGGCACTGGGTTTGAAGGTAGGTCTTGAAATACATCCACAAGTACACCTCCAATTGATTTAAGTTACGTCAGAAGCTTCTAAAGCTATGACATCATTTTCTGGAATTTTCCAAGCCCTTATGAAGGCACAGTCAACTTAGTGTATGTACACTTCTGACCCACTGGATTTGTGATACAGTGAATTATAAATGAAATTATCGGTCTGTAAACAATTGTCGGATAAATTACTTGTATTATGCACAAAGTAGATGTCCTAACCGACTTGCCATTAACAGGAAATTTGTGGAGTGGTTGAAAAATGAGTTTTAATTACTCAAACGTAAGTGTATGTAAATGTCAGACTGTACATCAGACAGGTTTTAGACCAGGACATAGCACTATCTCTGCTCAAATTGGCCTAGACCAGGGTGCATGCAACTTGTTTACACATGACTAAACAGATGAATTCAATGTATACAGTGCATTCTGAAACTATTCAGACCCCTTGACTTTTTTGACATTTTGTTACGTTTCAGCCTTAATCTAAAAATGGATTTTAAAAATATATCCCCAATCTACACACAATACCCCATAATGAAAAAGCGAAAACAGGGTTTTTATAAATTGTTGCACTTTTATTATTTCTACAACTTGATTGGAGTCCACCTGTGGAAAATTAAATTGATTGTTCATGATTTGGAAAGGCACACACCTGTCTATGTAAGGACACACAGTTGACAGTGCATGTCAGAGCAAAAACCCAGCCATGAGTTCGAAGTAATTGTCCGTAGAGCTCCGAGGCAGGATTGCATCGAGGCACAGATCTGGGGAAGGCTACCAAAAAACTTCTGCAGCATTGAAAGTCCCCATCATTCTTAAATGGAAGAAGTTAAGAACCAACAAGACTCTTCCTAGAGCTTAGAAAGCAGGGGAGAAGGGCCTGAGAAAGCAAGGGAGAAGGGCCTTGGTCAGGGTGGTGACCAAGAACCTGATGGTCACTCTGACAGAGCTCAAGAGTTCCTCTGTGGAGATGGAAGAACCTACCAGAAGGATAACCATCTCTGTAGCACTCCAACAATAAGGCCTTTATGGTAGTGGCCAGACGGAAGCCACTCCTCAGTAGAAGGCACATGACAGATTGCCAAAATTCTCTGGTCTGATGAAATCAAGATTGAACACTTTGGCCTGAATGCCAAGCGTCACGTCTGGGGGGAAACCTGCCACCATCCCTAAAGTGAAGCATGGTGGTGGCAGCATCATGCTGTGGGGATGTTTTTCAGTGGCAGGGACTGCCAGAAGACTGGGAGAAGTCAGGATCAAGGGAAAGATGAACAGAGCAAAGTACTAAGAGATCTTTGAGGAAAACCTGCTCCAGAGCGCTCAAGACCTAAGACTGGGGCGAAGGTTCATCTTCCAACAGGACAACGACCCTAAGCACACTGCCAATCCAATGCAGAAGTGGCTTCGAGTCAAGTCTCAGTGTTCTTGAGTGGCCCAGCCAGAACCCAGACTTGAACCCGTTCAAACATCCCTGGAGAGACCTGAAAACAGCCGTGCTGCAACTTTCCACCATCCAACCTGACAGAGCTTGAGAGGATCTACAGAGGAGAATGGGAGAAACTCCCTACATACAGGTGTGCTAAGATAGACTACTGCAATGCTCTACTTTCCGGATACGCAGATAAAGCACTAAATAAACTTCAGTTAGTGCTAAACACAGCTGCTAGAATCTTGACTAGAACCCAAAGATGTGATCATATTACTCCTGTGCTAGCCTCTCTACACTGGCTTCCTGTTAAGGTAAAGGCTGATTAAGGTTTTACTGCTAACATACAAAGCATTACATGGGCTTGCTCCTACCTATCTTTCCGACTTGGTCCTGCCGTACATACCTACACGTACGCTATGGTCACAAGACGCTGGCCTCGTTACTGTCCCTATAATTTCTAAGCAAACAGCTGGAGACAGGGCTTTCTCCTATAGAGCTCCATTTTAATGGAATGGTTTGCATATCCATGTGAGAGACACAGACTCCATCTCGACCTTTAAGTCTTTATTGAAGACTCATGTCTTCAGTAGGTCCTATGACCTATGACCACACTCAGGAGTGTGAAGGTGAACAGAAAGACACTGGAGCAACGAACTGCCCTTGCTGTCTCTGTCTGGCCGGTTCCCTTCTGCTGGGATTCTTTGCCTCAAACCCTATTACAGTGGCTTACTCAATTGCTTACTGGTGCTCTTCCATGACGTCCTTAGGAGGGGTGCATCACTTGAGTGGGTTGAGTCACTGACGTTACCTTCCTGTCCGGGTTGGCGCCACCCCTTGGTTTTGTGCCGTGGGGGAGATCTTTGTGGGCTATACTCGGCCTTGTCTCAGGATGGTAAGTTGGTGGTTGAAGATATCCCTCTAGTGGTGTGGGGGCTGTGCTTTGCCAAAGTGGGTGGGGTTTTATCCTGCCTGTTTGGCCCTGTCTGGGGGTAGCGTGGGACGGGGCCACAGTGTCTCCCGACCACTCCTGTCTCAGCCTCCAGTATTTATGCTGCAATAGTTTGTGTCGGGGGGCTAGGGTCAGTCTGTTATATCTGGTGTATTTCTCCTGTCTTATCCAGTGTCCTTTATGTAAGTATGCTCTCTCTAATTCTCTCTTTCTTTCTTTCTTTCTTTCTTTCTTTCTTTCTTTCTTTCTTTCTTTCTTTCTTTCTCTCTCGGAGGACTACCTGGCCTGATAACTCCTTGCTGTCCCCAGTCCACCTGGTTGTGCTGCTGCTCCACTGTTCTGCCTGCGGCTATCGAACCCTAACCTGTTCACTCGATGTGCTACCTGTCCCAGACCTGCTGTTTTCAACTCTCTAGAGACAGCAGGAGTGGAAGAGATACTCTGAATGATCGGCTATGAAAAGCCAACTGACATTTACTCTTGAGGTGCTGACCTGTTGCACCCTCTACAACCACTGTGATCATTATTTGACCCTGCTGGTCATCTATGAACATTTGAACATCTTGGCCATGTTCTCTTATGATCTCCACCCAGCACAGCCAGAAGAGGACTCACCACCCCTCATAGCCTGGTTCCTCTCTAGGTTTCTTCCGAGGTTCTGGGGAGTTTTTCCTAGCCACCGTGCTTCTACATCTGCAGTGCTTGCTGTTTGGGGTTTTAGGTTGCGTTTCTGTACAGCACTTTGTGACATCAGCTGATGTCAGAAGGGCTTTATAAATACATTTGATTGATTGATTGTAGTGTCATACCCTAGAAGATTTGAGGCTGTAATCGCTGCTAAAGGCCCTTCAAAAAGTACTGAGTCAACGGTCTGAATACTTATGTTAATTTATTTTATTTAACTAGGTAAGTCAGTTAAGAACAAATTCTAATTTATAATGACGGCCTACACCGGCCAAACCCTTGACGACGCTGGGCCAATTATGAGCCTCAATATGGGACTCCCAATCATGGCTGGTTTTGATACAGCCTTGTGTAAATGTAAATGTGCTTTGTCATTATGGGGTGTTGTGTATAGATTGATGAGTAAAAAATAACAATTTAATACATTTTAGAATAAGGCTGTATTGTAACATAATACCGAATATAGTTTTAAATCAGGTTTCATGGATATTACGAACAGTGTCCCGAAGGGGTCGATTCTTGGTCCTGTACTTATTTATTGTTTACATAAACAATATCGACTTGACTGTAAAAAAAAAATGTATCCTCCATGTCGATGATACTGTTGTTTACCCTATCACCCCTCTTCAGTTGACAAGGCTCTATCTGAACTACAGTTCGCCTTCGTTGTATTACAGAAAAACTTTATTGATTTGAAATTTGTGCTGAATACAGGTAAAACTAACTATATGTTCTCCCATTTTGTCTATAGCGAATAAAAATAAGTTGTCTGATTTAAGCATATGTACTTTGGTTGGTGTACATATTGATCATGTCCCTGCTTATAAATATCTGGGCATCTGGACAGATGAATGTCATGCCTACTTCCGTTCCCCTCTGATGGTTATGATTGTGCCAGGCACCATCATTGTGTGCACCTGCTCCCCATCATTACGCACACCTGGACTTCATCATCACCTTTATTACTCTCCCTTTATTTAGCCCTCTGTAGCCTAAGTCATCAGGCAGAATTGGTTTTGTTCACGTACAAGACGCTTCTCCCATTTTGTTTATCTGCACCGTTCATGTTAATTAAACTTTCCTTCTGCACCTGCTTCCTGACTCCAAGCGCATGCTGTACAATGAAAAGGCGTCTTTTAATAAAAAGCACATTGATGAGTTAGTTAAGAATCTGAGAATTAAAATGGCCTTCTATAGAAATAGGTCCTGTCTCTCTCTAAATAATAGAATGTGGATTATTCATTCCACGTCCCTATTGGTCCTAGACTATGGCAACATCATCTATATGAACGCAGCTGCCACTTCATTGAAGCCATTCGACTACACTTCATTACGGGCAACAATTTTAGTACTTATCACTGCATTCTCTACCAGAAAGTAGGTTGGCCATCTTTGATGTAATGTAGGTTATTTGATGTAATGTAGGTTGATTGATACATTGCTATGTTTTCATTTATAAAGCTCTTTTGCAAAACGTCCCATTGTACTGTTGTGGAAAATTACATAATTAGTCATGCTATCCACGTGTTTTACTGCTTAAAGAATAGTTTCTTGTTAAATGCTAGTGTTTTTTTCATACCTGATACAAACTTGTCTTGGTGTGACTTAGTTATGAAACTGGGCTTAAGAGATGTTGCAACCGCAGCATGTGAAATCCCCTGGGTTTACGATCTGCAGAAAGTCACATGTATGGAAACTTGCAGAAAGGAGTACAATATAGCATTCACAACAACAAACAGTATCTTAAAGTCTGCACAGACAACGAATTACCTTTTACATACAATCTGCTGACTGCCACATATATAGAAAGGGGTTGTATTTTCTCTATAAAAGCAGAGACCCTATGTTTGTTAAGCTTTCTACTCTGAACCATTCTAGGTGATGTTGATTGCTTCATTTTTGCAAATCTTATAATTAAGCAGCTGTTGGAAGAATCTACAGTCTCACTCTTCCTATAGACTTTCCCTGACAGTACCTAACATCACTACTAAACTTTAGACATATGAGTTACCACACCCATTTTCAGGGATGGCTAAGTCTGTAAATTCCTTTGGTCTCTAATGAGTTAGTTAAATCAGATGGCCCTTCCATTTCTCACCACTACACTGAATATGGACCACTCTCACCTGCATTGGAACTCCCGCTCCAGAAGACACACATAGAGAGAGTGCAGGGACCTCACTTGCACTGTTGAGGGACGAAGCACTGCAACGTAGTAACACGTGCTACATTTTAGAGATCTGAATAGTTCTAAGGGGTACTACATTTATTTAAAGGTTGCGTCCGTTTATGAACTATTTTTGTGGAGTGTCATTTTTTTTGCGTGTCATCCTGCAGCACGGCACTTTGGGGATGAGGTCAGGTCCAATATTGGCTATGCACCCAAGAGGTAAAGAGATTAGGCCATCCTAGAAATGTTTGACATAAGGTTATAGATGCTTTGTGATGCCTCAATTTAAGATGATTTTAAGTGGTGTTTATGTAACACTTTAAAAAGCACAGGTCATATTTGACATTGGTATTTGGTAGTTATGACACATTTATAAACCCTTTATAGAGACTGACATACGGCTATAGATGATTTGTGACACATTTATGTAGTGCTTATCAAGCCTTCATAAGTTGCACTTTGTTTAAAGTGGGACCAGAAGTTAGGCTTTCACTGAATTGATATAGTACTCTGCATCTTGTCTCTCGATGACATTATGCCCTCAGTACACCATTGACCTGCTGACTTATTCATACTTTGTCTGACTAACATTTACAGAGAGTGAAGTGTGGGGTCAAAGTTGATAATTACCTCAATGGCTTCGTCTGACTCAGATCCTCTAATATCTAATATGCAATGTTGATGGTTGCATGATATATTATTGATGTAATATCTGCCTTGCGTCATTCAGCCTGATCTTTAAAGGGCAGCAGTATGTCTCAAATAGCACCCTATGTCCTATGTAGTGCGCCACTTTTGACCAAGGCACATAGGGCTTTGGTCAAAAGTAGTGCACAATATAGGGCATAGGATGCCATTTGGGGCAGAATCCGGCTTCGCACTTTGACCATGAGTGTCCATCACATGGATATTTTCGCAGAGCCGACTGAACACTCTACCAGAATCTGACCACATGAACATTCCATTACCACTTCCATTAGGCTATAGGAAATTGGATGTACGGTTAAAAGCATGGTGTTGGTAGGCTATGGAAAGAGGATATAGGAGTAAGTATAGAAACTATTACATTTTTACAGATTTTATGGATTTGCGTACAAGCTGCAAGATTTAGTAGGACTCCCATCCTATTTTCAATTGTCAGCTTTGACCTCACGTCGGTGACTTATGTCACTGCAGAAGCACATCTTGCTCTTACTGTTATCTCCCTAACAGATAAAATAAGTACAAAACATCTCAAGAAGGAGAACTTTTTGCTGTCATATTTTGTACTGTGATATTCATCTTCACTACTGATATGGCATTACATATTGGCATCTCCAACATCTGTCATGTAGCAGACTGTAGATGCAGATTATACTGAGTCATGCAAACTAGCAGGTTAATTATGAACCAGAATATTTCTGGAAGAGCATGTTGGGAGTACATAGGCTTTTCATTTTATCCTCAAGATTTTATGTGCACTATTCTTCGCTATGATTTGATCAGTTTCAATCTAAAGCCAGAAGCCTGGCTTAGCTTTTGTTCTGTCAGGTGAGTGGGGAAACGCAAAGCCACAGACGTGTGTCCTTGGATAGGCCATTGATGAATTGCGTACAAAGTAAATTATTTGACAGTGTATAATATAATGCTGAAAAGATGTCTGATGTCTGCGCTCTCTGGTCCAAGTTTGTGTCTGTCTGCTGTCTTTGTAGACAGAACAAAAAGGCCTGCGTCTGCTCCCTCCCTCAATCTCTCCCTGCCTACCAGGTGCATGGCTTGGCGGGGCAAATGGTACCATGGCCTTGCTATCTGTGTCACTGAGCAGCCCAGGCCTTCCAGACTGATGATGGAGGGCACTGATTCTTGGCAGATCCTCCAGAAGCTGTGAAGAATAAACTCCTTCTCCTCTCGGCCTCTCTCTTTGCAGTCTGTCCTTTGTTGTTGTAAATAACCCTGGATCTATCATCCATGATGCACTGCTCGGACAGATGCCCCCCTTCACCGAACACTCGCCGCCTGAACCAGCCGCTGCATACACCGTGGGCGTCTCTGCGTCTCTTCCCAGCAATAGCTTGTTTCAAAATAAGAGGGATGCATATCAGACCAAATATGGGTTTATTACATCCCTAGTATCATCCTGAGTCTTTTTACAAAGACTCATATGTCTCAGATAGTAAATTCAAATATTTCACTTTTAAGTCAGGCGTTCTCTATGAGAACTCCTTAAAAAATAGTTTTGGGAATGGCAAATACAGTGGAAACGACCCCCCACCTCTCCCCCAAGAGCACCAACATAGAAATATATAACCTAGAACACCCGCTAGACACGCCCTGACCTACTACACCATAGAGAACCAAGGGCTCTCTATGGTTAGGGCGTGACACCCCTTCCTACCACACTCCCTCTCTTTCACTCACTCCATCTCTCTCTCTTTTACTCACTCTGTCTCTCTCTTTCACTCCGTCTCTTCCACCCCCTCTCTCTTTCTCTCAAAAAGCATTTCTCAGCCCTCTCACTTCTCTCTTTCCCCCTCTCTCTAAATCTTTGTTTGTCCATGGTCTGCTGCTGAAGAGTAGTTTCTTTCTCTTAGTGTTAGCATAATCAATCTCATTCATTATACGGGGCGGCAGTGTAGCCTAGTGGTTAGAGCATTGGATGAGTAACCGAAAGGTTGCAAGTTCAAATCCCAGAGCCGACAAGGTACAAAATCTGTCGTTCTGCCCCTGAACAGGCAGTTAACCCACTGTTCCTAGGCCGTCATTGAAAATAAGAATTTGTTCTTAACTGACTTGCCTAGTAAAATAAAGGTAAAAATAAATAAAAAAATACAGAGTGTGTGTTACACAAACCATCAGGCAGCTAGGTAATTAACTTACAGACGCACAAATATCATACCCGCCCCAACAATGCTAATCTCCCCGGTTATTGTAATGGTGAGAGGTTAGCACTTCCTGGGGGTATGATAATTGTGCATCTGTAACTTTCTCACTCATCATTATTCACGATTCATTCAGTATTTTCCATAATCATAGTAGCATCCACATTAATATAGTGTTCAGGAACATATTTATTATTTTAAAAGGCAATCTATTCTCATGTACAATAAAGTGACTCCAAAATGGCACAATACAGTATTTACCATTAATTTCTATTGGGCACAAAATAATCTGAAACACAACCAAAACAAATAGCAAATGCATGCAACAAGTTTGAAGAGTCAAATCAAATCAAATGTTTTGTCACATGCACCGAATACAACAGGTGTAGACATTGAAATGCTAACTTACAAGCCCTTAACCAACAATGCAGTTTTTTTAAAGTAAGAGATAAGACTAACAAATTATTAAAGAGCAGCAGTAAATAACAATAGCGGGGCTATTTACAGGGAGTACTGGTATAGAGTCAATGTCAATGTGCGGGGGCACCGGTGTCGAGGTAATTGAGGTAATATGTACACTATCGTTCAAATGTTTGGGGTCACATTGAATGTTTTTAGTTTTTGAAATCATTTTTTTTGTCCATTAAAATAACATAAAATTGATCAGAAATACACTGTAGACATTGTTAATGTTGTAAATGACTATTGTAGCTGGAAACGGCTGATTTGTAATGGAATATCTACATACAGTAGGCGTGCAAAGGACCATTATCAGCAACCATCACTCCTGTGTGCCAATGGCATGTTGTGTTAGCAAATCCAAGTTTATCATTTTAAAAGGCAATTTATCATTAGAAAACCCTTTTGCAATAATGTTAGCAGCTGAAAACTTTTGTCCTGATTAAAGAAGCAATAAAACTGGCCTTCTTTAGACTAGTTGAGCATCTGGAGCATCAGCATTTGTGGGTTTGATTACAGGCTCAAAATGGCCAGAAACAAAGAACTTTCTTCTGAAACTCGCATCTATTCTTGTTTTGAGAAATGAAGGATATTCCATGCGAGAAATTGCCAAGAAACTGAAAATCTTATACAAATCTGTGTACTACTCCCTTCACAGAACAGAGCAAACTGCCTCTAACCAGAATAGATAGAGGAGTGGGAGGCCCCAGTGCACAACTGAGCAAGAGAACAAGTACATTAGAGTGTCTAGTTTGATAAACAGACGCCTCACAAGTCCTCAATTGGCAGCTTCATTAAATACCAGTCTCATTGTCAACAGTGAAGAGACGACTCCAGGATGCTGGCCTTCTAGGGAGAGTTGCAAAGAAAAGCCATATCTCAGAAGTTCCAATAAAAGTAAAGATTAAGATGTGCAAAAGAACACAGACACGACAGAGGAAGATTGGAAAAAGTGTTTTGGATAGAAGTGTTCGGATCACAGAGAAGAACATTCGTGAGACACAGAAAAAAATGAAAGATGGAGGAGTGTTTGACGCCATCTGTCATCCATGTTGGAGGCAATACAACAGGCTAGGGGTGCTTTGGTGGTGGTAAAGTGGGAGATTTGTACAGGGTAAAAGGGATCTTGAAGAGGAAGGCTATCACTCCATTTTGCAACACTATGCCATACCCTGTGGACGGTGCTTAATTGGAGCCAATTTCCTCCTACAACAGGATAAATGACCCAAAGCACAGCTCCAAACTATGCAATAACTATTTAGGGAATAAGCTGACTGCTGGTAGTCTGCCTATAATGGAGTGGCCAGCACATTCACCGGATCTCAACCCTATTGAGCTGTTGTGGGAGCAGCTTGACCGAATGGTCCGTAAGAAGTGCCCATCAAGCCAATCCAATTTGTGGGAGGTGCTTCAGGAAGCATGGGGGGAAATCTCTTCAGATTACCTCAACAAATTTACAACTAGAATGTCAAAGGTCTGCAAGGCTGTAATTGCTGCAAATGGAGGATTCTTTGATGAAAGAAATGTTTGAAGGACACAATTATTATCAAATCATTATTTGTAACCTTGTCAACGTCTTGAATATATTTCCTATTCATTTTGAAACTCATTTCATGTACGTTTTCATTGAAAACAAGCACATTTCTAAATGACCCTATTTTTTTGAACGGAGTGTGCATGTAGGTGGAGTTATTAAAGTGACTAATAACAGAGACTAGCAGCAGCGTTCCAGAGGGGGGGGCAAATAGTCTGGGTAGATATTTGATTAGCTGTTCAGGCTTGGGGGTAGAAGCTACTTAGGAACCTCTTGGCGCTCCGGTACCACTTGTCGTGCGATAGCAGAGAGAACAGTCTATGACTAGGGTGGCTGGAGTCTTTGACAATTTTTAGGGCCTTCATCTGACACTTCCTGGTATAGAGGTCCTGGATGGCAGGAATCTTGGCCCCGTACGCACTACCATCTGTAGGGCCTTGCGGCCGGAGGCCGATTAGTTGCCATACCAGGCAGTGATGCAAACTGTCAGGATGCTCTCAATGCTGCAGCTGTAAAACCTTTTGAGGATCTGAGGACCCATGTCAAATATTTTCAGTCTCCTGAGGGGGAATAGGTTTTTGTCATGCCCTCTTCACAAATGTCTTTGTGTGCTTGAACCATGTTAGTTTGTTGGTGTTGTAGATGCCAAGGAACTTGAAGCACTCAACCTGCTCCACTACAGCCCCGTGATCACGTTGAGGGAGAGGTTGTTGTCCTTGCACAACACGGTTGCCCAATATGCTGTTTCATCATTGTCGGTGATCAGGCCGGCCTACCACATTAAGAACACTTAATGATGGTGTTGGAGTCATGCCTGGCCGTGCAGTCATGAGTGAACAGGGAGTACAGGTGGGGGGCTGAGCATACACCGCTGAGCATGCACGCCCCCGTGTTGAGGATCAGCATGGTGGATGTGTTGTTACCTACCCTTACCACCCGGGGGTAGCCCGTCATGATGTCCAGGATCAAGTTGCAGAGGGAGGTGTTTAGTCCCAGGGTCCTAAGCTTAGCTTTGAGGGCACTATGGTGTTGAACGTTGAGGCTGTAGTCAATGAATAGCATTCTCACATAGGTGTTCCTCTTGTCCAGGTATGAAAGGGCAGTGTGGAAGTGCAATAGAAATTGCATCATCTGTGGATCTGTTGTTGTGGTAAGCAAATTGGAGTGGGTGTAGGGTTTCTGGGACAATGGTGTTGATGTGAGCCATGACCAGCCTTTCAAAGTATTTCATGGCTACAGACGTGAGTGTTATGGGTGGTCATTTAGGCAGGTTACCTTAGTGTTCTTGGGCACAGGGACTATGGTGGTCTGCTTGAAACATTTTAGTATTACAGACTCGGACAGGGAGAGGTTGAAAATGTCAGTGAAGACTCTTGCCAGTTGGTCAGCTCATGCTCGTAGTAGAGCGTGATCACACAGTCGTCCGGAACGGCTGATGTTCACATGCATGTTTCAGTGTTACTTGCCTCATAGCGAGCATAGAAGTTATTAAGCTCGTCTGGTAGGCACGTGTCACTGGGCAGCTCTCTCGGCTGTGCTTCCCTTTGTAGTCTGTAATTGTTTGCAAGCCCTGCCACATCCGCGAGCTTCGGAGCCGGTGTAGTACATTTCGAAGTTCGTCCTGTATTGACACTTTGACTGTTTGATGGTTTATCGGAGGGCATAGCGGGATTTCTTATAAGCTCCTTGAAAGCTGCAGCTCTATCCCTTAGCTCAGTGCAAATGTTGCCTGTAATCCATGGATTCTGGTTGGAATATGTACGTACAGTCACTGTGGGGAGGACGTCCTTGATGCGCTTACTGATAAAGCTAGTGACAGGAGGATACAATTATGGTCAGATTTGCCAAATGGAGGGTCGAGGGAGAGCTTTGTATGTGTCTTTTTGTGTGGAGTAAAGGTGGTCTAGAATTTTTTTCCTCTGGTTGCACATTTAACGTGTTTACGCTACACGTTCCCCAAGGGCCCCCCCCCCCCCCCTCAACTCAAAAAGTGGCGCACAGAATGCAAAAATATTCTTAGAAATATTTAACCTCCACACATTAACAAGTCCAATAGCTCAAATGAAAGATAAACACCTTGATCATCTACCCAGCGAGTCAGATTTCTAAAATGTTTTACGGCGAAAACATAGCACATATGTATGTCAAACCACCACAAAGACACTTCTTTTGTTCGAACAAAAGATGCAATCACAAACGCAGGATTAAAAGAAAAACAATTCACTAACCTTTTGAAAATCTTCATCAGATGAGAGTAATAGGACATGTTACACAGTACATTTATGTTTTTTTCTATAATATGCAATTTATATCCATAACTCTCCGTTTACATTGACGCCATGTTCAGAAAATGCTAAAAAATGTCCGGAGAAATTATAGATAACTCTGCCAGATAACCCCAGATAACTTTGACTAAATATATATAGTTAGAAAGATACACTGCTTCTTAATGCAATCGCTTTGTCACATTTCTTTTTAACGTTACAGAAATCGTTTAATATTCAATAATCTGAGACGGCGCTCAGACATAAGCAATATTTCTCCGCTATGTTGGAGTCAACAGAAACACAAAATTACAACATAAATATTCCCTTACCTTTGATGGTCTTCGATCAGAATGTAGTGGAAGGAGTCATACTTACCCAAAACAGCGTTTGGTTTCAAGTCGTGTCTTTGTATTAGCAAATGCGACAAGTTCCAGCTGAAATGCATCCAAAATGACTTCTGGTCCCGAGGGGTTGCACATCAAAACTTCAAAATTACATATTATATGTCGACTAAACTGGTCAAACTAAGTGCAGAATCAAGCTTTAGGATGTTATTAACGTACAAAACAATTGGCGAATCGACCGGACAAAAGCAACTCCTCTCAGACAATCTGGAACGAAGGAATGACTGTGTACAATTCGCGCCAGAACGCGCATCTATTTTCTCGCGACACCCAGTATTTTGCCTGCCAAAGGGTCAAAGCTCGCGGGATTTGCACAATTAAACGCTCTACTGATAGAAGACATCTCGCGGAAGACATAGAAACTGTTCCAAGATCCATAGCTGGTTGGGAAGGGTGGGGGCGATGATGTCAAAGTTGGCACAACTTTCCTGATGAGAAAACTAGTTTGGGAGATTGGCTGACCTGTGAGTTCTGCTATACATACAGACATAATTCAAACGGTTTTAGAAGCTTTAGAGTGTTTTCTATTCAATAATAATTATTATATGCATATATTAGCAATTTTGGACAGATTTTTTTTCAGTTTACTATGGGCACGCAATTCATCCAAAGGGGGCAGTATTGTACCAAGCCTTAACTTACCATGCTGATAGAAATTAGGTATAACTGATTTAAGTTTCCCTGCATTAAAGTCGCTGGCCAGCAGGAGAGCCACCTCTGGATTGGCATTTTCCTGTTTGCTTATGGTGGCATACAGCTCATTGTTTATGGTTTTAGTGCCAGCATTGATCTGTAGTGGTATGTAGATAGCTACAAAAAGTACAGAAAACTCTTGGTAGATAATGTGTTCTACAGCTTATCGTGAGATATTCTACCTCAGTTATATGCATAGGCCCCTGCACCTTACCAGAGGCTGCTGTTCTGGTCCTGCCGAAGGTCTTAATGTCGTCGTTCAGCCACAACTCGGTAAAACACAAGATATTACAGTTTTTAATGCCCTGTTGGTAGGATATAATTTTATTTATTTCTCCTTTATTCAACTAGGCAAGGAACAGTGGGTTAACTGCCTGTTCAGTGGCAGAACTACAGATTTGTACCTTGTCAGCTCAGGGATATGAACTTGCAACCTTTTGGTTACTATTCCAACACTCTAACCACTAGGCTACCCTGCTACCCTGCCACCCTGTAAGTGCTTTCAGCTCCTCACATTTACGGAAGCCAAGGGCATTTTAGCCACCTGTTGCCTGATCCTCACAAGGCACCCGGATCTTTTTCCACAAAATCTCTGTTTCCGTCTTCAGCGAATCATGGGGATCTGGGTCTGGTCGGGTGTCTGCAGTAGTATATCCCTACCGTCTGACTCATTGAAGAAGAGCTCTTTGTCCAGTTTGAGTTGAGCAATACCAGTTCTGATATCCAGAAGCTCTTTTCATAAGAGACGGTAGCAGCAACATTATATACAACACAAGTTACGAACAATGCGAAAAAACGAACTAAATAGCATCGTTGGTTGAGAGGCGATAAGACGGCAGCCCTCCCATCCAGCACCATCGTAATTCCATCAGATTAATACATCTCCCAGTGTCTGATGGAAAGCAGACTGAACCAGATTTTCCTACAGGATTTTGCATCTTAAAACCTCTTAGAGATCGGGCTACTTTTTTCAAAATTCTGTTAAAAATCGCGCAACATTTCAACGTCCTGCTATGCCAGGAATATAGTATATGCATATGATTAGTATGTGTGCATAGAAAACACTCTGAAGTTTCTAGAACTGGTTCAATGTTGTCTGTGACTATAACAGATCGAGTTCCGTGGTCAAAATCGCAAGGAAACCTGATCACAAAATCGACAGAGAAAAAATCTATTGCAAGGAAAAATACTTAAGGGTGCGATTACAGTTCCTACAGCTTCCACACAATGTCGCCAGTGTTGTGATTTCGATTCAACTAAATCCTTGGTCATCTGAGTAATAGCCACATCCGGTGTTCAGGTCCACAGCTGTGAAAAATGGAACCAGAAAAGCTGGCTACGTTTTCCAAACTTGTGCCTATAGAATACAGATCGCTCAGTGATCAATTTGATCGTTTATTAACGTTTACTAATACCTAAAGTTGGATTACAGAAGTAGTTTGAAGTGTTTTGTCAAAGTTTATAGGCAACTTTTTTCATAAAAAAAAAAAAAGTTGTGTTTAAAAACGGTGTTTTTCCTGGATCTGACGGTCTTCATAAATGGACATTTTGGGTATACAAGGACCGATTTAAGCGAAAAAAAATACCCAATTGTGATGTTTATGGGACATATAGGAGTGCCAACAAAGAAGCTCGTCAAAGGTAATGAATGTTTTATATTTTATTTCTGCGTTTTGTGTAGAACCGGCTACGCTAATTCCTTTGTTTACGTCCCCTTCTGGTATTTTGGGTGTTGCATGCTATCAGATAATAGCTTCTCATGCTTTTGCCGAAAAGCATTTTACAAATCTGACTCGTTGGCTAGATTCACAACGAGTGTAGCTTGAATTGAGTACCCTGCATGTGAGTTTTATTAATGAACGTTTGAGTTTTAACGAGTGCTATTAGCATTTGGGGTAGCGCATTTGCATTTATTGTTGACAAGGTGGGACGCTAGCATGTCGGGTGGGCCAGAGAGGTTAAATGTTAGTTGCTTGATTTAGTTATTGCATGCTAGGAATATGGGAACTAATACTAAACTTTTGACTACTTCAATACACCTATAAGTTCATTTGTTCCAAAACGTTGTCTTCAGAAATGAGGGGACTATATACAAAAAGTGCTATAATTTCGAAACAGTTCACCTGAAATTAAAGCTGCCAGTCTACACTTTGCCCCTTAAAGTCATTGAATCATTTCAAATCCAAAGTGCAGAGCCAAAACAGCAACAAATGTGTCACTGTCCCAAAGTTTTTGTAGCTCACTATAGCTCTTCCATAATCTTTTTTTTACTGGTACCGGGCTAAGTTCTGACGAGTCTTTTGGAGGCTTTTGGGAGTCCTAGAGCATAACAACCGACATGTAAGATGCAAAATCCTAGAGGAAAACCTGGTTGTCTGCTTTCCATCAGACACTGGGAGATGTAGTCACCTTTCAGCAGGACAATAACCTAAAACACAAGGCCAAATCAACACTAAAGTTGCTTACCAAGAAGAAAGTGAATGTCCCTGAGAGGCAGAGTTACAGTTTTGACTTAAAGTACATGAAAATCTATGGAAAGATCTGAAAATGGTTGCCCAGCAATGATCAAAAAACAATTTCACAGAGCTTAATCTTGGAACTCCCCATCCCGGATCCGGGATCGTGACTAAAGCCTCAGGCTCATTAGCATAACGCAACGTTAACGATTTCTGAAAATCGCAAATAAAATGAAAATAATGCGTCTGCTCTCAAGCTTAGCCTTTTCTTAACAACACTGTCATCTCAGATTTTCAAAATATGCTTTTGAACCATAGAAATTGACTAATTTGTGTAAGAGTATGCAAAGCTAGCATAGCATTTTGAGTAGCATTTAGCATGCAACATTTTCACAAAAACCAGATAACCAAATAAATAAAATCATTTACCTTTGAAGAGCTTTGGATGTTTTCAATGAGGAGACTCTCAGTTACATAACAAATGCGCAGTTTTTCCTGAAAGCGTCTGTGTGTAGGAGAAATCGTTCCGTTTTCTACATTGCGTCTGGCTACCGAAACGAACCGAAAATTCAGTCACCTACAACGTCAAACTTTTTCCGAATTAACTCCATAATATCGACCGAAACATGGCAAACGTTGTTTGGAATCAATCTTCAAGGTGTTTTTTCACATATCTCTTCATTGATATATCGTTTGTGGAAGCTTGCATTCTTCTCTAAATTCCATGGAAAAATACTTGCAGCTGACTTTTGCGCACCAATTTCGGCGCAGGACACCAGGCGGACACCTGGTAAATGTGGTCTCTTATGGTCAATCTTCCAATGATATGCCTACAAATACGTCACAATGCTGCAGACACCTTGGGGAAACGACAGAAAGGGCAGACTTACTCCTCTCGCATTCACAGCCATATAAGGAGACAATGGAAAACAGAGCCTCAAAAATCCTGCTCATTTCCTGGATGCCGTCTCATCTTGGTTTTGCCTGAAGCTCACGTTCTAGGGCACGCACAGAAAATATCTTTGTAGTTCTGGTCACGTCAGAGTGTTTTCCTTCGAAAGCTATCAATTATATGCATAGTCGAGCATCTTTTTGTGACAAAATATCTTGTTTAAAACGGGAACGTTTTTCATCCAAAAATGAAATAGCGCCCCCAGAGCATCAAGAGGTTAACAACACTGTCATCTCAGATTTTCAAAATATGCTTTTCAACCATCGCTACACAAGCATTTGTGTAAGAGGTATTGATAGCTAGCATAGCATTAGACTAGCATTCAGCAGGCAACATTTTCACAAAAACAAGAAAAGAATTCAAATAAAATCATTTACCTTTGAAGAACTTCGGATGTTTTCAATGAGGAGACTCTCAGTTAGATAGCAAATGTTCAGTTTTTCCAAAAAGATTATTTGTGTAGGAGAAATCGCTCTGTTTTGTTCATCACGTTTGGCTAAGAAAAAACCCGAAAATTCAGTCATTACAACGCCAAACTTTTTTCCAAATTAACTCCATAATATCGACAGAAACATGGCAAACGTTGTTTAGAATCAATCCTCAAGGTGTTTTTCACATATCTATTCGATGATAAATCATTCGTGGCAGTTGCCTTTCTCCTCTGAACCAAATGGAAAAGTGCACGCAGCTGGAGATTGTGCAATAATTTCGACGGAGTACACCAAGTGGACACCTGGTAAAGGTAGTCTCTTATGGTCAATCTTCCAATGATATGCCTACAAATACGTCACAATACTGCAGACACCTTGGGGAAACGACAGAACGTGTAGGCTCATTCCTGGCGCATTCACAGCCATATAAGGAATTTCCTGTTTGAAATATCATCTTGGTTTCGCCTGTAGCATAAGTTCTGTGGCACTCACAGATAATATCTTTGCAGTTTTGGAAACGTCAGAGTGTTTTCCTTCCAAAGCTGTAAATTATATGCATATTCGAGCATCTTTTCGTGACAAAATATTTTGTTTAAAACGGGAACGTTTTTTTATCCAAAAATTAAAAGAGCGCCCCCTATATCGAAGAAGTTAATCAATTCAGGATGTAACACAACAAAATGTTGAAAAAGTCCAGGGGTATTAATACTTTCTGAAGGGACTGTATGTGTGCATGTCTACCACAATTATCTCCTACCCCTGCACATCGACTTGGTGCTGGTACCTTGTGGATGTAGCCAAGTTATCGCTACAAATGTCGTATTTATTACTTGTGTAATTACCCTTCCATAAGGCAACACCTGTTGTTTACGGAACAAATAACATTTGAATTGATTAGATTTTCTGTCAAACGACCTGTGAGTTAATTTTAGGTTGCCAGAACCCACCGGCCATTAAAACTACAATACAGAAGTCAAAAACCATCCAGAAAATATACCTAACTCTGCTCACATTACTCACCCTTAAACATCAAACCTTACGCATGTTTTCACTAAGTAAAAGTACCCAACCATGAATATTGATTGACTCTTGAGTAGAGGTAAAGTCATGTAAACTCAGCAATAAAAGAAACATCTCTCACTGTCAACTACGTTTATTTTCATCAAACGTAACATGTGTAAATATATGTATGAACATAACAAGATTCAACAACTGAGACATAAACTGAACAAGTTCCACAAACATGAGATTAACAGAAATAATAATGTGTCCCTGAACAAAGGGCAGGTCAAAATCAAAAGTATCATTCAGTATCTGGTGTGGCCACAGGCTGCATTAATAAAGCTTCCCGCTAGCGGGACAACTTTCGGTGGATCTGGAGGGCGCGCAATTCAAATAAATATTCATAAATATGATGGATATTAAACATTTATGTACATACAAATGTCTTCTATCGGTTCAAAGCTTAAATTCTTGTTAATCCAACTGCATTGTCCAATTTACAGTAGGCTTTACAGCGAAAGCATACCATGCAATTGTTTGAGGACGGCGCCCCACATCAAAATACTTTTCCATTGGCATAGGTTTCATGAATTCACAAATAGCGATTAAATATTCACTTACTTTTTGAAAATCTTCATCTGATTTGTCATCATGAAGGAACAAGGAAACCGCAAACTGCTCTTGATAGTATCACCGATCTTTAATAAGTTTACGTATCGGCCACACGGCCTTCGTCAGAGCTTTAGGGATTTTTTGAAAGTTGCACCATTATGTGGACCTGGCCCCACCCACATCCGTTCTACACATCGAAGGGGGTTGGAGACAAAGTAAAAATAAACAAGTGCTACCAAATATAGCAATATGCATTTCATAAATATTCCAAAAGTGTATAAATAAGGCGTATTAAACACATCTGTAAAATCTCTATGAGGACATAGCAAGTTTTCATTAGTCATAGGGTACATCATACGAAAGTCCTTTCGGAAATAATGTCTGGAGGGTGAAAATCCAGAGTATTATTAATATCTACTCCCCTGTCTGATATCTGAACTTTCTTTATGCTACAAAATCTAAAGGTGGAAATGTCATGTTTCAGGTCATTGAAATGTACAGCGACTGGATAATCCCTGGCATTTCTCCTGGTTGAACTTTCATGTTCACTAATTCTCTGTTTGAGAGAGTGGGAAATTGAGAAAAAAGTTTTAAGTACTGCAGTGCATCTCCTCCTCATGGACTGCACCAGAATTGCCAATTCTTGCTGTGAGATGTTACCCCACTCTTCCACCAAGGCACCTGCAAGTTCCCGGACATTTCTGGGGGAATGGCCCTAGCCCTCACCCTCCGATCCAACAGGTCCCAGACATGCTCAATTCGATTGAGATCCGGGCTCTTTGCTGGCCATGGCAGAACACTGACATTCCTGTCTTCAAGGAAATCACGCACAGAATGAGCAATATGGCTCGTGGTATTGTCATGCTGGCGGGTCATGTCAGGATGAGCCTTGCAGAAGGGTACCACATGAGGGAGGAGGATGTCTTCCCTGTAATGCACAGAATTGAGATTGCCTGCAATGACAAGCTCAGTCCGATGATGCTGTGACACACCGCCCCAGACCATGACGAACCCTCCACCTCCAAATCGATCCCGCTCCAGAGTACAGGCCTCGGTGTAATGCTTATTCATTCGATGATAAATCGAATCCAACCATCACGCCTGTGAGACAAAACCGCGACTCGTCAGTGAAGAGCACTTTTTGCCAGTCCAGTCTGGTTCAGCGACGGTGGGTTTGTGCCAATAGGCGACATTGTTGTTGGTGATGTCTGGTGAGAACCTGCCTGACAACAGGCCTACAAGCCCTCAGTCCAGCCTCTCTCAACCTATTGTGTACAGTCTGAGCACTAATGGAGGGATTGTGCATTACTGGTGTAACTCGGGCAGTTTTTGTTGCCATCCTGTACCTGTCCCGTAGGCTTGATGTTCAGATGTACCGGTCCTGTGCAGGTGTTGTTACATGTGGTCTGCTACTGCGAAGACGATCAGCTGCCCGTCCTGTCTCCCTGTAGGGCTGTCTTGGGCATCTCACAGTATGGACATTACAATTTATTGCCCTGGCCACATCTGCAGTCCTCATGCCTCCTTGCAGCATGCCTAAGGCACGTTCACACAGATGAGCAGGGACCCTGGGCATCTTTGTTTTGGTGTTTTTCACAGTCAGTAGAAAGGCCTCTTTAGTGTCCTAAGTTTTCATAACTGTGACCTTAATTGCCTACCACAGGTGCATGATTATTAATTATTTATGATTGAACAATCATGGGAAACGTTTTTTAAACCATTTGCAATGAAGATCTGTGAAGTTATTTGGATTTTTACGAGTTATCTTTGATAGACAGGGTCCTCAAGTTCAAGGTCCTGAAACAAGTTTTTTTTGCTGAGTTTACAAGCTGGGGACCAAGGAGGCCATTGACCAAATGGGGACTAGACTAGAGTCCCTGTACTGTGTATTCAACCCTGGAACCAGACAAATTGCCTTAAATGCCAGGCTCACTTTAGGGGAAGTCTGGAAGACATTTTTCTGCTCTATCCAAAGCCACCTCTCTCTCAGTCTGATTTCACTTTTTTCATTTACATTTTTCTTCCACCCCTTACCAGTGGTAGTCGTAAGGCTATATAAAACTGAGACTTCCTGCAAATAGCATAAACTTCCATGGTAGGAAGAGAGGCGAGATCAGCGCACATTTCCCCTTACAATAATGGCATTTTGAATAATTTTCACCTACCAGTGGCACTGGAAAAACATCAACTTTATATAAGGGAAACACACCAGGCTATCTCCAGGGCTTGGCTATCGCCTCCTTTTAGTATTGTAGGTATTTGTACCATTTCTAACTGCTTGAGAATTCCTATATGTGCTTCCCACTCCATTTCAGGAGTCACCAGGGTTTGTTTATACGGCTGTTAATGTAATTCATTCACACAAGAATTGTGGGATTCTGAAAACACTCAGGTGGTCACCCGCCACTTGTTTTGCAAAACACCTGAATGCCCCTTTAATGCAGTTGAGACTATAAAATCCAACTGAAACACTAGATTCTGTTGGAGGGGAAGTGTGTGTCTCTCTGTTAACAACAGCTGGTGCGCAATCTCTAATGTTAAGTAAGTCTTGAGGTTTTGCTCACCTGAGTTAGAATACCTCATGATAAGCTACAGGCCATACTATTTACCAAGAGAGTGTCATCAATATTTTTTGCAGCTGCCTATTTACCACCACCAACCGATCTTTGCACTAAGACCGCACTCAACGAGCTGTATAGGGCCATAAGGAAACAGGAAAATGCATATCCAGAAGCAGTGCTCCTGGTGGCCGGTGATTTTAATGCAGGGATGTTTTAAACAGTCAAAGCATGACTAAAATCGAATCCTACTATGCCATCTCTGTTGCTCGTCGGATGTGGCAGGGCTTGCAAAATATCCCGTATTACAAAGGGAAACCCAGCCGTGAGATGCCCAGTAAGGCGAGCCTACCAGACGAGCTAAATGTCTTCTATACTCGCGTCGAGGCAAACACTGAACCATTTATGAGACCACCAGATGTTCCGGACGACTGTGTGCTCTCGCTCTCTTCTATCACTCACATCTGTAGTTATGAAATGGTTTTTATAAGGCTGGTCATGACTCACATCATCACCAACATCCCAGACACCTTGGACCCACATTCCACCCCAACAGATCCACAGATGACGCAATCACACTGCCCTTTCCCACCTGGACAAAAGGAACACCTATGTGAGAATGCTGTTCATTGACTACAGCTCAGCGTTCTGCACCATAGTGCCCACAAAGCTCATCACTAAGCTGAGGACCATGGGACTAAACACCTCCCTCTGTAACTGGATGCTGGACTTCCTGACGGCCCACTCCCAGGTGGTGAGGATAGGCAACAATACATCTGCCATGCTGATCCTCAACACTGGGCCCCCTCAAGGGTGCATGCTTAGTAGAGTGTGTCGAGAGTTTCAAGTTCCTTGGTGTCCACATCACCAATTAACTATCATGGTCCAAACACACCAAGCCAGTTGGGAAGAGGCCACGACAACACCTTTTCCCCCTTACGAGACTGAAAAGATTTGGTACGGGTCCCCAGAACCTCAAAAAGTAATACCGCTGCACCATCGAGAGCATCCTGACCGGTTGCAATACCGCCTTGTATGGCAACTGCTCGGCATCTGACCATAAGGTGCTACAGAGGGTAATGAATACGGCCCAGTACATCACCGGGGCCAAGATTCCTACCATCCAGGACCTATATACTAGGCGATGTCAGAGGAAGACCCCCAAAAATTGGCAGACTCCAGTCACCCAAGTCATAGACTGTTCTCTCAGCTACTGCAATGAAAGTGGTATAGCAGCGCCAAGTCTCGGTCCAAAAGGTGCCTTAACAGCTTCTGCCCCCAAGCCATAAGACTGCTGAATAATTAATCAAATGCCCACCCGAACTATTTACATTGCCCCCCCCCCGCCATGTGTTCTTACACTGCTGTTTATTATCTATGCATAGTTACGTTACAAATTACCTCGACTAGCCTGTACCCCGCACATTGACTCGGTACCGGTACCCCCTGAAAAATAGCCTCATTATTGTTAAGGGCTTGTATGTAAGCATTTCACAGTGGTGTATGTATTTACTAAGTAGGTGGGACTACTATATGGTGTGTGTGTGTGTGTGTGTGTGTGTGTCATAAACACGCCTAATAATGTTATGTAAAAATGTGTACATAATGAATCACATGTATAGCAAATACATACATTTTTCACATATGGCTTGATTACGGCTCAATGCTTTGTGTAACGACGTTCTTCTTTTGTCGAAAGAGAGTCAGACCGAAATGCAGCGTGTAAGTTACTCATGTTTATTAGTGAAGACAAACGAAATGAACTATACATGAAATAACTTAATAAATACAAAAACAACAAAAGGAACGTGAAACCTATTACAGCCTGACTGGTGAAACTAACACAGAGACAGGAACAATCACCCACGAAACACAAATCGAAAACCAGGCTACCTAAATACGGTTCCCAATCAGCGACAATGAGAATCACCTGACTCTGATTGAGAACCGCCTCAGGCAGCCAACCTATTTAACACACACACCCCTAATCAGCTACAATCCCAAACACTACAAACCCCAATACGAAAATACAATACAATAAACCCATGTCACACCCTGGTCTAACCAAATATATAACGAAAACACAAAATACAATGACCAAGGCGTGACACTTTGATCATATCCTTCAACACTCATTCATAGGCACAGACTACTTCATCTCAAGTCCCAATGTTCTAATCCTAAAAACCAACATATTAATAATGGATTCAGAGAGAGAGAGATGTACCCTCTCAGGGATCGTGGCCACCGTTGTAGAGGAGAGTAGAGAGGAGGAGAGGACAGAGTGGGGTTTCTGTGGGGCTGACCTCTGTCTTTGTTTAATTACCACCAAGAAGTGGTGCTTTGGATAGACGAGAAGAAGAGAGGAGAGGAGGTGGCAATAAAAGAGAGGAGATGAGAGGGATGAGTGGTTGTCAGGCAGGAGAACTGATAACAGTGCTCCACAGAAAGCCCAGCCACAGAGCCCAGCCACAGAAAGCCCAGAGTGGACAAACATGCCAGAGCAGAGACCCTCCAGTGGGCTTAGTAAGCCCAGGCTCTCTGCTCCAGGTCACCACCCTGTTTCTGCTCTTTCCAGTGAGGCAAAGATTTAGAGCTGCCAGTAGCACTCTGCCTATGCCATAAAAGCCAACTCCACTGTCTACATAACATGGGATTGTACTCACGTGCGCAAGAGAGAGAGAAAGAGAGACGTGTGTGTGCGTGTGTAATATTGTAAGCTGTAAAAAATGATGTACAGTTTTTTCCCTGTGCAAAATGTAAGAAAATATAAAGGCAGCAATTAACTCACACACATACACAAGCAATATTCACAGTATTCACAATAAGCTTTTGTACTGTATATGAGCCACCCAAGGTTTGTAATGTAGAGGGTTAAAAAAGGAGGGAGGGAGGGAGGGACAGGGAGTGGCCACACCCCTTGTTTCTGTGATTGCTAACTGTCCTTCACTGGCTCTGTACATAATACATATTCTCAATGAACTGCTGCAGGCCGGCAGGGGCTCTGCTGCTGAAACATAGGGAGCGATGTCCCTGTGGCACAGCTACAGCACTGGAGAGTCAATGCACTGTAGGGGAAATGGCAAGATGGAGAGGAAGAGGAAGAAATAAGGCTATTTATTTTTATATTTTTTGCATATTTATAAAAGATATGCAAAAAAGAGGCAGAGATGCTGTGTGCCAATGCTTCCCACCCACAATTTGTAATCTACAGGGATGGAGACAGGATAGTATCAGGAAAGAGGGGTTGTGCAGTGGGAAGAAAGGCTGACAGTCTCTCCTCTTCTGTCCCATACTGCACAGGGGAGGAAATGGAGAATGGATGATAGGAGAAGCGTACGACACTGGACAGCTCAGCAGTGATGGACCTGTTTTATATACAGTGCCTTGCGAAAGTATGCGGCCCCCTTGAACTTTGCGACCTTCAAGGGGGCCGAATACTTCAAGGGGGCCGAATACTTTCGCAAGGCACTGTATATATGCTCTGAAACACTATCTCCTATTTGCCTTTCAGTTAACATGTAGTAATTGTTATTTCACATTGATGTTTACCTTCATGTACCTTTACTAACGCTAATCCTGGCTACGACTTTCATCTGACACAATGTTCCCATAATCTTGCAGTATGTGTGAATTATAACATCTCTGCTAGGCCAGGCCGTGCAGACAACCCACACAGGGTTACTTTTCATTGCACACATCACACCAGCCACTGTGATTTTGTAAAAAAATCATCCACTCCTCTTTCCCCCCTCACTTATGACATCTCAGGTAACTTTGATCAATATGGTCCAGGTGAATGAAGCCTAGGGTCCATCCGTGCAATCGCACCATACAGAAACCTGCAGAACATTGTCAAGTAACATACACGCAATCGATCATGTACAAAGTCAGAGAGCTAAAGTAAAGGATACTGATGATCCCTCCTGTCCCTCCTGTTCCTCCTTTAGGCTTCATCTGGCTGGCTGCATGGCTGACAAGTGAGCAGCTATTGCATAACGTCCTAGCTAATGTGGCTCTAGCATATCCTGCTCCGGTGGGAGAGAACCAGGCAGGCAGCAGAGAAGAGAAGGCAGAGATGAATTGAGGACTAGGTATATGTATTTTAAAGCAATGAAATTAAACATATGTGACCTGAGGGTAAAAACAGATTTCAAAGCACCAAGGGAGAGTTGCTAGTCAGTGATATAAAGCTTTGATCAGTGGTCGGGAAACATGAGAGTAGGGTTGCAAAATTCCGTGAACTATCAATAAATTCCCTGGTTTTCCAGAAATTCTGGTTGGAGAATTCCAGATTCCCTCTTATTCCCTCCTGATTCCGGGAAACCTCCAATTGGGATTTTGGGAAAACCAGGGGAGTTCTTGAAAGCTCCCGAAATGTTGTAACCTAATATGGAATACTATGGAGTTAGCATGGTGTCAAAATACAGCAGCTGCGGCGGGATAGCATGAGCGGTGGTCTAGTAACGGGCTTCATCGTTATGAGTTGGCATGCATGCTGGAATCCAACACACACACACACACACGACCCTGTTACCCAAAGGATTTGTCAGTGTCGAAAGTATACAAAATGGAATATGCTGTTTGTTTGTCTCTTGTGGATTATTTTGGTGTTTGTGTTCATCCTTGAGTGGGACTCAAAAGACAGAACATCTTCACCCATCCTTTGTACATCATTATTTCTCTTTGAAGAGGTGAAATAATCAACTATTAGAAATGCTCTTGCAAATGGCAATCATCATGGAGTTAGTCACATAAAGGAGCATCTTTCCTTTTGGACATTGCACTACCAAGAACAAGAGCTGGTTCCCGAAGGTACTGGCACTGTGGTGGTATAAAGTATCAGCCGTGACAAGATATAACTGTGTGTGTGTGTGTGTGTGTGTGTGTGTGTGTGTGTGTGTGTGTGTGTGTGTGTGTGTGTGTGTGTGTGGTGTTTGGAATACCTCACTAAATCTGATCTCCCACTCTGTCAGTGTAGTTGAGCCCAAATCAAACATGTATAAATGAACAATTTCTCACAGTTATGTAATTTGTCACATTTATGTAATTTCTCACATTTATAGCTTCCATAAACATCCAATACAGAACATGGATAATGTGAGGGACCAACTCCATGATTGCCATTTTGCAGAGAATCTAAAATGCACCAGGTCTTTGCTTTGATCCCGGACAGAACATAATCAATAGATTGCTCTGGATTTGGATGTGAACTGACATTTTATAGGATTTATCAAGCTTTTGCAAGCTGTTCTCTGCAAATACTACCATGGTTGAAATCACAATGCTGCAGTGTGTATTCAATGCTGACAGAGAACATCATGTAATGGACATCTTTGCCAAGTCCCTGGACATTATCACTTGGCACATCTAATGCATTCGTACATAATCCTCCCAACCCAGACAGCGGTTGTGGAAACATACTACAATGTGAGGATTGCATTTTAAGACAAGTACATAGTGATAAAAAGGGCTCAATGGTGGCTAAAGACTTTGGTAAACTATGTATTATCAGGCTACAGAATATCACAAAATAGACATTTATCCAAAAATATATTCTATTTCATTAACAATGTGATTGTATGTTTGACCAGTCATGGTCCTTGTCCAATTTTGATACTTAGGGTTTTCATTTTTCCCCCTATTGTGCCTCTACTGGATCATATTCAGAAATATGCCTCTTTCATTGTTCACAATACAGACTTCAAATATGTAGCACATTCTTCCTCATTCAACCAACATTGTTCCTCATTGATTGGAGGAATTGGATGCCATGTTGCCTATGTGTGTAGTGTAATTACTGTTTTCCCCCTGTGATAGTGATCAACCCTACTTGACGAGAGAGATGACCACCTCGTTCTCTGACCCTGGATATTGGTTCCCAATGCAGGGAGAGTTTATCATTACTCCCTAAATACTTGAGAGTCTAGCAGATCTGTACTTTCTTCCTCCAAGTTAGTTCTAGTAATCAGCACGCTCAAGTCCTGAACTTGACATTCCATTTTACAGCTGAAGGATCTTTCGTATCTCATCACTGAGTAGTCAAAAGCACTTCGGTTGAATCCCAATTCCAAATTCATGAATGCCAATCTTGTAACACTGTATCATGAGATAGGCTTTTAAATTATTTGGAGAATTAAATTGTAACTGTGCTAGGTTCCTGAGAGGTGGGGTGTAGTCTCTGAATAACTGCAGGGAAGTAAGTGATTGATGTGTATGAGAGGCATTTACCACTGCTCACCTGGGTCCAGATTAGTTTCTCATTACAGTTATGTTACATTTTTTGTTGTTGTTGTAGACACTTCTGTGTCCCAAATGGCACCCTATTCCTTATGGGCTCTGGAAGTGCACTAAATAGGAAATAGGGTGCCGTTTGGTACAAAGCTATTGAGATAAAAAGGATAAGAAATCTGTGGAACCAAACCAGCCCGAGGGAATTCCCAGGGACAAAATACTCTAATTCTGTAATTATTGTCTGATATTAGGGAAACGGAAACACAGACCTCTGCATATAAATCAGTCTAAGAAAAATATAAAACTGAATGTCAAAATGTGAGTTTGGAGCCTCAGCCAAACTCAACACCAGCTAAATGAAAGAATGGAAAACAGTAGGTGGCTATAGACCCGCACTGAATCTCTGCCTGTGTTGTTCTAATTATGGCATAGGCATTCCCGATGGGGACATGATGTAGCTGCTTGTAATCTTAGGGCTTAATGGTAACTATTACTCAACAGCATGTGTGAAAAAATGTCTCATTCTATAATTTTGAAATCAAACACACCTATACAAGGTCTACATATCAGTCCCATTGTCTCATATTGACTCCAGACAGGTACTAATAGCTCATACCGAGGAGAAAGAATAGCAATGAAGATGTACTATGTGATTTTAATTTTGTTTATGAGAGAAATTAGTCATGAAAGAGGGGGCTGTGTGTGTGTGTGCGTCTGTGCAATCCATGCATGTACTCTATGAGCAGGTACGTGAGAAAGATTAGAAAAATAAAACATGTAGTGAATGAAAAGTAAGAGAAAGAGAGAATTTGAAGTGTTTCCTGATTGTATTCTGTCCTCTCTCTGATCAATGGCCACTGCCACTCAGTGCAGGCTCAGACACTTTGTGTTTAGAACCACAAAGGTAGGTACTGTGAACCCTGCCTGCCGTGTGAAGGACCTTTATAATTCATGTGGACAAAGTACCGGACTGGAAGACTGGATGAGCACCTCAGTAGCTGTTACATATGTCAACACTGTGGGACAAAATGACCCAAGGTGTCTGTGTAGTCAAGACACATACACAACACTAGTCCCCCATCACTATGCTCATACCAGGAAAACAACAGTGTTTGGGACAAAATAACCGGAAGAATCTACAATATGTCTCCAAGACAGTATTCTTCTATTCTCCAACACCGCCCTTTGTCAGGGTTACCACAGCAGGACAAAAAATCCCCATGAAAACATCTCTGATTCAATTTTTGAAACATAATGGCAAGTTCTCAAATATACAGAAACTATTCTCTCAGGAATCTGCAAGCCTGTGACAAGCCTTCTCAACAGCACAATATGTCTTTCAAATTGAATACCATAAGCCAGCGCCATGTAAACCTGAGGCCGTTAACATTGGAGGTCATGAATGTGATTATTGACAATCAAAGGGGGATTTGGCATTGTTTTAAATGGTGTTGTGTCACCTTGCCTGCCTGAGGTCACTTTAACATCAGACCAAACGCGAGATTAGATAAACACTACTGGATGCAAAGCGATCCTCAAGACACACATTGTGAGTCATCGCTATCACTGCAATTCAATGTGGTTTCATTTAAACCTGTTTATTTAGACATCAGCTCTTTTACTAAACCTAAACCACAATATCTACTCATTTTGATTTCCATGAGAACATGGACAGCAATAACCAGGGGGCAATTCATCTCATTACCCGTTTTAATGATATTGCAGTTGGAGGAAAATAATGAAATTGTTGTCATCTGAATACATCATGTCTAACTAATGAACATTTGATTTGCCCTGAATGGCTTTAAAACCTCTACACCAACATGGTTATTTTCCTAATCAATACTAAATGTGACATTGCATTATCTTATAAGTGGCCACAAAACCATTTAAAGACTGAAGAAAAAAGTTCCTCCTCTACTAACCCCTTAGCCATTAAAATGCTATTCTCCATGTGCACTATCCTGAGGCAATTTTTTTACCCGGGCTTTAAAGGTTATCCAGTAAACCATGTGTGCAGCAATATGCATTTTTACTCCCTAGCTGTGTGGACTGCTAATACACTTTCAATCTCCTCCAACTTTTGCTGGGGCCCTGTACATCTGTAGGAGGATCAGGCCAGATCATGTGTGTAGGAAGGCTGTCAGGCTGTTGGCTGCATCCTGGCATGCCACCCTGTCCTCTGTGTGCTCTTGCTAATTGCCCTCTATCTCTCACATTGGGAAGCCTATTAAACATGTGTAGGCTACATTGCTCCACTCGGCAGTCACAGACAAGTTGAGCCCCCTCACACGTTAGTGGAATACATGTTCTATTGCAGGCCTGGTTAGGCCACATTGTTATTTCTGAGGGATAACTTTGGTGGTTTGGGTTGGGCTTAGTGATTTTGAAAGGAGGTATACCTCAAAAGGTCACACATCTATATACAGTACCAGACAAAAGTTTGGACACACTTACTAATTTTTCTTTATTTTTACTATTTTCAATATCGTAGAATAATAGTGAAGACATCAAAACTATGAAATATCACATACGCAATCAATACAACATACACTACAATTCAAAAGTTTGGGGTTACTTAGAAAAGTACTTTTTTTGTCCATTAAAATAATCAAATTGATATAATACACTGTAGACATTGTTAATGTTTTAAATATATTAAATATTGTAGCTGGAAACGGCTGATTTTTTTATGGAATATCTACATAGGCGTACAGAGGCCCATTATCAGCAACCATCACTCCACTGTTCCAATGGCATGTTGTGTTAGCTAATCCAAGTTTATAATTTTAAAAGGGTAATTGATCATTAGAAAACCCTTTTGCAATTATGTTAGCACAGCTGAAAACTGTTGTCTGATTAAAGAAACAATAAAACTGGCCTTCTTTAGACTAGTTGAGTCTAAAGAAGGCTATTCCATTCTAGAACTTGGCAAGAAACTGAAGATCTTGTTTGATGCTGTGTACTACTCCCTTCACAGAACAGAGCAAACTGTCCCTAACCATAATATAAAGAGTGGGAAGCCCCGGTGCACAACTGAGCAATTGGACAAGTACATTTGAGTGTCTAGTTTGAGAAGCAGATGCCTCACAAGTCCTCAACTGGCAGCTTCATCAAATACTACCCGTATAACACCAAAATAACATCTCCTGATCTGGAAACAGAGGAGGCTGGTATCCCTATGAAACCTGGAATGGTGACAGGCTGGTGGATGAACACTGGAGAGTGTTGTGTGCACACTCCACCCAGGGAAGATTTTGACTTCAAGTGGCTGGGTTGGCAGACACACAGCACCGTAAGGCGGTCTTCAGATCCTGGTTCACCCGCTCCATTTGACTGTTGGACTGAGGGTCATAGCCCGAAGATAAACTGGCTGATGACCCCAGAAGAGTACAGAACACCCTCCAGAATCTGGAGGCAAACTGGGTGCACCAGTTGGAAGCGATGTCCAGGCGGAAAACATGCTGAATAACTAGCTGAGCAGTCTCATGGGCAGATGTAAGCTTAGGCAGCGAAACATAATTTGCCGCCTTGGAAAAGAGGTCCACAATGATCAGGATGACAGTGTGGCCCTCTGAGGATGGAAGACCCGTGATGCAATCCATAGACAGATGAGACCAGGGTCGAGACGATGTTGGCAACGGATGAAAAAGCCCCAGGAGCTGCTGATGGGGAGACTTGTTCCGGGCGCATGTCGGACAGGCCGCCACAAATGTCAGAGTGTCCGCCTCCGCCAAGGGACACCAGAACCTCCTCCTCAGAAACTTTAGAGTTTGTTGCCCTCCCGGATGAGAGGTGAGAAGCAACGAGTGAGCCCACTGAAGTACCTTGGACCGGGCCTCAAGAGGAACAAAAAGTCTGTTAGAAGGACAGCCATCAGGAAATGCATCCCTACCTGCACCTCCCCCACAACAATCTCTATACCCCAGGACACCGGCACAAGGATGAGCGACCTGTGAATAATGGATCGAAGCGGCTGATCTTCACTGGAGCTGGAGAACTGGCGAGAAAGGGCATCCGACTTCACTTTCTGAACAGAGTGAAGAAAAGAGCCCAACGAGCCAGTCGTGGGACTGAGGCGTTTAGGCTTCTGGATGTAGGCCAGGTTCTTGTGGTCAGTCCAAACCGTAAAGGGGTGTTTCGAACCCTCCAACCAGTGCCGCCACTCCTCCAAAGCCGGTTTGACCGCAAGAAGCTCCCGATTGCAGACATCTTAGTTCCTCTCAGCTGGAGTGAGATGCCTGGAGAAGAAGGCCATTGAGCATTGTCAATGGCGCAGCCACTGAACTAAAGGCTCTCACAAATCTCTGGTAAAAATGAGCAAAACCTAAAAAATGCTGGACTTGCTTGACTGTGCTGGGTCGCGGCCAGTTGACCACCACTTCTACCTTTCGGAAGTCCATCTGTACACAGCCCTAAGACACGATGTACCCCAGGAAGGAGATCTGAGGGGCAAGAAAACTCACACTTTTTGGCCGACACAAACAAGTGGTGAGAGAAGAACCATGGATATGGAAAATATGAGGATGTCATCCAGGTACACAAACATGAACTGGTGAAGGAAGTCATGCAGCACATCATTAAAACCTCTAGCGAATCCCAAACCCGCATGCGGAAGCGTAGTCATCGCCTGAAACTAATTAGCATAACGCAGCGGACATAAATATCCTTAGAAAATTTCCTATTCATGAAAAAAAATCACAAATGAAATATATTGAGACACAGCTTAGCCTTTTGTTAATCACCCTGTCATCTCAGATTTTCAAAATATGCTTTACAGCCAACGCTAGACAAGCATTTGTGTAAGTTTATAATAGCCTAGCATAGCATTATGCCTTGCTAGCAGCAGGCAACCTTGTCACGGAAATCAGAAAAGCAATCAAATTTAATCGTTTACCTTGATGAACTTCGGATGTTTTCACTCACGAGACTCCCAGGTAGATAGCCAAAGTTCATTTTTTCCCAAAATATTATTTTTGTAGGCGAAACAGCTCCGTTTGTTCTTCATGTTTGGCTGAGATATCGCCCGGAAATTGCAGTCACCACAACGCCGAAGAATATTCAAAATTAGTTCCATAATATCGACAGAAACATGGCAAACGTTGTTTAGAATCCATCCTCAAGGTGTCTTTCTAATATCTATTCGATAATATATCCGTCGGGACAATTCCTTTTTCTCTAGGACAGATTGGAGTAATGGCTACCTCTGTACTTTACGCGAGAATCTCTCTTGGAGCCACCATGTGACCACTTACGCAATGTGCCCGCATACGGCTACTACCTTGGGGTATACGTAGAAAGCGTAAGCTCGTTGGTACATTCACAGCCAAATAGGGAGTCATTGGAACGCAGCGCTTTCAAAACCTGGGGCACTTCCGGATTGGATTTTTCTCAGGCTTTCGCTTGCAACATCAGTTATGTTATACTCACAGACAATATCTTTACAGTTTTGGAAACGTTGGAGTGTTTTCTATCGTAAGATGTCAATTGTATGCATATTCTAGCATCTTTTCCTGAAAAAATATCCAGTTTAAAACAAGAACGTTTTTTTTCCAAAAATGAAAATACTGCCCCTAGAGTTCCAAGAGGTTTTAACCCGGGTCTGAAAACGGCTGGAGCATTAGTAAGTCTAAACAGAATGACACGGTTAACGGGATCGATATGACAACAGTTAGTTAATTCAAAACAGAAATCTCATATTTAAATTCCTCAAACATAAAAGTATTTTAAATATAAACGTGTTGTTAATCCCACCACAGTGTCCCGTTTCAAAAAGGCTTTACAGCGAAAGCACACCAAATGATTATGTTAGGTCTGCACCTAGTCACAGAAAAACACAGCCATTTTTCCAGCCAAAGAGGGTCACAAAAAGCACAAATAGAGATAATTAATCACTAACCTTTGATGATCTTCATCAGATGACACTCATAGGACTTCATGTTACATAATACATGTATGTTTTGTTCGATAAAGTTCATATTTATATCCAAAAATCCGAGTTTACATTGGCACATGACGTTCAGTAATGTTTTGCTTCCAAAACATCCGGTGATTTTGCAGAGAGCCACATCAATTTACAGAAATAATCATAATAAACATGGATAAAAGATACAACTGTTATGCACTGTTATGCACTAGATAAACTTCTCCTTTAATGCAACCGCTGTGTCAGATTTCAAAAAAGCTTTACGGAAAAAGCACACCATGCAATAATCTGAGTACAGCGCTCAGACAACAAAACGACCCATACAGATATCCGCCATGTTGTGTAGTCAACAAAGTCAGAAATAGCATTTTAAATATTCACTTACCTTTGATGATCTTCATCAGAATGCACTCCCAGGAATCCCAGTTCCACAATAAATGTTAGATTTTTTCAATAAAGTCCATCGTTTATGTCCAAATTCCTCCTTTTTGTTCACGCGTTTAGCCCAGTAATCCAAATTCATGAGGCGCGAGCAGACGAAAAGTCAAAAAGTTCCTTTACAATCCGTAGAAACATGTCAAACGAAGAATCAAATCAATCTTTACGATGTTTTTATCTTAAATCTTTAATAATGTTCCAACCGGAGAATTTCTTGGTCTTCAGCAATGCAATGGAACGCAAGCTAACTCTCAAATGAACGTGCGTGGTCAGCTCATGCCACTCTGGCAGACCTCTGACCCATTCAGCTCCCATTCCCCCCTCCTTCACAGTAGAAGCATCAAACTAGGTTCTAAAGACTGTTGACATCTAGTGGAAGCCTTAGGAAGTGCAATATGACCCCATAGACACTGTATAATCGATAGGCAATGAGTTGAAAAACTACAAACCTCAGATTTCCCACTTCTTGGTTGGATTTTTATCTCAGGTTTTTGCCTGCCATATGAGTTCTGTTATACTCACAGACATCATTCAAACAGTTTAGAAACTTCAGAGTGTTTTCTATCCAAATCTACTAATAATATGAATATATTTGTAACTGGGCCTGAGTAGCAGGCAGTTTACTCTGGGCACCTTATTCATCCAAGCTATGCAATACTGCCCCCAGCCATAAGAAGTTAATCCTGCGCCTTCGCTCCAGAGCGGAAAGTCTGGTGCATCGCAATTGCATCGGCTCTTCTGAAGGGTATGAATGAGAACCAGAGCCGTGTTGAGAACTCTGACAGGGTACAGGACAGACAGACGCACGATAAGGCAGTGGAAAAAACAAAGAATCGACTCCGTTCGAGGGACCCGCAACACTGGAAACAACTCTGAACCCCTTCGCCCTCTCACAACTACGTTCCCGAATCTGGTTGTCAATCCGGATGGCCAGAACGATAAGCTCATCCAGAGTGTCAGTGTTGTCCCGGGAAGCCAGTTCATCCTTGAGAACCTCGCTGAGTCCATTCAGAAAAGCTGAGTGCAGTGCCTCTGTATTCCAACCGGTCTTAGCGGCGAGCGTCCGAAAGTCAATGGCATAATCAGCTATGCTCCGGGTGCCCTGCCAAAGCGCAATGAGTCTTTGAGCAGCATTCCTGCCACTGATGGGGTGATCAAAAATCCTCTTCATTGCCTTGGTGAATCTTTAATCTGTCAATTAAAACAAATGGCTGAGTGCTGCTCCCATATGGCCGTGGCCCAGGCCAGAGCCTGTCCTGAGAGCAAGGAAATGACGTCTGCCACTCTGGCATGTTCGGTGGAGAACGTTGATGCCTACAGCTTGAAGACCAGTGAGCATTGGAGCAGGATCCCATGACACCTCCCAGGGTGTCCCTCATAGTGCTCCGGTGCCGGGAGATGAGGCTCCCGAAGGGAAAAAGACGCTGAACTAGTAGGAAGTGGAGGATTAGGAACAGCCATAGGTACAGCAGCTGTTGCTCCCGCCTGTCCTGTCTGCAGTGCAGACACATTAGTTCTTAAATCATCCGACAATGTCTGCAGCCGCGACTCATGGTGGCCAAGCACAGTTCCATGGTGGGTGAGAGCCAACCGCAAATGGTGGTGTTCGAAATGTTCCTTGGACGACTGAGAAATCTCTGCTGGGTCCATTGTTGGCTAAGATCTACTGTGACATTAATGCTAGTACAAACTCGAGCCCAGGCGCAGAGAACCACAGCAGGCAGAGGTAAGGGTAAATCCAGAACTTTACTTAGAGTCATAACAAAGCAACCGCACAAGGGCATACTAAGAAAAACACGAGACCTAAGCAAGGATCCAGGCCAACAGAGGAACCTAAATAGCAAGGCAACCAGGTAAATCCAACAACCAATAATCAGAGTAACCTGTAAACTAGAAGACAGGATAAAGGTGCCCTCCAGCAGTAACCTGGGGAAACAACAGTCAAAAACCACAGACCTGTGACACATAACCTGGAATAAAGATATTTATATTGGTCCCAGGCTACGGTCTTCCCAAACCACACAGACCTCAAGCCTTATCAAGAAGGATCACCGAGGGGAGAAGATAATAAGGTCCTACTCCATAGAGCATTTCCAGTATGATGTCATCCACAGAGTTACAATCTAATATGTTGTTTCTCCATTCTACTGGTGTAAAAAAAAAAACATAAACTGCAGTAATATGTCAACACCTGAAAAGTTTACTTCTCATTGAAGACATTCAAGGTGTTTGTCCATAATTTCACCTCTAGATATGATTGAGCCAAAGAATGTTCCTTAAAATGAACAGTATATTTCAAACCCCTGGCATTTCCTATTGCTCAAGACTTCATTCTCCCCTGACAATGGTTGTCTGTCAGGTGTTTGTACATTTTAATTGCATATGTCAAAAAAACAATACCTGGAAAGGACCACGCAGGGCTGCAGCACAATAGGCACCCTATTGCCTATCCTTAATAGCAGCCTTCCTGACAGCTGGCTTATTCTTTACTATGTCAAGCCCTATTTCTGGATGTCCTCTGCCTTGTAGATATTGGATTTTACAGACATGATAGACACCTCCTTATTGACACCTATGAATTCTTGCTGCAGGGTTTGAGGTGACTTTAGGACCGGGAAAGGAGTTATGAGAACAAAATATAGTAGATAGAATTTTTTTCCCCCTTCAGAATAGATGTGATATCAGGTTTACATTGCAGAGACTTACAATAATGGTGTACAATAATGACATTCAATAATGGTGTGTTTATGTTGACGGTGCATTTAAAAAACATTTTTTTTAAAGAACAATTGAATTGTTTTGAGCACACAAGTGCGTGACGGGAGTGGTGTAGATAGAGAAGCATTAGTTTCGGTTTTACAAACTCCAACAACAGCTTTCACTTATCTCTTAATTAAAACAAGATGTCATTAGTGCCTGAAAAGCAGAAAGCGCTACCATCCATGCTTGAAGTAAATTTTCTCCCCATTTAGCTACTTTTGCCCATCTAGAAAGAGGAAAGTACTGAAAGAGCTACGTTCTGTGCTTGGCTCCCTGTCCTCCAGATTGTGCACCAAACTCACAAAAACTGGCAATAATAAAGCCTCTCCTAAAAAGGCCAAAACTTGACCTGGAAAATGTTCTAAACTATTGGCCGACAGTGACAGAAAGTATTCATACCCTTTGACTTATTCAACATTTTGTTTTGTTACAGCCTGAATTCAAAATTGAGTAAATATTATTTTTTCTCACCCATCTACACACATTATCCCATCATCAAAATGTGAAAACATGTTTTTAGAAATGTTTGCTCATTTATTTAAACTAATATACATAAGTATTCAATTCACACCCCTGAGTCAATACATGTTAGACTCCCCTTTCCCAGCAATTGCACCGGGAGTCTTTCTGGGTGGGTATCAAAGAGAATTTTACACCTTGATTGTACAATATTTTCACATTTTATTTTTCATATTCTTTAGGTTGGTTATTGATCATTACTCGACAACCATTTTCATGTCTAGCCATAGATTTTCAAGCTGATTTAAATCAAAACTGTAAGTAGGCCACTCAGGAACATTCAATGTCATGTTGGTAAGCAACTCCAGTGTAAATTTGGCCTTGCGTTTTAGGTTATTTTGCTGCTGAAAGGTGAATTTGTTACCCAGTGTCTGTTGGAAAGCAGACTGCATCAGGTTTTCCTCTAGGATTTTGGAAGTGCATAGCTGTATTCCGTTTCTTTCTATCATAAAAAAACTGCCTAGTCCTTGCCGATGACAAGCATACCCATAACATGATGCAGCCACCACCATACTTGAAAATATGAAGAGTGGTACACAGTGAAGTGTTGTTGGATTAGCCCGAATGAAACACTTTGTATTCATGAAATAAAGTTAATTTCTTTCCCACATTTTCTGCAGTTTTACTTTAGTGCCTTAGCAAAAACAGGATGCATTGTGGAAGACCTACAATGCTGTTGTTCCATCCTCAGTTTTTGTCTATCACAGCCATTCAACTCTGTGACTGCTTCACGGTGAAATCCCTGAGCAGTTTCCTTCCTCTCCGGCAACTGAGTTGGAAGGACACCTGTAACTTTGTAGTGACTGGGTTTATTGATACACCATCCAAAGTGTAATTTATAACTTCACCATGCTCAAAGAGATATTGAATGTCTACTTTTAAATGTTTTACCCTACCTATAGGTCTTGCACACCCTCGGGCTCGTGTGGTGGGGGAGATCTTCATGGGCTATGGGTAGTAAGTTAGTGGTCTATTGATATCCCTGTGGTGTTATGGGAGTTGTGCTTTGGAAAAGTGAATGAGGTTATATCCTGCCTGGTTGGCCCTGTCAACTATGGACAAGGCCACAGTGTCCCCCGATCCCTGTCTCAGTCCTAAGTATCTATGCAGCAAAAGTCTATGTCCCGGGTGGCTAGGCACAGTCTGCCCTATCTGGTGTAATTCTCCTGACTTATCTGGTGTCCTGTGTAATGCTCTCTCTAATTTGTCTCTCTTGAAATTGGGATCGGTGTCACTTCCACGGGACGGTTGAGCTAACGTAGGCTAATGCGATTAGCATGAGGCTGTAAGTAACAAAAGCATTTCCCAGGATATAGACATATCTGATATTGGCAGAAAGCTTAAATTACTGTTAATCTAACTGCACTGTCCAATGTACAATAGCTATTACAGTGAAATAATACCATGCTATTGTTTGAGGAGAGTGCAAAATTTTGAACAGTTATTGATAAACAAATTAGGCACATTTGAGCAGTCTTGACACAACATTTTTAACAGAAATGCAATGGTTCATTGGATCAGTCTAACACTTTGCACGTACACTGCTGCCATCTAGTGTCCAAAATTTAAATTGCACCTGGGATGGATACAAAGAACAGTTGTTTTTTTCATTGTATTACCAGATATATTGTGTTATATTCTCCTACATTCCTTTCACACTTCCACAAACATCAAAGTGTTTCCTTTCAAATGGTACCAAGAATATGCATATTCTTGCTTCAGGGCCTGAGCTACAGGCAGTCAGATTTGGGTATGTCATTTTAGGTGAATATTTAAAAAAGGGACAGATCCTTCCAGCCAGGCAGGAAGTGGACTTAGGATACATCCCAAATGAGACCCTATTCCCTATGTATTGCACTACTTTTGACCAGAGCTCAATAGATCCTGATCAACAGTAGTGTACTACATAGGGAATAGGGTGCCATTTCTGAGCCAGATCAGGGTTTTGTTCCAGGAGACAAGCAGGAAATGGATGTAGGATGTTTTCATTTCAAGGGGCATCACAGCTGTGGACTGATTAGACAAGTCAACTCAGGATGGTAAAGGAGAATAGCACTCTTACCCGCTGTGATTCTGCATCCCCGAAGCTCTCCCCAGTAAGGAATCACATTCACCTGAGAGAGAGAGAGAGTTAGTTCAAGCCTGATCACCAGTCCTTCAACATTCCAGCACTCTCCTCCACTTACCATTAGTGTTGCTCATCAGCATGATATGCATTATGCATATAGTTTACAAGGCACTTATATTGCGTTAGGAAGCAGGTATTCATAGAAGGTGTTACTGGCTTTTCATTAGGGAGCAGGTATTCATAGCATGTGTTACTGGATTTTCTATTGTAACTACAGTACTTGGTTAGTGATGGAATAGCTGTGTTCTTGTGAATTTGTCTGAAATGCGTATGCTCTACTGACCAATTAAAGTGTGAGAAAATACTAAGTATTTGATACACTGCTGATTTTGCAGGTTTTCCTACTTACAAAGCATGTAGATGTCTGTAATTTTTATCATATGTACACTTCAACTGTGAGAGAAGGAATCTAAAACAAAAATCCAGAAAATCACATTGTATGATTTTTAAGTAATTCATTTGCATTTTATTGCATGACACAAGTATTTGATACATCAAAAAGCAGAACTTAATATTTGGTACAGAAACCTTTGTTTGCAATTACAGAGATAATACGTTTCCTGTAGTTCTTGACCAGGTTTGCACACACTGCAGCAGGGATTTTGGCACACTCCTCCATACAGACCTTCTCCAGATCCTTCAGGTTTCGGGGCTGTCGCTGGGCAATACGGACTTTCAGCTCCTTCCAAAGACTTTCTATTGGGTTCAGGTCTGGAGACAGGCTAGGCCACTCCATGACCTTGAGATGCTTCTTACGGAGCTACGGGGACCTTGCGTGCGCTGCAGGATTTTAATCCATGATGGCGTAGTGTGTTACTAATGGTTTTCTTTGAGACTGTGGTCCCAGCTCTCTTCAGGTCATTGACCAGGTCCTGCCATGTAGTTCTGGGCTGATCCCTCACCTTCCTCATGATCATTGATGCCCCACTAGGTGAGATCTTGCATGGAGCCCCAGACTGAGGGTGATTGAACTTCTTCCATTTTATAATAATTGCGCCAACTGTTGTTGCCTTCTCACCAAGCTGCTTGCCTATTGTCCTGTAGCCCATCCCAGCCTTGTGCAGGTCTACAATTTTAGCCCTGATGTCCTTACACAAGCTCTCTGGTCTTGGCCATTGTGGAGAGGTTGGAGTCGGTTGGATTGAGTGTGTGGACAGGTGTCTTTTATACAGGTAACGAGTTCAAACAGGTGCAGTTAGTACAGGTAATGAGTGGAGAACAGGAGAGTTTCTTAAAGAAATACTAACAGATTTGTAGGGTGATCAGATACTTATGTCATGCAATAAAATTCAAATTAATTACTTAAAAATCATACAATTTGATTCTCTGGATTTTTTAGATTCCGTCTCTCACAGTTGAAGAGTACCTATGATAAAAAATTACAATGATAAATTACAGTGGTAAAAAATACCCACTGATAATCCCCCTATTTTGTGGTTTTGTTGGATATACCGTATTTTTTTAAATGATCACTCTCTCTAGGCTTAATTACAATTGGAAGTCTGCTCTGGTATTCTGTTTTCAAGGAAAATGGTTCCAAAAACACTGTCTTGGTTTGTGCACACCATCAATTATTCTCTGGGTATATACCCAGTTCTTTTCTCAGTATACTGTAATTCAAGGATGAAACATGACTTCCCTTGTTCCCTTATCTATAGAAATTATCAGTACAATGTACTGCACCGTGGCTCCATTATTGTTGTCAGAACTGCTAGGCCGAGTCAATTACAGTCATTTTCTCTGGAATTGTCACTGTTTACCAACTTCAGAAGATCTTACAGGCTTCTCAATGTTTTCTCCTAATACACCACCAGGGATGGAGAAGAATGGAATATGCTACGTCTTTTTACCCTCAAATGGAAAATGTAGCAGTAAGAGAGTGAGAGAGACAAATATTTGACAGTGATGTCATGTGCATCGTCTGGGATAGTGCTTCCTGTCAACCTGGATGAAGATTACAGACACACTAAACAGGAACAGGTTCACTGACTGCACAATCTCAACAAAGTCAAATGATGCCCTCCTGTTTCAGCCAAGTTACCTTTGTTTTTATTTTATCACGTGACCAAATATTTAGGAAGAGGTCGACATTTGGAGTCTATGAAGGAAGAAACCACAAAGAATAACTGTTTAGCAAGTTAGGTCCATAATGCTTGTATCTAACCAAATTAGATATTTTTAAGACTGCTTTATACATCAGTTGTGGTCTCTGTAAGCTGCAACATGAAGTCCTAAACATAGCATGAAAGTGCCTCCTTGTAGCTGTGTGGGCTAATAGAGTCAAAATTGTTGCTTTGGGGAAAATTGTTGGTAAATTGAGCCAATGGCTAAACAATATACACCATACATATGAGGATTACATTTAGTCCATTTTATGCAAAGTATTTTGAATAAACTACACGTGTGATTAGTCGAGTTGAAATGATGAAAAATGCCTTCCTCAGTTGGGTTCGTCCCCCTCTAGGCCAAAATTGAAGTGTTTTCTTCCCAGGTGTAATGCAAGGCATTATCAATTGGATATGAGGTTACACAAGGGGCTGAGCCTTTGTTAAGTGTTTTTTTATAAGTAGAAAGCGTTAGAAATGTGTCTCTATGCTTACCCTGTTCCTATGCTCAATTTACCTCATACCCATGGTAAGTTGTGCCAAAATGCCACGTTTTTGGACAAGCTATGTTATGTTTACATGAATTGATTATTTCCAGGGATACACAACATCCTGAAATATATGTAGATATCTTTGATAGAAAGAATGTTATGTAGTGATGCTGAATGTCAAAAATGGCTCAACATACCCCACTCTCCTTCTATGTTTTAAGATACTAAAAAAAATTGATGAATGGGAAACATTCATATTATCTGTTGCATTATGCTATTTATTACCACATTGAAGACTTCATTCAAATTAAACTATTTATTGTTTTTCTTCTACAATTGGGTCAACCAGCACTGAAGAATCCCAAAAGTGTTTTCGGGAAGCAGAAGCTCAAGGCGGAATTTATTCTCAAACTCTCTTCTGGATTAACTTCTATCAGACCTCTGCCTGAATGTTTACTGAACAAAGGAGGGAGGCTGGGCACAGAGGCCCCCAAAAGACACAAGATTAGAGCAATGATTTTACAACAGCCCAAGTGGTTCATGGGGCACAATAATTTTCTTTCTCTTGTTTTTTTCTTCATCTGAAGATTTTCTTGTCAGCAGCACTCAAGTTTAAATACATTTTTTTTGTTAAAGAGAAAATTTCAGCCTGACAAATATGACCCAATTTCTAGTCACTTTGAAGTTAGTGCTCACTGCTTATAGTTTGTTGGGAATTTTGCAATGAGGTCTGATGGTGAAAAATAATTGTTTTCTTCCCATCCATATTGCATTTTATGATTATGGCAGTGATACTTTCATAAGAACTTTTTGTTGAACTCACATTTTTGTTGAAGAGGAGCTAAACACTACATTCAGTAGCCGCAGTCAAAAGTTTTAGAACGCCTACTCATTCAAGGGTTTTTCTTTATTTGTACTATTTTCTACATTGAATAATAATAGTGAAGGCATCCAAACTAACACATATGGAATCATGAGGTGACCAAAAAAGTTTTAAACAGATCAAAATATATTTTATATTTGAGATTCTTCAAAGTAGCCACCCTTTGCCTTGATGACAGCTTTGCACACTCTTGGCATTAGCGTCCCACATAACCTAGTGAGGATATACAGTGCATTCGGAAAGTATTTAGACCCATTCTCTTTTTCCACATTTTGTTACGTTACAGTATTATTCTAAAATGTATAAAATAATTGTTTTCTTCATCAATCAATGAATCAATCAAATTTACGAAGCATGATGGCTAGGAAAAACTCCCTAGAAAGGCCAGAACCTAGGAAGAAACCTCGAGAGGGTGGTCAGTGCTCTTCTGGCTGTGCCGGTGGAGATTATAACAGAACATGGCCAAGATGCCCAAATGTTCATAGATGACCAGCAGGGTCAGATACTAATAATCAGAATGGTTTAAGAGGGTGCAACAGGTCAACACATCAGGAGTAAATGCCATTTGGCTTTTCATAGCCAATCATTCAGAGTTAGAGACAGCAGGTGTGGTAGAGAGAGTGTCCAAAATATCAGGTCTGGGACAAGGTAGCACGTCCAGTGAACAGATCAGAGTTCCATAGCCGCAGGCAGAATAGTTCAAACTGGAGCAGGAGCATGACCAGGTGGACTGGAGATAGCAAGGAGTCATCAGGCCAGGTAGTCCTGAAGCATGATCCTACGGCTCAGGTGCTCTGAGTGAAGAGAGAGTAAGAGAGAACAAGAGAGAGAGAAAGAGAGAACAAAAGAGAGAGAGAGAGAGAGAGAGAATTTGGAGGGAGCATAATTGAATTCACACAGTCACCGGAAAAGACATGTGAAACACTCCAGATATAACAGACTGACCCTAGCCCCCCGACAAATAAACTATTGCAGCATAAATACAGGAGGCTAAGACAGGAGGGGTCGGGAGACACTGTGTCCCTGTCCGATTATACCCTCGGACAGGACCAAACAGGCAGGATATAACACCACCCACTTTGCCAAAGCACAGCCCCCACACCACTAGAGGGATATCTTCAACCACCAACTTACTATCCTGAGACAAGACTGAGTATCGCCAAAGAAGATCCACTCTGCACAAACCCAAGGGGGGGCGCCAACCCGGACAGGAAGATCACGTCAGTGACTCAACCCACTCAAGTGACACACCCCTCCTAGGGACGGCATGGAAGAGCACCAGTAAGCCAGTGACTCAGCCCCAGAGTTACCCAGAGGGTTAGAGGCAGAGATTCCCAGTGGAGTGAGGGGAACAGGCCAATCAGAGACGGCAAGGGTGGTTCGTCGCTCCAGTGCCTTTCCGTTCACCTTCACACCCCTGGACCAGACTACACTCAATCATAGGACCTACTGAAGAGATGAGTCTTCAATAAAGACTTAAAGGTCGAGACCGAGTCTATGTCTCTCACATGGATGAGCAGACCATTCCATAAAAATTTAGCTCTATAGTACAAAGCCCTGCCTCCAGCTGTTTGCTTAGAAATTCTAGGGACAGTAAGGAGGCCTGCGTCTTGTGACTGTAGTGTACGTGTAGGTATGTACGGCAGAACCAAATCATAAAGATAGGTAGGATCAAGCCCATGTAATGCTTTGTATGTTAGCAGTAAAACCTTGAAATTAACCCTAGCCTTATTAACAGGAAGCCAGTGTAGAGAGGCAAGCACTGGAGTAATATGATAAAAATGTTTGGTTCAAGTGAAGATTCTAGCAGCAGTGCTTAGCACATACTTAAGTTTATTTAGTGCTTTATCCAGGTAGCCAGAAAGTAGAGCATTGCAGTAGTCTAATCTAGAAGTGACAATAGCATGGATACATTTTTCTGCATCATTTTTGTACAGAAAGTTTCTGATTTTTACAATGTTACGAAATGGAAAAAAGCTGTCATTGAAACAGTCTTGATTTGTTCGTCAAAGGAGAGATCAGGGTCCAGAGTAATGCTGACGTCCTTCACAGTTTTATTTGAGATGGTTGTAAAACCATCAAGATTAATTGTCAGATCCAACAAAATAGCTCTTTGTTTCTTGGGACCTAAAACTAGCATCTCTGTTTTGTCTGAGTTTAAAAGTAAAACATTTGCCCCCATCCACTTCCTTGTATCTGAAACACAGGCTTCCAGGGAGGGCAATTTTGGGGCTTCACCATGTTTCATTGAAATGTACAGCTTCGTATCGTACGCATAGCAGCGAAAGTTAACATTATGTTTCTGAATGACATCACCAACAGGTAAAATACGTATATAGCGAAAACAATAGTGGTCTTAAAACGGAGCCATGAGGAACTCCGAAATTTACAGTTGATTTGTCAGAAGACAAACCATCCACAGAGACAAACGGATATCTTTCCGACAGCTAAGGTCTAAACCAGGCCAGAACTTGTTCATGTAGACCAATTTGGGTTTACAATCTCTCCAAAACAATGTGGTGATTGATGAAATCAAAAGCAGCACTAAGGTCTAGGAGCATGAGGACAGATGCAGAGCCTTGGTCTGATGCCATAAAAAGGTAATTTACCGCCTTCACGAGTGCAGTATCAGTGCTAGGATGGGGCCTAAAACTAGACAGAAGCCATTTGTATACATTGTTTGTCTTCAGGAAGGCAATGAGTTGCTGCGCAACAGGTTTTAAATTTTTTTTTGAGAGGAATGGAACATTCGATATAGGCCGATAGTTTTAAAAATATTTTATGGGTCAAGGTTTGGCTTTTTCAAGAGAGGCTTTATTACTGCAACTTTTTGTGAGTTTGGTACACACACGGTGGATAGGTAGCTGTTTATTATATTCAACATAGGAGGGCCAAGCACAGGAAGCAGCTCTTTCCATAGATTAGTTGGAATAGGGTCCAGGATGCAGATTGAAGGTTTAGAGGCCAAGACTATTTTCATCAATGTGTCAAAATATATAGTATTAAATCCTTGAATGTCTCCCTTGATCCTAGGTCCTGGCAGTGTTGTAAAGACTCAGGACAACTGAGCTTGGGAGAAATACGCAGATTTAAAGAGGAGTCCGTAATTTGCTTTCTAATGATCATGATCTTTTCGTCAAAAATGTTCATGGATTTATCACTGCTGAAGTGAAAGCCATCCTCTCTTGGGGAATGCTATTTTCTAGTTAGCTTGCGTCAGTATCTCCTCAATTAAGTTGGAAAGATAGGATGATCGAGCAGCAGTGAAGGTTCTTCGATCCTGCACGTTACTGTCTTTCCAAAGTAGTCGGAAGACTTCCAGTTTAGTGTGGCGCCATTTCCGTTCCAATTTTCTGGAAGCTTGCTTCAGGGCTCGGTTATTTTCTGTATACCAGGGAGTTAGTTTCTTATGACAAATGTTTTTGTTTTTAGGGGTGCGAATGCATCTAGGGTATTACGTAAGGTTAAATATAGTTCCTCAGTTAGGTTGTTAACCGATTTTTGTACTCTGATGTCCTTGGGTAGGTGGAGGGAGTCTGGAAGGTCATATAGGAATCTTTGGGTTGAACGAGAATTTATAGCATGTCTTTTGATGTTCCTTGTTTGGGTTCTGAGCAGATTACTTGTTGCGATTGCAAACTTAATAAAATGGTGGTCCAATAGTCCAGGATTATGAGGAAAAACATTAAGATCCACAATATATATTCCAGGTGACAAGACTAGGCCCAGAGTATGACTATGGCAGTGAGTAGATCCGGAGACATGTTGGACAAAACAAGTTCGATAGTAATTCAGGGAACTCAGTGAGGATTGCTGTATACGTCCCAGAAGGCCTTTAAACAGTAGCTATAAAAAGTGATTTATTAGGCTGCATAGATTTCATGACGAGAAGCTCAAAAGACGAAAACAAAGTCTTTTTTTTGTAATTTGAAATGTGCTATCGTAAATGTTAGCAACACCACCTTTGTAAACATGAGGTGAGGTCTCATTTAAAACAGTAAATTCATCAGGTTTAAGATATGTTTCAGTCAGGCCAATCACATCAAGATTATGATTCATTATTATAACTGCCTTGGAAGTGAGGGATCTGACATTAAGTAGACCTATTTTGAGATGTGAGATATCACAATCTCTTTCAATAATGACAGGAAAGCAAGTCTTTATTCCAGTGAGATTGCTAAGGTGAACACCACCATGTTTAGTTTTGCCCAACCTAGATTGAGGCACAGACTCAGTCTCAATGGGGATAGCTTAGCTGCCTACACTGAATGTGTTAGTGGCAGACTCAATTAAACTGTGCCTAACAGCCTGCTGCCTGGACTGCGGGCCTATCTCATTGTGGAGCTAGAGGAGTTAGAGCCCTGTCTATGTTCATAGATAAGATGAGAGCACCCCTCCAGCCTGGATAGAGTCCGTCATTCCTTGCGCAGGCCAGGCTTGGTCCTGTTTGTGGGTGAGTCCCAGAAAGAGAGCCAATTATCTACAAATTCTATGTTTTGGGAGTGGCAAACTGGGAGGGGGCCAGAGACAATTACTCAATGCCGACACATCTTTCTATCTGATTTACACGCTGAAGCTATGTTGCGCTTGGTAAACTCTGACTGTTTCATCCTAACAACGTTAGTGCCGACGAGGATAACAATATCCCTATACTCTCTTCACTCGCCAGTTTTAGCCTAAGCCAGCACCATCTTCAGATTAGCCTTAACGTCGGTAGCCCTGCCCCCTGGTAAACAGTGTATGATCGCTGGATGATTCTTTTTAAGTCTAATACTGCGGGTAATGGAGTCGCCAATGACTAGGGTTTTCAATTTGTCAGAGCTAATGGTGGGAGGCTTCGGCGTCTCAGACCCCGTAACAGGTGGAGGAGAGACCAGAGAAGGCTCGGACTCTGATTCCGACTCGTTGCTTAATGAGGAAAACTGGTTGAAAGTTTCTGTCGGCTGAATGAGCGACACTGGTTGGGCATTCCTACAGCATTTCCTTCCACAAGCCAAACGACCAAATATCTCCAAATCGTATTTTTTATAACATCCTCAAGTCAAGCTGTTGAACTTCATCAAGACCACCTCATTAACACGAACATATGATGCATTACAAACCTGAGTTTAATGTCTTCAGTCTGCAAGGCGAACCAGTGGGATAATAGATGGACCAGACGGTGGTTGAGCAGCAATCCAGGTCAAGTTGTCTCTGTTTGGGCACACCGAGGCCAGACCGTCTGCATGTTTGAGCCACACTCTGGCCTTAACAGCTGAATATATTAGCCTATTGAAATAGCATTACGTTCTCTGGCACATGTTGTAAATTCGCCTGCAGTGCTATGGGGCTATACGGTGTTAAAGTGCCGTAAGAGGGGCACATAACACAGATCAATTATCCAGCCCCTCCCTTCTAGGACGCAGGCCTTAAATGGCTGGAGCACAATGGTTTTTGTTTAAGCATTTGTTTAAGCTGAGAAAATTGTCCGACTGCGGAGACTGTGCGAGGAGATTTATGCTACTATCTGTACTAATGCAGCTTTACTTTACACAAGTATGCCATGATGGTGACCTTAAGAGAGGAGAGGAGGGCATCAGCCAGTGACCAGCTGACTTTGCAACAATTAACATTGATGCAAGCTGTTGGGTGTTTCACAGCCTCCCCATTAGCCCCATCCTATTATAGAACAAACAGGCTATGGATATAGGGCCTACCGGACACAATGTCAACCCATAGTTGACCCCATTACAATCTACTGCCTGAACACACTACAGTACTGCGATTTATCCTGCTTAATTAGAGTGTAAAGTGTGACTGGCCCTGTGAAATCAGTGGGTTGTAGCTCTGAAGCCGTAACGGGTAGAGGAGACCAGAGAAGACTCAGACTCTGACTCCGATTGATTCGTTGCTTAATGGGGAGAACCGGTTGAAAATTTCTGTCGGCTGAATGAGCGACACCGGTTGAGCATTCCTACGGCATTTCCTTCCAGAAGCCATGAGAAGATTGTCCGGCTGCGGGGACTGTGTGATGGGACTTATGCTACTATCTGTACTTATTGGTTGCACAGTCACGGTTTCATCCTTTCCTACACTTACATTACCCTTGCCTAACGATTGTGTCTGAATATGGGCTTGCAGCACCGCTATCCTCGTCATATGGCGATCGTTCTCCAGTATATTACAGCGACTACATTAATACGGCATAATGTTAATGTTACTCCTTAGCTTTGGCTGGTGGAGGTCGTGTGGAACCGTGTCCAGATAAAGCGTCCTTGGTGAAAAAGTTGAATGAAAATAGTCGAGCGAGGGAAAAATTTGTAAGTCGCTCTGGATAAGAGCGTCTGCGAAATGACTTAAATGTAAATGTAAATGTAAAAATATAAAATGGTATTTAAAAGTAAAAAAACAAAGTTGTCAGGTAGCAAACAAAAGTTAGCAACAAACCTCACAGCAGCAAGTAAACAAGTCTACAAGTTGTGACCGTAAAATCTACTCAGAATCTACAATGAATATGCAGTACCCCATAATTACACAGATTTTTAGACAAAAATAACAAAATAACTTATTTACATAATATTCAGACCATTGTCTATGATAATCGAAATTGAGTTTGGGTGCATCCTGTTTCCATTTATCATATTTGAGATGTTTTTACAACTTGATCGTAGTCCACCTGTGGTAAATTCAATTGATTGGACATGATTTGGAAAGGCATTCACCTGTCTATATTAGGTTCCACAGTTGACAGTGTATGTCAGAGCAGAAAATAAACGATGAGGTTGAAGGAATGTAGAGCTCTGTAAAGCACAGATCTGGGGAAAGGGCCCAAAAACATCTGCAGCATTGAAGATCCCCAAGACTAAAGTGGCCTCCATCATTCCTAAATGGAAGAAATTTGGAAACCCCAGGACTCTTCCTAGTGCTGGCCACCTGGCCAAACTGAGAAATTGGGGAAAGGGCCTTTGTCAGGGAAGTAACCAAGAACCCAATGGTAACTTTGACAGAGCTTCAGAGTTCCTCTGTGGAGATAGGAGAACCTTCCAGAAGGACAACCATCTCTGCAGCACTCCACCAATCAAGCCTTTATTGTAGAGTGGCCAGACTGAGCTGTGCAGAAACGCCCATCCAAACTGACAGAGCTTGAGAGGATATTTAGAGAGGAATGGGTGAAACTCCCCAAAAACAGGTATGCCAAGCTTGTAGAGTCATATCCAATATGTTTTGAGGCTGCAATCGCTGCCAATGGTGCTTCAAAAAAGTACTGAGTTAATGGTCTGAAAACTTATGTAAACGTGATATTTCAGATTCATATATATATATATATTTTTTATTTTATTTTGCTAAATTAAAAAAAACTGTTTGCTTTGTCATTATGGGGTATTGTGTGTCCTTTGATGAGGAAAAAAAACAATTTAATCAATTTTAGAATACGGCTGTAACAAAACAAAATGTGGAAAAATTCAAGGGGTCTGAATACTTTCCGAATGCACTGTATATATTTTTTTTCACCTTTATTTAACCAGGTAGGCTAGTTGAGAACAAGTTCTCATTTGAAACTGCGACCTGGCCAAGATAAAGCATAGCAGTGTGAACAGACAACACAGAGTTACACATGGAGTAAACAATTAACAAGTCAATAACACAGTAGAAAAAAACGAGTCTATATACATTGTGTGCAAAAGGCATGAGGAGGTAGGCGAATAATTACAATTTTGCAGATTAACACTGGAGTGATAAATGATCAGATGGTCATGTACAGGTAGAGATATTGGTGTGCAAAAGAGCAGAAAAGTAAATAAATAAAAACAGTATGGGGATAAGGTAGGTAAAATTGGGTGGGCTATTTACCAATAGACTATGTACAGCTGCAGCGATCGGTTAGCTGCTCAGATAGCAGATGTTTGAAATTGGTGAGGGAGATAAAAGTCTCCAACTTCAGCGATTTTTGCAATTCGTTCCAGTCACAGGCAGCAGAGAACTGGAACGAAAGGCGGCCTAATTAGGTGTTGGCTTTAGGGATGATCAGTGAGATACACCTGCTGGAGCGCGTGCTACGGGTGGGTGTTGCCATCGTGACCAGTGAACTGAGATAAGGCAGAGCTTTCCCTAGCATGGACTTGTAGATGACCTGGAACCAGTGGGTCTGGGGACAAATACGTAGCGAGGGCCAGCCGACTAGAGCATACAGGTTGCAGTGGTGGGTGGTATAAGGTGCTTTAGTAACAAAACGGATGGCACTGTGATAAACTGCATCGAGTTTGCTGAGTAGAGTGTTGGAAGCTATTTTGTAGATGACATCGCCGAAGTCGAGGATCGGTAGGGTAGTCAGTTTTACTAGGGTAAGTTTGGCGGCGTGAGTGAAGGAGACTTTGTTGCGGAATAGAAAGCCGACTCTAGATTTGATTTTAGATTAGAGGTGTTTGATATGAGTCTGGAAGGAGAGTTAACAGTCTAGCCAGACACCTAGGTACTTATAGATGTCCACATATTCTAGGTCGGAACCATCCAGGGTGGTGATGCTAGTCAGGCGTGCGGGTGCAGGCAGCGAATGGTTGAAAAGCATGCATTTGGTTTTACTAGCGTTTAAGAGCAGTTGGAGGCCACAGAAGGAGTGTTGTATGGCATTGAAGCTCGTTTGGAGGTTAGATGGCACAGTGTCCAAGGACGCGCCGGATGTATACAGAATGGTGTCGTCTGCGTAGAGGTGGATCAGGGAATCGCCCGCAGCAAGAGCATCATCATTGATATATACAGAGAAAAGAGTCGGCCCGAGAATTGGACCCTGTAGCACCCCCAAAGAGACTTCCAGAGGACCGGACAGCATGCCCTCCGATTTGACACACTGAACTCTGTATGCAAAGTAGTTGGTGAACCAGGCAAGGCAGTCATCAGAAAAACCGAGGCTACTGAGTCTGCCAATAAGAATATGGTGATTGACAGAGTCGAAAGCCTTGGCAAGGTCGATGAAGACGGCTGCACAGTACTGTCTTTTATCGATGGCGGTTATGATATCGTTTAGTACCTTGAGCGTGGATGAGGTGCACCCGTGACCGGCTCGGAAAGCTGATTGCACAGCGGAGAAGGTACGGTGGGATTCGAGATGGTCAGTGACTTGTTTGTTGACTTGGCTTTCGAAGACCTTAGATAGGCAGGGCAGGATGGATATAGGTCTGTAACATTTGGGGTCCAGGGTGTCTCCCCCTTTGAAGAGGGGGATGACTGCGGCAGCTTTCCAATCCTTGGGGATCTCAGACGACATGAAAGAGAGGTTGAACAGGCTGGTAATAGGGGTTGCGACAATGGCGGCAGATAGTTTCAGAAATAGAGGGTCCAGATTGTCAAGCCCAGCTGATTTGTACGGGTCCAGGTTTTGCAGCTCTTTCAGAACATCTGCTATCTGGATTTGGGTAAAGGAGAACCTGGAGAGGCTTGGGCGAGTAGCTGCGGGGGGGTGGAGCTGTTGGCCGTGGTTGGAGTAGCCAGGAGGAAGGCATGGCCAGCCATTGAGAAATGCTTGTTGAAGTTTTCGATAATCATTGATTATCGGTGGTGACCGTGTTACCTCGCCTCAGTGCAGTGGGCAGCTGGGAGGAGGTGCTCTTGTTCTCCATGGACTTCACAGTGTCCCAGAACTTTTTGGAGTTAGAGCTACAGGATGCAAATTTCTGCCTGAAGAAGCTGGCCTTTGCTTTCCTGACTGACTGCGTGTATTGGTTCCTGACCTGAACAGTTGCATATCGCGGGGTCTATTCGATGCTATTGCAGTCCGCCACAGGATGTTTTTGTGCTGGTCGAGGGCAGTCAGGTCTGGAGTGAACCAAGGGCTATATCTGTTCTTAGTTCTGCATTTTTTGAACGGAGCATGCTTATCTAAAATGGTGAGGAAGTTACTTTTAACCTCTAGCGTCGAGCAATCCTGTATCCGGGATAGCCTCAAGCTCATTAGCATAACGCAACGTTAACTATTCATGAAAATCGCAAATGAAATGAAAGAAATATATTCACTCACAAGCTTAGCCTTTTGTTAACAACACTGTTGTCTCAGATTTTCAAAATATGCTTTTCAACCATCGCTACACAAGCATTTGTGTAAGAGGTATTGATAGTTAGCATAGCATTAGCCTAGCATTCAGCAGGCAACATTTTCACAAAAACAAGAAAAGCATTCAAATAAAATCATTTACCTTTGAAGAACTTCAGATGTTTTCAATGAGGAGACTCTCAGTTAGATAGCAAATGTTCAGTTTTTCCAAAAAGATTATTTGTGTAGGAGAAATCGCTCCGTTTTGTTCATCACGTTTGGCTAAGGAAAAAAAAACAAATTCAGTCATTACAACGCCAAACTTTTTTCCAAATTAACTCCATAATATCGACAGAAACATGGCAAACGTTGTTTAGAATCAATCCTCAAGGTGTTTTTCACATCTCTATTCGATGATAAATCATTCGTGGCAGTTGTGTTTCTCCTCTGAAGAAAATGGAAAAATGCACACAGCTGGAGATTGCACAATAATTTCGACGGAGGACACCAAGCGGGCACCTGGAAAATGTAGTCTCTTATGGTCAATCTTCCAATTATATGCCTACAAATACGTCACAATGCTGCAGACACCTTGGGGAAACAACAGAAAGTGTAGGCCAATTCCTTGTGCATTCACAGCCATATAAGGAGACATTGGAACACAGCGCCTCCAAAATCTGGGGCATTTCCTGTTTGAAATTTCATCTTGATTTTGCTTGTAGCATCAGTTCTGTGGCACTCACAGATAATATCTTTGCAGTTTTGGAAACGTCAGTGTTTTTTTCCAAAGCTGTCAATTATATGCATAGTCGAGCATCTTTTCGTGACAAAATATCTTAACGTTTTTTTAACCAAAAATTAAAAGAGCGCCCCCTATATCGAAGAAGTTAAAGAATGATCAGGCATCCTCAACTGACGGGATGAGGTCAATATCCTTCCAGGATACCCGGGCCAGGTCGATTAGAAAGGCCTGCTCACAGAAGTGTTTTAGGGAGCGTTTGACAGTGATGAGGGTGGTCGTTTGACTGCGGATCCGTAGCGGATACAGGCAGGCAATCGCTCAGATCCTGTTTGAAGACAGCGGAGGTGTATTTGGAAGGCCAGTTGGTCAGGATGACGTCTATGAGGGTGCCCTTGTTTACAGATTTAGGGTTGTACCTGGTGGGTTCCTTGATGACGGAGTCCTGTGTGGCTCAGTATTCTTAAAAATATTTAACCTCCACACATTATTAACAAGTCCAATAGTTAAATGAGCACCTTGTTTATCTACCCAGCACATATTTATGTCAGATTTCTAAAATGGCGCTTGGTTTTATGGCGAAAAAACCACATATTTATGTCAAACCACCAAAGGTTCGATTCCCAAACGCTGGGACCACCCATATGTAAAATAATAGTGGCCCCAGCCGACTTGTAAGTCGCTTTGGACAAAAGCGTCTGCTAAATGGGATATATTATGATTTGTGTGAGATTGAGGGCATCTAGCTTAGATTGTAGGACTGTCGGGGTGTTAAGCATATCCCAGTTTAGGTCACCTAACAGAACAAACTCTGAAGCTAGATGGGGGAGGAGAGCGATCAATTCACAAGTGGTGTCCAGGGCACAGCTGGGGGCTGAGGGGGGGCGGTAGCAGGCGATGACAACAGTGAGAGACTTATTTCTGGAGAAACTTTAGAGTAATTTTTTAATTAGTAGTTCGAACTGTTTGTGTATGGACCTGGAAATTATGACATTACTTTGCAGGATATATGTCCAGGGCGCTGGACTCTGACATTGCTTGTCTTAATATTTATATATTTCTTAATTCCATTATTTTACTTTTAGATTCATGTTTATTGTTGTGAATTGTTAGATATTAATGCACTGTTGGAGCTAAGAACACAGTCATTTCGCTACACCCGCAGTAACATCTGATTAAATATGAGTATGTCAGTGGAGGCTGCAGAGGGGAGGACTGTTTATAATAATGGCTGGAATGGAGCGAATGGAATGGCATCAAACTCATGGAAACCATTCCGCTCCAGCCATTACCACAAGCCCGTCCTCCCCAATCAGGGTGCCACCAATACAATTTAATTTGATTTGTTTTTTGTAATTAGTTTGTTTCTTGTTTTTTTCTCAATTTAACACCAACAGCAGGGCAAAAGCCAAAGCTTGAAATGTGCCCAGTTTGGTTTCTTTTCATGAATCTGCCAAATTCCCATCACATAAAATTGACAAACACCTACACAGTTCCAACCCACACTACTGAAGATAGCCTTTAGCAAACATTGGCCTACAGTGTTCAACACAACCACAAGCATTTCAGCCCAATTCTTAGTATAATTTTGAACGGATGTTTCCAGACATAGACTATCAATTACTCTCCAGCTCCATAACCCCTCCTAGAAATCCGATTGCGTCATAGGAGTTGATGACTGAGGGTGGAGACTTTTCAGTTTTTAATGGCCCAAAAGCAACCTCATCCTAAAGGCTCAAAACATATGACATAATTCAAACAGCAGACTTCTTATCAGCTTAAACAGGGACATCAGCTTATCAAAATTTGATGCCGATTACTCGATGCCTTGGAGATGAGGGTGTTATGCAATAAATATTATAATCTCCTGTAATACAGAGCATCGGGCGTTGGTCCGTCACATCAAGACCTCAGTATCAGTTAGATCGGCCATCTTTCTAAGTACAGCAGCTGTTCCTGACATCTGGCACATTGCTTAGGCTTGTCTGCTGACCATAAGTACATGATAAACTAATGCATTTATCTACAACAACACAACACTGGGGACACTGTCACCTTAAAGTGCATTATGAATTTGGCTTCATAAATAAATGGGGAGAAGGCTGGCTATAAGACCATCAATAATTTGTGGCAGAAGAAGTATCACATTGGATTTTCAACTTGTATTGTGTGGCATATATTCTGAAATAAGTATTGTATTTCACATTGGATTTTCAACTTCTAGCCCAAACATTGCATGTTTGAGCCACACTCTGGCCTGAAATATATTAGCTTAGGGGCAGTTGCTATTTTCAACTAAGGTTTGAAGGAATTGTGTGGCATATATTCTGAAATAAGTATTGTATTTCATAGCCAGTATTGCTTTGAACTTAAACATTGATGTGTTAGAAAGATACACTGCTTCTTAATGCAATCGCTTTGTCACATTTCTTTTTAACGTTACAGAAATCGTTAGCTATTCAATAATCTGAGACGTCGCTCAGACGTAAGCAATATTTCTCCGCTATGTTGGAGTCAACAGAAACACAAAATTACAACATAAATATTCCCTTACCTTTGATGGTCTTCGATCAGAATGTAGTGGAAGGAGTCATACTTACCCAAAACAGCGTTTGGTTTCAAGTCGGGTGTCTTTGTGTTAGCAAATGCGACAAATTCCGGCTGAAATGCATCCAAAATTACTTCTGGTCTCGAGGGGTTGCGCATCAAAACTTCAAAATTACATATTATATGTCGACTAAACTGGTCAAACTAAGTGCAGAATCACGCTTTAGGATGTTATTAACGTACAAAACAATTGGCGATTCGACCGGAGAAAAGCAACTCCTCTCAGACAATCTGGAACGAAGGAATGACTGTGTACAATTCGCGCCAGAATGCGCATCTATTTTCTCACAACACCCAGTATTTAGCCTGCCAAAGGGTCAAAGCTCGCGGGATTTGCACAATTACACGCTCTACTGACAGAAGACATCTCGCGGAAGACATAGAAACTGATCCCAGATCCATAGCTGGTAGGGAAGGGTGGGGGCGATTACGTCAAAGTTGGCCCAACTTTCCTGATGAGAAAAATAGTTTGGGAGATTGGCTGCCCTGTGAGTTCTGCTATACATACAGACATAATTCAAACGGTTTTAGAAGCTTTAGAGTGTTTTCTATCCAATAATTATTATTATATGCATATATTAGCAATTTTGGACAGATTTTTTTCCAGTTTACTATGGGCACGCAATTCATCCAAAGGGGGCTGTATTGTCCCGAGCCTTAACAGGATTTATACCCTCCTACTAGGAGGAGTCAACTCCTTGGACATCTATTCAAGTGATAATGCCCTCGAAGCTGGTGTTTGGAGGATATATTGGCTCAGGTGTTGTTAAACCATGACAATATATCCTCCAAACACCGGCTTCGAGGGCATTATCACATTTTTACAATGGGTTACCAACATATTCAAATAACGATTGACATATTTTCATTAAAAACATTATTTTTGTTAATTTATTCATACTATTTCACCCTTCCACAATATATAGTCCCGACACAATTCTAGGGTTGCTACCCAAGCCGGCTGGTCGTTCGGTTCGGTTTCCAGATACGCAACCCAGTATCTTTTTGTTCTGTATCTATGGACGCGACCCAGTTGTTTGTTCTAAATGTTCCATTGCCATACTGGCTGGCAACGTTCAAACCCCTTGCTTGCTAGCTAGCCAACTACGGCTAACTTACAGTCACATTAAACGTCAAAAAGAATAACAACAGTAGCTGCATTTGCATTTGTTTAAGCTGTTTTCTAGTGACATTCATATGGATACATCCATAACAATGAGCTAATGAGGTACAATTTCGCCTGGCATAGAAAATGTGCTCTCTCGTCAGGACACTGTTGTTCAGAGAAGATAGCCAACAACGCAGCTAACACAATCACTGCAAACTAGCTGCACTTTGTTTCGTTGGACCTTTTTTCAATTTACTTTTATTTTTATATATCTATTAAAATGATGCCAGCTGTTTCAGGATTTTGACTGGCTGAGAAACGCTGCCTGCCTGTCTGTCTTATCCTGACTCCCGACCCCTACAAGTTCATTACTATGGGACAGCTGGAGATCGTATTTAAATATTGAAACAATGTTGCAAATGTTGGATAGACAGACAGCAAGCTTTATGCAAATTTCCGCTATTGAAAACTAAATGTTAGTCTAAAATAAATGTGATATAATGTCTAGATGCCTTTTATAGAGGAGATCAAGTTTATAATTTGCCTGGCTGAGCTGACGAGACAGTGGATTGTGCAGTCAAATGTAACAGAGTAAATTTTAACGTCATAGATTTAGCTGGTGGTAACGACTGGAATGAGCTTTTAACCAATCAGCATTCAGAATTAGACCCACCTATTGTATAAACAGCCAATACATCTCTGTTGCTAGTTAGGAACTTAATTGGTTCCTCTCACTCGTGTAGTCATGGCCTCGCCTCCTGCTAGAACCTTTGTGGGCATGTATATATGTGTGTAATAGGACTGTTCCTTCTCACATTATCTGACCTGACCTCGGACAGAATTCCTCACTCCACGACTGTCCTACCTTATTAGAGACTGAAACCAGACTGTTGCCCTTTGCCTACCTCCATAAGATCCATGAGATTTAACAATAACATATTTGACAGAATGTATAATTCCTGCGTACATACATCTAGTACTTATCCACCCTCCATTGACCGCAAAATATACATGAAACGTGAAGTAATAAAGAAATTCTAGTATGGTAACATGAATAAGTGTATTTCAATCTAGAATCCAACACACCAAATCAGGTTCACTTATTATTAAACATTTGATTTTACTCATGGGACGAGATACCGCAAAGCCCTTGGGTGAAATGTGGGGAACATTATGTTAAGTTTTGCAATGCAAAGAATCCGTGAGAGGATTTGATTACACTTTAAGCAGTGTGTACTCTACACGATTTTGGACCCGATTTGGCTCCCAGACAAGTTTTTGAGGGCAGAGCCAAAATCCCAATGTCGTTGCCTACTCGGGGCGCATGGCCGTCACCGGCGCTCGTTTAATGTGAGTGGGTCAGAGACTTAATCTGAGGGCTACCGATCCCTTATTTTAAAACATGTTTTATTTTATTACCACAAAACCTGCAATGCTCTTGTAGTGTAAGATGTGCAACAACAAGTTTTGAGAACTGTGATCAGCAATAGCCAATGAGAGCGCACCATAGAAGAATGACAGTTTCGCATCACCCAGAATGTTTAGACTCGAGCAGGAGCGATGACAACTACTAGTATGCGTTTGTACTTGCCTTTAACCAAAGCCAAAGTGTCAAATCATTACAGCTCTGAAGTTCACAAACAATGATATTCAATTCAAAATGTTGGCTAAATATTACAACTCTAAATGGCAATCGTGAATTTCCGACTGAAAAAAACGCTGCTTTGAGCCACAGCTCGTTCTAGCTATGTTAACAATCAAATCACATACACACATCATTGTTTTCGCGAGACATCATGGTATTGGGAATCCTCAGGACCAAGTAAAAAATATTGTAGTTTGTGACACACCATCTGTGCCACATCATTTAGTGTGTGCACCACTACGTTGGCAAGACAAGAAAAATGACATGAAAGGCAATCGTTTAATGAGAGGCTCAGCGATGTTAGGATTTTGAAAGTCGTGTAGTGTACCCCCGGCATTAGTTGAACCCTCCATCATTGAAATATGGCTATGGGCGCCTATACAGTGTTATTACATGGGCATAATGTCCCCAGTTCAGGGAAAAGCCACATGCAATTTAATGTTCAGTACCAAATTCAAAACCAGTGTAATAGGCATTAATCCATCAGTCATTCTGACCTTGATCCCTTTGTCCACATTTTACAAATGGTATTTTTAGTATCCTGACCAATGTGTAAGTGATTTGGCTGTCTGACAGAAGAATATCCATTTATTTTAGAGGAGTAATCCTTGCAGAGAAAAATGTATGACATTTATTAATTTGAGACCCACAGCTTTGGAGGAATGTAAGGAGTGTAAGGCATTGCTCAGACCATACACAGCGACATTCCAATCGCCTCAGCCTCTGGTCCTCAAATCACCCAGCTGGACTCTTCACCAACTCTGGAAGTAGTGAGGAGCACAAGGCAGCATATCAACACATTGATCCACAAAAATAATTGAGGTTCAAAAGCCTAAAATTGTGTTGTATTTCCACCTCTGTGTCCCAAAAAGGCACTCATTTCCTTGTCTTTAGTCCCCCCGACCGCTTCCAGAGAGAGGTAGAAAGAGAGACAGAGAGTGTTAGAGTTATATCCCTCCAATGTTTCTGAATTTAATACTTGATTCAATCTGCTCTTTTCCACAGCCTTCCAAAGGGACCCTTTATATAGCTAATTTATATTGGAGGCTAATCTTCCAAGTGACCATGCAATAAATACAGATCAACAGATTGAATCAACTAAACCCAGCTCAGCCTTTGGCAGTATAGCAGCTGCAATCTCTTAAAAAACACCTAGCCTTGGTGTGAAAGCATCTAAACAAGTGTCTTTGATTTGTCTGCTGAGATAGTCCCATGGGACCGCGCGGTAACGCTAGCTAAGGCTTTAAAGGCTAGCCACAAAGATGAGCGGTCAGGGATCAATAGCCGTTTCATGCTGCTTACATAATGCTCCCCAGTACTGGTTAATTGGCTTAATGAGCAGCTGAATTAGTGAAGCACCTCTCATAATTACCCCCTGAACTCCTTGGGGGGTCATCAGGGAGAACATACTACATCATCCAATGGAAAAAGTGTTGGTTAAGCAGATTAGGCCGAGCTACACACCGGGAAGGGAGGTGTGATAATAATAGTAGCTTGATGAAGCCTCATTTGAATTCCAGTCAGTATACACTCTTAGAAAAAAAGGTGCTATATAGAACCTTAAATGGTTCTTCTACTGTCCCCATAGGAGAACCCTCTCAATAACTCTTTCCAGGTAGAACACATTCTGTTCCAGGTAGAATCCTTTTGGGTTCAATGTAGGACCATTTCCACAGAGGGTTCTACATGAAACCCAAATGGGTTTTCCTATGGGGACAGACAAAGAACCCTTTTGGAACCCTTTTTTTCTAAGAGTCTTTATAATAGGCCTATTGTACAGTTGTATATTATTCAGTATGATATGTGACTAATTATTGTATGTTTAACTAATAGAGCTCTATGTAATGCATAGTCCCATTAAGTGTTGAATATGTGACCTCAGAAGCAGAATGATTATTTACCTATGACAAGATTTAAGGCATTCTAGAATGAGAACAATGTAGGCAGTTTTATGATGCAACCGTGTTAATTTCATCAACAAAAATAGTGACTAAAATATTCATCACACATCTATTGTTCTGTGGCAGTTGACAAAACTATAACTAATTAAAGAGACCCAGAAAAAACTAACTAAACAAAAAGTAAAGAGTTTTTGGAGAGATTGAGAGCTTCTTGCCCTTTGTGCTGTTGTCCGTGCCCAATAATGTTTGTACCATGTTGTGTTGCTGCCTTGCTATATTGCTGTCATAGGTCTCTCTTTATGTAGTATTGTGTTGAATCTCTTTTCATAATGCGTGTTTTGTCCTATATTTATATTTTATTTATTTATTTATAATCCCAGCCCCCATCCCCACAGGAGGCCTTTTGCCTTTTGGTAGGCCATCATTGTAAATAATAATTTGTTCTTAGCTGACTTGCCTAGTTAAATAAAGTTCAAATAAATAAAAAAGAATGCTTTCATTGACTACAGCTCAGCATTCATCACCATAGTCACCTATAAACCTATACACTCATCACCAAGGGACTGATACAGTGAGCATCTGTTTGCTTATGCCATGTTAAGTTAAGCTTCAACAAGACCATTGGTCAATTCAAAAAAGGATATCCAGGAACAGGTCTATTTCTAACAAAAAGCTGTAATATACTGTATCCAGCGTCGACACAAAAATAAATGTCTATGTATAACTGTGGGATTGCAGTTAAATAAAAATGTCTCCCTCCTTTTGTTATCAAGTACATTCTGATACAGAACATCGGAAAACTACTTCATATTTTTTTATAGCACTAGTGTAATGGAGAGTGTGGTAAGTTGACTCAAGAAGTTGAGCCACCCTTGTTTCTAGGAAAACATACAAAAAATGAACTCTTTGACCAAATATTTAAGAAGGTCAAAATTTCATGGAGTCTGAAGGAAGAAACCACATTGAAAAATGGGTAAGCAAGTGCCCTCAAAGTATCCCCCCCTTGACTTTTTGCTAATTTTGTTGTGTTACAGCCTGAAGTTAAAATACAGTAAATTGTGATTGTGTCACTGGCCTACAGACAATACATTATAATGTCAAAGTGGAATTATGTTTTTAGAAATGTCTACAAATTAAAAATAAAATGCTGAAATATCTTGTGTCAATAAGTATTCCCACCCTTTTGTTAAGGTAAGCAAAAATAAGTTCAGGAGTAAATCTGCTTAACAAGTAATAAGATGCATGGACTCTATGTGCAATAATATGGTTTAACATTATTTTATTTATGACTAACTCATCTCTTTACCCCACATACAATTATCTGTAAGGTCCCTCAGTTGGCAGTGAATTTCAAACACAAACTGAAACACAAATGCCTCGCAAAGAAGGGCACCTAGTGAAAATACGGAAGCTTGTACAGAATAAAAATATTTCAAAACATGCATCCTGTTTGTTATAAAATAATACTAAAGTAATAAGTAAGCTGTTTATTCTCTATGTTGGTTGGGGCGTGATAGTGACTAGGGTGGGTCATCGAGTTTTTTTTTAATGTCTATGTTGGTCTGATATGGTTCCCAATCAGAGACAGCTGTTTATCGTTGTCTCTGATTGGGGATCATATTTAGGTAGCCATTTCCTCATTTGTGTTTGTGGGATCTTGTCAATATTTAGTTGCCTGAGTGCACAACAGTAGCTTCATGTTTGGTTTGGTTGGTTGTTTGGGTTTATTGAAATGATGTGCAACTCTACGCACGCTGCACCTTGGTCTACTCATTTCAACATGAACTCTTCATATTTTCAAGCATGGTGGTGGCTGCATCATGTTATTGTATGCTTGTCATCAACAAGGACTTGGGAGTAAAAAATAAATAAAAAATAAACAGAATAGAATAGCTAAGAATAGAACAGAATAGCTAAGCACAGGCAAATCCTAGAGGACAACCTGGTTTAGTCTGCTTTTCAACAGATACCTGGAGACAAATTCACCTTTCAGCAGGACAAAAACCTAAAACACAAGGCCGACTATACACTGGAGTTGCTTACCAAGATGACACTGAATGTTCCTGTGTGGCCTGGAACATTGAGCACAACTTCAAAATTGAATTTCAATTAACTTGAAAATGGCTGTCAATGACCAACAACCATGATCAACAACCAAGTTGACAGAGCTTGAAAAATTCTGTACAATCCAGGTGTGCAAAGCTCTTAGATACTTACTCAGAAAGACTCAGAGCTGTAATCGCCGCCAAAGGTAATTCTACAAAGTATTCACTCAAGGGTGTGAATACTTATGTAAATGAGATATTTCTGTATTTAATTTTCAGCACATTTGCAAAAACTTCTAAAACCAGAATTGGGTGAGAGGAAAAATATATATTTAATCCATTTTGAACTCAGGCTGTAACACAATAAAATGTGGAATAAGTCAAGCGTTATGAATACTTTCTGAAGGCACTGTAGGTCCAAAAAGCGGACTCACCAAATGAAAGGAATGTGTTGGAGGTTTCATGATGCTTGTGTCTAAAGTTTGTTCTAAACATAAGTAAACCTCATGTGTGGGCTAATATAGTCAACATGTTTGTCTTGGTTGAGAAACCGGCAAAACAATGCATTCCAGACTCTGTAGTGTTTACTACATACATGCCCCTCAACTGCAAAACAGCTAAAAACAGGAAAATTATATATATTTTTTGTAAAATAAATATCATGCAGGGAACCACAACAGCTTAATTTCTCTTTACTTTTACCCTCAAAAGTGATGCCTATATTATTTAAAGGTGGTTTGATACCCACATGAAAGCAGGCAAGGATAGCTTCACTTAGCTTCAACCTTAGCTTCTCACTGCTGGCAAATATATAATAATGAGGGATGACAGGATTCCGCCGTAGCTTCAATTATGAATGATGGGCTTTTATCTTCTTCCTGTTAATTGGCTGTCCTTGCTCAGTGATCTAGTCTGCACCTCTCAGGTACCTGGATATCTCTCGCTCTCTCTCTCTCTCTCTCTTTATAATGGAAAGTCAGGAACTATTGGCTCATCACAGGGACGTTAACAAAGGTGTTTGTAACACGTGGCTGTAAAGTGAATGTATTCATCTTGAGCTACAACACTAGTACAATATATTATTTTATAGATTATTTTAGCTTATTACTGTGTGATGGGTATAGTGAAAGTAACATGATACTCATATAGAAATGATTTGATAGCCTGAATGACACACTTTGAATGCTATTGAAGCTTTTAAAGCATTTAAAAAGCAGTTAATTGGATCCAGTATTTGACACAGTATCGCTTTGATTCTATTTTTTTCACAATGATCTGTTCATTCAAGGGATGCTGGGTCAAATACTAGATCCAATTAGCTGCTTTGACAGGGGGCTAGTGACAGCTAGACAAATGCTATGCTGCAACACACACACACATCCTGTTATCTCAGCCTTAGATAAGCCACAGCAGCATAGAGGGATGGAGGAGAATAATCCATGGAATAATAAAACAAACGAGTCACGACTCCAGGAGAACACTCACCACATAGTTATCAGGTGGGAACTTCTGCCTCCCAAGCAGGGGGAGAGAGAAAAGACTCACTCAGCATCCCTCCCTCCCCCCCCTCAGCCTTCCCCCCTCCCCTTTCACATACTCTCCTCCTACTAGCCCTCTCTTCCCACTCCTTCTGCTCTCCTTTTCTCTCCTGTCCCCTTCCCCTCTCAACCCACTTCCTCCTCCTCTCTTACTTCAGTTTGGTTTGAAGCCTCAGATTCATCCACTGAGGCTATAGTTGATGTTTGAGAGACTGTATGGACTGTTATTGAACATTGCATGGTAAAATTGCAGTAAATAAATGAGAGCATTGAATTGGTGGTTGTGCTATCCTATAATTTTCTCTTACTGTAGCTGTATAATCCAGTCTAAAAGTAGGCCTATGAGGGATAGAGACATTTTGACCCAAGACGCATATTTGTGATCATAGTCCAAAGGTGGTTTATTCAATTGTTTTATGACTTTGTAAATAAGGAAAACAAAGCCATTTGTTTGTTCATTTTCAATCAGTATCAATGGCTGAATCATTTTATCAAATAAAATGTTATTGGTCACAAACACGTGTTTAGCAGATGTTATTGCGGGTGGAGCGAATTGCTTGTGTTTCTAGCTCCAACAGTGCAGTACTATCTAACAAGTAATATCTATCAATATCACAACAATACACTCAATAAACACATACAGTGGGGCAAAAAGTATTTAGTCAGCCACCAATTGTGCAAGTTCTCCAACTTAAAAAGATGCGAGATGCCTGTAATTTTCATCATAGGTACACTTCGACTATGACAGACAAATTTAGAAAAAAATGATTTTTAATGAATTTGCAAATTATGGTGGAAAACTTTTGTTATTGACCAAATTTATCTCAATACTTTGTTATATACCCTTTGTTGGCAATGACAGAGGTCAAACGTTTTCTGTAAGTCTCCACAAGCTTTTCACACACTGTGGCTGGTATTTTGGCCCATTCCTCCACGCAGATGTCCTCTAGAGCAGTGATGTTTTGGGGCTGTTGCTGGGCAACACAGACGTTCAACTCCTTCCAAAGATTTTCTATGGGGTTGAGATCTGGAGACTGGCTAGGCCACTCCTGGACCTCGAAATGCTTCTTACGAAGCCACTCCTTCGTTGCCCGGGCGGTGTGTTTGGGATCATTGTCATGCTGAAAGACCCAGCCACGTTTCATCTTCAATGCCCTTGCTGATGGAAGGAGGTTTTCACTCAAAATCTCAAGATACATGGCCCCATTCATTCTTTCCTTTACACGGATTAGTCGCCCTGGTCCCTTTGCAGAAAAATAGCCCCAAAGCATGACGTTTCCACCCCCATGCTTCACAGTAGGTATGGTGTTCTTTGGATACAACTCAGTATTCTTTGTCCTCCAAACACAACGAGTTGAGTTTTTACCAAAAAGTTCTATTTTGGTTTCATCTGACCATATGACATTCTCCCAATCTTCTTCTGGATCATCCAATTGATCTCTAGCAAACTTCAGACGGGCCTGGACATGTACTGGCTTAAGCAGGGGGACACGTCTGGCACTGCAGGATTTGAGTCCCTGGCGGCGTAGTGTGTTACTGATGGTAGGCTTTGTTACTTTGGTCCCATCTCTCTGCAGGTCATTGACTAGGTCCCCCCGTGTGGTTCTGGGATTTTTGCTAACCGTTCTTGTGATCATTTTGACCCCACCGAGTGAGATCTTGCATGGAGCCCCAGATCAAGGGAGATTATCAGTGGTCTTATATGTCTTTCATTTCCTAATAATTGCTCCCACAGTTAATTTCTTCAAACCAAGCTGCTTACCTTACAGATTCAGTCTTCCCAGCCTGGCGCAGGTCTACAATTTTGTTTCTGTTGTCCTTTGACAGCTCTTTGGTCTTGGCCATAGTGGAGTTTGACTGTTTGAGGTTGTGGACAGGTGTCTTTTATACTGATAACAAGTTCAAACAAGTGCCATTAATACATGTAACGAGTGGAGGACTCTTAAAGAAGAAGTTACAGGTCTGTGAGAGCCAGAAATCTTGTTTGTTTGTAGGTGACCAAATACTTATTTTCCACCATAATTTGAAAATAAATTAATAAAAGATCCTACAATGTGATTTTCTGGATTTTTCTTCTCATTTTGTCTGTCATAGGTGAAGTGTACCTATGATGAAAATTACAGGTCTCTCATCTTTTTAAGTGGGAGAACTTGCACAATCGGTGGCTGACTAAATACTTTTTGCCGCACTGTATATGGACGAGCAATGTCAGTGTAACGGTTCTGTGACTACAGACGCTGGGAGACAGGAAGCAAGTACAGGGTGAGGATTTAATAATAAATAGACAAGAAACTTTACAAGAACAGAGTCTGGACAATAGAAACAAAACAACATCAATGCAGACACGGGAATGAATCAGAGGAAGTGACAGATATAGGGGAGGCAATCAATGACGTGATGGAGTCCTGGTGAGTACGATGAAGCGCTGCTGCTCCTAATGATGGTGACAGGTGTGCGTGATGATGAGCAGCCTGGCGATCTCGAGCACCAGAGAGGGGGAGTGGGAGCAGACGTGACGGTACCCTCTCTCTAAGGGTGCCACCTGGTGTCCTACCTGGGTGAGCCTGACTGGCCGGCCGAGGCATGGGAGCATGACGAACCAGGTGAGGCATCCCCGGTTGCTTTGGCAGCAGCATCCGGACCCGAGGTCTACAAGAACATTCTTTAATTAAATAAAAACTCTCTGATGCTTCAAATTGTGGTGTCTGCATTCTGTAACGGTTATGTGACTACAGACACTGGGCGACGGGAAGAAAAAACAGGGTGAGGATTTAATAATAAATAGACAAGAAACTAAACAAGAACAGTGTCTGGACAAGAGAAACAAAACAACATCAATGCAAACACGGGAATGAAACTGAGGAAGTGTTAGATAAAAGGAGGGGAGGCAATCAATGATGTGATGGAATCCAGGTGAGTCCGATGGAGACAGGTGTGCGTAGGTCTGGCAACCTAGAGCGCCAGAGAGCGGGGGCGGGAGCAGATGTGACAGTCAGGGTGTCAGACTAAGATACAGCAGAAAATAATAGATAACAGTATATACATATGAGATGAGTAATGCGAAATATGGAAACTATTAAAGTGACTACTGTTCCATTAAATTATCCAGTGATTTCAAGTCTGTGTGTAATGAACGCGAAGGGAGTTAGAGAGCTGGTTTCCAGCAGAGGACGCAGCAGGTGTTTATTGTAAAGGACCACAGGAGGAGGCAGGTAGTTGGGTCCAGGGGCAGGCAGAAGGACATACACAGGGGGGCCCAAAAGGGCAACAGTACAGGCAGGGAAAAGGCTAGTAACATAATCCGGGAGATCAGGCAATAGGTAGATAACAGGAAATTCGATAAGCAAAAGAACAGGCAAAGGCGTTGTTAGTGAGGCAGGCAAAAACTATTATACATGGGAGGAGAAAATCAAAGGAAAAACAGAGCTCTGAAAGATGTGTGTCACAAAACAATACCTTAGACTGATGGGGGGTCAAAGAATTGAACTAAATAGTGTGTGATAATGACATACAGGTGTGTGAACAGGTGATTAGAATTTATGTGATTGGGATCTGGAGAGGGAGCTGCATTCAGGGGATGTAGGTGTTTGAGAGTGAGCTGGAAAGTGAGCTACGTTCAGGGGATCTATGTGTTTGAGGGTGTGAGTTGGAAGCAGACGTTACACTATGTACAATGGGGAGAACAAGTATTTGATACACTGCCGATTTTGCAGGTTTTCCTATTTACAAATCATGTAGAGGTCTGTAATTTTTATCATCGGTACAACTTCAACTGTGAGAGACTGAATCTAAAACAAAAATCCAGAAAATCACATTGTATGATTAAGTAATTAATTTGCATTTTATTGCATGACATACGTATTTGATCACCAACCAACCAGTAAGAATTCCGGCTCTCACAGACCTGTTAGTTTTTCTTTAAGAAACCCTCCTGTTCTCCATTCATTACCTGTATTAACTGCACCTGTTTGAACTCGTTAGCTGTATAAAAGACACCTGTCCTGTCACGCCCTGGTCTATATTTATTATGTTAATTTCATTTATTGGGTCAGGCCAGGGTGTGACATGGGTTTATTTGTAGTGTGTTTCGTCTTGGGGTTGTGTGGGGTGTATAGATTAGTCTATGGCTGCCTGAGGCGGTTCTCAATCAGAGTCAGGTGATTATCGTTGTCTCTGATTGGGAACCATAATTAGGTAGCCTGGGTTTCACTGTGTGTTTGTGGGTGATTGTTCCTGTCTCTGTGTTTGTTGCACCAGTCAGGGCTGTTTCGGTTTTTGACGTTTGTTGTTTTGTATTGTTCATGTTCTTCATCATTAAAGATGTATCGAACGAAACACGTTGCATTTTGGTCCGATCCTTGTTCCACCTCTTCGTCAGAGGAGGAGTTGGAAGAAAGCCGTTACATGTCCACACACTCAAACAGACTCCAACCTCTCCACCATGGAGCTGTGTAAGGACATCAGGGCTAAAATTGAGATGGGCTACAGGACAATAGGCAAGCAGCTTTGTGAGAAGGCAACTGTTGGCGCAATTACTAGAAAATGGAAGAAGTTCAAGATGACGGTCAATCACCCTCGGTCTGGGGCTCCATGCAAGATCTCACCTCGTGGGGCATCAATGATCACGAGGAAGGTGAGGGATCAGCCCAGAACTACACGGCAGGACCTGGTCAATGACCTGAAGAAAGCTGGGACCACAGTCTCAAAGAAAACCATTAGTAACTACGCCGTCATGGATTAAAATCCTGCAGTGCACGCAAGGTCCCCCTGCTCAAGCCAGAGCATGTCCAGGCCCGTCTGAAGTTTGCCAATGACCATCTGGATGATCCAAAGGAGGAATGGGAGAAGGTAATTTGGTCTGATGAGACAAAAATAGAGCTTTTTGGTCTAAACTCCACTCGCCATGTATAGAGGAAGAAGGATGAATACAACCTCAAGAACACCATCCCAACCGTGAAGCATGGAGGTGGAAATATCATTCTTTGGGGATGCTTTTCTGCAAAGGGGACAGGACGACTGCACCGTATTGAGGGGAGGATGGATGGGGCCATGTATCGCAAGATCTTGGCCAACAACCTCCTTCCCTCAGTAAGAGCATTGAAGATGGGTTGTGGCTGGGTTTTCCAGCATGACAACGACCCAAAACACACAGCCCAGGCAACTAAGGAGTGGCTCTGTAAGAAGCATGTCAAGGTCCTGGAGTGGCCTAGCTAGTCTCCAGACCTGAACCCAATAGAACATTTGCACCTGTACTGACCTTGCCTTCTGGATGATAGCAGGGTGAACAGGCAGTGGCTCGGGTGGTTTTTGTACTTGATAATCGTTTTGGCCTTCCTGTGACATTCGGTGCTGTAGGTGTCCTGAAGTGCAGGTCGCTTGCCCCCTATGATGCGTTGGGCAGATCGCCTCACCCTCTGGAAAGCCTTGCGGTTGCGGTCGGTGCAGTTTCCATACCAGACGGTGATACGGCCCGACAAAATGCTCTCAATTGTGGATCTGTAAAAGTTTGTGAGGCTTTTAGGTACCAAGCCAAATTTCTTCAGCCTCCTGAGGTAACTGAGATTGAATATGTCTGTAAACACTCCAGCCAGCTGGTCTGTGCATGCTCTGAGGATGCGACTTGGGATGCTGCCTGGGCTGGCAGCCTTGCGAGGGTTAACACGATTTAATATCTTACCCACTTCAGCCACGGAGATGGGGAGCCCACAGTCCTTGGCAGCGGGCCGCGTCGGTGGCACTGTGTTATCCTCAAAGCAGGCGAAGGTGTTTAGCCTATCCGGAAGCAAGACGTCAATGTCTGCAACGTGGCTGGTTTTCCTTTTGTAGTCCATGATTGTCTGTAGAACGTGAATTGCGAGTCCCCTTTGTCTTTATACTGACATTTTGTCTGTTTGACTGCTTTAACGAGGGAATAACTACACGGTTTGTATTCGGCCATATTCCCAGCCACCTTGCCATGGTTAAATGTGGTGGTTCGCGCTTTCAGTTTTGCGCAAATGCCGCCATCTATCCATGGTTTCTGGTAATGGTTGGTTTTAATAGTCACAGTGGGTAAAATATATCCTATACACTTCCTGATAAACTCAGTCACCATATCAGTGAATTCGTAGATATTGTCGGACGCTACCCGGAACATATCCCAGTCCGCGTGATCAAAACATTCTTGAAGTGTGAATTCTGATTGGTCAGACCAGTGTTGAATAGTCCTTAGCATGGGTACTTCCTGTTTGAATTTCTGCCTATAGGAAGGGAGGAGCAAAATGGAGTCATGGTCAGATTTGGAGTAGCAGTGGTTGAGTGTTTTAGCAGTGCGAGTACTACAGTCTGTGTTGATAGAACTTTGGTAGCATTGCCTGACCATTCTGCCTGCCTTGACCTCGAGCATGTCTGTCTCTGTACCTCATTTACATTTACATTTAAGTCATTTAGCAGACGCTCTTATCCAGAGCGACTTACATATTGGTGAATTCACCTTCTGACATCCAGTGGAACAGCCACTTTACAATAGTGCATCTAAATCATTTAAGGGGGGTGAGAAGGATTACTTATCCTATCCTAGGTATTCCTTGAAGAGGTGGGGTTTCAGGTGTCTCCGGAAGGTGGTGATTGACTCTGCTGTCCTGGCGTCGTGAGGGAGTTTGTTCCACCATTGGGGGCCAGAGCAGCGAACAGTTTTGACTGGGCTGAGCGGGAACTGTACTTCCTCAGTGGTAGGGGAGGCGAGCAGGCCAGAGGTGGATGAACGCAGTGCCCTTGTTTGGGTGTAGGGCCTGATCAGAGCCTGGAGGTACTGCGGTGCCGTTCCCCTCACAGCTCCGTAGGCAAGCACCATGGTCTTGTAGCGGATGCGAGCTTCAACTGGAAGCCAGTGGAGAGAGCGGAGGAGCGGGGTGACGTGAGAGAACTTGGGAAGGTTGAACACCAGACGGGCTGCGGCGTTCTGGATGAGTTGTAGGTGTTTAATGGCACAGGCAGGGAGCCCAGCCAACAGCGAGTTGCAAATCCAGACGGGAGATGACAAGTGCCTGGATTAGGACCTGCGCCGCTTCCTGTGTGAGGCAGGGTCGTACTCTGCGGATGTTGTAGAGCATGAACCTACAGGAACGGGCCACCGCCATGTTGGTTGAGAACGACAGGGTGTTGTCCAGGATCACGCCAAGGTTCTTAGCGCTCTGGGAGGAGGACACAATGGAGTTGTCAACCGTGATGGCGAGATCATGGAACGGGCAGTCCTTCCCCGGGAGGAAGAGCAGCTCCGTCTTGCCGAGGTTCAGCTTGAGGTGGTGATCCGTCATCCACACTGATATGTCTGCCAGACATGCAGAGATGCGATTCGCCACCTGGTCATCAGAAGGGGGAAAGGAGAAGATTAATTCTGTGTCGTCTGCATAGCAATGATAGGAGAGACCATGTGAGGTTATGACAGAGCCAAGTGACTTGGTGTATAGCGAGAATAGGAGAGGGCCTAGAACAGAGCCCTGGGGGACACCAGTGGTGAGAGCGCGTGGTGAGGAGACAGATTCTCGCCACGCCACCTGGTAGGAGCGACCTGTCAGGTAGGACGCAACAAGCGTGGGCCGCGCCGGAGATGCCCAACTCGGAGAGGGTGGAGAGGAGGATCTGATGGTTCACAGTATCGAAGGCAGCCGATAGGTCTAGAAGGATGAGAGCAGAGGAGAGAGAGTTAGCTTTAGCAGTGCGGGAGCGCCTCCGTGATACAGAGAAGAGCAGTCTCAGTTGAATGACTAGTCTTGAAACCTGACTGATTTGGATCAAGAAGGTCATTCTGAGAGAGATAGCGGGAGAGCTGGCCAAGGACGGCACGTTCAAGAGTTTTGGAGAGAAAAGAAAGAAGGGATACTGGTCTGTAGTTGTTGACATCAGAGGGATCGAGTGTAGGTTTTTTCAGAAGGGGTGCAACTCTCGCTCTCTTGAAGACGGAAGGACGTAGCCAGCGGTCAGGGATGAGTTGATGAGCGAGGTGAGGTAAGGGAGAAGGTCTCCGGAAATGGTCTGGAGAAGAGAGGAGGGGATAGGGTCAAGCGGGCAGGTTGTTGGGCGGCCGGCCGTCACAAGAAGCGAGATTTCATCTGGAGAGAGAGGGAGAAAGAGGTCAGAGCACAGGGTAGGGCAGTGTGAGCAGAACCAGCGGTGTCGTTTGACTTAGCAAACGAGGATCGGATGTCGTCGACCTTCTTTTCAAAATGGTTGACGAAGTCATCTGCAGAGAGGGAGGAGGGGGGAGGGGAGGAGGATTCAGGAGGGAGGAGAAGGTGGCAAAGAGCTTCCTAGGGTTAGAGGCAGATGCTTGGAATTTAGAGTGGTAGAAAGTGGCTTTAGCAGCAGAGACAGAGGAGGAAAATGTAGAGAGGAGGGAGTGAAAGGATGCCAGGTCCGCAGGGAGGCGAGATTTCCTCCATTTCCGCTCGGCTGCCCGGAGCTCTGTTCTGTGAGCTCGCAATGAGTCGTCGAGCCACGGAGCGGGAGGGGAGGACCGAGCCGGCCTGGAGGATAGGGGACATAGAGAGTCAAAGGATGCAGAAAGGGAAGAGAGGAGGGTTGAGGAGGCAGAATCAGGAGATAGGTTGGAGAAGGTATGAGCAGAGGGAAGAGATGATAGGATGGAAGAGGAGAGAGTAGCGGGGGAGAGAGCGAAGGTTGGGACGGCGCGATACCATCCGAGTAGGGGCAGTGTGGGAAGTGTTGGATGAGAGCGAGAGGGAAAAGGATACAAGGTAGTGGTCGGAGACTTGGAGGGGAGTTGCAATGAGGTTAGTGGAAGAACAGCATCTAGTAAAGATGAGGTCGAGCGTATTGCCTGCCTTGTGAGTAGGGGGAAGGTGAGAGGGTGAGGTCAAAAGAGGAGAGGAGTGGAAAGAAGGAGGCAGAGAGGAATGAGTCAAAGGTAGACGTGGGGAGGTTAAAGTCGCCCAGGACTGTGAGAGGTGAGCCGTCCTCAGGAAAGGAGCTTATCAAGGCATCAAGCTCATTGATGAACTCTCCGAGGGAACCTGGAGGGCGATAAATGATAAGGATGTTAAGCTTGAAAGGGCTGGTAACTGTGACAGCATGGAATTCAAAGGAGGCGATAGACAGATGGGTAAGGGGAGAAAGAGAGAATGACCACTTGGGAGAGATGAGGATCCCGGTGCCACCACCCCGCTGACCAGAAGCTCTCGGGGTGTGCGAGAACACGTGGGCGGACGAAGAGAGAGCAGTAGGAGTAGCAGTGTTATCTGTGGTGATCCATGTTTCCGTCAGTGCCAAGAAGTCGAGGGACTGGAGGGAGGCATAGGCTGAGATGAACTCTGCCTTGTTGGCCGCAGATCGGCAGTTCCAGAGGCTACCGGAGACCTGGAACTCCACGTGGGTCGTGCGCGCTGGGACCACCAGATTAGGTGGCCGCGGCCACGCGGTGTGGAGCGTTTGTATGGTCTGTGCAGAGAGGAGAGAACAGGGATAGATAGACACATAGTTGACAGGCTACAGAAGAGGCTACGCTAATGCAAAGGAGATTGGAATGACAAGTGGACTACACGTCTCGAATGTTCAGAAAGTTAAGCTTACGTAGCAAGAATCTTATTGACTAAAATGATTGAAATGATACAGTACTGCTGGAGTAGGCTAGCTGGCAGTGGCTGCGTTGTTGACTTTGTAGGCTAGCTGGCAGTGGCTGCGATGTTGACACTACACTAATCAAGTCGTTCCGTCGAGTGTAATAGTTTCTACAGTGCTGCTATTTGGGGCTAGCTAGCTAGCTAGCAGTGTTGATTGCGTTACGTTACGTTAAAAGAACGACAATAGCTGGCTAGCTAACCTAGAAAATCGCTCTAGACTACACAATTGTCTTAGACGTTAGCTAGTTGCTTAGCTAGCTGCTGGGCAGATAGCAGTGTAGACTACGTTAGGACGACGAAATACGATAATTACGCAATTATCTTTGATACAAAGACGGCTATGGAGCTAGCTAAGAAGAAATTGCTAAGATTAGACAAATCAAACCGTTGTACTATAATGAAATGTAATGAAAATGTAATGAAAGGTTATACTACCTGCGGACCGAAGTGTAGATGCGACCGCTCGCTCCAACCCGGAACCGGAAGCCTCCCAGTCCCTGAACTAGTTTTGACCTTTTGCCTATCCACGACCACTCTTGCCCACTCCTTTTTGGATTATTACACATCTTAAATGTCAACCATCTGCCTCCTGTGTCTGCATCTGGGTCTCGCCTTGTGTCATAATATAAAATGTTTGACGAAAAAAATCAAATGGGTAATTTTCTTCTTTTCTACTTTGTTACTGGCAGCTAGAGAAAACCTTAACTGATTGCTTTAAACAATGATCAATATTCAGTGATTCTGTAATGAGGTGTTTGTAGTAAAACTGCACACACCAGTCTTCTTCACCTCAGGACTCTTCTTAAACAGCTTATGTCCAGCTGATATTTGTGAGCCTTTGGGTTAAACAGAGAATTATCTGCATTGTTGATAGGAAAAAGGGAATATTCTGAATGAAGTAATAAACAAACCGTCCTATTCCTCTCCCAGTGTCCTTGTATGGCTATTGGCTACCTCTACTCTCAGGCAGGAAGTGTTGAGGACTTGGCACCCCGCTATAGAACCCTGGACTGAGGCCTTGAAGCAAGAAACACTGACGATTGTCTAATCCTATTCAGAGGATTAGACCCCACTCCGCTAGGCCCCCTCTCTCCCACAGCTGTGCATGCCCCTGGACACCCACCAGCTGGGCTGAACAGAACAGGGCATATATCACAGGGGTATGGAAAGGACAGGAGATAGGTAGAAAGAGCAGTGGAAGAGTGCCAGGCAAACCATTAGTGAGTAATGACAGAGGTACTATACAGTGCCTTTAGAAAGTAGTCACACCCATTGAATTTTTACACATTTTGAAGTTTTACAGCCTGAATTAAAAAAACATTACATTTAGATTGTGTCACTGGCCTACACACACACACTGAATGAAAAGGACCAAGGTGCAGCGTGGTGAGTGTGCATATTCCTTTATTTATATGACGCCCACAAAAACAATAAACAATCCAAAACCAACCGTGAAGCTAAAGGCTATAGAGCTAAAGGCTACAGGTGGGAAAGGGGCTGCCTAAGTATGGTTCCCAATCAGAGACAACGATAGACAGCTGACCCTGATTGAGAACCATACCAGGCCAAAACAAAGAAATACAAAACATAGAAAAATGAACATAGAATGCCCACCCAAATCACACACACACACACAAAATACCAAAGTAAAATGACGTTTTTAGAAATGTTTGAGCAAATAAGTATTGAACAACTTTCTTATTGCAATCCTAAATAAGTTCAGGAGTAAAAATTTGCATGACCTCACTCTGTGTTTCTGAATGACTACCTCATCTCTGTACCCCACACATACAATTACAGTGCCTTCAGAAAATATTCATAACACTTAAGGTTTTTTTCTCCCACCCTTCATCTACACACTAGACCCCATAATGTCTGAATATGTGTAGACCATATTCCTTTTGGTCAGACAGCATCATATACATGGGCTACAGATACTAAGACAGAAGGGCGCTGTTTGCATCACTCTGATGCTTTCTCTGGTGAAAGACAATAGATTTAGCCTCTTGCGAATGGAAGGAAAATGATGAAACACGGATAGACAAGAATGAGAAAAAAAATGTACACTACCATTCAAAAGTTTGGGGTTACTTAAAAAAAAAGGACATTTCTAAGTACAAAAAAAATTGTCCATTAAAAGATAACATCAAAGTGGTCAGAAATACGGTGTAGACATTGTTCATGTTGTAAATTACTATTGTAGCTGGAAACGGCTGATTTTTTATAGAATATCTACATAGATGTGCAGAGGCCCATTATCAGCAACCATCACTCCTGTGTTCCAATGGCACATTGTGTTAGCTAATCCAAGTTTGTCATTTTAAAAGGCTAATTGATCATTTGAAAACCCTTTTGCAATTATGTTAGCACAACTGAAAACTGTTGTGCTGATTAAAGAAATAGTAAAACTGGCCTTCTTTAGGCTAGTTGAGTATCTGGAGCATCAGCTTTTGTGGGTTCGATTACACGCTCAAAATGGCCAGACACAAAGACCTTTCTTCTGAAATTAATCAGTCTATTCTTGTTCTGAGAAATGAAGGCTATTCCATGTGAGAAATTGCCAAGAACTGAAGATCTCGCTGTGTACTTCTCCCTTCACAGAACAGCGCAAACTGGCTCTAACTAGAATAGAAAGAGGAGTGGGAGGCCCCGGTGCATGACTGAGCAAGAAGACAAGTACATTAGAGTGCCACAAGTCCTCAACTGGCAGCTTTCAAAAGCAAGGACATTTCTAAGTGACCCCGGACTTTTGAACGGTAGTGTATAATTTTTGTATTGTTACAATTTTGGGGGAAGCCAGGCTTCCCTTGACACCCATGAATACATGCCACTTTATAGGCTGAATGTCATTGCACTTATGGTGCTTGTAATAGATTTCCCTTTTCATTCAAATGGCGGGTGCGGAGTGCACTGTTCGGATGCTGGACTTTCTTTGGAGTAGACGAACTTGTGCAGGTAACTTACTTAAACTACTTTTTGAAATTATTTGTTTTTACAATCAGATGAAAACATAACTGGTTGATTTCATGAAACATTAAAAGGTAATGCATTTTTACAGTTAAATAACATGTCTTTACTATAAAACCCATAAAACATTTTACTCCAGGGAGTCATGTAAAAGGATCAGTGATGCATATGTATAAGTGCAATTGTTGTATTGTCTCTGGCCATCATAATGTCAACATGAGGAGGAAACATCCCACTGGGCACAGACGTAATTTCCACATCTAGTTTTGATAAACATTTGGTTGAGTTGTCAACTAATGTGAATTCAACATGAAATGAACAAAACAATTCACCATGTCACGGGAATTAGGTAAAAAAAATATAATTTCCCTTATATTGTTGACTTTTTGCAAATCCAATTTTCCGCGTTGATTCAGCATCATCATATTCAATTTCCTTGTTGAAATGACATGGAAACAATGTTGATTCAACCAGTTTTTTTCCCTAGGGGGCTCCTTCTTCATTGTGCTCCATCACACACACACACATGCACGCAACAGATACACATGCACGCAACACACACACACATGCACGCAACACACACATATATGCACGCAACACACATATATATGCACGCAACACACAAATATATGCACGCAACACACTGTCTGTGAATCATCCATTTAAACATCTTAAAAACATGCATGAATAATATCCAATAACCCCTTAGATCACGCTATAAGACATGCCGTGCCGTCTGTTTGTCAATGGTGGATAAGCTACTATATGTGTAATTTATGAATGGCTTCAGAGCTACAACCCACTGATTTCACAGGGCCAGTCACACTTTAAACTCTAATTAAGCAGGAGAATTCACAGTACTGTAGTATGTTCAGGCAGTAGAATGTAATGGGGTCAGCTATGGGTTGACATTGTGTCCAGTAGGCCCTATATCCATCGCCTGTTTGTTCTATGATAGGATGGGGCTAATGGTGAGGCCGTGACACACCCGACAGCTAGCATCAATGTTAATAGTTGCAAAGTCTGCTGGGCACTGGCTGCTGCCCTTCTCTCCTCTCTTAAGGTACCATCACAACATTCATGTGTAAAGTAAAGCTGCATTAGTACAGATAGTAGCATAAATCTCCTAGCACAGTCTCCGCAGTCGGACAATTTTCTCATGGCTTCTGGAAGGAAATGCTGTAGGAATGCTCAACCCGTGTCTCTCATTCAGCCGACAAACTTTCAACCAGTTTTCCTCATTAAGCAACGAGTCGGAGTCAGAGGCCGAGCCTTCTCTGGTCTCTCCTCCACCCGTTACGGGGTCTGAGACGCCGAAGTCTTCCACCATTAGCTCTGACAAATTGAAAACCCTAGTCATTGGTGACTCCATTACCCACAGTATTAGACTTAAAAAGAATCATCCAGCGAACATGCACTATTTACCAGGGGCCTGGGCTACCAACGTTAAAGGCTAATCTGAAGATGGTGCTGGCTAAAGCTAAAACTGGCGAGTGAAGAGAGTATAGGGATATTGTTATCCATGTCCTCACCTAGCACAACATAGCTTCAGTGTGTAAATGAGCTAGAAAGATATCAGCATTGAGTAATAGTAGTCGCTGGCCCCCCTCCGAGTTAGGGGAAGTGATGAGCTCTACATCAGAGTCTCACAACTTAATCGCTGGTTGAAAACTGTTTTCTGCCCCTCCCAAAAGATAATTGGCCCTCTTTCAGGGACTCACCCACAAACAGGACCAAGCCTGGCCTGCTGATGAGTGACGGACTCCATCCTAGCTGGAGGGGTGCTCACATCTTATCTATGAACATAGACAGGGCTCTAACTCCTCTAGCTCCACAGTCTGTAAAATGGTATAGAATCAGCTTGATCCCCTCTGTCGAAGAGGCTTGGACCTTTAAAAAAGATATTCTCCCCCACCCCACCCCCCCATACAGAAAAGGATAATTAAAAAACAGGCTCAGCCCATGGTTCGACCATGATCTATCAGTTACTCCACCTCAAGAATTGTATTTGTCGAAAGGCTCGGCACACGCATATTCAGGCTGAGTAGCTATCATTCAGGTTAATGCGAAATACAGTGCCTTGCGAAAGTATTCGGCCCCCTTGAACTTTGCGACCTTTTGCCACATTTCAGGCTTCAAACGTAAAGATATAAAACTGCATTTTTTTGTGAAGAATCAACAACAAGTGGAACGACATTTATTGGATATTTGCATATCCTTGGTTCTGAGCCTGAGCTACAGGCAGTTAGATTTGGGTATGTCTTCAGGCGGAAATTGAAAAAAGTAGGGGGGTAGCTGTAAGAGGTGAAATTTTTCCCGATTTTGTTAGGTTACAGCAAGCCTTATTCTAAAATGGATTAAATGTGTTTTTTATATTTTTATCAATCTGCACACAAATACCCTACAATGACAAAACATATATATTTGTTACATTTTTGCTAAATTATAAAAAATAAAAAAACTATCACATTTACATAAGCATTCAGACACTTTACTCAAAGTTCCTTAGGCAGCGATTACAGCCTCGAGTCTTCTTGGGTATGACGATACAAGCTTGGCACACCTGTGTTTGGGGAGTTTCTCCCATTCTCCTCTGCAGATCCTCTCAAGCTTTGCAAGGTTGGATGAGGAGCGTTGCTGCACAGCTATTTTCAAGTCTCTCCAGAGATGTTCGATCAGGTTCAAGTTTGGGATATGGCTGGACCACTCCTGGAAATTCAAAGACATTCAGAGACTTGTCCCGAAGCCACTCCTGCAATGTCTTGGCTGTGTGCTTAAGGTTGTTGTCCTGTTGGAAGGTGAACATTTGCCCCAGTCTGAGGTCATCAGCACTCGATCAGGTTTTCATCAAGGATCCCTCTATACTTTGCCTCATCTTTGCTTCGATCCTGACTAGTTTCCCAGTCCCTACCGCTGAAAAACATCCCCACAGCATAATGCTGCCACCACCATGCTTCATATTTACACTATCACTTAAACGTTTTAGAACACCTACTCATTTAAGGGTTTTTATTTATTTTTACTATTTTCTACATTGTAAAATAATAGTGAAGACATCAATATACCAGATGGGATGGCGTATCACTGCAGAATGCTGTGGTAGCCATGCTGGTAATGTGTGCCTTGAATTCTAAATAAATCACAGACAGTGTCACCAGCAAAGCACCCCCACACCATCAAACCTCCTCCATGCTTTACGGTGGGAAATACACAGGCTGAGATCCTCCGTTCACCCACACCGCATCTCACAAAGACACGGCAGTTGGAACCAAAAATCTCAAATTTTGACACCAGACCAAAGGACACATTTCCACCTGTCTAAAGTCCACTGATCATGTTTCTTGGCCCAAGTACAACTTTAGTAGTGGTTACTTTGCAGCAATTTGACCATGAAGGCCTGATTCACACAGTCTCCTCTGAACAGTTGATGTTAAGATGTGTCTGTTACTTGAACTCTGAAATGTTTAATTTGGGTTGCAATTTCTGAGGCCAGTAACTCTAATGAACTGATCCTCTCTAGCAGAGGTAACGCTGGGTCTTCCTTTCCTGTGGTGGTCCTCATGAGAACCAGTTTCAACACAGCGTTTGATGGTTTTTGCGACTGCACTTAAAGAAACGTTCAAAGTTCTTGAAATGTTCCATATTGACTGACCTTCATGTCTTAAAGTAATGATGGACTGTCGTTTCTCTTTCCTTATTTGAGGTGTTCTTGGACTTGGTCTTTTACCAAATAGGGATATCTTCTGAATACCTCCCCCCACCTTGTCACAACACAACTGATTGGCTCAAACACATTAAGATGGAAAGAAATTCCACATATTCACTTTTAAGAAGGCACACCTGTTATTTGAAATGCATTCCAGGTGACTACCTCATGAAGCTGGTTGAGACAATGCCAAGTGTGTGCAAAGCTGTCATCAAGGCAAAGGGTGGCTATTTGAAGAATCTCATATATAAAATATATTTTGATTTGTTTAACACTTTTTTGGTTACAACATGATTCCATATGTGTTATTTCATAGTTTTGATGTCTTCACTATTATTCTACAATGTAGAAAATTGTAAAAAAAGGTGTTCTAAAACCTTTGACCGGTAGTGCATATATATAATTTCCTGAGATTTCTTATACCTCCTAGATATGGGACAAACACTTCAAAACCTTATTCCGCATGATTGATTATTCTACTTTTAGCAAATCTTTTGTATTTATATTTTTGGGGATAGCTAAAGGGGTCCTAAGATTTTAAATCAAATAGTTGAATGATCTATGTTATGACCATCTTAAAACAATTCCATATGTTGGCTTAGTTGTAGCTTCTAAGTACTGATATAATGAGTGATGCATGGCTGTTATGTAGGAACAACTTTTCTTTCATGAACTATCAATAATAGAAGCTATACTTCTACAGAAAGTTCAAACGTATATTTTTAATGAGGGTCATCCTAAAAACGTACCTTTTGAGTCTTTGCTTGTAGCTGGGTAGTTGCCTCTTGTTTGATCAGTTAGGTGTAAAGCAGATTTTCAACATTTGATACTATAATAATTATGTAAAATATATACTACAAATTTTCCACCAACAGGTATCTGTGCCAATGCACCACAGCCAATAAGCAAAGCATAGCAACTTCGAGCGCTTCAACATCATGGTTTGCGTTTTCAACATCACAATCTGCACAGTTTGGATGCTAAAATTATATTTGGGACAAACGTGGGCAGGTAACCTACAAGATACTTTTGAAGTAGCCTATACAGAGTAAAACATTGACTGGTTGTGTTAATGCCACACATAAAAGGTAATATATTTAAAAAGTACAATTTTAAATATTTAGGCTATATTGAATCGTTAGGTTCAAGGTGCGAGAGGAATAGCCAATCACAATGCAGAGGTGGCAGAGTGCATGTTAATAAGCTTTCCTGAATAACTGGGCCTGCTGGGAGCATATGTGGCCACATTATTATAGGACGGCTTGGGAGAAGGATGATCAGCAACAGACAGCGCGTCTCAGTATCAGAACTTAAAATACAGCCAGACTGGCCTGCTGTTCTGATTGGATAAAGCATATCTGTAGTTCTCTGTCCACTCTTCACTTCATTCACCCAATTACCTCCTTGCATGTTTCAGTCTTATCATTTAGATTGCTGCTTCCTCCTGTTAGCCAACTACTATGATCAATCAAATGGCAAGGACGTTTGCTGTCAAGCTATCGATGTGCGTAGTATCTAACAAGCGAGGCCAGGGGGAAAAAATATGAGTTTGCTGTCACTCCATCGACGTTTCATCTGCCTGCTGCTAGATGAGGATGCAGACACACACCGTGCTGGTCCTAATCTACAGCTTTTTAAAATGTATTTATCTATAAGCGTGCAGGGAGAAAGGTTATTTTGCCAACATCTAGCATGCGTAGACATTAAAACACTTCCGTATTTGTCTTCATGTAGATATAGAAAGGGGACAGTGTTTGGAGAGAGAGCAGCCACAGTCTGACCAGTCTTGTCTGGGGCTTGTTACCCTGGAGCTTGTTACCCTCTCATTTCATACTTCATTCTTCATAACAATGCCTTAGCTTACGTAGCCTATATAGCTTAACACTTGGTTTGCCAATGTCGTGGTAATTTCCTGTATTACTAAGTGAAAGGAGAGTTTACAAACCACACACAGAGTTATACTTTAAACCTCAGATTTTAATAATATGAGCTTCACCATAGCCCTTTGACTCTCAGATAAATTCAGTGTCTATAAATGACTTCTGAGAGTGTCAACATAATGGCAACTTAGATATTTTATAGCAAAGATCCACCCCTCTCAACTCTCAATGACGAACCACAGGTCTAGGAAAACTGCACAAAGGAAGACTTTTACTTGAGAGAGGAGTAACCCATAGCCAGACAGCATTAGCTATAAATTATCGTTCAGTTTGCTCTCTAAGACAAGGTTCTACTTCTCGTTATAAATTATCGTTCAGTTTGCTCTCTAAGACAAGGTTCTACTTCTCGTTCTTGGTACCTCATCCAATGGCATATATCAATTGTCAACTCTAGATACTTCCATCTCAAATACAATCCTCCTGGATAAACTCAAGGAGAGTATTGAGCCTCTAGGTCATATACTAAATCAAGATAAGTTTCGACATCAGAGGGGACATACAATGGTTCCAGACACTGCCATACTCCTCCCCTCAATGGGAAAAGCAGGGAGTGACTGGTGTACAGACATTGTGGAGCCCTTCACATGGTTTAACAGTTACCCTCACATATGAAGACAATCCTGACCTCTCCCCTCTCTGGGCACCAAGTGACTTTTTCCACATTAGCATATTTATGAAAGTAGGTAACATTGATAAATAAGATTTTTATCTAACTAATTCTGATACTACACCATATATTATCTAGAATACATTGAACCATGACCATAACTAATGTCCCACCAAGACCCAGACCATACAGTTCATAAAGTATATGGTCCTCTCAACTTTGATTTACCCGCCATGTTGTTTTACAATTAAGGTGGTCATGAACGCTTTTGTGCTTAATGGAGCGGTACAGTGATCAGACCATGTTACTAGAGAGAGGAAGCTATACAGGCATGACAGTGATGACGACAAGACGAGAACGGATGGATCGCAGCTGTCGTTAGTTTTGAAGCCTCGTTATTGACAAAATAGATGTTCAACTGTAACTGTACTGGATGTATTTATGCTACATTGTGACAGTGACTCAAACACAAGCTGGCAGTGAGATGAGCATTAACTGGGAAGTGTTTGCAGTTCTGAAAATAACATTTTCTTTAAAGGGTGTGTAGTGAACTTTAATGCAAAAAGTTCACAGCCACACTCCGACATATGCTGTAGAAATGCGATGCAATGCATTCAGAAAGTGATATTAGTCTTGAACTGGTTTATAATGATCATGCAAATGTCATGGTTATAATAACTAGCTGAAAAGGGCCTGAGCGATCTGGAGTAGATTTTCATCAAGGATCTCTCTGTAGTTTACTCCTCTGAAAAACATCCACACAGCAGGATGCTGCCACCACCATGCTTCACCGTAAGGATGGTGCCAGATTTCCTCCAGACGTGACACTTGGCATTCAAGCCAATCTTGGTTTCATCAGAACAGAGAATCTTGTTTCTCATGGTCAGAGTCTTTTAGTTGAATTTTTGGCAAACTCCAAGTGGGCTGTCATGTGTCTTTTACTGAGGAGTGGCTTCCGTCTGGTCACTCTACCATGAAGGCCTGATTAGTGGAATGCTGCAGAGATGGTTGTCCTTCTGGAAGGTTCTCCCATCTCCACAGAAGAATTATGGAGCTCTGTCAGTGTGACCATTGGGTTCTTGATCACCTCCCTGACCAAGGTACTTCTTCCCTGATTGCTCAGTTTGGCCGGGTGGCAGCTCTAGGAACAGTCTTGGTGGTTCCAAACTTCTTCAATTTAAAAATGGAGGCCACTGTTCTTGGTGACCTTCAATGCTGCAGAGATTTTTTTTGTACGCTCCCCCTCGCCACAATCCTGTCTCGGAGCTCTACGGACAATTCCTTCAACCTCATGGCTTGGTTTTTGCTCTGACATGCACTGTCAACTGTGGGACCTAATGTAGACAGGTGTGTGCTTTTCCAAATCATGTGCAATAAATAATTTTTATCATAGGTACACTTCAACTGTGAGAGACGGAATATAAACAAAAATCCAGAAAATCACATTGTATGATTTTTAAGTAATTCATTTGCATTTTATTGCATGACATAAGTATTTGATACATCATAAAAGCAGAACCTAATATTTGGTACAGAAACCTTTATTTGCAATTACAGAGATCATACGTTTCCTGTAGTTCTTGACCGGATTTGCACACACTGCAGCAGGGATTTTGGCCCACTCCTCCATACAGACCTTCTCCAGATCCAATACAGACTTTCAGCTCCTTCCAAAGACTTTCTATTGGGTTCAGGTCTGGAGACAGGCTAGGCCACTCCAGGACCTTGAGATGCTTCTTACGGAGCCACTCCTTAGTTGCCCTGGCTGTGTGTTTTGGGTCATTGTCATGCTGGATGACCCAGCCACGACCCATCTTCAATGTGATTTTTGTTTTAGATTCCGTCTCTCACAGTTGAAGTGTACCTATGATAAAAATGTCAGACCTCGACATGCTTTTTAAGTAGGAAAACCTGCAAAATCGGGCAGTGTATCAAATACTTATTCTCCCCACTGTATATACACCTGTTCTGAAAGGCACCAGAGAAAGGCCCCAACACCACTAAGCAAGGGGCACCACCAAGCAAGAGGCACTACGAAGACCAAGGAGCTCTCCAAACAGGTCAGGGACAAAGTTGCGGAGAAATACAGATTAGGGTAGGATACTTTTTACATTTGGATTTTTTCACCTTTATTTAACCAGGTAAGCTTGTTGAGAACAAGTTCTCATTTACAAATGCGACCTGGCCAAGATAAAGCAAAGCAGTGCGACACAAACAACAACACAGAGTTACACATGGAATAAACAAGCATAGGGTCAACACAATAGAAAAAAAGAAAGTCTATATACAGTGTGTGCAAATGGCGTGAGGAGGTAAGGCAATAAATAGGCCATAGTAGCGAAGTAATTGCAATTTAGCAAATTAACACTTGAGTGAGAGATGAGCAGATGGTGATGTGCAAGTAGAAATACTGGTCTGCAAAAGAGCAGAAAAGTACATTAAAAACAATATGGGGATGAGATAAGTAGATTGGGTGGACTATTTACAGATGGGCTATGTACAGCTGCAGCGATCGGTTACCTGCTCAGATAGCTGATGTTTTTGTGCTGGTCGATTTATACAAAAATATCAGAAACTTTGAACATCGCATGGAGCACCATTAAATCCATGTATTAAAAAACTGAAAGAATATGGCACCACAACAAACCTGCCAAGAGTGGGCCGCCCACCAAAACACATGGACGAGGGAAGGTGGACATTTAATCAGAGGCAAAAAAGAGACCAAAGATGACCCTGAAGGAGCTGCAATGCTCCACAGCGGAGATTGGAGTATCTGTCCATAAGACCACTTTACGCCGTACACTCCACAGAGTTGGGCTTTACGTAAGATTGGCCAGAAAAAAGCCATTGCTTAAAGAAAACAATAAGAAAAATGTTTGGTGTTTGCCAAATGGCATGTGGGAGACTCCCCAAACATATGGAAGAAGGTACTCTGGTCAGATGAGACTGAAATTGAGCTTTTTGGCCATCAAGGAAAATGCTATGTCTGGCGCAACCCAACACTTCTCATCACACCAAGAACACTATCCACACAGTGAAGAGTGGTGGCGGCATCATGCTGTGGGGATGATTTTTTTTATCATTAAGGGACTTGGAAACTGGTCAGAATTGAAGGAATGATGGACAGTTTCTGTTTCAGTCTTCCAGAGATTTGAGACTGGGATGGAAGTTCTCCTTCCAGCAGGACAATGACCCTAAGCATACTGCTAAATCAACAATCGAGTGGTTTAAGGGGAAACATTTAATTGCCTTGGAATGACCTAGTCAAAGCCCAGACCTCAATCCTATTGAGAATCTGTGGCATGAATAAAAGATTGCTGTACACCAGCGGAACCCATTCAACTTGAAGGAGCAGTTTTGCCTTGAAGAATGGGCAAAATAGGAAAAATGCCCAGGGTGGGTGAATACTTTAGCAAGCCACTGTATCAATATTGTTAAGAAACTATTCTAAAATACTACTTATGAATGGAATTTAGAATGTTGGTATGAATATAAAAAGTGTGATTTATCAAACAATCCCACGAGCGCCATATGGACACCGGTAGGAAATAAACATTAATAAATACCAATTGCCCCAGTGCCCCTAATTTAATTAACAATACATGTTCAAAATCATCTCTTTTAAAGCCCGTTGGGAATATACAACGCCATACCATGACATACAACGGCGCAACCAAAAAGAGCGAAGAATAAATACGCTTTTCCGAAACTGAAATGCGTGCTTGTGTCAGAGATTGAGTACAACCAACATGTTTTTTGTCTCGCTCAGTTGTGACTTGACGAGTACAATTAAAAACATTGCTACAAATTAGGCCAATTCAAGTTGCTTTAGCAATTGCAAATATATCTTCAAATGAGTAGGTAACACTCACCAATAAGCCATCCATCTTCAACAGCTCCCTCCTGTAGGTGTATAGGCCACTATTGCTGTTCTGCAGAATGAACGAGTTGTGTGTTTCACCTTGCCACCACATTCAGCAGCGTCCTTTGCGCATCACACATCACCTGCACATAAAGAGTGGACACCTTTTCTGTTCACATATTTTATGTCAATATGGGTGCCGTCTATTGCTCCATTTTATATTTGGGAACCAATTCATGGCATAATGGCAAAGAAACCCCTCTTGACTTCAAACTGTCATGTGATGGTGTATGGAAATTGTGTGATACTGTTTGTTTTGCTGATGATTGCATTCAAAGCACTGGCTCATCGAGGGCTGTGAGAAACAATATCTGATGAGCCAATCTGTACCTTCTGACAAAGAAAGTTCCACCTGTCTTTTAGAAACGCACTCTGCGAAATGTGCTAAATATTCCAATAGAGCAAGAACAGCCATCTCTCATTCGATTTTCCATTATGTCTTTTATGGTTTTTCAACAATGGTTTCACTTTCAGCTCATGCCTTTAATTTAACAAATGACTCTACTTTATATGGATTATTATCGTTACAAATGCATTGATGTGGTCAAACTATGATATAGCTAGCCTGTCAATGAATTCACAATGGAAATACAATGTAATCACATATTTTCAAAATAAAATTGTATGTGTCTGTTAAACCGCCGCTAAACGGCATACAGCTCAATTTAAACCAGTTCCTCAGACGGCCACGGTCAAGATTGTGAGGGCGGCTGGTATTATACGCCCACTGTCTTCCCTCTGCTAAGTGATGCAGAAACCGAGTTGGAGGCCAATTAATGTGATGTCAATGTGTACACATTTCAATGAGTAAGGAGGAGGTTTTAGCATCTTGTTAGTGGGTTCCAGGAAGTATGCACACTTGTCATAAAACATAAATGCCACCTTCAGGCACTATGGGCCTGGTCAAAAGTAGGGCACTAAATAGGGATTAGTGTATCATTTGGGATGTAAGCAGTGACTGGAAGCCTTCCAAATTTGCCGCATTGCTTTGCTTCCTTATTTTTCTTCAAATTTGCAGGGAAGGAACAATGAATCTGCAAGGAATGCACTCAGCAGCTGAAATGCATGTGCAATATGATTTTAGAGAGGAGAAATATTTACATTTTTGCTCTCCAAGAGTTTTACCTTGTCTTTGACCCAATTCCAAGGCGCTCAGTGCTTCCATTGCAGTTTGCAAGACACCTTTTGAAAAATCTCTGGTCTAATTTATGTCGACTGTGTTAAAGGTCTTCACAGGTCCGACAAACACAGAATTCTGAGATCCGACCCAGGACCGAGTGGGTACGGGTGCTAAATTCTGACTTTAGTCTTTGATCTGTGTGAGTCTGATATAATTGCTTCGGGTCTTGGGTATGTGCAATTCAAATTGATTTACTGACTGGACCCCTCTTCTGTTAATTTTAATGTGTGAGGTGATGAGACCTGCATGAGCTTGTTATCTCTGTCAGCCAACTGAAGCGCAATAAAACTGATAGCTTATGTCCAGCTCAAACTGGTTCTGGCAATTCCCCTCACACGTGACTGCTGCTGAGGAGAGAGAGGGTGAGCGAGTGAAAGAAACCTTGGCTAATACTACTGTTGATTGCGAAGATGGAGGTATTTGTCATTGAAGTAAAATGAAAGAGGAGAATGAGTATAGTGAAAAGAAGGCAAGAAGGGGAATGTCCTCCAAGTTTTAATACTGAAGTGGACAAAGATGAGGAAAATGTTGGAGAGGCCAAACGGGCAATGTGCAACTTGCTATTCAAGTTTTCCTACTTTAAATTATTTATTATCTTATTTATTATTATTGTAGGCCTATTTAAGAATCTAAACCGTTGGCTAAATTGTTGTTTGCCGCACTATACTTGTGCAGCACTATAATTGAGTTACCTTTTTTATTTTGTGCTCCGTATTTAGTTTAAGACACCTTTAAAAGTAGGTCTGTTGTAAAATAAATATCATTAGCCTATTGCTATCCATTTTTGGGTAGGCCTAGCCTGTTCAAAACAAGTGTTTTGTTTCATTTTGCTGAGTCATTTTCCTTGGCCAATTTAAGTTCCAACTGGTATGTTTGCCACAATAGAATTACCGATATGCCTACTATAGAAGATTGCGCCGGAAGGTATGGCTCCAGTTTTAACCAACCGTGCTAATGTTTTATTTTTTGCATTGTTGGCAACTTATTTTGTACATAATGTTGCTTCCGTCTCTTACGACTGAAAAGAGCTTCTCGACATCAGAACAACATTTACTCACCTTGAACCGGACAAATCATTTTTCATTAATGAGTCGGACAAGAGGGATTTACTCCAGACACCTGAACAGGCCCTCATCCCTGTCATTCGCAGGAGAAAGAGAAAGAGGTATCGCGAAAGGAGATCGGGGTGCCTTGTGAGGATCCAGCGACGAGTGGCTTATCTGCCTTTGCCATCGGTACTATTGGCCAATGTACAATTGCTAGATAATAAAGTGGATGAACGACAAGCACGCATATCCTACACACGGGACATTAAAACCTCTCTGGGATTGGGGGCAGTATTTTCACGTCCGGATGGAAAGCGTGCCCAAAGTAAACTGACTGCAACTCAGGCCCAGAAGCTTGGATATGCATATAATTAGTACATTCGGGTAGAAAACACTCTGTAGTTTTTACAACTGTTAGCATAATGTCTGTGAGTATAACATAACTGATTTGGCAGACGAAACCACGAGCACAATCCATCCAGGGAAAAACATTTGAGGTCACTGTGTTTTCCAATTGGTTTCTATCGGAGACCTGATTTATTAGGGCCCAGCTTGCAGTTCCTATGGCTTCCATTAGATGTCAACAGTCTTTAGAATTTGTTCAATGTTTTTCTTTTGAGAAATGAAGAAGTAGGGCTGTTCTTTGTAGGTGTCACTCTGAAGGCGCTTTAGTCTTTTGTTGCGTGTGAACTGGAGTGAGCTGCACGTTGTTTTTATCCGGTATTAGAAACAGTTTATTCTGTCTTAAATTTTATAGTTTATTAACATATTAACATTTTAGGAAACCTGAGGCTGTATTAGGAACGTTGTTTGAAATGTTTTGACCAAGTTTACAGGTAACTTATTAGATACTTTGTAGTCATGTTGGAACCGGTGTATTTCTGAATGAAACGCACCAAATAAATGGACATTTTGGGGATATAAAGAAGGAATTTATCGAACAAAACAACCATTCATTGTGTCACAGACATTTGAGATTGCAAAAAGATCTTCAAAGCTAAGGCATTTGTTATATGGCTATTTCTGACTTGTGTCGCACCTGCCTGATTGAAAAATTATTTTAATGAGTTTGTATACAGGGCGCTGTCCTCAGATAATCACATGGTTTGCTTTCGCCGTAAAGCCTTTTTGAAATCTGCCACAGCGGTTGGATTAATAACAAGAAGATACCTTAAAAATAAATACAATTTCACTGGATGTTGTCAAATCAATCCCACTAACGGGATTCGAGCGGGATTCACACTTAGGGATCCCTAAGAGGTTTTAACCTCTTGAAGCTAGGGGGCACTATTTATGTTTGGAAAAATAACGTTCCGAAAGTAAACAGTTCCGGTTGGAGCGAGCGGTCGCATCTACACTTCGGTCCGCAGGTAGTATAACTTTTCATTACATTTCGTTATAGTACAACGGTTTGATTTGTCTAATCTTAGCAATTTCTTCTTAGCCAGCTACATAGCCGTCTTTGTATCAACGACAATTGCATAATTATCGTATTTCGTCGTCCAATGTATCTGCCCAGCAGCTAGCTAAGCAGCTAGCTAACATCCACTGTCCACTAGCACTGTAGAAACTATTACACTCAACTGAACGACTCGATTAGCGTAGTGTCAGCTAGCTACATAGTTGTCTTCGTATCCAAGATAATTGTGCAGTTTAGAGTGTGTAACTTAGAGTGATTATCTTAATTTACCGAGGTTAGCTAGCCAGCTATTTGTCGTCCTTAACGTAGGAAATTTAGCTAGCTAGCCAACAGCTAGCCAACCTCTACCGAATTGAACTCCAACTACCCGGTCATCATTCCGCGTCGCTCCACAGGTAGTATCACATTTTCATTTCACTTCATTACAGTACAACGGTTTGATTTGTTTGATCGTATTTAGCCAGCTACATAGCCGTCTTTGTATCTAAGACAATTGTGTAGTCTAGAGCGATTTTCTATTAGCTGGCCAGCTATTGTCGTTTTCTAACGAAGCTAGCCAGCTAGCCCCTGAATAGGCAGCACTGTAGTAACTATTACAGTACAACGGTTTGTTTTGTTTGATCGTTTAGCTAGCTACATAGCCGTCTTTGTATCTAAGACAATTGTGTAGCCTAGAGCGATTTTCTAGGTTAGCTGGCCAGCTATTGTCGTTCTTCTAACGTAGCTAGCCAGCAGCCCCGGATTTAGCACTGTAGTAACTATTACAGTACAACGGTTTGTTTTGTTTGATCGTAGCTCTAGCTAATAGCCGTAACTTTGTATCTAAGACAATTGTGTAGCCTAGAGCGATTTTCTAGGTTAGCCAGCCAGCTATTGTCGTTCTTTTATTAACGGAACGCAATCAACCTTGCTAGCTAGCCAGCTAGACCCGAATAGCAGCACTGTAGAAACTATTACACTCGACGGAACGACTTGATTAGATGTAGTGTCAACATCGCACCACTACCAGCTAGCCTACTCCAGCAGTACTGTATCATTTCAATCATTTTAGTCAATAAGATTCTTGCTACGTAAGCTTAACTTTCTGAACATTCGAGACGTGTAGTCCACTTGTCATTCCAATCTCCTTTGCATTAGCAGCCTCTTCTTACCCTGTTAACTATGTGTCTATCTATCCCTGTTCTCTCCTCTCTGCACAGACCATACAAACGCTCCACACCCCGCGTGGCCGGAAAATCTGGTGGTCCCAGCGCGCACGACCCACGTGGAGTTCCTGGTCTCCGGTAGCCTCTGGAACTGCCGATCTGCGGCCAACAAGGCAGAGTTCATCTCAGCCTATGCCTCCCTCCAGTCCCTCGACTTCCTGGCACTGACGGAAACATGGATCACCACAGATAACACTGCTACTCCTACTGCTCTCTCTTCGTCCGCCCACGTGTTCTCGCACACCCCGAGAGCTTCTGGTCAGCGGGGTGGTGGCACCGGGATCCTCATCTCTCCCAAGTGGTCATTCTCTCTCTCTCCCCTTACCCATCTATCTATCGCCTCCTTTGAATTCCATGCTGTCACAGTTACCAGCCCTTTCAAGCTTAACATTCTTATCATTTATCGCCCTCCAGGTTCCCTCGGAGAGTTCATCAATGAGCTTGATGCCTTGATAAGCTCCTTTCCTGAGGACGGCTCACCTCTCACAGTCCTGGGCGACTTTAACCTCCCCACGTCTACCTTTGACTCATTCCTCTGCCTCCTTCTTTCCACTCCTCTCCTCTTTTGACCTCACCCTCTCACCTTCCCCCCCTACTCACAGGGCAGGCAATACGCTCGACCTCATCTTTACTAGATGCTGTTCTTCCACTAACCTCACTGCACTGCCCTACCCTGTGCTCTGACCTCTTTCTCCCCTCTCTCTCCAGATGAAATCTCGCTTCTTGTGACGGCCGGCCGCCCAACAACCTGCCCGCTCGACCCTATCCCCTCCTCTCTCCTCCAGACCATTTCCGGGGACCTTCTCCCTTACCTCACCTCGCTCATCAACTCATCCCTGACCGCTGGCTACGTCCCTTCCGTCTTCAAGAGAGCGAGAGTTGCACCCCTTCTGAAAAACCTACACTCGATCCCTCCGATGTCAACAACTACAGACCAGTATCCCTTCTTTCTTTTCTATCCAAAACTCTTGAACGTGCCGTCCTTGGCCAGCTCTCCCGCTATCTCTCTCAGAATGACCTTCTTGATCCAAATCAGTCAGGTTTCAAGACTAGTCATTCAACTGAGGCTGCTCTTCTCTGCATCACGGAGGCGCTCCGCATGCTAAAGCTAACTCTCTCTCCTCTGCTCTCATCCTTCTAGACCTATCGGCTTTCGATACTGTGAACCATCAGATCCTCCTCTCCACCCTCTCCGAGTTGGGCATCTCCGGCGCGGCCCACGCTTGGATTGGCGTCCTACCTGACAGGTCGCTCCTACCAGGTGGCGTGGCGAGAATCTGTCTCCTCGAACGCGCTCTCACCACTGGTGTCCCCCAGGGCTCTGTTCTAGGCCCTCTCCTATTCTCGCTATACACCAAGTCACTTGGCTCTGTCATAACCTCACATGGTCTCTCCTATCATTGCTATGCAGACGACACACAATTAATCTTCTCCTTTCCCCCTTCTGATGACCAGGTGGCGAATCGCATCTCTGCATGTCTGGCAGACATATCAGTGTGGATGACGGATCACCACCTCAAGCTGAACCTCGGCAAGACGGAGCTGCTCTTCCTCCCGGGGGAAGGACTGCCCGTTCCATGATCTCGCCATCACGGTTGACAACTCCATTGTGTCCTCCTCCCAGAGCGCTAAGAACCTTGGCGTGATCCTGGACAACACCCTGTCGTTCTCAACCAACATCATGGCGGTGGCCCGTTCCTGTAGGTTCATGCTCTACAACATCCGCAGAGTAATCGACCCTGCCTCACACAGGAAGCGGCGCAGGTCCTAATCCAGGCACTTGTCATCTCCCGTCTGGATTACTGCAACTACTGTTGGCTGGGCTCCCTGCCTGTGCCATTAAACCCCTACAACTCATCCAGAACGCCGCAGCCCGTCTGGTGTTCAACCTTCCCAAGTTCTCTCACGTCACCCCGCTCCTCCGCTCTCTCCACTGGCTTCCAGTTGAAGCTCGCATCCGCTACAAGACCATGGTGCTTGCCTGGAGCTGTAAGGGGAACGGCACCGCAGAACCTCCAGGCTCTGATCAGGCCCTAACCCAAACAAGGACACTGCGTTCATCCACCTCTGGCCTGCTCGCCTCCCTACCATTGAGGAAGTGTTCCCGCTCAGCCCAGTCAAAACTGTTCCTGCTCTGGCCCCCAATGGTGGAACAAACTCCCTCACGACGCCAGGACAGCGGAGTCAATCACCACCTTCCGGAGACACCTGAAACCCCATCTCTTCAAGGAATACCTAGGATAGGATAAGTAATCCTTCTCACCCCCCCCTTAATGATTTAGATGCACTATTGTAAAGTGGCTGTTCCACTGGATGTCAGAAGGTGAATTCACCAATTTGTAAGTCGCTCTGGATAAGAGCGTCCGCTAAATGACTTAAATGTAATGTAATGTAAACGGACAATTTATCAGGACCAGATGCAAGAAACTGCGTATAATTGACAGATTAGGGTATAAAACACTCTAAAGTTTCCAAAACTGTCAAAATATTGTCTGTGAGTATAACATAACTGATATTGCAGGCGAAACTCAATTGGAAAAATCCAATCAGGAAGTGCCTCTTATTTTGAAACCCTTCTGTTCCTACGCATGTCTAGCCTCTTTTTAAATGGATATCAACCAGATTCCTTTTTCTGTGGCTTCCCTAAGGTGTCAAGAGTCTTTAGACATAGTTTCAGGCTTTTATTTTGAAAAATGAGTGTGAAGGATCACATTGCGTAAGTGGAGAGGTGGGGGCTCTCAGAGTGAGTTGGTGCGCAATTGAGTAAAGCGGCTATTGTTACTCCGGCTGTTATGGAAAAAGCTACACACTCAGTTGATATATTATTGAATATATATTTTAAAAACTTCCTGAAGATTGATTATAAAAAATGTTTCTGTGGACATTATAGATATTATTTGGAATATACATCTGCGTTGTGGTGACCACTCTTTCCTGTGGATTTCTGAACATAACGCGACAAACAAACGTCGGTATTTTGGGTATAAAAATAATCTTTATGGAACAAAAGGAACATTTGCTGTGTAACTGAAAGTCTCGTGAGTGAAAACATCCAAAAGATCATCAAAGGTAAATGGTTAATTTGATTGCTTTTCTGATTTTCGTGACCAAGCTTCCTGATGCTAAGTGTACATAATGCTATGTTAGGCTATCGATAAATTTACACAAACGCTTGGATTGCGTTCGCTGTAAAGCATAATTTCAAAATCTGAGATGACAGGGTGATTAACAAAAGGCTAAGCTGTGTTTCGCAATATTGCACTTGTTATTTCATGAGTATGAATATTTGTTAGTAATAATATTTGACTGTTGCGCTATGCTATCCAACGGTTGCTGACGAACATGATCCCACTCCAGGGATGGGTAGCATAAGAAGTTGTTTAACATGCTGGTAGAAATCAGGTAAAACAGATTTAAGTTTCCCTGCACCACTAGGCCACTAGGAGCGCCACCTCTGGATAAGCATTTTCCTGTTTGCTTATGGCCGTATACAGCTCATTGAGTGCGGTCTTACCACCAGCATCATTTTGTGGTGGTAAATAGACAGCCATGAAGAATATAGGTAGATAGTGTGATCTACAGTTTATCATCTGATCATAACTCTATCCTCCTGATTCATGCTTACAAGCTAAAATTTAAAGCAGGAAGCATCAGTGACTCGGTCAATAAAAAATTGGTCAGATGAAGCAGATGCTAAGCTAAAGGACTGTTTTGGTAGCACAGGCTGGAACATGTTTCGGGATGATTTTGATACCATCGATCTCCACATTCTTTTGGAGAGATTGGAAACCCAAATTGGTCTACACGGACAAGTTCTGGCCAAGTTTAGATCTTATCTGTCGGAAAGATATCAGTTTGTTTCTGTGAATGGCTTGTCATCTGACAAATCAACTGCAAATTTCGGTGTTCCTCAAGGTTCCGTTTTAGGACCACTATTGTTTTCACTATATATTTTACCTTTTGGGGGTGTCATTCGAAAACATAATGTTAATTTTCACTGTTATGCGGATGGCACACAGCTGTACATTTCAATGAAACACGGTAAAGCCGCAATATTGCCCTCGCTTGTGTTTCAGACATAAGGAAGTGGATGGCTGCAAACTTTCTACTTTTAAACTCGGACAAAACAGAGATGCTTGTTCTAGGTCCCAAGAAACAAAGAGATATTCTGTTGAATCTGACAATTAATCTTGATGGTTGTTCAGTCGTCTCAAATAAAACTGTGAAGGCCCTCTATGTTACTCTGGACCCTGATCTCTTTTGACGAACAAATCAAAACTGTTTCAAGGACAGCTTGTTTCCATCTACGTAACATTGCAAAAATCAAACTTTCTGTCCAAGAATGAGGCAGAAAAATGAATCCATGCTTTTGTTACTTCTATGTTAGACAACTGCAATGCTCTACTTTCTGGCTACCCGGGTAAAGCACTAAATAAACTTCAGTTAGTGCTAAACACGGCTGCTAGAATCCTGACTAGAACCCAAAAATTTGATCATATTACTCCAATGCTAGCCTCCCTACACTAGCTTCCTGTCAAGGCAAGGGCTGATTTCAAGGTTTTACTGCTAACTGACAAAGCATTACATGGGCTTGCTCCTACCTATCTTTACGATTTGGTCCTGCCGTACATACCTACATGTCCGCTATGGTCACAAGACGCAGGCCTCGTAATAGACCCTAGAATTTCTAAGCAAACAGCTGGAGGCAGGGATTTCTCCTACAGCACTCCATTTTTATGGAATGGTCTGCCTACCCATGTGAGATACGCAGACTCAACATTTAAGTCTTTACTGAAGACGCATCTCTTCAGTGGGTCATATGATTGAGTGTAGTCTGGCCCAGGAGTGTGAAGGTGAACGGAAAGGTTCTGGAGCAACGAACCGCCCTTGCTGACTCTGCCTGCATGGTTCCCCTCTCTCCACTGGGATTCTCTGCCTCAAACCCTATTACAGGGGCTGAGTCACTGGCTTACTGGTGCTCTTCCATGCCGTCCTTAGGAGGGGTGCGTCACTTGAGTGGGTTGAGTCACTGACGTGATCTTCCTGTCTGGGTTGCCCCCCCCCCCTTGAGTTGTGCCGTGGCAGAGATCTTTGTGGGCTATACTCGGCCTGGTCTCAGGTTGGTAATTTGGTGGTTGAAGATATCCCTCTCGTGGTGTGGGGGCTGTGCTTTGGCAAAGTGGGTGGGGTTATATCCTTCCTATTTGGAAGGATATATACAGTGTCTCCTGACCCCTCCTGTCTCAGCCTCCAGTATTTATGCTGCAGTAGTTTGTGTCGGGGGGCTAGGGTTGGTCTGTTATAACTGGAGTACTTCTCCTCTCTTATCCGGTGTCCTGTGTGAATTTAAGAATGCTCTCTCTAATTCTCTCTCTCGGATGACCTGAGCCCTAGGACCATGCCTCAGGACAATCTGGCATGATGACTCCTTGCTGTCCCCAGTCCACCTGGCCGTGCTGCTGCTCCAGTTTCAACTGTTCTGCCTGCGGCTATGTTATCCTGACCTGTTCACCGGACGTGCTACCTGTCCCAGACCTGCTGTTTTCAACTCTCTAGAGACAGCAGGAGCGGTAGAGATACTCTTAATGATCGGCTATGAAAAGCGAACTGACATTTACTCCCGTGGTGCTGACTTGCTGCACCTTCGACAACTACTGTGATTATTATTATTTGACCATGCTGGTCATTTATGAACATTTGAACATCTTGGCCATGTTCTGTTATAATCTCCACCCAGCACAGCCAGAAGAGGATTGGCCACCCCTCACAGCCTGGTTCCTCTCTCTTGGTTTCCTCCTAGGTATTGGCCTTTCTCTGGAGTTTTTCCAAGCCACCATGCTTCTACACCTGCATTGCTTGCTGTTTTGGGTTTTAGGCTGGGTTTCTGCACCGCACTTTGAGATATCAGCTGATGTAAGAAAGTGTCACGCCTTGGTCTTAGTATTTTGTGTTTTAGTTAATTAGTTGGTCAGGCCAGGGTGTGACATGGGTTTATGTTATTGTGTTGTCGTATTGGGGTTTTTGTAGGCATTGGGATTGTAGTTGATTAGGGGTGTGTTTAGTTTAGGTTTGGCTGCCTGAGGCGGTTCTCAATCAGAGTCAGGTGATTCTTGTTGTCTCTGATGGGGAACCGTATTTAGGTAGCCTGGGTTTCACTGTGTATTTTGTGGGTGATTGTTCCTGTCTCTGTGTAGTTTCACCAGATAGGCTGTACTTAGGTTTCACGTTCCGTTTGTTGTTTTTTTGTATTTATTAGTTATTTCATGTATCGTTCTGTTTTTCTTCATTAAAAAACATGAGTAACCAACACGCTGCATTTCGGTCTGACTTTCTTGCGACAAACGAAGAATGCCGTTACAGAAAGGCTATATAAATATATTTGATTTGATTCTTCCGATGACATTAAGAAGTACAGCACATCAATCACTGGCTTCATCAATAAGTACATCAATGACGTCGTCCCCACAGTGACTGTACGTACATACCCCAACCAGAAGCCATGGATTACAGGCAACATCCGCACTGAGCTGCCGCTTGCAAGGAGCGAGACTCTAACCCGGTAGCTTATAAGAAATCCCGCTCTGCCCTTTGACAAACCATCAAACAGGCAAAGCATCAATAAAGGACTAAGATCGAATCGTACTACACCAGCTCCGACGCTCGTTGGATGTGGCAGAGCTTGCAAACTATTACAGACTACAAAAGGTTAGCACAGCCGAGAGCTGCCCAGTGACACGAGCCTACCAGACAAGCTAAATTACTTCTATGCTGGCTTCGAGGCAAGTAACACTGAAACATGCATGAGAGCATCAGCTGTTCCGTACGACTGTGTGATCGCGCTCTCCACAGCCGATGTGAGTAAGACCTTTAAACAGGTCAATGTTGACATGGATTACCAAGATGTGTAGTCCGAGCATGCACTGACCAACTAGCAAGTGTCTTGACTGATATTTTCAACCATCCCTGTCCGAGTCTGTAATACCAACATATTTCAAGGAGACCACTATAGTCCCTGTGCCCAAGAACACTAAGGTAACCTGCCTAAATGACTACTGACCCGTAGCACTCACGTCTGTAGCCATGAAGTGCTTTGAAATGCTGGTCACGGCTCAAATCAACACAATTATCCCAGAAACCCTAATCCCTCAGATGATGAAATCTCTATTGCACTCCACACTGCCCTTTCCCACCTGGACAAAATTAATACCTATGGGGAAACTGCTATTCATTGACTTCAGCTCAGCATTTAACACCATGCTGCCCTCAAAGCTCATCACGAAGCTAAGGATCGTGGGGCTAAACGCCTCGCTCTGCAACTGGATCCTGGACTTCCTGAAGGGCCGCCCCCAGGTGGTAAGGGTAAAGGTAGGTAACAACACATCCGCCACGCTGATCCTCAACATGTGGGCCCCTCAGGGGTGCGTGTTCAGTCCCCTCCTGTTCACTCATGACTGCACGGAACCGGAGCTGTGGTAGTAAAGTGTAAAGGATATAATATAAGTAAAAGCCATTACAGTCTACTGTTACCGCGGATAGAACGAGTGAGTGACAGCAGACATGAAGAACGAGGAACCAGAAAGCCCATATTTCCCCAGAACCTCATAATCACCACTTTGTGTCTTGTGCCCCTTTATAGTAGTATCCAAAAGGACTTAGGTCCTAGGGTGTATAGCGTTTTACATAATTAATAACATGGATGGTTCTTTCCAATAGTTGTAGATTACAGGCATACTATAACTTATATTCTACTTATTTATGTTTTGTCTTCAGAAGGAATTGATATTCTTCAGTATAGGCTAAGATAAGTTTCCTCTAACAATTATACAAAATAAAATTTGCCCTAATAGCAAACACTGAAAATAATGTGTCTGCTAGCTTTAACTCAATGTATCCATACCACACTGTACTGCATATTTATTAGTTATGTTGTTTTGGTGGCCAGAGCTAAACCTATAGATACTGCTTATTTTATTCTCGCTCCTCCTCCATTCTCCCTCTCCTGCCATAATTTAAGGATAGAGGTACACTTTCATCCCTGAGACCTCCTGAAAGTGACATGACCAACCAGAGACCCAAGCACCCCCTAATAAATGCCTCTCCCAGCAAACACCATAAAAACCTTCACTGAGTGCAATTCGATTGTGCCCGTATATCAAAACGCAGCAGCCAGATCAATAAAAGTGACATCCATATATAGCCCTGCCCCAGATAGAGGGATGGCAAGGGCTGTATATTGTGATTCATTAAGCCATTAATGAGGCATTTTACACCATGTCAGCTTGAAGATGATTTAAGAGCCTTTCAGCTGCTATATGTGATTTCCCAGATGGTGACACCCCACTATAAAATGTCTTGATCGTCTTACAGCAAAGGGACAGGGAGGGAAGGAAAGAGAAAGGAGGATCTTTAGAGAGATAGAGAAAGGAAAGATCTTTAAAAGAGGGTAGAGCCACTCTTGATTTGTAGCGCATAGCAGAGTATTCACAGCCATTAGGATGCCTCCGGTATGAATGCTGTGACAAATCAAGAAAAGTGAGTGGGATACACTATTATGGTCCAAAAATATTAACTTTAATCTGCGAGGACATTAAGCAGATTTATCCATAGGTAGCTATCCGAGAAATGTGCCATGCAAGGCATTTCATCCATTATAAATCCTGCCTGCTGATTAACCATAAAGAAGATAATGCCCCTTAATATTGCTTTGTATTCTACCGATAAAAGAAATATGTAATTAGTCTTTCTATCTGTGATAAAGGTGCAGATTGGATTAGTGTGGTAATGGTTGCTAATAGCTCTGCATATAGATCATAGTGCAGCTACAAAAGGTAACGGCAAGGCTGCGAACAGCGCGAGTCTATTTGATCCCAAGCTGCTCGAAAGATCATTTGAGTGTGTCATGAAAAGAGAACATGCAGGAGAAAGGAGAGACCAGAATGTAAAATTGATTGTGCATTCGAAACAGAGACAATACAGAAGCCACGACCGACTGAGGGGAAATGGCAAATATTGAAAGCTTTGAGGCGAGGTTCGCATATCGGTGCATTTGAGCCTCTTTGCACTCTATTCCCGACATAATTAATAATGTAGTCCATAGGGCTCTGATCAAAAGTAGTGTACTTTAAAGGGAAAGGGGTGGTATTTGGAACACATGAAAGATGTGATTACTTTATACAGTATGTACTGAGTCAAATCAAATGAAAGTTTGTCACATGCGCCGAATACAACAGGTGAAATGCTTACTTAAAGGCTCTAACCAATAGTGTGAAAATTAGGTATGTGTGTGTGTGTGTAGGTAAGTAAAGAAATAAAACAGTAAAAATACATTTGAAAATAAGAGTAGCAAGGCTATATACAGGCACCGGTTAGTCAGGCTTATTAAGGTAGTATGTTGGTATGGTTAAAGTGACTATGCCTATATGATGAACGTAGCGTAAAAGGAGGGTTTGCCGGGAGGTGGGACACAATGCAGATAGCCCAGTTAGGCAATGTGCGGGAGCACTGGTTGGTCGGGCCAATTGAGGTAGTATATATACATGGATGTATGGTTAAAGTGACTATGCATATAACATAAGCAGGGAGTAGCAGCAGTGTAAAACAGGGGTTGGGTGGGGACACACAATGCAAATTGTTTTTTTCCTAGACTTGGCACTCTGGTACCGCTTGCCATGCGGTAGTAGAGAGAACAGTCTCTGACTGGGGTCTTTGACAATTTTTAGGGCCTTCCTCTGACCGCCTGGTGTTGAGGTCCTGGATGGCAGGCAGCTTTTCCCCAGTGATGTATTGGCCCGTACGCGTTACCCTCTGAAGTGCCTTGCGGTCAGAGGCTGAGCGATTGCCTTACCAGGCAGTGATGCAACCGGGAAGGATGCTCTTGATGTTGCAGCTGTAAAATCTTTTGAGGATCTGAAGACTCATGCTAAATCTTTTTAGTTTCCTGAGGGGGAATAGGCTTTGTCGTGCCCTCCTCACGACTGTCTTGGTGTGTTTTGACCAGTCTAATTTGTTGTTGATGTGGACACCAAGGAATTTGAAGCTCTCAACCTGCTCCACTACAGCCCCGTCGATGAGAATGGGGACGTGCTCGGTGCTCTTTTTCCTGTAGTCCACAATCTCCTTAGTCTTGGTTACGTTGAGGGATATGTTGTTATTCTGGCACCACCCGGCCAGGTCTCGGACCTCCTCCCTATAGGCTGTCTCGTCGTTGTCAGTGATCAGGCCTACCACTGTTGTGTCGTCTGCAAACTTAATGATGGTGTTGGACTCGTGCCTGGCCATGCAGTCGTGGGTGAACAGGGAGTACAGGAGGGGACTGAGCACGTACCCCTGGGGAGCGTCAGTGTTGAGGATCAGTGTGGCAGATGTGTTGCTACCTACCTACCCTCACCACCTGGGGGTGACCCGTCAGGAAGTCTAGGATCCATTTGGAGAGGGAGGTGTTTAGTCCCAGGTTACTTAGCTTAGTGATGAGCTTTAAGGGTACTATGGTGTTGAACACTGAACTGTAGTCATTGAATAGCTTTCTCACATAGGTGTTCCTTTGTCCAGGTGGGAAAGGGCAGTGTGGAGTGCAATAGAGATTGCATCAACTGTGAATCTGTTTGGGCGGTATGCAAATTGGATTGGGTCTATGATTTCTGGGATAATGGTGTTGATGTGAGCCATTACCAGTCTTTCAAAGCACTTCATGGCTACAGACGTGAGAGCTACGGGTCTGTAGTCATTTTGGCAGATTGCCTTTGTGTTATTGGGTACAGGGACTTGGATGGTCTGCTTGAAGCATGTTGGTATTACAGACTCAATCAGGGACATGTTGAAACTGTCAGTGAAGATACCTGCCAGTTGGTCAGCACATGCCCGGAGCACACGTCCTGGTAATTCGTCTGGCCCCTCAGCCTTGTGTATGTTGAACTGTTTAAACGTCTTACTCACGTCGGCTACGGAGAGCGTGATCACAGAGTCGTCCGGAACAGCTTCTCTTCTCATGTATGCCTCAGTGCTGCTTGCCTCGAAGCGAGCATAGAAGTGATTTAGCTCGTCTGGTAGGCTCATGTGACTGGGCAGCTCGCGGCTGTGCTCCCCTTTGTAGTCTGTAAAAGTTTGCAAGCCCTGCCACATCCGACGAGCGTCAGAGCCGTTGTAGTATGATTCAATCTTAGCCCTGTATTGACGCTTTGCCTGTTTGATGGTTCGTCACAGGGCATAGCGGGATTTCTTGTAAGCTTCCGGGTTAGAGTCCCGCACCTTGAAAGCGGCAGCTTCTGGTTGGAGTATGTACATACAGTCACTATGGGGATGACATCCTCAATGCACTTACATCAATGTCATCGGAAGAATCCCGGAACATGTTCCTGTCTGTGATAGCAAAACAGTCCTGTAGTTTAGCATATGCTTCATCTGACCATCAGGAGGATAGAGTTGTGGTCGGATTTACCAAATGGAGGGCGAGGGAGAGCTTTGTACGCTTCTCTGTGTGTGGAGTACAGGTGATCTAGAGTGTACAAAACATTAACAACATTTTCCATGACATAGACTGACCAGGTGAATCCAGGCGAAAGCTACTGTATGATCCCTTATTGATGTCACTTGTTCTTAATATTGTGTACAATCAGTGTAAGTACAAGTAGTACAGAGAGTGAGAAGGGAGAGCTAATCCATACAGAAATTGGTCTGTATACCTCCTACCACCCATGGATGGATCAATTTTCAGTACAAAGCCCATTTTCAGGAAACATATAGCTTTTCATAGCCAATGTGGGCACTTTACATCTGGGGAGTCACCTTATAAATAATACATTGGGCTCCATCATTGTAATAGCGTGCTTAGGCAGTACACTCAAACCGCACAAGTTTACACAGTATGAAAGCAAGTGTACCAACTCATGCTTTATAGTGAAAGAATACAGCAACCGCCTCTGTATGGTAGTTCATAGTAGTATATGCTATGATGCTTTTACCTGTTACACACATGTATTGTACTGCGTGACTATGAAAGCACTGTACTGTAATGTTCATCTGCTTACAACACTTAAGGTGTTTGAGTTGTTCCCTGTTTGTCCCATAGGCACCCTATTCCATATAGTGCAGTACTTTTGACTACAGGACATGGGGTCCAGGTCAAAATGATTGCACCTTATAGGGCATAGGGTACCATTTGAGATGCAGCGTTTGTTCCTGTTTAAGGTAGTGCCTGTGTGACATAGAGGGTCTGGAGCCAGGGCCAGAAACACCATTATATTTTATTTATCTATGCAAGTCAGTTAAGAACAAATTCTTATTTTCAATGACGGCCTAGGAACAGTGGGTTAACTACCGGTTAAGGGGCAGAACGACAGATTTGTACCTTGTCAGCTCAGGGGTTTGAACTTGCAACCTTCCGGTAACTAGTCCAACGCTCTAACCACTAGGCTACCATGCCACACAGTATACAACAGCCATTTGGAAAGCTATCTAATGACTGAGAAGTGTTTTTCATGTGGCCTTAAAGGCTCTTTTAAACCTACAAAATCCAGCCTGCTGACAGCTAATGCGTTTCCTCTTCTTATGAGATGAGGGTGAGGGCAGTAAAACACTTAAGTCACTGATTTACATAACTAGTGTTACTAAATGAACAGCCAGGTGTTGACCAATTGAACACAAATAATGATACAAAATTGGAAATTACCTTGTACTTTGTATTGCTTTTACATTAACCGGACATTGTCGGATAGAGAACAAATGTATACCCTTAATTTCTTGCTGAATTGGCCAAGTGTACATTGTCCAATGATACTCAGATTGTTGCCATGATGTATGGAAACAAAGTAATTTCTATTGACCCTGGAATTCTTACTGTGGTTCAGCGACAAGTGGCTGGACAGGCATTGGGAATGAAAGCTTTGTACGAATGAAAAGTAATATAGGCCAAAACACCCTGTGTAGAGACAGTGATCCTCTATGATCACAACATGATATCACAGGAAAATGTCATCCTGTCATACTTTCGCAAAAAAGTTAAGCATCATATAATTGAATCTTATGTCAAATGGCAATGGTCCCAGCTGACTTTGAGAATGGGAAAAGATGAGCTTCAACGACTTGAAGCTTATGTTAATACATTGCAGTCAATGGGAAAAGATGGAAAGATGACTCAGACAAACATGTCTCTCTCACGCTACTCCTCTCCCCATCTCTCTTCTCTCGATCTCCCTCTATTTATTTTTGCCTAGCTGTGTCTCTTTCTCTCTACCTCCTCTTTATGTCCCCTCATCTCTCTTGCTCTCCCTTCTTTCATCCTTTCACCCGTACCACCTCTCTCTCTCTCATGTCTTTCACCCTCCTATTTCCCTCCACTCTCTCCCCCTCTCCCACCTCTCTCTGACTCCCTCTCCCCTTCTCTCACCCTCCCCACTTCAACCTCTCCCTTTCTCTCTTCCCTCACTCTCTCCCTTCTTTCTCTCCCTCCACCCCATTTTCTCACCCAGCAATGAGTGTATGGAGGGAGAGAGGGTGGAGGGGGTGAAAGAAGGGGGAGAGAGAGGAGGGGGATAAAGAGAATGTGTAGAGAAAGAGTGTGGCAAAGAGGAGGGAGGAGAGAGAGATGTTTGTCTGTCAGTCTAATCTATTCCCATTGACTGAATGTACTGACGTAAGCGTCAATTGGCTGAGACTCTTCTTTTCCCATTGACAGGAAATGTATTGACATAAGCTTCAAGCCTGTGGCACTCATCGTTTACCATTGAGTGCAATGTATTAACACAACTTTTTCAATTGAATGCAATATATTGACATAAGCGTCAAGCCTGTGACACTCATATTTTCACATGGAATGCAATGTATATTTTGTATTTAATTTTTACTTAACCAGGTAGGCCAGTTGAGAACAAGTTCTCATTAACAACTATGACCTGGCCAAGATAAAGGAAAGTGACAAAAATAACAACAGAGTTACACAAACAAACGTACAGTCAAGACAATAGAAAAACGACAGTTGAAGTCGGAAGTTTACATACACCTTAGCACAATAAATTTAAACTCACTTTTTCACAATTCATGACATTAAAAAATGCACTGTCTTAGGTTAGTTAGGATCACCACTTTATTTTAAGAATGTGAAATGTCAGAATAATAGTAGAGAGAATTATTTATTTTAGCTTTTATTTATTTCATCACATTCCCTGCGGGTCAGAAGTTTACATACACTCAATTAGTGTTTGGTAGCATTTCCTTTAAATTGTTTAACTTGGGTCAAAAGTTTTGGGTAGCCTACCACAAGCTTCCCACAATAAGTTGGCTGAATGTTTGCCCATTCCTCCTGACAGAGCTGGTGTAACTGAGTCAGGCTTGTAGGCCTCCTTGCTCGCACACGCTTTTTCAGTTCTACCCACACATTTTCTATAGGATTGAGGTCAGGGCTTTGTGATGGCCACTCCTATACCTTGACTTTCTTGTCCTTAAAGTATGCTTGGGGTCATTGTCCATTTGGAAGACCGATTTGTGACCAAGCTTTAACTTCCTGACTGTTGTCTTGAGATGTTGCTTCAATATATCCACATCATTGTCCTACCTCATGAAGCCATGAGGTACTTTTGGAGTGCACCAATCCCTCCTGCAACAAAACATCCCCACAACATGATGCTGCCACCCCTGTGCTTCATGGTTGGGATGGTGTTCATCGGCTTGCAAGCCTCCCCCTTTTTCCTCCAATTATAACGATGGTTATTAAGCCCAAACAGTTCTATTTTTGTTTCATCAGACCAGAGGACATTTCTCCAAAAAGTACGATCTTTGTCCCCATGTGCAGTTGCAAACCGTAGTCTGGCTTTTTTTTATGGCGGTTTGAGAGCAGAGGCTTCCTCCTTGCTGAGCGGCCTTTCAGGTTATGTCAATATAGGACTCGTTTTACTGTGGATATAGATACTTTTGTATCCTTTTGTTTCCTCCAGCATCTTCACAGGGTCCTTTGCTGTTCTGGGATTGATTTGCATTTTTATAACCAAAGTACATTTGTCTCTAGGAGACAGAACGTTTCACCTTCCTGAGTGGTAATGATGGCTGCGTGGTCCCATGGTGTTTATACTTGCGTAATATTAGTTTGTACAAATGAACGTGGTACCTTCGGTCATTTGGAAATTGCTCCCAAGGATGAGCCAGACTTGTGGAGGTCGATCATTTTTTTACTGAGGTCTTGGCTGATTTCTTTAGATTTTCTGGTTTTCTGTTAAAACTCGCTTTTGGGTCTTCACTAAGTACATAACAGAAGAATCTGACCACGACCGGACCCAGCGGCTCGGACCCTTTCACTCCGCTCGTCGAGATCCATGATGTCAAGCAAAGAGGCACTGAGTTTGAAGGGAGGCCTTGAAATACATCCACAGGTACACCTCCAATTGTCTCAAATTATGTCAATTAGTCTATCAGAAGCTTCTAAAGCCATGACATAATTTTCTGGAATTTTTCAAGCTGTTTAAAGGCACATTCAACTTAGTGTATGTAAACTTCTGACCCACTAGAATTGTGATACAGGGAAATAAGCTGTCTGTAAACAATTGTTGGAAAAAATACTTGTTTCATGAACAAAGTAGATGTCCTAACCGACTTGCCAAAACTATAGTTTGTTAACAAGAAATTTGTGGAGTGGTTGAAAAACGAGTTTTAATGACTCCAACCTAAGTGTATGTAAACTTCCGACTTCAACTGTATGTACAGTGTGTACAAAATGTAGAAGGGTAGAGGGGTAAGGCAATAAATAGGCCATAGAAGCGAAATAATAACAATTTAGCAGTAACATGAGAGTGATAGATGGTGATTTGCAAGTAGAGATACTGGGGTGCAAAAGAGCAAGAGGATAAATAACGTATTGTATTGACATAAGCATCAATAGGTTGACATCTTTTCGCATTGACTGCTTATCGGCGTGACAATACTAGATTTTGTTTGAAGCTCAATGTTAAATAAAAATTTCCCTACCATCATATCTAAGGCAATATATCACCAATGTTGATGACATTTGCAAATCACCTTGATTTGAGGTACACAACACACTCCCTGCCTCTCGTCATGACCGTCCGGCTGTTACCGTGAGCCACATACCGGATTTTGAACAGGGTCATTAGCATTACGGGGAAAAAAAGCTATCTTTTTGCCTTGACCGAGCTCAATATCTCAGCGTCAATCACGAGCAATACTACATAAAGTGGCCATTAAACATGCTACCTTTCAAACTGAATACGTTTGTAGGGGCCACAGTTTTGATTACATTTATAATTTATCGCTCTCACGAGCCAATAGAGAATCAACAAGGTGCTACCTTTTGTAGCATTTCTGACAATCCTAACATCTTTTTCAGAGTTCTAAAACTGGGCCCAGCAACTCAGTTGTTCAGCAACTCAACAACACAGCTGGCTGCCTGCACCATCCAGGCAGGCGGGCAGTCATAAGCAGTGGATGAGATCAAAACCTAGGCTACTGTGCATAGCTATATATTGGTATTCAAGCTGAGGTTAATCAATAAATGCATACAGTGGATTGTCCGACATGAAACAATAGGTGGTTGTTATTATTGAGTTGTTTCTGATTTGAATGTGGTTTTGTTTTGATTAGCTAGGTAGCCAGCAGTTGTACTGTAGCTAGTTAGCAAACTTAATGTTTTATCATATAAGAGCTAATGTTGGCTCGCTAGCTATATTTGGTTATGGAAGGTTTTTACGCAGATTTCTTTGGTCATGAAATTAGCTAGTTACCTGGAGACAGATATATTAACAGCTGACCTAGCTACTTACATCACACATTTAACATTAGATAGATCATGTCCTAATGTCAGTTAGCTAGCTAGCCAGCCAACGATACCCAAACAGTGGTGTGGACATTTGTGCACCACAACTCAATGTTGAATACTGTATATACCACATTCTTTCACAAACAAGCTGGCTAGCTAGCTTGATAAATTGAAACATGAAACTTTGCGCCACTGCCATGCTCGTAGCTCTGCATTACCTAACCCACTAGAAAGCTAGTGCATTTCAGAAGAAATTCCAAGTTTTTACCTTGATGCTAATTCAGTATGTTCTCTTCCCTGTCATTGTCAACTCTTCCATCTTGTCATGGCATTTAATCCCAAATATCTCTGAAAAACAACTTTGCCATGTTACTTGATTGTACTTGATCGCTCCAAGCTGACTACTTGACAGCTAGCTTATGTGTACTAGCTAACTCTATTTACATTATTAGCCCATTATTTTTGCAGCGTTGGGCAACCTCCCCTCAAACCCTGATAACCAATGTATAACGATGCATAGCTTACACAGGGAAGGTAACGGTTACAGAAATCAGGAATGCGGCAGGCTCTATAGACCTCTATATCTATATGAGTGACATGTTATGTTGGGCACCTACTGTCCCAAAAAATGTTATGAAATATTTGAAATAAAAATGTAAGGAAATACAGGTAGGCACCACAATACTACAAGATAACACAGCTCACTCCATCAAGCCTGGTGGTCTTGTACGTATAAAATAAAACCTTTGTTTTTAATATAATACCAGCCTACCCTGTTGTGGTAGCACCTCCTCTAAGAGTATGAATTAGGCTGCTTGAGAACGTTTGAATCCTAAGCAACCTGCCTACACATTGTTTGAAATACGATAGACCAACATAGCTACTGAAGTAGGTCAAAGCTGTGTGCTGGAAAACCTTGGTGGAGCATGTGTAAAGTAGGCATTATGCCGCTCTTGTGAATTTCATTTATTTTTTTGTCTTCAGATCCATCTCACTTAACTACTTTGTTTGTTTTTAATAAGCGTCAACATTAACTGCAATTAATTGACATAATTGCTGGGACCACCCACAAGCGAAATGTATTCATACATGGCTGTAACTAAATGACATTTATTATTATCAATTGGTTGAGGCTCTTCTTTCCCCATTGTGCCTGCAAAGCTGGCTATGAACATGCCCAGTTGACGCCTAACTTTTTGCAAAATCCTGACAAGATGACTGATAATGGGCTGATAATCCAAGCAGTTATAGCGGCTCAATAGGGAACCAAGGGGACTGTGTGAGTGTGAGTTTGTGTGTGTATGCAAGCCTGCATGCATGTGTGTTTGTGTGGCCTTTCGACTGAGCTTCTGATTGATCTTCCCACTTTTGCCATTCGCCAAAAACGGATGAGGGCCGAGAGAGAAGAGCTGAAGCCAGGGTATCAATTGCCTCTGAGAGGCTGACCTTCAAGGCTGAGGGGTTATAAGGGTTCCATGGCCCGACAGGTAAGACTCAAGAGAATTGCACCGGTATTTCCACAGACTTAACATAACACCTCTTCATCCCTCCTCTCCCCTCAGCTGGCTGATATTAGACATTAGAGGATGTTTGGTTGCCATATAGAGAGAACAGAGAGAGAGAGGGAGGGAGAATGAGGAAGGGAGGGAGGAAAGGATGACAGGCTAGGAGAAGGATGGCGAGAGAGATGGAGAACGTGAGAGAGTGTGAAAATGGCCTCAACCTCATAACTTAAAAGCAGCTGTTATTACTCAACTGATTACTGATTACTCAAAATTGTATTAAGAATAGCTTGTGAAGAATAGCTTGCTTAATTGTACCAGTAATGTTTAGAAAGTGTTTCACTTCACTGCTTTCCCAATTTGTCAAACAATTACAAAAAATGCAATCCTTTAAAAATATATCTTTATTCATTTAATATTCACCTTAATTTGATCATTTTAAATGAACATTAAAGCCAGTCAGAGAATATTAGTTCAGTGTGTAATGTTATAATTGATGTCGGTGTTTAATTTGCTGGGATTTATCTCGTTGTATTGTAACATAGCACAAAAAGGAGCAGCAAAAACGAATGAAATACTCAGACCATCACTTAGAACATGTAACTGTTTATTAATCATCAAATGTTCCTGTCATGCAGACACCTGATTTGGGCTCCTCTCCCACTGTAACACGTCTAGTTCCAGTACCATGTCCCATCGTCAGGCCATTGGACTACTTCAGTAACATCCAGTCTAATTAGGCACCCACGGGGTGCAGGCTCTGTCACATGTATTAACTCATCCCACGCTCTCCTCGTAAAAAACAGAAATACCTTATTTGCATACGGTGCCTTCGGAAAGTATTCAGACCCCTTGACTTTTTCCACATTTTGTTACATCACAGCCTTATTCTAAAATTGATTTAATTGATGAGGGGAAAAAAAAACAATTTACACACAGTTTTGTCAGGTTGGATGGGGAGTGTCACTGCACAGCTATTTTCAGGTCTCTCCAGAGATGTACTTTGCTCCGTTCTAAATAAATTGTAGACAGTGTCACCAGCAAAGTACCCCTACACCATCACACCTCATCCATGCTTCATGGTGGGAACCACACATGAGAAGATCATCCGTTCGTCTACTCTGCATCTCACAAAGACACAATATTTATATTTGCTTATTTGAGCTGTTCTTGCCATAATGTCGACTTGGTATTTTACCAAATAGGGCTATCTTCTGTATACCACCCCTACCTTTTCACAACACTACTGATTGGCTCAAATTCATTAAAAAGGAAAGAAATTCCACAATTGAACAATTCACACGTGTTAATTGAAATGCATTCCAAGGTACTGTCTCATTAAGCTGGTTGAGAGAATGCCAAGAGTGTGCAAAGCTGTCATCAAGGCAAAGGGTGGCGACTTTGAAGAATCTAAAATCTAAAATATATGTTTAACACTTTTTTGGTTACTACATGATTCCATATGTGTTATTTCATAGTTTTGATGTCTTTACTATTATAGAAGGTGTGTCCGTACCTTTGACTGGTACTGTATATAAAAAAGGACTCTACGTTGATGTAAAATGTCTACTCAGATCCCTACACAGGCTCCAGAGACTGAGAGGGGAGAACATCTTCATTCAGTATTCCCTGCAATGTTCCACCGTGAAAGTCATGGATATCCAAAAATCTTTCCGCTGCCTTCACAATGATGTCTAGTTTCTTAGATTTTTTTTTTTTATTAGTTTGTCATGTGCAATTCCTCACTTCATGCGACAAAGTCCCTTTTCTTCATTATTAGTGTTTCAGAATCCCTCTGATGAGGAATGGCGGCAGGCAGCTTAGTAGTTAGAGCATTGGACCAGTAACAAAGGTTGCGGGATCAAATCCCTGATTTGACAGATAAAAGAAATGTTGTAATGCCCCTGAACAAGGCAGTTAACCCACTGTTCCCTGGTATGCTGTCATTGTAAATAAGAATTTGTTCTTAACTAACTTGCCTAGTTAAATACATTTGAAATAAAAAACAACATTCACTGCAGGTTGTGGTGCATCCACTTCCATCACATTTCCACCCTCTCCACATTGGAGACTTGCTGAGTAGCCCTGATCCTGGCTACTGTGGGCACTCTGGCAACATGATAACCACAGCTATACACATCTCAAGGAACCAACCTTATGAGTTACAAATCAACTTTTACCCTTAGTACATGTCCCCTGCCAATACCTCCTCTCATGTCCAGGAAGTCCTCCACTCCTGGGCACGCTGCTTGGTCACTTGGTGGTGGGATCTTCTGTTACGTCCATCGTTAGAAGGAGACCAAGATGCAGGGTGGTAGGCACACATTTTTCTTTATTTTCAAATGACACCAAAAAACAACATAACCCGAAATGAACGTAAAGCTCTGTCGCGCTAAACAGAAACTATACAAAGACAAGATCCCACAAACTCGGGTGAAAACAGGCTGCCTAAGTATGATTCCCAATCAGAGACAATGATAGACAGCTGTCTATGATTAGGAACCATACCCGGCCAACAAAGAAATAGAAAACTAGACTGCCACCAAAATCACACCCTGACCTTACCAAACAGAGAAATAAACAGGCTTTCTAAGGTCAGGGCGTGACACTTGTGATGTCACCAGGTAGTACAAATTTCAGGCAGTCGTTTCAAACAGCTTTTACACTAAAAGGGCATTATCATAATTTTCATAATTTCACAGTATTATTCTAACCTGGAAATATACACAGTGCATTCAGAAACTATTCAGACCCCTTGACTTTTACCACATTTTGTTACTTTACAGCCTTATTCGAAAATTGATTAAATGTTTTTTCCTCATCAATCTACACACAACACCCCATAATGACAAACAAGATTTTTTTTTGCAAAATGTATATAAAAAAACAGAAGTACTTTCTTTACATAAGTATTCAGACCCTTTGCTAAAAGACTCAAAATTGAGCACAGGTGCATTATGTTTGAATTGATCATCCTAATGATGTTTCTACAACATTGGAGACAGTGAATGTGAGAGTAAAAACCAAGCTATGAGGTTGAATGAATTGTCCGTAGAGCTCTGAGATAGGATTGTGTAGAGGCACAGATCTGTGGAAGAGTACCAAAATATTTCTTAGCATTTAAGGTTCCCAATATCACTGTGGCCTCAATCGTTCTTAAATGGAAGCAGTGTGGAACCACCAAGACTGGCCGCCGGCCAAACTGAGAAATCGGGGGAGAAGGGCCTTGGTAAGGGAGCAGACCATAATAGAGTTGACAGAGCTCCAGAGTTCCTCTGTGGAGATGGGAGAACATTCCAGAAAGACAACCATCTCTGCAGCACTGCACCAATCAGGCCTTCATGGTAGAGTGGCCAGACGGAAGCCACTCCTCAGTAAAAGGCACATGACAGCCCGCTTCGAGTTTACCAAAAGGCACCTAAAGGACTCTCGGACCATGAGAAACAAGATTCAACTCTTTGACCTGAATACCAATGGAGGAAACCTGGCACCATCCCTATGGTGAAGCATGGTGGTGGCAGCTTCATGCTGTGGGGAAGTTTGCCAGCGGCAGGGACTGGGAGACTAGTCAGGATCGAGGGAAAGATGAATTGAGCAAAGTACAAAGAGATCCTTGATGGAAACCTGCTCAGGACCTCAGACTGGGGCGAATGTTCACCTTCCAACTGGACAACGATCGTAAGCACACAGCCAAATCAATGCAGGAGTGGCTTCAGGACAAGTCTCAGAATGTTCTTATGTGGTCCATCCAGAGCCCAGACTTAAATTCGATCGAAATCTCTGGAGAGACCTGAAAATAGCTGTGCAGCAAAGCTCCCCATCAAACCTGGCTGAACTTGAGAGGATCAGCAGAGAAGAATGGGAGGAACTCCCCAAATATAGTTGTGCCATGCGTGTAGTATCATACCCAACAAGTCTTGAGGCTGTAATCACTACCAAAGGTGCTTCAACAAAGTACTGAATAAAAGGTCTGAATACTTATGTAAATGTGATATTTCCCTTTTTTTTTTGCTTTGTCTTTATGGGGTATTGTGCATAGATTGATGAGGGAAAAAAACTATTTAATCTCATTGAGAATAAGGTTGTAACATAATGTGGAAAAAGTCAAGGAGTCTGAATACTTTCCAAATGCACTCTTTCGAAAACACAGGGAAATATAGTTGACGACTACACTGGGCCTTTAAGAGGAAAGCTTCTGCATGTTTCTATCCAGGTTTAGAGAGTTTAATGGGTGCATCCGTTCAATATTCCAGTAACTGAATAACAGATTGGGGCCCCTTGTTCATGGATCTTAGTTTCAACAGTGGGGGAAAAGTGTGTGAGACTTCTATTACTTCTCTGGCAATCTAAGAGCAAGACAGTGGGGCAGGGTAATTGAACCATTAATTATGCCTGGTCACAGTAATAATGGCAGCTCAGATAGAAAGGAAGGTTCAGCCAACAGCAGCATGTACTATATCAAAGGGACGAATAGCATTGTATCCATTTGTGCTGCCACCACAGTGAGACAGCTAGACGGTTGTGTTGGCAGGCTGTGCGTGGTTAATATTTCACTCAGAACAGCACCACTGTAATTTCTATGAATTATCTCTGCAATAGGAAAACGATCATTAAACTGCCAATGATACCTATTGGGCTGAGGAAATTAGCCGGGCTTCTGCTTTTGTTGGATTACCTTTTCATTTCTCTCAACTCTAGCTCACTCGGCAGCGCTTTTCATTGTCACTTACACACACACACGTCACAGGTGTGACAAAAGCCTTATAATTACTGTTAATTGAGCAATTTGATTGACTGCCACTGTGATTGACTCCCTTTATAAACCTTTTAAGGGGTCGCCCAGGGGAAGGTGCAGGTGGGAGAGAAGTGCCGTGTGTGTGTGTGTGTGTGTGTGTGTGTGTGTGTGTGAAGCGACGTGTGTGAAACGACGTGTGTGCGTGCACTGAAGCTTGTGCACTGAAACCTGTTTTGTTTGATTTTAATTGTTTGTGCTGTATCTTCCCTCCAATTTGTGTTGAGCTTAAGCTAATGCTAACGTGGTTCTTCACAACTGAGAAAACAAATTAAGTTGTCAACTGTCTCTGACCCTCCTATGTTCTTCCACTCAATCCAAAACTAAAATAACATGTTTTGCCTATGGTAGAGCTGATATTCAGAGCTCCCTATGCTCTTGGTGTAACCCTAGGCCGGCGTAGTCGGATACTCTGAGTTTAGTCACAGTCCCTTTCGGCCAGGGTGTGACACACACACACACACACACACACACACACACACACACACACACACACACACACACACACACACACACACACACACACACACACACACACACACACACATTTATTTATGGATGCTGTTGTAGGCTACAACCACCCAATGAGTGTCAAATAGATACCCGTACGTATGTCTATCAATGGGATGTAAGGTCATGTTTGTGTCCTGGTCTTCCTTGGGGAAGAGGTCTTCTGACCTAAATGCAATTGGTTCAATAATGGTAAATAAAGGATGGGAGATCAGCTCACAGTCAGATCTTGATTGCTGTCAGGGCTTTCAGTTTGCATGCACTTTCCTTTTTAGGATAGGATAGGATAGGACAGGACATGATAGGATGTAGAAGATGATTAGACAGAAGTAGTTTGTTCCAATTTTGAAGCCTGGGAGAGAGGATGTTTCTCTCTCCCTCTCGCTATCTCCACTCATCTCTCAGGATTATTGTGTTTGAACCATGACCCGGTCGCCTGGGGATGATGAGAACACTTAAAATCTCTTCCACTATGTTCTCTTTTAGACTTAATGATCCTTGCATCACAGCATCTCCACAGCACGTGTTGTCCACCAGGAGGACTTATAGTTAGGGATGGACAGTTTGTCGATTCCGTAAGTAACCTAAATATTGGACCGCCTCAACACCACTGTCACGTCCTTACCATAGTGAGTCCTTATTTTCTATGGTAGAGTAGGTCAGGGCGTGACTGGCGGGTTAGTCTAGTTTATTATTTCTTTGTGGAGTTCTAGTTTTGTTTTTCTATGTTGGTGATTGTGTATGATTCCCAATTAGAGGCAGCTGGTAATCGTTGTCTCTAATTGGGGATCATATTTAAGTAGTTGTTTTTACCACCTGTGTTGATGGGATATTGTTTTTAATTAAAACCTCTTGATACTCCCCATCCCGGATCCGGGATCGTGAATAAAGCCTCAGGCTCATTAGCATAACGCAACGTTAACGATTTCTGAAAATAAAATGAAAATAATGCGCCTGCTCTCAAGCTTAGCCTTTTCTTAACAACACTGTCATCTCAGATTTTCAAAATATGCTTTTGAACCATAGCAATTCACTAATTTGTGTAAGAGTATGCAAAGCTAGCTTAGCATTTTGAGTAGCATTTAGCACGCAACATTTTCACAAAAACCAGATAACCAAATAAATAAAATCATTTACCTTTGAAGAGCTTCAGATGTTTTCAATGAGGAGACTCTCAGTTACATAGCAAATGTTCAGTTTTTCTTGAAAGAATCTTTGTGTAGGAGAAATCGCTCCGTTTTGTACATCACATTTGGCTACCGAAACGAACCGAAAATTCAGTCACCAACAACGTCAAACTTTTTCCGAATAATATCGACCGAAACATGGCAAACGTTGTTTGGAATCAATCCTCAAGGTGTTTTTTCACATATCTCTTCATTGATATATCGTTCGTGGAAGCCTGCTTTCTTCTCTGAATTCCATGGAAAAATACTTGGAGCTGAGGTTTGCGCACCAATTTCGGCGCAGGACACCGGGCGGACACCTGGTAAATGTGGTCTCTTATGGTCAATCTTCCAATGATATGCCTACAAATACGTCACAATGCTGCAGACACCTTGGGGAAACAACAGAAAGGGCAGGCTCATTCCTCTCGCATTCACAGCCATATAAGGAGACAATGGAAAACGGAGCCTCAAAAATCCTGCTGATTTCCTGGATGCCGTTTCATCTTGGTTTTGCCTGTAGCTCACGTTCTAGGGCACACACAGAGAATATCTTTGCAGTTCTGGAAACGTCAGAGTGTTTTCTTTCCAAAGCTATCAATTATATGCATAGTCGAGCATCTTTTTGTGACAAAATATCTTGTTTAAAACAGGAACGTTTTTCATCCAAAAATGAAATAGCGCCCCCAGAGTTTCAAGAGGTTAATGCACCTAGCATCTCTGTAGTCACGGTTCGTTGTTAGTTTATTGTTTATTTGTTTTTGTCTGTTTTTGTCTTTTCACTTTCTGCGCCTTGGTCCGTTTCTACGAACGATTGAGACAGAATATCCCATCACACCAGGACCAAGCAGCGTGCCCGGGAGGAGAAGGTTTCCTGGGCTTGAGAGGAGATAAAGGAGGAGAAGACATCCTGGACTTGGGAGGAAATTATGGCTGGAGACGAAAACCTTCTGTGGAAGCAGATGCAAGGAGAGAAGTGAGAACAGCGACGACGCTGGGGTTCACGGCCACAAGAAAAGCCCAAAAGACAGCCCATTTTTTTTTTGGGGGGGGGGGGTGGCACCGGGGTGGTCGGCGGAGCCGAGGTTTGAACCAGTGACAACCTGGGAGGAGGTAGAGAGGTGGTCGGTCGACCCAGGGCGAGTGCCAGAACCCGCCTGGGAGTCAATGGAACAGTGCGAGGAGGGATACCGGAGAATGGAGTTGGCGAGGAGTATGCGGCCCCACGCACCAGGCTTCCTGTGACGATCCCCAGTCCAGAGCTTCCGGCGACGGTTCCCGGTCCAGAGCTTCCGGCGACGGTTCCCGGTCCAGAGCTTCCGGCGACGGTTCCCGATCCAGAGCTTCCGGCGACGGTTCCCGATCCAGAGCTTTCGGTGAAGGTCCACGGTCCGGAACCCCCAGCGGCCGGAGCCTTCCCCTGCGTTGGTGCCCAGTCCAGGCACAGCGTCCAGTCCTGCTCCATGGTGGGAGCTTTCCCCTGCGCCAATGCCCGGTCCAGGCACGGCGTCCGGTCCAGCTCCATGGCCGGAGCCTTCCCCTGCACGGATGTCCATTCCAAACATGGCGTCCAGTCCCACACCATGGCAGGAGTCTTCCTCTGAACCGATGTCCAGGCCAGGGCCGGTGTCCAGTCTAGTTTATTATTTCTACGTGGTTCTAGGTTTGTTTTTCTATGTTGGTGATTGTGTATGATTCCCATTTAGAGGCAGCTGGTAATCATTGTCCCTAATTGGGGATCATATTTAAGTAGCTGTTTTTCCCACCTGTGTTGATGGGATATTGTTTTTAGTTAATGCACATAGCATCTCTGTAGTCACGGTTCGTTGTTAGTATATTGTTTATTTGTTTTTGCCTTTACTTAGTTACACTTTCTAATAAATAATGTGGAACTCAACATCCGCTGTGCCTTGGTCCGTTTCTACGAACGATCGAGACAACCACAGATATTATGACATGGCACATAAAAAAAATCATGTTCAGGAAAACTATTGACCCTATGACTAGGGCCCATAGTTTTCCATGGTACAGTATGGTCAGAACTCCTAGCCCTAAAGAAAAGGCTATAACTACAGGACTAGAGTTTTTCCTGATCAGGTCACGTGGTCAGGAATAACTACTGTCCCTGTTATACAAAATGGAATAACAAAGGACATCAAATCTTATCGGTAGGAGACAAATGAGTTGTCAGCACCAGCTAAGTAGGACATGGCATGGCCCTTATTGAGCTTCCTCGCCTTCTCAGATGCTCTTCTCATGGAAACAAAAAGGTGCATGCTGCTGCCTCAAATGCCAGTGTCATCTCAGGCCATTTGCTTGGGGTGTGTAGTCCTATAATATTATAATATGATGACATTGAACTTTACTGAGTGTAATGGGTACTTAATATCAGACAAATCCCTCAATTGACTAACATTTGTACAGTAATTTGGGTTAAGATCTCATGTCTTACCAGCTGTAGGCTTGCCAGAGCTTGTTTGATAAAACAGCCTTGGCAGAAAATGTGCCCGGAGAGTTATACAGTACAGTACTGTATGATATACAGTTTTAGTGCTGTGGTGTTTTATCTTAATACTGCCATCTGTTATGTATAAAATGTACATCCACATCACAAGTATCTCTTGACAACGAATGGGGATGGTAAAACGTTGGTGTGACTATATAATATCTTTGTGACTGTATGTTATTAGTGCCTATGCTGCATTATATATTCTCTATGTGTCCAAAGTCCTTCATGGTCGGTGGTTTCCAGGAAACTATCTCCCAGGCAAAAAGTGATTGAATACTTCAGTGGTTTGACATTACTACCTCCTTGCCTTCACAAACCCACATGCATAAGGCTTTCCTTTAGTAATTCACTGTGTACAAAAATGTGCCAGTCGGAATGATACTTTTATTTTTATGTTTCCATGTCTCATACGAAGAAATAAAACATGGCAATTGTCACTTCCATTCGTTTCAAGGACCTATATTCAGTAAGATGTAGTGCTGTTATATGGTGGTACAATATTATAAAGATATCTGTTATATGGTACTTAGTCTCCAGTTTGTATGGTAACATCCTTTTACCTGACCGTGAAATGTTTTCTGAACAACACAACCTTTATTCTGTGTGTATTTTCAGTGTCTTCAAAAATTATTCAAACACCATGACTTACTCCACATTTTGTGTTACAGCCTAAATGTAAAAATATATATATTGTTTTGTATTTATATTATATTTGCACAATAGCCCATAATGACAAAATGAAAACATGTTTGTATAAATGTTTGTCAATGTATTGAAAATGCAGAAAGAGCTCATTTACAGTTGAAGTCGGAAGTTTACAAACTCTTAGGTTGGAGTTATTATAATTTGTTTTTAAATCATTCGAGTGGTGATCCGAGCTGACCTAAAACAGGAAATGTTTTACTTGGACTAAAAGTCAGGAATTGTGAAAAGTTGAAATGCTAAGGTGTATGTAAACCTCCGACTTCAACTGTACAGTCGTGGCAATAGTTTTGAGAATGACACATATTACTTTTCACAAAGTCTGCTGCCTCAGTTTGTATGATGGCAATTTGCATATACTCCAGAATGTTATGAAGAGTAAACAGATGAATTGCAATTAATTGCAAATCCCCTCTTTGCCATGCAAATGAACTGAATCCACAAAAAACATTTCCACTTCATGTCAACCCTGCCACAAAAGGACCAGCTGACATCATGTCAGTGATTCTCTTGTTAACACAGATGTGAGTGTTGATGAGGACAAGGCTGGAGATCACTGTCATGCTGATTGAGTTCTGGAAGCTTCAAAAGGAGGGTGGTGCTAGGAATCATTGTTCTTACTCTGTCAATCATGGTTACCTGCAAGGAAACACGTGCCGTCATCATTGCTTTGCAAAAAAAGGGCTTCACAGGCAAGGATATTACTGCCAGTAAGATTGCACCTAAATCAACCATTTATCGGATCATCAAGAACTTCAAGGAGAGTGGTTCAATTGTTGTGAAGAAGGTTTCAGGGCACCCAAGAAAGTCCAGCAAGTGCCAGGACTGTCTCCTATAGTTGATTCAGCTGTGTGATCAGGGCACCACCAGTACAGAGCTTGCTCAGGAATGGCAGCAGGCAGATGTGAGTGCATCTGCATGCACAGTGAGGTGAAGACTTTTGGAAGATGGCCTGGTGTCAAGAAGGGGAGTAAAGAAGTCATTTCTCTCTAGGAAAAACATCAGGGAAAGACTGATATTCTGCAAAAGGTACAGGGAATGGACTGCTGAGGACTGGGGTAAAATCATTTTCTCTGATGAATCCCCTTTCCGATTGTTTGGGGCATCCGGAAAAAAGCTTCTCCGAAGAAGAGAAGGTGAGGTCTACCATCAGTCCTGTGTCATGCCAACAATAAAGCATCCTGAGACCATTCATCTGTGGGGTTGCTTCTCAGCCAAGGGACTGAGCTCACTCACAATTTTGCCTAAGAACATAGCCATGAATAAAGAATGGTACCAACACATCCTCAGAGAGCAACTTCTTCCAACAATCCAGGAACAGTTTGGTGACGAACAATGGCTTTTCCAGCATGATGGAGCACCTTGCCATAAGGCAAAAGTGATAACTAAGTGGCTCGGGGAACAAAACATCGATATTTTGGGTCCATGGCCAGGAAACTCCCCAGACCCTAATCCCATTGAGAACTTGGTCAATCCTCAAGAGGCGAGTGGACAAACAAAAACCCACAAATTCTGACAAACTCCATGCAGGAATGGGCTGCCATCAGTCAAGGTGTGGCCCGGGAAGTTAATTGACAGCATGCCAGGGCGGATTGCAGAGGTCTTGAAAAACAATGGTCAACACTGCAAATATTGACTCTGCATCAACTTCATGTAATTGTCAATAAAAGCCTTTGACACTTATGAAATGCTTGTAATTATACTTCAGTATTCCATATTAACATCTGACAAAGATATCTAAAGACACTGAATCAGCAAACTTTGTGAAAATTAAAATTTGTGTCCTTCTCAAAACTTTTGGCCACGACTGTACATCTTACCTTTACAATGCTTATATGTCTTGTGTGAAACCTAGACGCCAGTGTTTTTCTGTTTAAAAAAAAAGAAAGTATTTACAGCCCTGAGTCCCAAGGCCGTAGCCATGGAGTCAACATTGGGGGGACCAGATCTACCAGGGGGTTTGCCCCCCCCCCCAGAATGTTTTTTTTAACTTGAAAACTAATTTCCTGCCATTCTAAAATATTTAGAAATTCACTAACACATGGAATCAAGTTTTTATTCATTTTTTACAATAATGTCTAATAGTGTATTGTTTTACATTGCTCTTTTTTATTTTAACCTTTTCTTGTTTCATTGTATGTAATGTCAGAGATTAGGGATTAATAAAGTACAACCATAACCATAATCATATAGACAGAAATATATGTATTGTAATATGAGTCCAGATATTGTGGCCAAGGTTTATCAAATTGTTGTTTTTATTTACATTTACTCTGCTCTGCTCTCCTCCTCTCCTCCGGTCCTATATTCTCCTCCCCTCTCCAGTCATCTCTTATCCTCTCCTCTCATCTCTTCTCCAGGCAATGACATGTGTTTTGACTTGCCATTCCTCAAGCAAAAGATCCAAAGGCCTTTTTGCACTTTTCGTTGACACCGATAAAAGACTGGCATATTCCTTCAAGGTCCAGTCTGTCCAGTTTCTCCTGGTGCATGTGACACATGGCCACATTATTCAGCCTTGTTTGACTCATCAATGATCTAAGGCATGTCTTAAGCCTCCTCAGGGCACTAAAACTCCTCTCAGTCTCTACAGAGGAGGCAGGGACAACCAGCAGAAGCCTTACTAAAGCTTTCACCTGACTGAAGACATCTCTCACATCTGGCACCATTTCCTGAATAATGCTAGCAACATCTGAGCTCGTTTGATATGTGTAATTAGCCCCAAACATTGCCAGCTGCACCTGCAGTAGTCTTGAATTCAATTCAGAATACTCATCTACCACCTTGTCCATGTCTCTGTGTAGCAGCACATTTTCAAGCTGCTGCAGCTTGTGGAATCCAGCTTGATCAAACCTCTCTATGAATTGAGTATTCACTGTGTCCAAGGCGTTGTAGAATTTGGCTCAGTACAAAGACAGGGCATCCGGATGGATATGGACTGACTGGTGTAACACTTTGTAGGTTTGCAGATATGAGGCATCTGAATAGGTGGTAGGTCCAACATCGTTGCCATAGCAGTCGCTGTTGTGAACAAGACATCAAAGTGCTCCTCCATTCTTTTGTCCTGCATGCTTGTTTTGACATGCTCCACAGCCTCCAACATGCCTGAAATGGTCTGTTTCTTAAGCTTCAGGGAGGTGTTCAGGCACTCCAAATCCCCCATCAGGTCTTCAGCCATTACAAGGCCGAGCACAGTTTTCCCTTTTAGAAATGTTCCATTAGCCTTCGTTGAAGTGTCAGATGAGCTGCATAATGCCATTTCTTCAAGGGCTGTCAGCACTGACTCATACTGGCTGAGAACTGAGCGGATGGCAGGGGTGCGAACAGTCCACCTTCAACGAGGTGAATCCATGCTTTGATTTTGCGATTTCCTGAAAAATCACCTTGAACTTGCCAGACTAATTAAAGAAGCCCCCATATTCAAGCTCCATTGAAACTCTTACTAGTGGAGAGGCTACACAGGCAGCCTGCGTAACTAAGTTCATGCTGTGTGGACCACAGTGACAATACATAGCCAGCATTTGTTCTTTCCTTAAAATGGCTTGCACCCCCTGCAATCGTCCAGCCATGTTTGCGGCATGGTCATAGGTTTGTCCTTGAAGTTGGAACAGAGGAAGGCCTAGACGCATCACATCACATGCCATCTTGGCTATAATTTTCCCTGTCATTGATGACACTTCGCAGAGTCCCAGGAATTCTTCCTTTGGTTGTAGATGTGCATCTATAATGTGCAAACAACTCCTGATATATCCTGGGTGCCATCAATGATAAGTGCGAACTGGAACACTGGCATTGATGTTGTTTCCGACACAATTACTTTGACAATTGTATTGCCCACCAGCTTCCTAATTTCGTTTTGCATTTAGGGACTGGTGAAATCAAAGTGACCTTTCAGCCAGGTGGTCAGGTCTGCATCGCCCTCTGCCTTGTACTTTAGAAGCTGGCTTAAATTCCCACTCTCCCTATCAACGCCTTTAAAAGCCTGACCTTGCCACGCCAAGTACTTCACACACCCAATAATCTTCATAAGATGTCTCCTCGCTTGTTGCTGCTGTCTTTCAAGCTCATGTGAAAGTTGCACATTCACAGGCTTTGGCTCGTGAATCCGAGACATCAGGGATAATTTGTGACACTGGCTGTCTTCTCCAGTGCATTCTTCTAATTTTGAGATCCCACAGCCCCGTGACAGAGTATCTGAGTTTCACATCATAATCACATGTGCCTGCCTATACACAAAAATAAAGAGGAAAATAAGCTATAATTTACCTAAATTATTGCAGAAATGTGTCAGTTTTCTTCCTGCGATATCACAGCATCATCAATCAGAGCAACACAAAATAAACTTTCCTTCAGGATGAACACATGGTAACTGTGTACCTCTCAGAGAGAGAAAGAGGTAAACAAGAATATAAAAAAGTTCTTGTGAATATAAAACAAAACATAAGATCTGAGTGGAACTCTACTCTCTTTCGTGAGTGCCACTTTCACTAGAACAGGTTGCACCTTGACATAGCACAGTGTGGTTATAGTTAGAAGTGATACTAGAGATTCTGTTATTTTACCATTTTAAAAAAGTTTTAAAAGGCTCTCTCCATGAAAGTGAAATGTGGTGAACTTTGTAACATAAACCCAATTCCATCAATGGTAGTTTAAGGAGTACCCCATGACCAATAGACAGATTGGTTGGCTTAGATTAACACGGTTGGCTAAGATTGTTGACAACATGTAAGATGTATTTCATCTCCAATGTTTATTGAAAACAAATAAATTTGCCCAATGAGCACTTGTTCTCTCAAATACATTGATACAGTTTTTGGTTCGCTAGCTAGCCAATTTAAGCCAAATAAGCATTGACATGAAATCAGTCAAAACACCTCAAAACGAGACATGGTATAAAGAACAAGATGAAATTAGCTGAAATGAGTCACTTACAAATACCCAGATGGCAGTTTCTAGTCATTCTTGCTAGCAATCTGTTCATTCTTGCAGTTTTACCTTACCTTGCTATCTGGTGTGCTATTGTGATCAACACACACAGTTCCTGAGCCTGTTAAATATAGCTGACAGATTTGGCAGTGCAGGATTCAGTCTCTCTCTCTCTCTGTGTGTATGTGAATTCTCTGTGTGTGAATTAAACACAGCTCTTTCTCAGATGAATAAATGATAAAACATTGAGACACAAAGACAAATACGATAAGCGACAAAGGAACCACTGAGTGGACTTGACAAAGAGTCATTGCACACTTGCATGGAATCTGCTAAAGTGAATAAAGACAGTCTAAACATCCGTTTTATTTTGACTCAGCGGAAGACAGAAAGCAGCTCATCTAACTAGTGATTAAAGGGATTTACTTTTTAATAGGATGCAGAATGTATCTCTGCCAGACCAAAGATGATTAGTCAACTCAAAATTTAATCAATTGATTTCTATAAGTCTCGCTATTGAAGGCCAAATTTCCATAGATCTGAATTACTTTACCTCCCCTCGGCATTTACTGGTGTCCAATGTTATCAACTGGCCCTCAAAAATCTAGAAAATAAATGCTTAATTCTTAGAAAACAAGTTTAGTAATGAGGAAAGTTGGATAATCAGATGCTGACCTGATTTAATCTGTTTGAAAGCACCCCTTTCAAGTCCTTTAGTACTTTGATAACCCCCGCCTTTGCCAACTCATCTATCCCTCCCTCCCCCCTGAAATTCATGTCAGTGTTAATCAACAAGTGTGTGTCCCTGTTAGAGGATTCAGTGGGTAATGGAACTGGTAACTCCTGACAGCTTCTGTGTGTTCACAGACAGACATGAGTACAGGGAGTACATGCAGAAGGGCAAGCTATTAACCCTGGATGTATAAGGCAGCTAGCTGCCTGCGCATGTCTCCCGATCCAGGCTTCCCTCATCCCCTGACTGAAATGAAACCTCCATAACGAGCTGACAGGAGTAATGATTATGCTTCAATTGTCACTCAAGGGCCGACCTTCATTGTTTAGTCTTTTTTTGTATTTTAATGATACCAGTAAAGCAAATGTCTATACAGATTCAAAGGATTTATGTCAAATATTGGAAGGAGGTCTTCTTAATGTGTGGCTTTGTCATCTCATCAATGCCTGCTGTGAACACTTTCCAATCTCAACATGTGTGCTATACTATACTGCAGCATGTTTGCAGTAGTGTCTGTAATCCACTCTGATACACAGTGCCTTCGGAAAGTATTCAGATCCCTTGACTTTTTCCAAATTGTGTTACATTACAGCCTTATTCTAAAATGGATTAAGTAAAAAAAAAAGTCAGCAATCTACACACAATACCCCATAATGACAAAGCAAAAACAGGTTTATAGACATTTTTGCAAATGTATAAAACCAAAAAAACAGATACCTCTAAGTATTCAGACCCTTTGCTATGAGACACGAAAATGAGCTCAGGTTCATCCTGTTTCCATTGAGCATCCTTGAGATGGTTCTATAACTTAATTGGAGTCTACCTGTGGTAAATCCAATTGATTGGATATGATTTGGAAAGGCACACACATGTCTACATAAGGACCCACAGTTGACTGTGTATGTCAGAGCAAAAACCAAGCCATGAGGTCGAAGGAATTGTCCGTAGGGCTCTGAGACAGGATTGTGTCGAGGCACAGATCTGGGGAAGGTTACCAAACAATTCTGCAGCATTGAAGGTCCCCTAGAACACAGTGGCCTCCATCATTCTTAAATGGGAGAAGTTTGGAACCACCAAGACTCTTCCAAGAGCTGGCTGCCTGGCCAAACTGAGCAATTGGGGGATAAGGGCCTTAGTCATGGAGGTGAACAAGAACCCAATGGTCACTCTGACATGGCTCTAGAGTTCCTCTATGAAGATGGGAGAACCCTCCAGAAGGACAACCATCTCTGCAGCACTCTACCAATAATGCCTTTATGGTAGAGTGGCCAGATGGAAGCCAGCCTCAGTAAAAAGGCACATGACTGCTCATTTGGAGTTTGCCAAAAGGAACCTAAAGACTTTCAGACCATGAGAAACAAGATTATCTGGTCTGATGAAACCAAGATTGAACTCTTTGGCCTGAATTCCAAGCGACACGTCTGTGGGAAACCTGGCACCATCCCTGCGTTGAAGCATGGTAGTGGCAGCATCATGCTGTGGGGATGTTTTTCAGCGGCAGTGACTTGGGGACTAGTCAGGATTGAGGCAAAGATGAATGGAGCAAAGTACAGAGAGATCGTTGATGAAAACTTGCTCCAGAGTGCTCAGGACCTCAGACTGGGGTGAAGGTTCACCTTCTAACAGGACAACGACCCTAAGCACACAGCAAAGACAACGCAGGAGTGGCTTTGGGACAAGTCTCGGAAAATCCTTGAACCCGATCGAACATCTCACGAGAGACCTGACAATAGCTGTGCACCAGACGATCTGCACAGAAGAATGGGAGAAACTCCCCAAATACAAGTGTGCCAAAACTGTATTGTCATACCCAGGAAGATTCAAGGCTGTAATCACTTCCAAGGGTGCTTCAACAAAGTCCTGAGTGAAGGATTTGAATCCTTATGTAAATGAGATATTTCAGTTTTTTTTTTAAATGTATAAGCACAAATTTCTAAAAACCTCTTTTTCTTTGTCGTTATGGGGTATTGTGTGTAGATTGATGAGGGAAAAAACGATTTAATCAATTTTAGAATAAGGCTGTAACCTAACAAAATGTGGAAAAAGTCAAGGAGTCTGAATACTTTCCTAATGCACTCTACACAGTGCACCGTCACTTATGAATTATCATACTGCAATGTATGTATGGACTGCAATGTTTAATGGAGCAATGGTAGCAATAATTTCCAATGGGAATCTGCATCTACAGGCTTCAAAGCACCAAATTTTGTGCTGGTAATTAACTATTCCAATCTACACAGTAGGGTCAATGTTTAGCATTGACCTGAGCTGAACCCAGGATGCAGTCAGCTGCTAATTCAGCTGTGGTCACCCCCATTGGTTAGACATGAAACGTGAACATAATGCACATCATTATACATTCAACGTTTATGCAATGAAACTACTCTAAACATAAATATGAACGCAACATGCAACAATTTCAAAGATCGTACTGATATCCAGTTCATATAAGGAAATCAGTCAATTGGAAAAAAAAAATTAGTCCCTAATCTATGGATTTCACATGACTGGGAATAAAGATACACATCTGTTGGATACAGATACCTTAAAACTTCTTGAAACTCTGGGGGCGCTATTTCATTTTTGGATGAAAAACGTTCCCGTTTTAAACAAGATATTTTGTCACAAAAATATGCTCGACTATGCGTATAATTGATAGCTTTGGAAAGAAAACACTCTAAAGTTTCCAGAACTGCAAAGATATTGTCTGTGAGTGCCCCAGAACAGGAGCTACAGGCAAAACCAAGATGAAACTGCAACCAGGAAATGAGCAGGATTTTTGAGGCTCTGTTTTCCATTGTCTCCTTATATGGCTGTGAATGCGACAGGAATGTGCCTGCCCTATCTATCGTTTCCCCAAGGCGTCTGCAGCATTGTGACGTATTTGTAGGCATATCATTGGAAGATTGACCATAAGAGACTACATTTGCCAGGTGTCCGCCCGGTGTCCTCCGTCAAAATTGGTGCGTCATTTTCAGCTGCTGGTATTTTTCCATGGGATTCTGAGACAAAAGCAGGCTTCCACGAACGGCATATCAATGAAGAGATGTGAAAAAACACCTTGAGGATTGATTCTAAACAACGTTTGCCATGTTTCGGTCGATATTATGGAGTTAATTTGGAAAAAGTTTGACGTTTTGGTGACTGAATTTTCGTTTCGTTAGCCAAATGTGATGTACAAAAAGGAGCGATTTCTCCTACACAAAGAATCTTTCATGAAAAACTGAACATTTGCTATGTAACTGAGAGTCTCCTCATTGAAAACATCCGAAGTTCTTCAAAGGTAAATGATTTTATTTATTTGGTTATCTGGTTTTTGTGAAAATGTTGCGTGCTAAATGCTACGCAAAATGCTAAGCTAGCTAGCAATACTCTTACACAAATGCTTGATTTGCTATGGTTCAAAAGCATATTTTGAAAATCTGAGATGACAGTGTTGTTAAGAAAAGGCTAAGCTTGAGAGCAGGCATATTATTTTCATTTCATTTGCGATTTTCAGAAATCGTTAACATTGCGTTATGCTAATGAGCCTGAGGCTGTATTCACGATCCCGGATACGGGATGGGTAGTATCAAGAAGTTAAAAAAGGGTAGGGGTTTGGATCGGAAAACCAGTCGGTATCTGGTGTGACCACCCTTTGCCTCATGCAGTGCTACACATCTCCTTTACATAGAGTTGATTAGGCTGTTGATTGTGGCCTGTGGAATGTTGTCCCAATCTTCTTCAATGGCTATGTGAAGTTTCTGGATATTGGCGGGAACTGGAACACGCTGTCGTGCACGTCGATCCAGAGCATTCCAAACAGGCTTAATGGGTGACATGTCTGGTGAGTATGCAGGCAATGGAAGAACTAGAAAATGTTCATGAATTGTGTACAGATCCTTGCAACATGGGGCTGTGCATTATCATGCTGAAACATGAGGTGATGGTGGCGGATGAATGGCATGACAATGGGCCTCAGGATCTCATCACGGTATCTCTGTGCATTCAAATTGCTAACGAAAAAATGTCATTGTTTTCATTGTCCGTAGCTTATTCCTGCCCATGACACCATGGGGCACTCTATTTATAACATTGACATCAGCAAATCGCTCGCCCCCACAATGCAATACACGCTGTCTGCCATCTGCCCGGTACAGTTGAAACCAGGATTCATCTGTGAAGAGCACACTTCTGCAGCATGCCAGAGGCCATTGAAGGTGAGCATTTTCACACTGAAGTCAGTTACGATCCCAAACTGCAGTCAGGTCAAGACCCTGGTGAGGTGACGATCACGCAGATGAGCTTCCCTGAGACAGTTTTTGACAGTTTGTGCAGAAACTCTATGGTTGTGCAAACCCACAGTTTCATCAGCTGTCGGCGTGGTTCATCTTAGATCATCCCACAGGTGAAGAATCTGTACATGGAAGTCCTGGGCTGTTGTGGTTACACGTGGTCTGCGGTTGTGAGGCCGGTTGGATGTAACGCCAAATTCTCTAAGGCGACTACTGGTAGAGAAATTAACATTAAATTCTCTGGCAACAGCTTTGGTGGACATTCCTACAGTCAGCATACCCATTGCCTGTGCCCTCAAAATTAAAGACATCTGTGGCATTGTTTGGTGTGCCAAAACTGCCCATTTTAGAGTGGCCTTTTATTGTCCCCAGCACAAGGTGGACCTGTGTAATGATCATGCGATTTAATCAGCTTCTTGATATGCCACACCTGTCAGGTGGATGGATTATCTTGGCCAAGTAGAAATGCTCACAAGAAAGGAAATTTGTGCACAACATTTGAGAGAAATAAGCTTTTTGTGCATATAGAAACTTTTGGGGATCTTTTATTTCAGCTCTTAAAACATGAGACCAACACTTTACATGTCGGTTTATATTTTTGTTCAGTACATATATGGGTCTTTAACCTTCATTAGACACCATAGCATTGTTTTCAAAGGACCACATGACCTCAAAAAGAAACATATGTGGTTAAGATTGTGGTCCTTCCACGAGACAGAAAAAAAGCATTACTTCATCCTCCTTCCCCCCCCACCTACCCCACTCCATTGTTTGCCACAGACCTGTTTGCAGCTCCTCTGTGGTGGGTGAATGGGCCAGTTTGCAGCTCTTCTGTGATGGGTGGTGAGTGGGATATTGCTCCTCATTAGAGAGGTGAATTTTCCAGAAATTGTAACTACGCTCTCCTCACAACAGCCAAATTACCTCTGTTACTGCAGCTCAAGTCAAATACCCCCATTGACTCGCTGGTTGTAGCTCTCATAGACAAGAAAAAAAAAACTTTCATTGATGTTTCTCCTGGCACGATTACTGGAAATGTGTGTTGGGTGGGGGGTGGGGTTAAAGGTGTGTGTGTGTGTATGTGTGTGTGTGTGTGTGTGTGCGTGCATTCATATGTGTGGATGGCTGATACAGTGTTGGTAGTGCTATGAGGCAATCATTCTACAGTACATAATAGACCTGGACTGCATGGAGTATTTTTGTTCTACTATTAAATTAGATTCCCAAGCACCAAAAGGTGAAGAAGTCATTGGACATTATTTAACACGAGCGCCGGAATTCCATAACTACTAGAATGGCCATGACATCATTCTGAACGTTGCTATTTAAATTGTATAAATATTCCATAATAAATTAATAAAATATGTCATAAGAAACCACAGGACAACAAATACTCTAGGCCTACTTGGAATAAGCTACACTGCGCAATTTACAATGGCAAGACCAAGCAGAATGGAGGCACATGCTTTGTTAAGGTGTCAGCATGCTTCAGTTTGGCTGGTGGCTAGATGAACCGAATGAGTGTGCGCACATACTCAGCTTGAAAAATGAGAATAGTAAGTCCAATCAAAGCTACTGTAGATATAACGTGATTTGACATCATTTTATCTGTGGCCAATGACCTTGAGCCTTCTTGGAAGGGCAATTCAAGTGTAACTCTATGGCAGCACCCAAAGGGCTCACATTCTTGATGTTTACCCTTTCTAAAGGCGGGTGACGTAGTGTCCCTATGAGTGACAGAACACTGAGCCAATCACAGTGCAATGCTCCTATTTTCTGCTGGCCTGCCCCACCACAGAAAGCACTGAGCTAGGCTGAAACACCTACATTTGGAGCTGCCTGTTTGTTTGCGGCTTCATTAAGTCAATGATATATATATTTTTTATTTATTTATTTTATTTCACCTTTATTTAACCAGGTAGGCTAGTTGAGAACATGTTCTAATTTACAACTGCGACCTGGCCGAGATGAAGCGAAGCAGTGTGACAGACAACAACAGAGTTACACATGGAGTAAACAATAAACCAGCCAATAACACAAACAAGTTTATGACAGTAGAAAAAAAAGAAAGTCTATATACAGTGTGTGCAAAAGGCATGAGGAGGTAGGCAATAAATAGGCCATAGGAGCGAATAATTACAATTTAGCAGATTAACACTGGAGTGGTAAATGAACAGATGATGATGTGCAAGTAGAGATACTGGTGCGCAAAAGAGCAGAAAAGTAAAAACAGTATGGGGATAAGGTAGGTAGATTGGGTGGGCTATTTACAGATGGACTATGTACAGCATTGTTTGCAAACTAATGTGGCACATATTAATGCCAAAATAACATGCAAAACAGGCAATCCCCCCAAAAAGAAATAAATATATATATTTTAAATTACATTTTTGCAAAAGCATTTGGGGCTCAAAACAGGATAACAGGTTGTCATCTCTGATGATTATTCTTCTGATTCAGGCTGAACGACTTTCCATATCTTGGAAAGGATCCATATCGGGCAGCAGGTGAGCGAGTGTTGGATAACGTTTTGTATCAGATGGCACGCCTTTACTAGGTGAAAGGAGGAACACTCCGCTGGCCTGCTGCTGTGTTCGACAACATGCTTGAACTTGGCTGCATTCAACGTACACGTTGTTCAAGCAGTGCATGAACAACACGAGTAGGAGAGACTTCATAATGAGTCTGGCACACGGGCTACGTGAGAAACATATCAGGTACAAGGCAGCAGCAAAGATTCACGGGAGCCTTTGCTCGAGCCAAAATGTGCACAGCTCCCGGGAAGGAGAAATTGCAATGTGGGCAGATGCACTAGGAACTCTGACCTGGTTAATGAACTTCTGCCTGTCCTCAACCTGCCTACTGCCTGCCCCCTGTATTCTAATAAATATCAGAGACTCAAACCATCTGCCTCCTGTGTCTCGCCCTGTGTCGTTATATGCTGGCCCCACATGGTTACCATGTTGACAACTTGATTGCTAACATTCACAAAACACTACAATAATGTTTTTTAGTAAAAAAAAAAAAAAAATCATAGCACCTTCACAGCTGTGTTGAGTAACTTTTGCTCCATCGTTTCCACATCCTGGACAGTATTCATATGGATATCAGCCTCGGGTAGTGCTGCTGTTTCTGTGTTACCACTGTCAGGTCCTGACTCGTCTTCATCCATGTCTGAGCATCTGCAGATCAGAAGTCTACTCTGCCTTTTTAAGATTAATCTGGGCCTGTTCATAGGTAGCTGTGAAAAAAAACACATCAAGTATTTAGGCTACTGATCTAGTGCAACATTTCAGACTTTACCCAAGGGCTCTAAATACTCATTGTAGCTGGTACCTAATTGGGTAAATTTCTTGGGCCAGTCATTAACAACCCTATATGGGCTACAAAATGGATCCTTATGGCGTCGTTTACACAAGCAGCCCAATTCTGATAATTTTTTCCAATCAGACCAGCTCTTTTGCTGTAACGGCGTTCTTCGTTTGTCGCAAGAAAGTCGGACCGAAATGCAGCGTGTAGGTTACTCATGTTTATTAGTGAAACAAACAAACAAACTATACATGAATAACTAATAAATACAAAACAACAAACGGAACGTGAAACCTATTACAGCCTGACTGGTGAAACTAACACAGAGACAGGAACAATCACCCACGAAATACAAAGTGAAAACCAGGCTACCTAAATACGGTTCCCAATCAGAGACAACGAGAATCACCTGACTCTGATTGAGAACCGCCTCAGGCAGCCAAACCTATACAACACCCCTACTCAGCTGCAATCCCAAATACTACAAACCCAATACGAAAATACAATACATAAACCCATGTCACACCCTGGCCTAACCAAATATATAACGAAAACACAAAATACAATGACCAAGGCGTGACATTTGCCAGATCAGCTGTTATAGTCCTCAAGGGTTTACTCATGTGTGACCCTGGTTGTAAGCCCGACTTGGTCCCAGAGACAGTCCCTGACCCTATTCACACCAGGTAGCCCACTTACAGCCCATAAAAAAACATTGGCAAAGGGCCCAATTGGGAACCATGATATAGCCCACATGGGTTTTTCTGTTTGTGACCCAAATGGTTGGGACCCAATCGTGTTAATCATTATTCCTGAAAAAATAACCTCAAATTGCCCATTTACAGCCCAACAAAACAATTATCCAGGGCCCATTTGGGACCCACATGGGTTTGTCCATGTCCGGCCCAAATGTTAACTCAACTGGCACCAGCTAAGAACCATTTAGAGCCCTTGCCCATTTGAAACACAATAAGCCCAGTTATCATCCATTTTGTGTTTTCATAGCTTGTTATGAGCCTGGTTTTCTTTTGGACAGATCTGGATAAAGTTGTGGCCAATCATAACTTTCCTGACATATGGTATTATTTGAGCTTATAAAAAGCCCCCAAATCTGCTTTCAGAGTGGAGGCTCATCCCTCTTTAATGTTGCCTATTCCAAGTAGAGTTCTTGGGCTCATCCTTTCGAGCTGACTCCATGAATTATAAATGTAGGCTCTAAAGCAGCACTTTGGTATCCCTGCAGCAAGAACAGCAGGCAGCTGTCTTATTAAAAAGACATGTTCTGTCAGAGCAGAGTAGACCTATCCTCCATTTGTTTTTTATCTCAATATCAAATCATGTCTGGGTATCAATAAATTACCTTACTGTGATTTAAAAAATAAAATAAAATGGTAAAATGAAGCAAAAATGGTTTCTTAGCAAAGAGCAATTTCTCAAGCAACAATTTAGCTCTGTCTGGGAGTGGTCTGAGTGGGGAGGGGAAAACTGGCTGAGAGGTATGGAACTCTCTTTCTTATTGATCTATCAACTGATTTTCTTGCAGCTTTACTTGTGTAGTTACAGGAATACAATTCTAGGTAGGCACAATGAGACCATAACACCACCTAGCAACAACAAATCATCTACTATGCCTTCACAAAGTATTCAGACCCCTTGACATTTTCACGTTTTGTTACGTTACAGCCTCATTCTAAAATAGATTTGAGCATTGTTGGTCTCAGGTGGTTTGTCCAACTGCAACTATGGTGAACGTTCCGATGTCCTGTCCTGCATTGATCCAGATCCCCGGATGGAACGTCCTGTCTTTCTTACTATTTCCAGGCCAAATCCTTCCTTAAAACAGTTGATGCAGATGAGCTAAGAGGGTAGAGAGCTAGCGATGATAACAGTTCAATAAGCCTAGATACTGTAGGCTTTCAGCTCTGTAAAGTTTGTCAGAGCTGGAGCTTCCACAACAGCCCTCACTTTAGCTTTGACAGTGTGTAAACCCCTTGGCATCCACCTTGTGACCCAGGTACTGCACTTCATCAGCTAACACTTGCTCCTCTTCAGCCGTAGACCGGCCTCCTCCATCATTCTCAAAACTTCACCCAAGTTTCTGAGATGTTACTCCTTTGTGACTCCCGTGACAATAATGTCGTCGAGGTAAACTGGTACCCTGGGTATCCCCTGCAGAACTTTCTCCATGGTTCTTTGGAAGATAGCTTGTGCAGATGACACCCCAAATGGTAAGAGTTTATAGGTAAATATCCCTTTGTGGGGGTTTATGGTCAAGTGCTTTTGTGAAGCTTTATCCATTAGCACATGCTGATATGCGTGACTCATGTCCAGTTTTGTGAACTGTTTCCCTCTAGGTAACGTTGAAAGCAAATCCTCCACTTTGGGTATGGGGTACTGCTCCAGAGAGGAAACTATTTACAGTCAGCTTATAGTCATAGCATAATCTGATTGAACCATCTGGTTTTAGAATGGGAACAACTGGTGCTGCCCACTCAGAGAACTTGACAGGTATAATTATATCCTCTGCTAAGAGTCTGTCAATTTCCACATCCACTTTAGGCTTCATGGCATATGGAACTTATCTTGGCCTACAGAATCTGGGAGTAGCATCAGCAGCAACATGAATGGTAGGTGGGACCCCTTTTAATCTCCCAAGCTCTTCTTTGAAAACACACTCATGCTTTGAAAGCACCTGCTGCAGTGTCAATGTCTCTGTGGTGACATGTTCGATTTCATCTCAGTTCAAATGTATTTCCTCAAACCTCCCTCTCCCTAGTAAACTGGGGCCAGTACCTTCCACTACTAAGAGAGGCAGACTTTTCTTTTCTTTTGTCCTTGATATTCCACTTGAACATCAGCAACTCCAATCACAGTGATCTTCTCCCCTGTGCACAGTTTAGGCACTCCAACTCCAAAGTTTTTCCACTTCCTATATAATTGGGACCAGTTCATCAGTGTGACACTACATCCTGTGTCTAGTTCAAACGGTACCTTAAATCCATTTATTCCCATTTCCACAGTGAAAGGATTCACCTTTTCCTTATTTGCCCCATGTACACTGTACATTGAGAATGCTTGCTCTGCGTCTGCGCAATCACTTTCTATCACTTGATTAGAGCAGTAGCTAGAGCGTCTGGAGGTATTCGGTTTTACGTCCAATTTTTTTTTATTGCGGCAGGCCCTCGCAATGTGGCCGATTATACCACATGCATAACACTTTTCATGTTTGAATTTACAGTCAAAAACTGCGTGTTTGCCTTTCCAACAATAAGTCTCTATTAGCTGCTGCCCCACGCCTTTCTGTTCTTTGAAATTCAACGAGCTCAGAGCTGCGCTCTTTTACTGTATGGCACGTAGTTGCACCCATTGCCTGCAAATCCAGTGCATTTCTATTCACTGACTCCATTGCCTGGGCCAGTTTGAGTGCATTGTCAAATGTGAGATTGGGCTCTGATAACAAGCGTATTTGTATCCGGTCATCATTAATCCCACACACCAGCCGATTGTGTAGCATTTGCGATTATGTATTCCCATATTCAAAAACTCAATAGCCTTGGTTTCTCAAATGACTGCCTCGCCTGGTTAACCAAGTACTTTGCAGATAGAGTTCAGTGTGTCAAATCGGAGGGCATGTTGTCCGGACCTCTGGAAATCTCTATGGTGGTACCACAGGGTTCATTTCTCGGGCCGACTCTTTTTTCTGGCACCCGCCCGACTAGCATCACTACCCTGGACGGTTCTGACCTAGAATATGTGGACAACTACATATACCTAGGTGTCTGGTTTGACTGTAAACTCTCCTTCTAGACTCATATTAAACATCTCCAATCCAAAATCAAATCTGGAATCAGCTTTCTATTTCGTAAAAAAAGCCTCCTTCACTCACGCCGCCAAACTTACCCTAGAAAATCTGACTATCCTACCGATCCTAGACTTCGGCGATGTCAACTACAAAATAGCTTCCAATACTCTACTCAGCAAACTGGATTCAGTCTATCACAGTGCCATCCGTTGTGTTACCAAAGCCCCTCATACCACCCACCACTGTGAACTGTATGCTCTAGTCGGCTGCCCTCGCTACATATTTGTCGCCAGACCCACTGGCTCCAGGTCATCTATAAATCTATGCTAGGTAAAGCTCCGCCTTATCTCAGCTCACTGGTCACGATAACAACACCCACTCGTAGCATGTGCTCCAGCAGGTATATCTCACTGGTCATCCCCAAAGCCAACACCTCCTTTGGCCGCCTTTCCTTCCAGTTCTCTGCTGCCAGTGACTGGAACGAATTGCAATGATCGCTGAGGTGGGAGACTTATATTTCCTTCACCAACTTTAAACATCAGCTATCTGAGCTGCTAACCGATCTCTGCAGCTGTACATAGTCCATCTGTAAATAGCCCACCCAATCTGCCTACCTCATCCCCATATTGTTTTTATTTACATTTCTGCTCTTTTGCACACCCTTACCTCTACTTGCACATCATCATCTGCTCATGTATCACTCCAGTGTTAATCAGCTAAATTGTAATTACCTAGCTACAATGGCCTATTTATTGCCTACCTCCTCACTCCATTTGCACACACTGTATATAGACTTTATTTTCTCTATTGTGTTATTGACTGTACGCTTGTTTATTCAACTCTGTGTTGTTGTTTGTGTCATACTGCTTTGCTTTATCTTGGCCAGGCCGCAGTTGTAAATGAGAACTTGTTCTCAACGAGCCTACCTGGTTAATAAATAAATGGAAAAAAAAAAGTTTCTTTCCAGTGCTAGTTCTCAACTCAGCCACATATTTCCCCACTGATTCGGTATTTTCTCTCATGCGTGAGTCAAACGTGAATCTCACTGGGTTTGGGGATGAAGTGATTTTTTTAATAGATCGACTAGCTGTATGAATGACTTTTCTCCTGGTTTATCTGGGCTCATCAGGTTTCTCATTTAGCTGTAGGTCTGTGCACCGACAATGCTTATGAGTATGGATTTCTGTATAGCGTCATCAGTTGTTTCATTAGCAGCAAAGAAATGTTCCGTTATTTCACAGTACTCCTCCCATTCCTGATTTTTAGGATCATATGATGGTAGCGAGCTTATTGTTGCCAGAGCCATCTTTTCCAATTCTCTCTCTCCTCACATAGTCAATCATTTGTAAATTTGTCATAATTTGTCCTACCCGTATCCAGGGAATCAAGCCTTCAGAATCTTCCACCGCTCACTTGAGTCTCACATCAGGCATCAAACGCCAAACACTCCATTGAATTTGTGGCAAAAATATCCAACGCAGTCCTCCATAATTATCCTCATCGCCAAATATGTAGTATCCTAGAGGCTCCTTAGATTGACTCATGACACATAAGTAGAATAACATTCTCTAATGCACCTGGCTTAAGCTACCTGAAGCTTTCTTAAATCATGGTTAAATAGGCAGACATAGGAAACAGCTATGGATAGCGGAAAGCAAACCCCCGTATTGAGTCAATACCGCCATCTATTGGTAAACATAAATATACCAGGTTACATTTTTTAAATGTCAAGCCTCAGCAATCTTCGCACAATACACCATAATGACAAAGTGAAAACAGGGTATTATACATGTTTGCAAATGTATTACAAATGAAAAACAGAAATACCTTATTAACATAAATATTCAGACCTTTTGCTATGAAACTTGAAGTTTTGCTCAGGTGCATTTTGCTTCCATTGATCATCCTTGAGATGTTTCTACAACTTGATTGGAGTCCACCGGTGGTAAAATTCAATTGATTTAACATGATTTGGAAAGGCACGTGCATGTCAGAGCAAACACCAAGCCATGAGGTCGAAGGAATTTTCCGTAGAGCTCAGAGACAGGATTGTGTCGAGGTACAGATCTGGAAAAGGGTACCAAAACATTTATGCAGCATTGAAGGTCCCCAAGAGCACAGTGACCTCCATTATTCTTAAGTTGGAAACTCCAAGACTCTTTCTAGAGCTTGGTGCCTGGCCATATTGAGCAATCGGGAGAGAAGGGCCTTGGTCAGGGTTGGGGACCAAGAACCTGATGGTCACACTGACAGAGCTCCAGAGTTCCTCTGTGGAGATGAGAGAAACTTCCAGAAGGATAACCATCTCTGCAGCACTCCACCAATCAGACCTTTATGGTGGAGTGGCCTCAGTAAAGGCACATGATTGGCCACTTGGAGTTTGCAAATATGCACTTAAATGACTCAGACCATGAGAAAGATTGAACTCTTTTGCCTGACTGCCAAGCGTCACGTCTGGAGGAAACCTAGCACCGTTCCTACAGTGAAGCCTGGTGGTGGTAGGATCATGCTGTGGGGATGTTTTTCAGAGACTGGGAGACCAGTCAGCATCGAGGCAAAGATGAATGGAGCAAAGTACAGAGAGATCCTTGATGAAAACCTGCTCCAGGGCGCTCAGTACCTCAGACTGGGGCGAAGGGTCACCTTCGACCAGGACAACGACCCTAAGCACACAGGCAAGACAACACAGGAGAGGCTTCGGGACAAGTCTCTGAATGTCCTTGAGTGGCCCAGCCGAGACCAGACTTCAACCCAATCTGACATCTCTGGAGAGACCTGAAAATAGCTTCCATGCATTCAGATACCGTCTGATGTAACTTTTCATGATAACCTCGAAAGAACAGATCAGAACAACAGTTTAGTTCAGTTCATTAACTACATGATAAATTATTACTTTTACCATTAATTCTTAATACACATATCTAAACATATTTCAAAGAGAATAACAACACATTCTATTGAAACTATTCTTTCAAATTGGCTTATACTCCCCATCTCACTGTCAACTCCATCGTAGAGCCAAGGATCAAGAAGTTAGACCTATACTCTTCGGGAATAGGACAAAACAAGCACAACAATACAATACACTCCTTCACATATCACTCAAGGTGTATAAACTTCAATCCAAAATCTCAAAAAACTGATCCCATGTTTTACACATATCTCTCCATGAGAGAAATGTAAAAAACAAAACTACTACTGGAAAAAAATAAAAAAAATTTCAAATAACCTAATCAAATTAAAATCACTAAACTGAAAAAACTCCACAAATAAAAAATATTTAACCCATATGGTCATAGGAAAATAGACTTAAAGCAGCACACCCTTAGTTAAAAGCAATGCCCTCTCCTTCTTCACATTGGTTCAAATATGGCTAAGAACTACTGTATAAACTCAAACATATTTATCAATTACACAAACTATATTGAAATCAGTATTACAAATGACCATAAATTCATTATCCGAATGGCCAATGCGGGCGATCACGCCACAACGGAATGTCATGATAAAGGTCATAGGTCATACAAAACCTTTCAAAGAAGTCTATTTTACTATATTAGACAAATTATAAGCAATAGTCAGATAGTTCCTACATGTTGCATCCCAGGTCCCCAGAAAATTCCTTTATCAAAAGAATGAACGTGTTTAATTAAAACTCAGAAAATAAAAACTCATTAAAATTCCATGTGCGTAAGATACCTTAGCACTAACACAAATCAAACATTGTATTTTAAAAACACCAACAAATAGACATAACAAATGTTTTATGTGTGTGTATTTGCCAACCTTAAGGTAAAAACAAAAACTTCCAGGTCCTTTTCAATTTGGTAGTTTATGGCCTCAATCTCACTCACTCTCCCCAAGATTACAGTCACAGGAAACATTTCAAAGAGAAACAATGAAACACCCATTTCCCAGAAAAAAAACACAAACACTTCGTTAGCATTCATTATACTACATCGATTCAGAAACTCAAAAGTGAACTATAAACCAAACCTAATGATAATTCCACTGTACCTCAAATCATTAATCATAAGTTTTAATCAACATCAATGTATATGTATGCTTAATTGAACATGTTATCCTTAGATACAATTATCCTTACTATCTAAATGTAATACTTTTTCCTCTGTCGCAAATGTAGTAAATTTCTCAGCGTAAAGGAATCAGTAATTTAATCCCAGGCATTTAATAAAAATGTTAAAATCCTTGTCAATTACGCACCGTGTGTCAAGTGCCTATCACCCAGAGTCTCAGTGTGCACTTGAAAGATGGCATCAGACACTGAAGTCTATGCTACGTAGATATTGTTTGGAATCTGAGAAAGATTGGGATGAGGGAGTTCCTCTAGTTTTGTTTGCTGCTCGTGAAACTGTGCAGGAGTCCCTAGGTTTCAGCCCGGCTGAACTAGTGTTTGGTCACACAGTGAGAAGACCAATGAAAGTCCTTAAAGAACAGTTCTTGTCCCAAGAGTTGTGTACAGGAGACGAGAATGTGTTGGACTACGTTAGTCGCTTTCGCATGAAAAGACACTATGATAAAGAGGCTGTTTCTCGTCCAATACAGCCAGGTGACCAAGTACTGGTGTTATTACCTGTTCCAGGATCTTCACTGTCTCTGGTCCTTATTTAATTGAAAAGAAAATAAGTGAAACTGACTATGTGCTTCAAACTCCTGATAGACAACGCCAATCTCGTGTGTGTCACATTAACATGTTGAACGCTTACCACACCCGACCCATCACACAGTTAGAGAGTTCAAAAACAGAGGACGGTACTGCTGTCTCCTCTGCTACTACTGCTATGATAGTGGACTGTCATATGGACAATGTTGATGGATTGGAGTTGCGCAATACTCAGCAGCAGTGTGTTAGATTGCCCAACTCAGAAATGCTGCTGTCTATCCAGTCAGGTCTGGTTCATTTAACGGATGGACAGGCCAATGATATATTGAGGCTACTACACAGTTTTCCATGTCTCTTTAATGACGTTCCTACTCGCACAAACGTGTTGGAACATGACATTAATGTTGGAAATGCTACACCTATCAAGCAACACCCATATCGTATCAACGCTTCCAAGAGGAAGATAATGAGGGATGAGGTGAAATATTTGTTGGAGAATGACCTGGCTACGCCAAGTTCAAGCCCTTGGAGTTCTCCTTGCATTCTGGTTCCTAAACCTGATGGTACGTCCAGGTTATGTACGGATTATCGAAAGGTAAATTCTGTCACAATGCAAGATTCGTACCCGTTACCCAGACTGGACGACTGTATCGACACTATTGGTGCTGCTAAGTATGTTTTGTAAGGTTGACTTTGTTGTTGAGCTTGTGGGTTATTCATTGAAATACTGTAGTCGCAATCCCTAGGGTTGCTCTTTTAAGGATGGGATTGTTACGGATACCAGTATCCTGTGTGTGTATCCTGTGTGTGTGTGTGTATCCTGTGTTCTTTTCTCTCCTTCTCCCCTCACAGGTGAAAATCATCACTCCTCAATCAGTCACCAATCCAATCATCAATCAGAAGACACACCTCCTCCTGTTTCCTACCCTATCACAGTTCCTTTCCCTTGGTTTAAAAACCCTGTCAGTTGTTTGCTCTAGAGCTCAATCTCTCTGTAAATGCCATGTCTGTAGGTCTCTGTGTGTCACTCTCGCTTTGTGTATTAACCTCTTGAAACTCCCCATCCCGGATCCGGGATCGTGACTAAAGCCTCAGGCTCATTAGCATAACGCAACGTTAACGATTTCTGAAAATCGCAAATAAAATTAAAATAATGCGTTTGCTCTCAAGCTTAGCCTTTTCTTAACAACACTGTCATCTCAGATTTTCAAAATATGCTTTTGAACCATAGAAATTGACTAATTTGTGTAAGAGTATGCAAAGCTAGCATAGCATTTTGTGTAGCATGTAGCACGCAACATTTTCACAAAAGCCAGATAACCAAATAAATAAAATCATTAACTTTGAAGAGCTTCGGATGTTTTCAATGAGGAGACTCTCAGTTACATAGCAAATGTGCAGTTTTTCAAAAAAATATTATTTGTGTAGGACAAATCGCTCCGTTTTGTTCACGTTTGGCTATGAAAAAACCCTGTATACAGTTATAGCCTGAAGCTCATTAGCATAATGTAACGTTAACGATTTCTGAAAATCGCAAATAAAATGAAAATAATGCATCTGCTCTCAAGCTTAGCCTTTTCTTAACAACACTGTCATCTCAGATTTTCAAAATATGCTTTTGAACCATAGAAATTGACTAATTTGTGTAAGAGTATGCAAAGCTAGCAATGCATTTTGAATAACATGTAGCACGCAACATTTTCACAAAAACCAGATAACCAAATAAATAAAATCATTTACCTTTGAAGAGCTTCTGATGTTTTCAATGAGGAGACTCTCAGTTACACACCAAATGCGCAGTGTTTCCTGAAAGCGTCTGTGTGTAGGAGAAATCGTTCCGTTTTCTACATTGCGCCTGGCTACTGAAACGAACCGAAAATGCAGTCACCTACAACGTAAAACTTTTTCCGGATTAACTACATAATATCGACCGAAACATGGCAAACGTTGTTTGGAATCAGTCCTCAAGGTGTTTTTTCACATATCTCTTCATTGACATGCAGTTCGTGGAAGCTTGCTTTACACTCTGTATTGTTTGGAAAAATACTGGCAGGTGACTTTTGCGCACCAATTTCGGCGCAGGACACCGGGCGGACACGTGGTAAATGTGGTCTCTTATGGTCAATCTTCCAATGATCTGCCTACAAATACGTCACAATGCTGCAGACACCTTGGGGAAACGACAGAAAGGGCAGACTCATTCCTCTTGCGTTCACAGCCATATAAGGAGATCATGACAAACAGAGCCTCAAAAATCCTTGTCATTTCCTGGATGCCATCTCATATTGGTTTTGCCTGAAGCTCACGTTAAAGGGCACGCACAGAGAAGATCTTTGTATTTCTGGACACGTCAGAGTGTTTTCTTTCGAACAGTAGCAATTATATGCATAGTCGAGCATCTTTTTGTGACAAAATATCTTGTTTAAAACGGGAACGTTTTTCATCCAAAAATGAAATTGCGCCCCTAGAGTTCCAAGAGGTTAACCTCTCTTTTGTTTGAGCACCTCCATAGCACTTTGTCCTCACCTGTGAGTATTGTTTTTGGTTATGGTGTTTGTTTGCTGGTGGGAAAAGGGGAAACCAAGACAAGTCGCCCATGGGCATACACTACCCATAGGTAAACTTTGTTAAATACACTAGTTAGAACTGGGTGGACCACCCACTGTATTTTTCGTTAGTTAGCTGTTGTTAAAGTACGCTAGTCCAGCTTAGGGGTGTTTTTGAATACTTATTGTTTCTTTCCTTGGGTCCAGCTCAGCCCCTTTTCCTGCTCCCCCCCCCATTACCGTGTGTTTTCAAATAACCCTTGAGTTTGACGGTAGATTTCAGTTGTCGTGGTTATTTCGTTCACACTTTTACTTTGTCACTTATAATTTGCATGAGTTATGTTACGGGTCTCATTACCATACCCCCTAGACTGTCGGGCCGAAAGGGATTCGTAAAAATATACTTTATCTATTCCTTGGCCTATATCCTAATCTGACTTTGGTGCAGATCATGTTCTTCACATTACCGTCTCTGGTAAACACATACACTGTATCAAATAAAATCTAAGTATTTGTCATATGCACAGGATACAGAAGGTGTAAACAATACAGTGAAATGGCTACTTGCATAGTGGAGTCTTTTGTTTAGACACATAGCTCGCAAGCTAAACAATGAACAATAACAACAACTAAGTCGGAAATATCCGACTTCCTACTGTTCAAAACAACTGGGAACTCAGGAAGAATATGAACTCCGACTCTGAAAAATCTATTTGAACAGTCATTCATCTCGAAATTCCAATTTGGGAACTCGTGCCTCTTACTAGAGCAGACTTTCCAACCTGAAGATCTTTGACGTCATGATTTGACCTCGTATTTCCAGTCGTTTTGAATGCGGCAATACTACCATTCATGAATCTGCAGGTAACTAAAGCTAACCAACTAGGTTCAGCATTAACTATCTAGCTAACATTAGGCTATAACTAGCAATGCAAATGGGTTTCTGAGATACAAATAATGTACACGTAATGTTAGCTAGCGAGGCAGCCAGCTAAAGTTAGTTAGCCAGCTAACAGTACGCTTTAACTTGCATTGAAAATGACTTTCAGACTAAATTAGAAACATATATCTGATAGTGTAACTAAACTCTTACCTGTATACATGAATGAACACTTCTTTCTGTCATGGATTCCATTTTTGCCCTTAGTTTGAAGATGTAATCTGCAGACAGGTGTTTTATAGAACAGCCTTTCTGTGTTCTCAACCGCCTTATTCTGAAATGGATTAAATAGTTATTTTCTCCTCATCAATCTACACACAATACCCCATAATTTTTGCACATTTCTGAAAATATTTAAAGTTTGTTTTAGGGTTAATAGTAATGACACCTCAGTTCAAAGTGTATCATTATCAGTGGAACATTGCCCGGAACTTTGCACTTGCAACAGGGGTACATTGACCAGCCAATAGACAATGGATGTACAGACTTCTTTGAACCTTTAACTTGTAAGGGCTAGGATTCCCGTCAGTGGGACACCTGTCGACAACATCCAGTGAAATTGGAGGTCATGCAATTCAAATAAATAATTGTAAAATGATACATTTATGAACAAGTATCTTACATCAGTAAAAAGCTTAAATTCTTGTTAATCTAACTGCATTGTCCAATTTACAATAGACTTTACAGCGAAAGCATACCATTTGATTGTTTGAGGATGGCACCCCACATCAAAATACTTCAACAACCAAATCACAAATAGCGATGACATAATCAATTACTTTTAGAAAATTTGTCTGTTTGCAATCCCAAGGGTCCCAGCTACAACATGCATGGTGGTGTTAGATAAAATCCTTCTTTATATCCCAAAAAGACTGTTTAGTTGGCGCCATTGTTTTCAGTAATCCACTCGTTCAACATGCAGACAAAGGAATCCAAAAAGCTATGCTAAACTTTAAAACAATTGCAAAAAAATTATACTTAATCCTCAGGTACCCTAAAATGTAATTAAACTATAGTATTTCATGCGGAAAGAAGTATGTTCAATAGAAAAGTAAAACTAGCAAGTGTGCGTCCTCTTCATCTCACACCCAGACTGATTTCCAACTGTGACTCTCAGTACCAAAACTCAATTCTTCCTCGTTTTGGAAGAAACAAGCCTGAAACCTTAAAAAAAACTATCTAGTGGAAGCTGTAGGAATTGCAATCTGGGAGCTGGAATTGCATAGGACCCATATCTTTCCATTGCAAGAGCATGGGATCTCAAAAAAAATGTACAGTTGATTTTTCATTGGATTTTCTCCTACCATATCAATTGTGTTAGTCTCATTATTTTAACATTTCTACAAATTGTTTTCTATTCAATGGCACCAATTATATGCATATCCTGGCTTCTAGGCCTGAGTAACAGGCAGTTTACTTTGGGCACGTCAGTCAGGTGGAAATTCTGAAAAAAGAACCCGAGCCAACTTGATTGCACAAGTTTAGTTTACTTATCTTAATAGCACAAAGTCTATAATTTGGCCCGGAATAGTATTTATAGTATCTCAAGCTTATCCTCTCCAACGGAGAAAATTGTCAATTAGGGGCAGTGAGTCATTGAAACCAACCATTTGTAAAATCACTGATCTATAAATTGTATTCCCTGCCAAATAATAGGCTTTGTGCAATTAAGATTCATAGAGCTACGCCTCTGCTGGCTAAATTATGATTCATGGTCAATCCAATGTCTGCAGTGGCCATACAGCATTTACTGCGATGCGGCCTCCACAAAAGTCAGAGGATTTATATTTTTTGCACTTTGGGGAGCTGTCATACACATCTAATAAATTGGTCTGCACTGCACCACTAGTAGTGATAAGCCATCCAGCTTATTACGAGCAACTGGCTAAAGGAAAAAACAAGACCTTACCTCTTCTGAGATGTTGGAGTCCGTTTCCCGGTGCATGATATAGGAGCTCAGCCAAGATGGCATGAAGTAAAAAGGCAGCACCGTTTTCCCACATGCATATCCATCCTGAATCTCCCCATTGCCCCCAGCAAAATGTACTTACATATAGGCTATAGTTCATATGTATTTCACACTATGTTGAGATAAACATTTGAGTTTTAATGCTTTGTATACATGTCAACCCCAATAAATTGGCATGCTATCATAATCAATCAAATGCATTACAGTTAAAAAGTACTGTCTACCACTACTGATTTCTGTATGCTAGCTATGCTACCATCTTAAATGTTATGCAGTTATGCAGCCAAATATATCCAAATTGGATTTGAGTAACTATTCTAAGTAAAGAGCAAAAACTCATGGACGATTGGTAAAGCTCCAACCAAGTTAATTCACCCAATGGGTCAGACAGCTGAACAGACAAAGACATGTTTCCAAAAGCACAATAGTATATATACCCCAATTTGGGTGAAGTCTCCTCCTTCCCTCTAAACATGACATCTTTATTGGTAAGCAGGAAGTTAAGTGATGCGGGTAATAAACTATTCCTTCTCCCTTAATGTGACCTGCCCTTGGCCCCCATTCCTCACTAATCCACAGCTCTCCACCCTTATCAGTGACAGCAACCATGTGATTGCCTTTCCTTTACAGTACATTCCAAGCTCCTGGCTCATATCTAACCTTAATTGACAACAATAAAAACCAGTACCTGATAAAAAAAATAAATCAGCACAAGCTTGCACAAATAAACTTAAGACATTGTATAAAATATTCTGGACCCTCAGAGTTTTGCCATGTAGGCTATTTGCTAGAGATAAGAAGCAATCAGGTAAGACAATTTTATGGTGTTTCCACCAGATAATGCCTTATTGACCCCACCTTTATACAGATCCATTAACTTTGTCACGTTAGTGTGGTCAGGGCATGAGTTGGGGTGGGCAGTCAGAAAAAACAGACAATGTTGGTTTTTGTGTTCGGCCTAGTATGGTTCTCAATCAGAGGCAGGTGTAGTTAGTTGTCTCTGATTGAGAATCATACTTAGGTAGCCTGGGTTTCACTTTTGGTGTGTGGGTGTTTGTTTCCGTGTGTTTGGGCCACACAGTACTGTTTCGGTTTTGTAAATTCACGTCATTGTTTATTGTTTTGATTCATTGTTGTGCTTTCTTTAATTAAAATCATCATGGAATCTGTCTCCTGTGCTCCTATTATTTTCATGGTTCACTGATAGATCTAGAACTGAACCTTTCAGATACTCCCTACCTACAGTGGGGCAAAAAAGTATTTAGTCAGCCACCAATTGTGCAAGTTCTCCCACTTAAAAAGATGTAATTTAAACTACTCTAACTCTCTGACTACGCTCCCCACTTGGGTCATCAAACCCCTGCAACTTACCCACCTGGTGTTCAACCTTCATAAGTTCTCCCATGTCACCCCACTCCTCCGCACACTCCACTGACTTCCAGTATAAGCTTGCATCATCTTCAAGACCCTGGTGCTTGTCTACTCTGGTGCTGCCCATCCTTATCGTCAGGCTATGCTCAAACAAAACATTCAAACCTGAGTACTCCACTTCGCCGCCTCTCGTCCATTGCCCCCAATGACTAAAATGTAAATGCATATCCATTGCTTAGCTGGAATTGAATTTTTGTATACTGTATATTCGACTGATATGTGGTTGTCTCACCTACAGTTGAAGTCATAAGTTTACATACTGTGGGGAAAAAAAGTATTTTGTCAGCCACCAATTGTGCAAGTTCTCCCACTTAAAGATGAGAGAGGCCTTGGATTTTCATCATAGGTACACTTCAACTATGACAGACAAAATGAGGAAAAAAAACAGAAATTCACATTGTAGGATTTTTAATGAATTTATTTGGAAATTATGGTGGAAAATAAGTATTTGGTCACCTACAAACAAGCAAGATGTGGCTCTCACAGACCTGTAACTTCTTCTTTAACCTCTAGCGAGAGCAATCCCGTATCCGGGAGCGTAATCATAGCCTCAAGCGCATTACCATAATGCAACGTTTCCTATTCATGAAAATCGCAAATGAAATGAAATAAATATATTGAAACACAAGCTTAGCCTTTTGTTAACAACACTGTCATCTCAGATTTTCAAAATATGCGTTACAGCCAACGCTAGACAAGCATTTGTGTAAGTTTAGCATGGCATTTTATGCTAGGCTGTGCTGGCAGTAGGCAACTTTTTCGCAAAAATAAGAAAAGCAACCGAAGAACTTCAGATTCTTTCACTCAGGAGACTCCCAGTTAGATAGCAAATGTTCCTTTTTTCCAAATATAATATTTTTGTAGGCGAAAAACGTCACGTTTGTTCATCCTGCTTGGCTGAGAAATCGACCAAAAATACTTCAACTATAACGGCAAATTATTTTCAATTTGCTCCATAATATCGACAAACACAGCAAACGTTGTTTAGGATCCATCCTTAAAGTGTTAACTTCTTGCGTCGAGCAATCCCAGATCCGGGATCCTATTTATAGCCTCAAGCTCATTAGCATAACGCAACGTTAACTATTCATGAAAATCGCAAATGAAATGAAATAAATATATTTGCTCTCAAGCTTAGACTTTTGTCATAATTTTCAAAATATGCACTGTCATCTCAGATTTTCAAAAAACAAAATCATTCAAATTTTTACAAGAACTTCATGTTTTCAATGCTAAGATAGCAAATGTTCAGTTTTTCAAAAAATATTATTTGTGTAACAAATCGACGTTTGGCTATTGATCCAGTTATAGCTCAAGCTCATTAGCATAGCTAACTAATGAAAATCGCCTGAAATGAAATGAATGTGCAGCCAGCAACAACACTTTCATCTCAGATTTTCAAAATATGCAACCATAGAAAACAAGCATTTGTGTAAGAGTATTGATAGCTAGCGTAAAATCATTTACCAACATTTGAAAAAACCAGAAAAGGATTCAAATAAAATCATTTATTTGAAGAACTTCGGATTTTTCAATGAGGAGACTCTCAGTTAGATAGCAAATGTTCAGTTTTTACAAAAAAAAAAAAAAAAAAAAAGATTCATTCAAAACGGCGAACTTTTTCCAAATTAACTCCAGGAAACAAATCAATCCTCAAGGTGTTTTTCTATCCGTTTTGTTCACTTTCTCCTGTGATCGAAAAAAGACCTGTATCCAGTTATAGCCTCAATGCTTCCAATGCAAACACCTTGGGGAAACGATAGATCGGGCAGGCTCATTCCTTGCACATTCACAGCCATATAAGGAGACAATGAAAAACAGAGCCTCAAAAATCCTGCTCATTTCCTGTTTGAAGTTTCATCATGGTTTCGCCTGTAGCATCAGTTCTGGGGCACTCACAGACAATATCCTTGCAGTTTTGGAAACGTCAGAGTGTTCTCTTTCCAAAGCTGTCAATTATATGCATAGTCGAGCATCTTTTTGTGGCAAAATATTGCGCTTAAAACGGGCAGGCTTTTTTATCCAATAATGAAATAGCGCCCCCATAGATGTAACAGGTTATTAACATATGTATTCAATAATATATCTGTGGAGGCAGTTGGTTTCTCATAAGAAACTATTGGAAAAATGGCTACCTCAGTATTTTACGCAACGTTTTCTCCGGGAGACACCATGCGTCCACTCGCCCTATATGGTCTCTTACAGCCATTCTCCAATGGAAATGACTAAAAAGACGTCACAATGCTGCAGACACCTTGGGGAAAACGTGGAAAACGTAAGCTGACTCCTAGCTCCCTCACAGCCATATAAGGAGTCATTGGCATGAGGCTGTTTCAAAAAATGCGGCACTTCCTGATTGGATTTTTATCTGGGTTTCGCCTGTAACATCAGTTCTGTGGCACTCACAGACAATATCTTTGCAGTTTTGGAAACGTCAGTGTTTTCTTTCCAAAGTTGTCAATTATATGCATAGCCTAGCATCTTTTCGTGACAAAATATCTTGTTTAAAACGTGAACGTTTTTCATCCAAAAATTAAAATAGTGCCCCCTATATCCAAGAAGTTAAGAGGCTCCTCTGTCCTCCACTCGTTACCTGTATTAATGGCACCTGTTTGAACATGTTATCAGTATAAAATACACCTGTCCACAACCTCAAACAGTCACACTCCAAACTCCACTTTGGCCAAGACCAAAGAGATGTCAAAGGACACCAGAAAAAAAATTGTAGACCTGCACCAGGCTGGGAAGACTGAATCTGCAATAGGTAAGCAGCTTGGTTTGAAAAAATCAACTGTGGGAGCAATTATTAGGAAATGGAAGACATACAAGACCACTGATAATCTCCCTCGATCTGGGGCTCCATGTAAGATCTCACCCCGTGGGGTCAAAATGATCACAAGAACGGTGAGCAAAAATCCCAGAACCACACGGGAGGACCTAGTGAATGACCTGCAGAGAGCTGGGACCAAAGTAACAAAGCCTACCATCAGTAACACACTACGCCGCCAGGGACTCAAATCCTGCAGTGCCAGACGTGTCCCCCTGCTTAAGCCAGTACATGTCCAGGCCCATCTGAAGTTTGCTAGAGAGCATTTGGATGATCCAGAAGAAGATTGTGATAATGTCATATGGTCAGATGAAATCAAAATATAACTTTTTGGTAAAATCTCAAAGAATGCTGAGTTGCATCCAAAGAACACCATACCTACTGTGAAGCATGGGGGTGGAAACATCATGATTTGGGGCTGTTTTTCTGCAAAGGGACCAGGACGACTGATCCATGTAAAGGAAAGAATGAATGGGGCCATGTATCGTGAGATTTTGATTGAAAACCTCCTTCCATCATCAAGGGCATTGAAGATGAAACGTGGCTAGGTCTTTCAGCATGACAATGATCCCAAACACACCGCCCGGGCAACGAAGGATTGGCTTCGTAAGAATCATTTCAACGTCCTGGAGTGGCCTAGCCAGTCTCCAGATCTCAACCACATAGAAAATCTTTGGAGGGAGTTGAAAGTCTGTGTTGCCCAGCAACAGCCCCAAAACATCACTGCTCTAGAGGAGATCTGCATGGAGGAATGGGTCAAAATACCAGCAACACGGGCCTCCCGGGTGGTGCAGTGGTTAAGGGCGCTGTACTGCAGCGTCAGCTGTGCCTTGTTCGGTAGAGATGTCCTTGTCTCATCGTGCACCAGCGACTCCTGTGGCGGGACAGGCGCAGTGCGTGCTAACCAAGGTTGCCAGGTACACAGTGTTTCCTCTGGCACATTGGTGCGGCTGGCTTCCGGGTTGGATGTGCGCTGTGTTAAGAAGCAGTGCGGCTGGTTGGGTTGTGTATCGGATGACGCATGACTTTCAACCTTCGTCTCTCCCGAGCCCGTACGGGAGTTTTAGCGATGAGACAAGATAGTAGCTACTACAACAATTGGATACCACGAAATTAGGGAGAAAAAGGGGTAAAAAATAAATAAAAATACCAGCAACAGTGTGTGAAAACCTTGTGAAGACTTACAGAAACAGTTTGACCTCTGTCATTGCCAACAAAGGGTATATAACAAAGTATTGAGAAACTTTTGTTATTGACCAAATACTTATTTTCCACCATAATTTGCAAATAAATGTATAAAAAAATCCTACAATGTGATTTTCTGGATTTGTTTTCCTCATTTTGTCAGTCATAGTTGAAGTGTTCCTATGATGAAAATTACAGGCCTCTCTCATCTTTTTAGGTGGGAGAACTTGCACAATTGGTGGCTGACTAAATACCTTTTTGCCCCACAGTATGTCCCAACTCATACCCAGTCTCCTAGCCATCAACATCTCCAATGACCTCCTGTGTTCTGCTACAGTCTGTGCCTGTGGATAATACTTTCTTGTGCTCAGATTAGGTCGTTCCCTATCTTCTGGGAGATATGTCAAGTGTTTGCTGGCTGTTAGAATTGGGGAAGAGATTAGTGGGGTTGAAAGAGTATCCAACCTAACAAAACTCAGAGTCACATGTTTCTTTTAATCACACTCTGCAGGAGATGTGATACTATTATTACAGCAAACCACCCTTCCGGTGATGTGGCCTCCTGCAATCATGAATCTGTGGCTATCCTTTCAAGCGTTGTACCTTCTTTGACAAACCCCCCATTGAAAGTTGACAATAGTGTCTGAAATGATAACACAATCTCTGCTACTCACCATGATCTGGGTATGTGTGATGTTCAATTTAACTCCCTAATAGTCTCTATATTGTCCACAGTTAGCTGTACTCCCTCTCCTACAAACTATCTCCTGTAACAATATACATAGAATGGTATCATTCCCCAGAGACTATTACCCCTTCCTTAATTTATGAGCCTCACAGATCTCTGCCCCAGTCACATTCCATCTAACCCATAACACATTAGTCAATACTACTCATCCACTTCTATAGTTATAAACATACTAAAACATTCTCAAGACAATTAGTAAATTCCCACCAATCCCTCCTCTGGAACAATGATCACTCTAATGTTCCACGCCACCTCGAAAACATATTGACTTAATGCAAAGGAGAGTGGGAAAAGAGCCATCCATCCGTTCTGTTCTATGCCGATGGAATGCTAATCTCCATGCCAGTCTCCTTCATCCTAATTCTCGGGTATTAACGCAAGACACAGACTATGAGCCTTGTATGTAATTAATTGTACTGTATCGTCCAGCAATCCGTATGTGTTGATGTGATTTAACATTAAGATTCTGATGACATTGTAAAACGAAAACCCTCATACCTCATGACTGGGCCAAGCTATCATCTCGTGGGTTCTCTAATAACCTCCCTCTCAGAGGACACTTAAAGATAAGGTTTCTAGGGAGAAAAACCCTCCCTAGATCCAATAAATTTGAGCAGTACAGCCTCCCCTCACTTTGTGCTCTCCTCACAGCTGAGGGCAGCAAGCAACACAAGGGAATGGAGCGGAGCAACACAGGGGAACCCAAGACTAGACTTAAATCAGGAAGCAGGGATGAATGAACCAAGCTATTTATTGTTACACAGAGATATGGGGTGCAGAAAGCTCAGAGGAGTTGCAGAAAAAACAGATGTGGAGACTGAGGTTGGAGTTATCTGGGTAAACAGGTCCTGAGGGGAATCCAATGTAGTGGTGGTAAGTTAAATCCAGAGCAATGTAGTTGGGTGGCGAGATGTGGAACAGGAGCCAGAGACAGAGCGGTAATGAGCAGATATTACAAATTGCCAGAGTGGAAATGGCAGGACTGAGTATTTGTAGATGTCTTGATTTTGGAACGAGTTGCAGCTGGTAGGGATCCGCTCTGACTCCAGCACACCTGTCTCCAACCACACAATCACACAGAGAGGGAGAAGGAGAGAGTGTGTGTACAGGGGGAGTAACTGCAGGTCAAGAAGACACCGGGTGAACACCAGAGGGCGTCGCAGGAGCAAATGGGACAAGCACTCTCTCTCTTATCTCTTTTCTGAATCATAATTAAAACATTTGATAAATTATCCCACCCAAATATAGAATGACAGTCCTTAGACTCAGCTTGAAGTATTATCACTCAAACTCGAGCCCCTCAATGTAGCACATTGTCACGGTTAGAATGTACATTTATGAACGGGACCACATATTACCTGTATTAACGTTTCTCATTTACAACCCACGTTTGTCCCTGTTTTAATGTCGCGAGTGGCAAGTTAATGACAGATTGGTATTTCAATGCATTCTTAGTCTTAATTACTATGAATTTTGCAGTGTACAGACCTCCACAATCAGCCTGATACCCCAAATAACCAATTACGGGCACGGCTGATCACCCCCCCCCCCTTCTCCCGACACTCATCTTCTAGCGTGTCTTCATTGGTTCTTTTTCAGATAGCGTTGCATTTCATCTTCCCAATGACACATAGGTTACTCATGCCTGTCACAGTTGACGGCCCATGATAATGTCCTGATTTCAATATCTTTGAAAATGAATCAGATTTTCCCAAGCACATAAGTCTTTCAGCTGAGCTGCCACCACCATTCTGTACAGTCCATTCTATCTGGTCCATTTTTCCCACCAGTACACCAGCAGCATGAGAGAAGTTTGAATGTGATATCTCTCCCTGCTCACGCAACCTGCACGGTCTCAGGACTCATGCCACGCTCCTGCCACTTGTACCCAGGTTGATGGCTCAGACTCAGGTCACATGTAGGAGTGGTAAAAGACATGGTCGTAGTGAATGCCTTTTGTCGCTCTTTCTTCAGCCGGTTAGGGAGGGTTGAGGTTCACACTGTCCTGTCTTGGTAAAATGATCACTTCCATGCATCAAGACACCATCTGAGTTCACCTTTGCCATAACTCGAGAGAGGACAGAGCAAAACAACAGTTTAAGACATTTCTGATTCTGGAAATCCAGATCATCTATTCACCATATGACAAATTATTACATTCTCAATTTTCTCATACCAAAATCTCTAAGACAAATGTCAAAGAGCAAAACAATACACTGTTGAAACATTGTCCACATTGGCTTATATTCCCTTATCATACCAGCAACCTCACCGCAGAGTTACCAAGTCAGGGAGCTAGAGCGCTAACCCTTCGGGAGAAATCCCAACAATACAGCAAACCCAATCATATGCATATTTACCAAAGGTCCAGGGCCCCAGGGAACTGGTCCTTTCCCCTTTGAACATGTGACTCACATCTTGATTCATGCATAAAAGAAACAAACAACACTGCCTGTTAAATCAAAACTAAACAAATTAGAATAACAAATAACATTTGAATGACAACTCTTGATAACTCCATAGGAAATAATTGTATCCCACCAGTTAGTTGAGGTAGTGTGTACATGTAGGTAATAGTTAATTAAAGTGACTATGCATAGATGACAACAGAGTGTGGCAGTGGTGTGGAAAGGGGAATGGGGGGCAATGTGAATGGTCTGGGGAGCTATTTGACTAGATGTTCAACACCAATAACAAATATTCATAACTGATGAATGCATGCTGGTGTGTGTGGTAATTCATAGGGCAAAAACACTCAAATGGCTAGGCCTCACTTATCTGGGAGCTCCCTTTACGGCTGAATCTGGATACCTTTATACTTATAAAACCATCTCAGGAAACATTCCAAAGAGAGAGATAATGACACCCGCTCCTCTCCTGGAAGAGAAAGTGTACACTTCGTTATAATTCACTATGCTTCATCTTAAATCAGCAACCCAAAAGTTTTAATTACAAACCAAACTTGATAATAATAAGTCCACTGTCCTCCCTCCCTCCAATCATTCATTGTTTGTTTTAATCCACCCCAACGTTTATGTACCTTTTATTTAGCATATACTTAGACAGTGATATTTATCTCGCCACCGAGTTTAACAATTTACTCCCGTATATCACGGGTCTCTCTTTTGCCAATCATTTTCCATAACCACAGCACTAGAAAATTTTAAAAGGTAATTTTAGGTTTGGTAACCCCAACTCTAACTTCTCGTGACCCCTCCTCCCTTTTGTCGATTCTATAAGATATTTTCAGAATAAGAAAAAAAAATTTGTCTCACGAGATTAAAACACTGCCAAGGTTTTCCAAGTTTGCAAGGAATGTTTGGCCTGGTCATTTTAATCTGTTACCTTCTTAGAAACCATTCCCCTGGCATTTTGCATAGGTTCTCCAACCCCAAATATCTGCTCCACTTCCTCCCATGTAAAATGATCTGGGTATTGTTACTGGTCCTATGTTTAAAGACAGGTCGTAATCATATCGCTTTGATGCTGCCCCTGTTACCTTGCTGTATGTACTGTACATTTAGCATATTTCTCATCGTAAGGAATCAGCGATATTTGATCTCAGGCATCTATTAAAAAGTTGTGTGAGACGTGGCCTCCAACGTCAATCTCTTCACATAGAAACTGTCATCACTATGAAGCACTATCGATCAAACCAATGCCATACACAACTACAGTGTGTGAGAGTTTCCTGCCCCGCTGCTTTCAAGAGTGTTCGCTGCTGGTTCTTTTGTCAAAAATGCATAACGCTCGCTTCGCAGCATTCCCTCTGTAACGGTTGTCATCTGGAGAAAGAGAGGAGGACCAAAGGGAAGTGTTCATAGTTTTAATAAAACAACTGAACACTGAACAAAACGACAAACGAACAGCCCTGTAAGGTGACAAAAAAGGCCTGTAATTTTCATCATAGGTACACTTCAACAATGACAGGCAAAATGAGAAAAAAAAATCCAGAAAATCACATTGTAGGATTTTTAATGAATTTATTTGCAAATTATGGTGGAAAATAAGTATTTGGTCACCTACAAACAAGCAAGATTTCTGGCTCTCACAGACCTGTAACTTCTTCTTTAAGAGGCTCCTCTGTCCTCTACTCGTTACCTATATTAATTCACCTGTTTGAACTTGTTATCAGTTTAAAAGACACCTGTCCACAACCTCAAACAGTCACACTCCAAACTCCACTATGGCCAAGACCAAAGAGCTGTCAAAGGACACCAGAAACAAAATTGTAGACCTGCACCAGACTGGGAAGACTGAATCTGCAATAGGTAAGCAGCTTGGTTTGAAGAAATCAACTGTGGGAGCAATTATTAGGAAATGGAAGACATACAAGACCACTGATAATCTCCCTCGATCTGGGGCTCCACGCAAGATCTCACCCCGTGGGGTCAAAATGATCACAAGAACAGTGAGCAAAAATCCCAGAACCACACGGGGGGACCTAGTGAATGACCTGCAGAGAGCTGGGACCAAAGTAACAAAGCCTACCATCAGTAACACACTACGCCGCCAGGGACTCAAATCCTGCAGTGCCAGACGTGTCCCCCTGCTTAAGCCAGTACATGTCCAGGCCCATCTGAAGTTTGCTAGAGAGCATTTGGATGATCCAGAAGAAGATTGGGAGAATGCCATACGGTCAGATGAAACCAAAATATTACTTTTTGGTAAAAAGTCAACTCGTTGTGTTTGGAGGACAAAGAATGCTGAGTTGCCAACAAAGGGTATATAACAAAGTATTGAGATAAACTTTTGTTATTGACCAAATACACATTTTCCACCATAATTTGCAAATAAATTCATTAAAAATCCTACAATGTGATTTTCTGAAATGTTTCTCTCATTTTGTCTGTCATAGTTGAAGTGTACCTATGATGAAAATTACAGGCCTCTCATCTTTTTAAGTGGGAGAACTTGCACAAATGGTGGCTGACTAAATCATTTTTTGCCCCACTGTACACCTTAGCCAAATACATTTAAACTCAGTTTTTCACAATTCCTGACATTTAATCCTAGTAAAAATTTGCTGTCTTAGGTCAGTTAGGATCACCACTTTATTTTAAGAATGTGAAATCTCAGAATAATAATAGAGAGAGAGTGATTTATTTCAGCTTTTATTTCTTTCATCATGTTCCCAGTGGGTCAGAAATTTACATACACTCAATTAGTATTTCCTTTAAATTGTTTATCTGGGTCAAACGTTTTGGGTAGCCTTCCACAAACTTCCCACAATAAGTTGGGTGAATTATGGTCCATTCCTCCTAACAGAGATGGTATAACCGAGTCAGGTATGTATGCCTCCTTGCTCGCACACGATTTTTCAGTTCTGCCCACAAATTTTCTATAGGACTGAGGTCAGGTCTTTGTGATGGCCAATCCAATACCTTGAATTTGTTATCCTTAAGCCATTTTGCCACAACTTTGAAAGTATGCTTGGGGTCATTGTTCATTTGGAAGACCCATTTGCGACCAAGCTTTAACTTCCTGACTGACGTCTTGAGATGTTGCTTCAATATATCCACTTCATTTTCCGTCTTCATCATGCCATCTATTTTGTGAAGTGCACCAGTCCCTCCTGCAGCAAAGCTCCCCCATGCTTCATGGTTGGTATCATGTTCTTCGGCTTGCAAGTCTCCATTTTTCCTCCAAACAAAGCGATGGTCAATATGGCCAAACAGTTCTATTTTTCTTTCATCAGACCAGAGGAAAATTCTCCAAAAAGTACAATCTTTGTCCCCATGTGCAGTTGCAAAATGTAGTCTGGCTTTTTTAAGGTAGTTTTGGAGCAGTGGCTTCTTTCTTGCTGAGCGGCATTTCAGGTTTTGTCGATACGGACTCGTTTTACTGTGGGTATAGATACTTTTGTACCTGGTTGTTTTATTTAACAAAGGTTCTTAGGACTCCTTCTAAATTCTTTAAAGCCAATTTACCAACATTTCTGAAAATTGATTTTGGTGTGGAATATCTCCTTTCTGAGTTAACTGGGAGGAGTCTTTACGGAGCTTGGGCTGGCGACTGATTAAGTGATAGCTTGGTGATAAAAAACCTACAGCTAGCATTCCATAGATCAGATGTGGTGGGTGGGGGGTGGGGTGGGGTGGGGTTGAACCAGCTATGACTGATGAATCTTAGTATCAGGTATATAAGGCACAGCATGGTCATGACTGGTCAGTTGACGGTTTCATTATTGCAATAATTAATCAATATTGAATAAAGATTGTTTGAATAAATGCAGAAGTCACTCTCACTTGAATAGAATATTCCACCACTACATTTTGCTATCAAGCAAAAGACAGCAAGATTTGCATTGCGCCAGGTTTCTGTCTCTAGGTAATGTACTGGTTGTTTATTTTCTATTTATTTAACCTTTATTTAACTAGGCAATTAAGAACAAATTCTTATTTACAATGACGGCCTACATGGCCAAACCCGGAAGACGCTGGGCCAATTGTGCTCCGCCCTATGGGACTCCCAAACACAGCCAGTTGTGATTCAGCCTGGTTTATGCAGGGTTATCTTCTCAGTTTTGCTCTCCATAACACACAGATACTAATGCAACATGGGACACTAGGTCCTCATCACAATTTCTGTAGTCCAGTGTTCATCTGCATGTGGGAGAGAAACTGCAGGGAGGGTTCACCTGGCCCTGGCAGACAGGCCAGTTTTTCACAGACACTAATTATTCAATGGAATGCAGGCTGTAGGTTTTATCACCAAGCCATCATAAATCAATTGCCAGCGTCAAGCCCCAGAGGTCCAACTCAGTCCCACAGACACAAATGTGACAATACTGAGAACCCTTATGATGCATAAACAGTATTAAAACATTATCTTCTAATTTTACACCATAGGATACATAGCATTTTGGAATGAAACGCTTCATATGTTCATATGTCCATATGTTCATATTAATTGCAACATGTAGTTTCCGAACGCTATCAGGAACCTGCAGCGAGCTGAGAAGTTAATATAATGGTAAATATGCCAGTGTGCTATCAGGCGTAGTAACTGACCTCAGAGGAGGGGTGGAAGTAAGACCTCGACATGAACCAAACAAATAAATATTTCACTACATTTACAAACACATGCACTGCCTCCATGCTCTTTTCAACATCTACAGTACTGTACCTCTGCTGTACTGTACGTCATTAGCTGACTCACTGTTCCTCCAAAGAACAGAGTACCCACTTTGTTGTAAATAATTTACTGTATGTTATTAATTTATAAACAGAAGACTGTGATTGTGATGAGGATGATGGTGATGACAAGGAGAAGGATGATGATGACGACAAGGGGGGGTGGATTGGAAACTTTTTTTTTTGTTTTACCTGCAACCAAATTGTAAAATAATGTATGAATTGACTACATTTTCTGTGTTAGTGGTTCTTTGAGTATTGCTATGTTTATCATTGTGATTCACTTTGTGACAATACAAAATGGAATAACAGGGATTGATACAATGATTTGTTGCTCTGTTTTCTCTAATGCATAGATTGCGGGCTGATTTTTCCGTTATAAATACCACCGTTGTCCCGGGCTCCAGGGAAACGCCTGTCCCGTAGACCGGGGAACTTATTTTATTGTCTAGTCAACACAGTCAAGATTATTTGGTTTAGGAACAACACTTGAGTGTGATGTTAAACCTGCCCGTCACACCCACGAGAACCAGCGATCTACAAAATACTTTACAGATGAAGCCTTACAATGTGCGACTGGCTTATACTCCCAAAGCCGTTTGTGTAATAGCCCTGGTTCTAATGTCATATTTGTAGATCTAGTTCTTTGAGAGCCAGACTGCATATAATTCCATATCTCAAGTAAACAACAAGTGAGAGGGGTTAAGCTCCATTTATTGGTTATAGCATTACCTTGTGGGTGTGAAATCTCTATTTTACTGCTCCTCTGTCCCTTTTTTAAAATCAGATAAAAGTGGAAAGTAAAAGTGTCAGATTCAACAGATTCACATCAAAAAGTGATTAATAGCTCACAGCTTCAATTACTGTTTGGAACATCTGCTTGCTTGTTATTGTTTGAAATTAAATTGATGAATAATTAGTCATGCAAATCCATCCATGTCTCTTTGGATTTTCCCTGCTACTACAAAATGTGTTTTTGGATTCGAAACACCTCTGTCATACATATGTGACGGGCTCTATCGTAATCAGTCGGAAGTCTCTATGGCTAATTTGTCTAAATTTAAAAAAAATGCTGTTTGTTTCATCTGGTTTTAACAAAATAAATACCTGTGTTCGAATACTCATACTAACTGCACTAACCGTACTATTGGTGACGTAAATTGAGTATATAGTATGCTTATTGGTATGGATATAGTTAGTATGCCAAAAGTTCTCAGATGTTGTACTAGATTCACCAAAATATGAAGTATTACACGCAGAGGACACCATTTCCTTACTTTTGTGCCCATAATGCAACTTTTCAGGAAATAGGCGTGGGTTCACGTCGTTTTCAGATTTGAGGAAAATAGCATAAAATATGCAGCCGAAGTACAACGAGAGCAGATACAAATTCATTGCTTTAACATATTTTGACAAATGTTAAAAAATTTTTTTAGCAATGTAATAAAGTAATGACTTTTCAAATAAATGACCTAAAACGTTATGTTGGCCGACAATTTGTTAGCTACGCTGTCCTTAAGATCCACATAGCATATCATTACAGCAGTATGTACCGATATGTTACCTAATGTTAGTTGGCTACTTATACATCAAACTTGCCAGTATATTAACTATAGGCTAGCTAACTACCCAACATTTATTGACTTAATTATTCCCATCATTCTTAGCTTAACTATATGGTATTGAATAGTTGGTGTGCGTTCTCAATGGACATTCAGGGGGTTTTGTAAATTCGCTCGGGCTATCTACTCCCATTTCAGAGCCCTCTCGTCTGAGTGTACCAAAGTGCAGAATAATGAATTTACGAGCGCTCAACACCAGTTGAAAATGGTATGTGTCAGTAAACGTTGGCAAAAAAAGCACAACTAAATTGTTGCTAGCAGCACAGTTACAATGCAATGGATAACATGAAAACTGCCTAACCAGCTCTGCTAGCGTGAGTGAAATGGTCAGAGTTTGGGTGGGGGCTAAAGCTTAAGATGATTCTTATGGCATTGTACACGGTCGATGTGAACTAGAGTGACTTGATACAACTGGCCAAGCAACAGAAACTACACAGGACGTCTTATTTAATGAAAGGGGTTGCAGTCTGCCGTGAAGCATTCATCGATCTATACGGGTAAGAGTCTAGGTACAGTTTCAGATATTATACATTTCTAGTTTTGTTAGAAAGTTATTTTCATTGCATGTTAAAGCATACTGTTAGCTAGCTATCTGATGTTTAGATGGCTGGCTCGCTAGCTAACATTACACTTATGATCTGTGTCTAGTAATGTTATCTCAGAATGCCATTTCACATTGCTAGCTAACTAGCTAAAGTTGAACCTATTTGGTAAACTTTAGCTAGCTATGGCAATCGGTTTGTACTGCTAGTACTCTTTGGATTAAGATTATGGTTCATTGTTTAGCTAGCATGTCTAAGGAAAAGTCTCCACTTTCGCCAGATGATTGATTAAATGACCCTTCAAGTTAGCCAGGTGAATCTGACAGTGATTACGGCTATCTATTGTGTAATAATTCCAAAATATTTGTTTCTTTAATTTGTCTTTCAGCATCACACCCTGACTCTCCACCAGTCATTCAAGGAGAATGGTCTAGTGCCTCCCATCAAAAAGAGAGCTGGCCCAAGCAAACACAGGTTACACCTGAAGCATGAGGACTTGCAGCGAGTGGTGAACTTCATCAACAACCACGCAGAGGATAATGCAACCCAGCTGATGTCATCCCATGTGGCAAAAGCAGCAGTGTGGCATCTCTACAAGGAATGGATGACAACACTTGGTATGTAAAGCTTAAACAACACGTTTTGATTATTTAATTGACCTCCAACATGGCTGGCACTACTTTTATTGATCTCACATTATTTCTTTATTTTCCAGGGGTACGTGTAGTCGGGCTGTAAATTAGCATTTTAATAATCCAGTTTCCAAGATTATGTTTCTATATGCAGTGCTGCTGCACTCTGCACATTCGTATATTACCTGATAATGTTACATTAAAAAATGATATCACGTTTAACGTTACATTTTCTTTTTATTAACTTATCTTAATGTTCTTTTGTTATTTGCAGGTGGACTATCCTCCTGACCCTATGCGGCCAGGTCCCATCTACTAACTCTTCGCACGTGTGGCTTGTTCGGTGTCTGCTGTGAAGGAATACCACAACAAGTCAACCACTTGATTTATGAAGGTATGCCATCCAGCAAAGGCAACAGCGCAGTCAACTACATGTACCATTTCTTCACCAACTACAGAGTTGGGGAAACACGTGTGGACCTGAATTGTGATAACTGCAGTGGCCAAAAGAATAACAAGTTTGTGCTCTGGTATTGTGCCTGGCGGACCATGCACTAGCTCCACCACAATCTGGACCTTCACTTCCTGATCACAGGCCACACCAAGTTTGCCCCCGACTGGTGCTTCGGCCTCATCAAGCAGCGCTTCAGAAAGACCAGAGTGAACACTTTGTCTGCGATTGCTGGTGTTTTGAAGGACAGCACTGTGACAAGGGTTAACATCCCACAGCTGGTTGGACTGGAGGATGGTATGGTGCTGGAGGAAAGCTATGGCTGTCAACAACACATGACTCCGTACTTCAGGCCGCTGCCACAGTTCAAGCAATACCAGCACTTCAGGTGAATATAATTTTCATTGCATTGTATGAGATTTTTAGATAAGAAGAATATTGGGAGGTGAATTGACCCTGTTTTACAGCTTCGATGCTCTGGAGCCTGGTGTTTGCTGCGCAAAGCTGACATCCTTCCTCCCATAGATGGTCTGCCTGTACAAGCACCACCTAGAATAGACACAGCTAGACAAACTTATGTTTTTGAGAAGATCAGGGAGTTTTGTGACAAAGAGGCTGTGGACATCACATGCCTTGCACCAAAGTCAAGGGCAGGACAGAAACAGGCTCTCCGAATATAGATTCCCTTTGTTAATGCATGGTTCGGATGGACCAGTCATCAGCACTATTTGCAGTGCCACTATTGAAATGACTCTCTCCTATCACACACGCCATACATTACTGCTAAGGGTTGCAAAATTCCTGGAAATTTCTATAAATTCCCTGGTTTTCCAGAAATCCTGGTTGGAGGATTCTGTATTTCCTGCTTATTCCCTTCTGATTCTGGTAATCCTCCAAAAAGGGACATTTTGGGAAAACCAGGGAATTTCTTGAAAGTTCCAGGAATGTTACAACCCTGGTTGCTGCTACAATTTTTTTTACCTGCTGCTCAGCCACTTTACACCTGATTGTATGCATATATTGCTACCTCATCTATTACTGATATTGTTCTTGTACATATTGTATTTTATTTATATTGACACTGTCTATTTCTGATATTGAAACCATTTGGCTGTACCGTTTACACCTTCTGTAGAGACCCATCCACTTGGCAATATGTGGTTTGGGGTTATATCATTTCTTTCACATGACCAATCAATTTCGACAAATGTGTCTGGGTAAGTGTTATCTAATTTTTTATCAAATATTATCTGAACACTTTCTGTTTACCTGGAATATTTCCTTATAGTAGGCTACTACTTTTAATCTTAATCTTTACTACTGTAACGGGTTTCTTCCAACTCCTCCTCTGACGAAGAGGTGGAACAAGGATCGGACCAAAATGCAGCGTGGTTCGTTCGATACATCTTTAATTATGAAAAAAACACGAACAATACAAAACAACAAACATCGAAAACCGAAACAGCCCTGACTGGTGCAACAAACACAGAGACAGGAACAATCACCCACAAACACACAGTGAAACCCAGGCTACCTAAATATGGTTCCCAATCAGAGACAACGATAATCACCTGACTCTGATTGAGAACCGCCTCAGGCAGCCATAGACTAATCTATACACCCCACACAACCCCAAGACGAAACACACTACAAATAAACCCATGTCACACCCTGGCCTGACCCAATAAATGAAGATAATAAATAATAATAATAATAAATATAGACCAGGGCTTGACAACTACACTACTCAATGTTTAGCACATGACCTCACATGTGAATGCTTATAGAGATGGGTGGGGCTGGCTTAAGAAGGTTTGAACAATGCTCAATGGGTGTAGACATATGACAACTCTCCAGTAAGTAACAAAATATTCAATGGACATTTTCTCAAAAGTGAGTTTCCAAGTTTGCCAACTTGCAAAGTAAAATTACCTTCCCATTTTTTCTCAAATGCAGTGTATGATACATCATTTTGGAGCTCTGAGTCTCTATCCAATGTAAAAAAAAAAAACACAATTTCAAATTTTGCTACTTAAGACGGATTTCAGCCGGTCGGTCACATATGACCTGTAACATTAAAATCTTTGAAATTCCTGCATGTTGCATTTATATTTTTTTCACTGTAGTTTTGTTCATTATAGAATTTTGCAGGGCATGGAAACATTGCTCAATTGGTATCAAGGGACCTAACATGTGCCATGAAAACATTCCCAAGGCCATTACATCACCAGCCTGTACCATTGACATGAAGCAGGATGGGGCCATGGACTCATGCTGCTTACTCCATGTCTTGACTCTGCCATCAGCATGACTCAACAGAAACCGGGATTCGACGGACCAGACTATGTTTTTCCACACCTCAATTGTCCCGTGTTGGTGATCGCATGTCCACTGGAGTCGCATCTTCTTGTTTTTAGCTGATAGGAGTGGAACCCAGTGTGTTAGTTTGCTTCAATAGCTCAGCCATTATGCACACCACTGTTGTACTGTGCCATTATTTGCCTGTTTGTGGCCCGCCTGTTCGCTTGCAAGATTCTTGCCATTCTCCTTCAATCTTTCATCAACAAACTGTTTTCGCCCACAGGACTGCCACTAAGTGGAAGTTTTTTGTTTGTCACACAATTCTCTGTAAACCCTAGACACTGTCGTGTGTGAAAAGCCCAGGAGGCTTGTTGTTTTTGAGATACTGAAACCGCCACGCCTGGCACCGATGATCATACAATGCTCAAAGTATCTTAGGTCACTAGTTTTGTCCACATTCTAACATTCAATCAAACAGTAACTGAATGTCTTGATGCCTGTCTGACAACTTTATATAGCAAGCCACGGCCACCTGACTCACTGTCTGTAGAAGCGAACCATTTTCGTGAATGGGGTGGTGTAGCTAATATATATATATATATATATATATATATATATATATATATATATATATATATATACACTGCCCAAAAAAATTAAGGAAACACTTAAACAACACAATGTAACTCCAAGTCAATCACACTTCTGTGAAATCAAACTGTCCACTTAGGAAGCAACACTGATTGACAATAAATTTCACGTGCTGTTGTGCAAATGGAATAGACAACAGGTGGAAATGATAGGCAATTAGCAAGACACCCCCAATAAAGGAGTGGTTCTGCAGGTGGTGACCACAGACCACTTCTCAGTTCCTATGCTTCCTGGCTGATGTTTTGGTCACTTTTGAATGCTGGCGGTGCTTTCACTCTAGTGGTAGTATGAGACAGAGTCTACAACCCACACAAGTAGCTCAGGTAGTGCAGCTCATCCAGGACGGCACATGAATGCGAGCTGTGGCAAGAAGGTTAGCTGTGTCTGTCAGCGTAGTGTCCAGAGCATGGAGGCGCTATCAAGAGGCCGTAGGAGGGCAACAACCCAGCAGCAGTATTGCTACCTCTGCCTTTGTGCAAGGAGGAGCAGGAGGAGCACTGCCAGAGCCCTGCAAAATGACCTCCAGTGGGCCACAGATGTGCATGTGTCTGCTCAAATGGTCAGAAAAAGGCTCCATGAGGGTGGTATGAGGGTCCGACGTCCACAGGTGGGGGATGTGCTTACAGCCCAACATCGTACAGGACGTTTGGCATTTGCCAGAGAACACCAAGATTGGCAAATTTGCCACTGGCGCCCTGTGCTCTTCACAGATGAATGCAGGTTCACACTGAGCACGTGACGGACGTGACAGAGTCTGGAGATGCCGTGGAGAACGTTCTGCTGCCTGCAACATCCTCCAGCATGACCGGTTTGGCGGTGGGTCAGTCATGGTGTGGGGTGGTATTTCTTTGGGGGGGCGCACAGCCCTCCATGTGCTCGCCAGAGGTAGCCTGACTGCCATTAGGTACCGAGATGAGATCCTCAGACCCCTTGTTAGACCATATGCTGGTGCGGTTGGCCCTATTAATTTAAGGTTGACATCAATTGTTCCTGTGTAAGAATTTCAACAATAATTATTTTCTATATGGTAGAATAATAGTAAAGACATCCATCAAAACTATGAAATAACACATATGGAATCATGTACAGTGGTTCTTCCTTTAAAAGTTACGAGCTTATGCCGCAACCGTAAGGTGTAGATGGTGGCATTCTGTCATTGCACCACACTTTCACAAGGGGGACTAAGAACGCTGATCTGTCGGTAGTCTAAACTGTTGCAATTAATGGAGTCATTTTCAGTCTTAGAGTCTCTCTTCTCTGGCACTAGAGTACTGCAACACAACAAAACTGTCAGTGGTCCTGGAGTTAGGAGAGAACTTGGGTAAATACAATGGGGGGATTTCACTTCACATGTGAACTGCGATTTTTGAAAAATAAGCACAGTAGGCCTTTTGGTTTCTCCTGCTCTAAAAACAGAAATTATTCTAAATAAAAAACAGGCTTTATTTACAAATGAGTAAGAATGTCTCACCCCATGTTAAAAAAACCTTTTCCTAACTAAGACCCTTAATTAAATCACTTTAGCCGTGATTGTAAAGTTAATCAGCTGATGCATTGGTCCAGAGCCAGGTGGCATTGGTGGAGCGTCACGTTATTGGAGGAGAGTCAGGCGGGAACAAGATGGAGTCACAATCCATGCCAGGCACACCTGTGAGCTCTGGAACTCTACCTCCTCTTTGTGGACTCTGCAAACAACGTGTCCTTGATGAAAATCACGGATAAACTCTTTAGTCATACAGTGGGGAGAAAAAGTATTTGATACACTGCTGATTTTGCAGGTTTTCACATTCCCAGAAGTCATGGATTATTATAACCAGATCTAAAACCTATGGGTGCAAACAACTTTTCCGTTATGGGCTATTAGCAGGACAACAGAGTCTTCAACCTTTACAAAAGGATAGTTCGGGCTCGGTGTGAAAACAAATCTCCCCAACTTGCAATGTATTTAAGTACTCTAAAGTTTTACATTTAACTACAAACATCATGCAACCGCAAAATGTAAATCATATACTTTATGCTTCCGTTAACCTGTTAAATCTATGGGGGCGCTATTTCATTTTCGGATAAAAAGACGTGCCCGTTTTAAGCGCAATATTTTGTCACAAAAAGATGCTCGACTATGCGTATAATTGATAGCTTTGGAAAGAAAACACTCTGAGGTTTCCAGAACTGCAAAGATATTGTCTGCGAGTGCCCCAGAACAGGAGCTACAGGCAAAACCAAGATGAAACTGCAACCAGGAAATGAGCAGGATTTTTGAGGCTCTGTTTTTCATTGTCTCCTTATATGGCTGTGAATGCGACAGGAATGAGCCTGCCCTATCTATCGTTACCCCAAGGTGTCTGCAGCATTGTGACGTATTTGTAGGCATATCATTGGAAGATTGACCATAAGAGACTACATTTGCCAGGTGTCCGCCCGGTGTCCTCCGTCGAAATTGTTGCGTCATTTTCGGCTGCTGGTATTTTTCCATGGGATTCTGAGACGAAAGCAGACTTCCACGAACGGCATATCAATGAAGAGATATGTGAAAAAACACCTTGAGGATTGATTCTAAACAACGTTTGCCATGTTTCGGTCGATATTATGGAGTTAATTTGGAAAAAGTTTGACGTTTTGGTGACTGAATTTTCGGTTCGTTTCAGTAGCCAAATGTGATGTACAAAACGGAGCGATTTCTCCTACACAAAGATTCTTTCAGGAAAAACTGAACATTTGCTATGTAACTGAGAGTCTCCTCATTGAAAACATCCGAAGTTCTTCAAAGGTAAATTATTTTATTTATTTGGTTTTCTGGTTTTTGTGAAAATGTTGCGTGCTAAATGCTACGCTAAATGCTAAGCTAGCTAGCAATACTCTTACACAAATTAGTGATTTGCTATGGTTCAAAAGCATATTTTGAAAATCTGAGATCTGAAGTTAATAAGATAATGATAAATACTCTTGTAACGGTTTTCTTCCGTTGAAGGAGAGGAGGACCAAAATGCAGCGTGGTTATCGTTCAACATCTTTAATATAGACGATCAATGAGAACACTACGAAATACAAAACATTACATGTGAAACCCGAAACAGTCCTATCTGGTGCAATGACACAAAGACAGAAGACAACCACGCACAAAACCCAACACAAAACAGGCTACCTAAATATGGTTCCCAATCAGAGACAATGACAAACACCTGCCTCTGATTGAGAACCATATCAGGCTAAACAACAAACCCAACATAGAAACACAAAACATAGAATGCCCACTCAGCTCACGTCCTGACCAACACTAAAACAAAGAAAACACAAAAGAACTATGGTTAGAACGTGACAACTTTCAAAACGTTTATTTTAACTATCAGCAGGACAAAAGACTCTTGCCAAGTTTTGGGACTTAAAATGTATTCATGGAATAAATATAATACATATCACTGAATGACATAGCATGGGGACTGGTCTTAATAAATCAAACAGATTTTGGGGGGAAATGTTAGGAGTACTTTACTCTTCACTGTTAAAATATTAAAGTCTTTCAAATGTATTCATAATTAAAATGGTTTAGCCGACATGTTGTGGTTCATTTAATGAAGGTGCACATGGGCCTATTTATATAATGAATATGAATTCAGAGGACAGAAATTATTAAATATTAAAGCATTAGAGTTAACACTAAAGGCGTCATTCATACAATAGTTATACTTAAATCCAAACTGGTTTTGAAGCACGCAAAGTTCTTTGTTTGTCAGACGAATCAGTGGGTCAAAACTACAGAACAGTACAAAACAATAGAACACACATGGTTAATGTTCTGGGGAAGATTTTTTTTAAATATATGTATATATATATACAAATCAGCAAAAAATAAACTTCCCTTTTTCAGGACCTTGTTTTTGAAAGATAATTCTTAAAAATCAAAATAACTTCAGAGATCTTCATTGTAAAGGGTTTATTTGCAGAAAATTGTCCACCGTGTTCATATCATCCTGAATAAACAGTACAACAAAAAAATACATCCAGAGTGCATCAAACATTTAGACCATAAACAATGAATGAACATGCACCTGTGGAACAGTCATTAAGACACTAACAGCTTATAGACGGTAGGCAATTAAGGTCAGAGTTATGAAAACATATGACACTAAAGAGGCCTTTCTACTGACTCGGAAAAACGCCAAAAGAAAGATGCCCAGGGTCCCTGCTCATCTGCATTTGGCATGCTGCAAGAGGCATGGGGATTGCAGATGTGGCCATGGAAATAACTTGCAATGTCCGTACTGTGAGAAGCCTATGCAACAGGGAGACAGGACAGACAGCTGATCGTCCTCACATTGGCAGACCACATGTAACAACACCTGCACAGGATCAGTACATCTGAACATCACACCTGCGGGACAGGTGCAGAATGGCAACAACAACTGCCCGAGTTACACCAGGAACGCACCAAGTGCTCAGACTGTCCACAATAGCCCGAGAGAGGCTGGACAGGCTTGTAGGCCTGTTTTAAGGCAGGTCCTCACCAGACATCACCGGCAACAACGTCGCCTACGGGCACAAACCCACTGTCAATGGACCAGACTGGACTGGCAAAACGTGCTCTTCACTGATAAATCAATGAACGGATTTGCGTTGATCATTGAAGGAATGAGCGTTACACCGAGGCCAGTACTCGGGATCGATTTGGAGGTGGAGGGTCCGCCATGGTCTGGGGCGGTGAGTCACAGCATCATCGGACTGAGCTTGTTGTCATTGAAGTCAATCTCAACGCTGTAAGTTACAGGGAAGACATCCTCCTCCCTCATGTGGTACTCTTCCTGCAGGCTCATCCTGACATGACCCTCCAGCATGACAATGCCATCATCCATACTGCTCGTTCTGTGCGTGATTTCCTGCAAGACAGGAATGTCAGTGTTCTGCCATGGCCAGCGAAGACCCCAGATTTTTATGGTAGAGTGGCCAGATGGGTGTTTTCCAAAAGGAACCTAAACGACTCTCAGACCATGCGATTCTCTGGTCTGATAAAACCAAGATTGAACTATTTGGCTTGAAATCCAAGCGTCACGTCTAGAGGAAACCTGACACAATCTCTACGGTGAAGCATGGTGGTGGTAGCATAATGCTGTGAGGATGTTTTAATCGGCAGGGACTGGGAGACTAGTCAGGATCGAGGGAAAGATGAACATAGCAAAGTACAGAGAGATCGTTGACGAAAACCTGCTCCAGAGTACTCAGGTCCTCAGACTGTGGTGAAGGTTCACCTTCCAAAAGGACAACGACCCTAAGCACACAGCCAAGACAATGCAGGAGTGGCTTCGGGACAAGTCTCTGAAAGTCCTTGAGTGGCCCAACCAGATCGTGGACTTAAACCCGTTCAAACAACTTGACAGAGCATGAGAGAATCTGCAGAGAAGAATGGGATGGACTGTGGCCTGGTGATCACCTATATACTGGCAGTAGGCCATTGATAGTTCTAGAGACATAAAGTTCAGAAGTTTAACTTTTTCCTTGTTTTCCTTGTTCCTTATTTTCAATATGGATAGCAAGTGAAATGCTAAAGTTTTGCCAATAGGTGCACAGCTGCGTTGTTGGAGTCATGGACAGTCCATGCCGCTGAGTCTCTCATTCCTGCTCATGAAACAGATTTGAACTCTAGTGACAATAGTGATGCAATCTTCAGCTGCTTTTACAGTAAAGGATTCCATTGGAATGATGAAGATGAATATCACAAACTCGTGTTCACTATTGGACATCTTATCTGCAGAGACCACGCAGGATGGCATAAGAAAAACCTTGTATGGAAATCAATGCATTGCTATAGTGTGTTTATTTTCTGGGGAGGTATATAGGCAGCTATATTTTCAAGTCAGTTGTGACTGGTGATACTGAGAAGTTTGCTCAACAATGTAACTCATCTAATTACCAAATTGTATTTATTCAGATGTTATTATTCTCACCTTCTAGATGGTGAATTGATTAAGATAGCATCGATTTTTTTGTAATCTCTGAATAGGATGACATAATTCCCTCATTCTCTGTTTCGGATACATTTTGTTAAATATAATCCATGTTTCTTCATAATGGATCTAAAGTAATATATTTAAGCTCATTTTATTTGTTGACCTGTGCAGGTTAGAAACCAGTCTGAAATGCACAACTCAGTTGGTTTCATGACTTGTCTGCTGAAAACATGGAGTAGAGTTTTATTAGATTTTTTAAAATCCTATAGCTGTTTTTGCACAAACAGTCTTTGCAACCTTATGTCCTCAATTTGAGCAGCTTATTTTTGGATGCAGATGTTCAGACATTCACAGAAGTAGCAGAAGCACAACACAAATCTCTTCCAAATCGGAAAATGTAGGCTACGTTAGTACTAGCTCTAACTAAGGAAAGATTGAGTTAACACAAGCCGTCTGATTTAGCTTACTCTTGGCTGACAGTAACCATAATATGAATTAGTTAATAGCGGTTACTATTTACAATTCATCACATCACAGGTGTAGGGTGACAACATTTAAAATCCCCAAATAAAGTAACAACACAGTGATTTTGCGGGACATTCACGAGACAGTGTAGCTTAAATGTTGGAGTCCATCCATTGGGGGCTGTCCTGCTGCAGACAATCCCCTAGACCTCACTGCACACGGAGGCACTACCAAGTCTGCCAGTGAAACACCAGGATAAGGAAGCAAAGGAGGTTGACAAAGTATGTGTTTACCTTGTGAGACACCCTTGTGTGTTTTGCCATGCTTTGGGGAAGTACCATACACTCAAGCACTACTGAGCACATCCTCAGAAGTTTCTGACTGAATGATCGACTTGAAAGGTGACCTGCCATGATACTATGACTTTAGGGGTGGAGGGTGGGAATTTAGTTTTTGTTGTTTAGATTTGATGATTTGAGAATTATATACTGTTGCTCAATGATTTAAATACACTTTGTTATTGTGTGAGTGAGTGTTTCTCGAAAAACTTTATCTTGATGGTGGTCTTGTTTGTTATGGGTGTTTAACCTGCACAACTATGGAAAATCCATTTATGTTATAATGGATTTGTGAAGACAGGTTGTGATGCTATCTTGAGTGTTATTTATAGCTAGCCTAGTGCACTTACCAGTTTTTCTATAGTAGAGAATTCTGTATATCCCACAGTGTTGTTTAACATTAGGGGTGTAACAACGAATGCTTGTTACCATGCATGTTAAAATGTTAAAGTTTCCAAAAGCATCCGAAAGCAAACATTTTCAGACTGCACAAACCCCATTATAAGTGTCAGCCAATTTAAAACCAACCATCTGATTGACGCAACTCTCCTATAAAGGGCTTTGGATTCTGATGCCCAGGCCCATCTTTATTTTGAAATGCATGGAAGCCTATGAGAGCTATGGCAAAAAAAAAAGGGGGGTTACATATACGTACTTTTTAATTGTTAAATCATAAATGGTGCATTTCACCTGGAAAGCAACAGTAACCAAGGGGAGGGGCGGGGGGGTTACATATACGTACTTTTTAATTGTTAAATCATAAATGGTGCATTTCACCTGGAAAGCAACAGTAACCAAGGGGAGGGGCGGGGGTGTGTGAATTGTTTATTAATGCACTAAAATAGTCATAGGACACCCTCTTATTTCATCATGAAACCTTGCAAATGTTTCACAGTTGAAGAACATTCTCACTTCTGGATAGGATGCATTTGTGCATTTATTTATTAATGCATTACTTCCAGCTGGATAACACATCAACTAGGTAGCTAAACCCCAAATGCAAGAAATCACAATAGTGATGATAGTACAGATATTGCAGGAAGGTTTCTATACCATCTCTGATGATAGCTAACTAGTAGGCTTATTGTAGAGTTTCTTTGCTAAATTGTTATACATCCGTCTTCTTCTCTACCACAAGGTATCAGACACCAGGATGGGAAAATGCTTAGAAGAAAGAAACAGATGAAGTCAATTTCCATTGTTTTTTGTAATGTTAAAAAGGGAAGGAAATGACCATCCTACTTTCTCTGAATTGGCTTGCTAGCTACAGTAGGCTACTCACCATTCTATAGGCTGCAGACTGAATCACCAAATTATTTTATGTTATTGAGTAGGCCTATATTTTTGTTTTTCTAAATGATCTAATTATTCATCCAACAATAAAAATCCTTATTATTTTGTAAGAAATTAAAGGAATTTTTTACATGTTCCAATAAAGCTGACTAAAGTAGAAGCTTTTCTTTTGTTTGTTTTTACTTGGTAATGAGTAGTAAGTAAGTAAATGATAATTGCTCATTCGTAACTTTATATGTGGGTAACATATTTTGTAAGTACCCCTCAAGATACACTTCATTTTCACTAGCAAAATCCTGTGTAACACCTAGTAATTACATTGTACTCTGTAGTGTACTCGTGGCTTTATCCTCCCAGTTGGATGGTAAGGAGGTTCAGGTTGTCATAATGGGCAACACACACATTAATTGTAAGGACAATTGTTATTATAATCTGGGAAGACACCAGTATGGTAGACCGCAGTCACTGAGGTGGACCTACTGTATATCTGACCTGTTGTTGTAAACTCAGCCAAGTTAACCCAGATCAAATCAAATCAAATGCAACTTTCTTTGTCACATGCGTGGAATAAAACCTTACCGTGAAATGCTTACTTACAAGCCCTTAACCAACAATGCAGTTCAAGAAAGAGTTAAGAAAATATTTACGAAATAAACTACAGTAAAAAATTATAAAAATTTACACAATAAAATAACAATAATGAGGTGATATAAGGGGGTACCAGTACCAAGTCCATGTGCGGGATTGCAGGTTAGTCAAGGTAATTGGTACATGTACAGTTGGTACATGTACGGAGTCGGAAGTTTACATACACCTTAGCCAACTACATTTAAACTTGGTTTTTCACAATTCCTGACATTTAATCCGAGTAAATATTTCCTGTCTAAGGTCAGTTACGATCACCACTTTATTTTAAGAATGTGAAATGAGAGAATTATTTATTTCAGCTTTATTTCTTTCATCACATTCCCAGTGGGTCAGAAGATAACATACACCAAATCAAATCAAATCAAATTTATTTGTCACATACACATGGTTAGCAGATGTTAATGCGAGTGTAGCGAAATGCTTGTGCTTCTAGTTCCGACAATGCAGTAATAACCAACAAGTAATCTAACGAACAATTCCTAATCTACTGTCTTATACACAGTGTAAGGGGATAAAGAATATGTAGATAAGGATATATGAATGAGTGATGGTACAGAGCAGCATAGGCAAGATACAGTAGATGGTATCGAGTACAGTATATACATGTGAGATGAGTATGTAAACAAAGTGGCATAGTTAAAGTGGCTAGTGATACATGTATTACATAAGGATGCAGTCGATGATATAGAGTACAGTATATAGGTATGCATATGAGATGAATAATGTAGGGTAAGTAACATTATATAAGGTAGCATTGTTTAAAGTGTCTAGTGATATATTTACAACATTTCCCATCAATTCCCATTATTAAAGTGGCTGGAGTTGAGTCAGTGTCAGTGTGTAGGCAGCAGCCACTCAATGTTAGTGGTGGCTGTTTAACAGTCTGATGGCCTTGAGATAGAAGCTGTTTTTCAGTCTCTCGGTCCCAGCTTTGATGCACCTGTACTGACCTCGCCTTCTGGATGATAGCGGGGTGAACAGGCAGTGGCTCGGGTGGTAGATGTCCTTGATGATCTTAATGGCCTTCCTGTAACATCGGGTGGTGTAGGTGTCCTGGAGGGCAGGTAGTTTGCCCCGATGATGCGTTGTGCAGACCTCACTACCCTCTGGAGAGCCTTACGGTTGAGGGCGGAGCAGTTGCCGTACCAGGCGGTGATACAGCCCGCCAGGATGCTCTCGATTATGCATCTGTAGAAGTTTGTGAGTGCTTTTGGTGACAAGCCGAATTTCTTCAGCCTCCTGAGGTTGAAGAGGCGCTGCTGCGCCTTCTTCACGATGCTGTCTGTGTGAGTGGACCAATTCAGTTTGTCTGTGATGTGTATGCCGAGGAACTTAAAACTTGCTACTCTCTCCACTACTGTTCCATCGATGTGGATAGGGGGTGTTCCCTCTGCTGTTTCCTGAAGTCCACAATCATCTCCTTAGTTTTGTTGATGTTGAGTGTGAGGTTATTTTCCTGACACCACACTCCGAGGGCCCTCACCTCCTCCCTGTAGGCCGTCTCGTCGTTGTTGGTAATCAAGCCTACCACTGTTGTGTCGTACGCAAACTTGATGATTGAGTTGGAGGCGTGCGTGGCCACGCAGTCGTGGGTGAACAGGGAGTACAGGAGAGGCTCAGAACGCACCCTTGTGGGGCCCCAGTGTTGAGGATCAGCGGGGAGGAGATGTTGTTACCTACCCTCACCACCTGGGGGCGGCCCGTCAGGAAGTCCAGTAACCAGTTGCACAGGGCGGGGTCGAGACCCAGGGTCTCGAGCTTGATGACGAGCTTGGAGGGTACTATGGTGTTGAATGCCTAGCTGTAGTCGATGAACAGCATTCTCACATAGGTATTCCTCTTGTCCAGATGGGTTAGGGCAGTGTGCAGTGTGGTTGAGATTGCATCGTCTGTGGACCTATTTGAGCGGTAAGCAAATTGGAGTGGGTCTAGGGAGTCAGGTAGGGTGGAGGTGATATGGTCCTTGACTAGTCTCTCAAAGCACTTCATGATGACGGAAGTGAGTGCTACGGGGCGGTAGTCGTTTAGCTCAGTTACCTTAGCTTTCTTGGGAACAGGAACGATGGTGGCCCTCTTGAAGCATGTGGGAACAGCAGACTGGTATAGGGATTGATTGAATATGTCCGTAAACACACCAGCCAGCTGGTCTGCGCATGCTCTGAGGGCGCGGCTGGGGATGCCGTCTGGGCCTGCAGCCTTGCGAGGGTTAACACGTTTAAATGTTTTACTCACCTCGGCTGCAGTGAAGGAGAGACCGCATTTTCCGTTGCAGGCAGTGTCAGTGGCACTGTATTGTCCTCAAAGCAGGCAAAAAGTTATTTAGTCTGCCTGGGAGCAAGACATCCTGGTCCGTGACTGGGCTGGATTTCTTCCTGTAGTCCGTGATTGACTGTAGACCCTGCCACATGCCTCTTGTGTCTGAGCCGTTGAATTGGGATTCTACTTTGTCTCTGTACTGACGCTTAGCTTGTTTGATAGCCTTACGGAGGGAATAGCTGCATTGTTTGTATTCAGTCATGTTACCAGACACCTTGCCCTGATTGAAAGCAGTGGTTCGCTCTTTCAGTTTCACACAAATGCTGCCATCAATCCAAGGTTTCTGGTTAGGGAATGTTTTAATCGTTGCTATGGGAATGACACTCATTTAGTGTTTGGTAACGTTTCGGGTAGCCTTCCACAAGCGTCCCACAATAAGTTGGGTGAATTATGGCCCATTCCTCCTGACATAGCTGATGTAACTGAGTCAGGTATGTATGCCTCCTTGCTAGCACACGCTTTTTCAGTTCTGCCCACATATTTCCTATAGGATTGAGGTCAGGGTTTGTGATGGCCACTCCAATACCTTGACTTTGTTGTGCTTAAGCCATTTTGCCACAACTTTAAAAGTATGCTTGGGGTCATTGTTCATTTGGAAGACCCATTTGCGACCAAGTTGTCACTTCCTGACTGACGTCTTGAGATGTTGCTTCAATATATCCACTTCATTTTCTGTCTTCATGGACGCCAGCCTACCTTTCCATAACATCACGGACTCATCAAAGCATAGGTCCTTGTATAGCACAATGACCCGACCAAATGCTGATGTCAGGCTGGTAAGAACATTTCTTATTTTGCATAATGGGTCATTTAGGATGGCAGTAGCATTGCTGCCATCTATTTTGTGAAGTGCACCAGTCCCTCCTGCAGCAAAGCACCCCCATGCTTCATGGTTGGGATTGTATTCTTCAGCTTGCAAGTCTCCCCATTTTTCCTCCAAACATAGTGATGGTCAATATGGCCAAACAGTTCTATTTTTGTTTCATCAGACCAGAGGAAAATTCTCCAAAAAGTACAATCTTTGTCCCCATGTGCAGTTGCAAACTGTAGTCTGGCTTTTTTATGGCAGTTTTGGAGCAGTGGCTTCTTCCTTGCTGAGTGGCCTTTCAGGTTTTGTCGATGTAGGACTTGTTCTACTGTGGATATACATACCTTTGTACCTGTTTCCTCCAGCATCTTCACAGGGTCCTTTGCTGTTGTTCTGGGATTGATTTGCACTTTTCGCACCAAAGTACGCTCATCTCTAGGAGACAGAACGCATCTCCTTCCTGAGCGGTATGAAGGCTGCGTGGTCGCATGATATTGTTTGTACATATGAACGCGGTACCTTCAGTCATTTGGAATTTGCTCCCAAGGAACCAGACTTGTGGAGGTCTACAATTTCTTTTTTAGGTTTTGGCTGATTTCTTTTGTTTTCCCACGATGTCAAGCAAAGAGGCACTGAGTTTGAAGATAGGCCTTGAGTTTTTCAAGCTGTGCAAAGGCACAGTCAACTTAGTGTATGTAAACTTCTGACCTACTGGAATTGTGATACAGTGACTTATAAGTGAAATAATCTGTGTGTAAACAATTATTGGAAAAAATGACTTGTGTCATGCACAAAGTACATGTCCTAACCGACTTGCCAAAACTATAGTTTGTCAACAAGAAATTTGTGGAGTGGTTGAAAAACGAGTTTTAATGACTCAAACGTAAGTGTATGTAAACTTCCGACTTCAACTGTATCTACAGCATAACACAATCATCCAAACTGGAAAAATGTAGGCTACATTTGTCCTAGAGGTAACTGATTGACATAACACAAGAGGTCATATTTGTATAACTCTCAGCTAAAAATCTACAATATGAATTAGCTAATAGAATTTACTATTTATAATTAATCACATTCCGGGTGAGCTCAGCATTGATCAAAATAATTGAGTAAAACACTCTCTAGAAATAGAAAGTAATCTGAGGATGGGTAGTTTCTCAGCGATGCCATGCTTTTTTCCCTCACAGAAACCAAATATAATAAGAGAAGACAAGACGAGTTTGGTCTGTTTATAATATGCATGTTCAAGGGGGTCTGTTGTCTACCATCGTTCCCACATCCCACAATTCATTTCCGGAAGTTCTCAAAAAATGAGTGAACCCTTACTCATCTCATTTTGTTATAACATCTTTGGTCCATCAGACAATTACGTGAAACCCAGAATGCATTGTATGTCAACAAGCATGGCTCCACACACAGCTGGAATTAGTTTAGCTCATCATAATCAGTACAACCTTCAGAAAAAGTATTTTACACACATAGTATGTGCCCATTACAATCTATGCAGGAATTGGAATGCATGATTTGTCACAGGTAATTGAAAACATATAGATAAAACAGTAAATATATATATATAATTACCACACAAAACATTTTCTGATAGTTATTTATTGATACAAGCGGCTCGTGCCGGCAGTCAATCACGTAACCTCTCACTCCCACTCTGAGCCATTCAGTGTTGTTGTTTATGTATGTGAGCTAAGCTGTAGCAATAGCAATGTCTTTCAAAAGGAAACAACTCACAAATGCAGAAATTCTGGAGATTTTTTGTTAATTCTGACAACGAGTCTGAGTATGAATGTCAGGAATCATATTCTGACAGTGACAGTGAGAAGCTGAACTCCAACCTTGTAGCCATTGAGAAACCTGAATCTGAGGACCCCTTGTCCACTGCCGAAGTCCCAGGTCCCTTTGAAGATGCTGATGGTGATGGAGGCAGACAGACAGTGGATGAAGTACAGGAGTTCTGTGGTAGCTGGAAGGCCGCCAGCCATTTCACCCCTCCTGGCCCTGCTGTTTGCTTTGATGTGTCCCAGTCTGGAGAGCAACGCCCCTTGCCATTTCCAACTGAGGCAGAATGCTTCAAGTTGTTTCTAACAGAGGAGCTGGTGGGAGTCATAGTAGTGTATGTCAATCGCTATGCCTTGGAGCTACAGGAGAAGAGAGAGCCAGGAGTGGGGGGGGGACTCGCTAAATGGGTGACAACCACAATGTGTGAAATGTATACCTTCCTGGTGACAGTCCTTCTCATGGGGATAGTAAAGAAGAACTCCCTAAGATAATACAGGAGCACAGATCCTATGTTTGCAACTCCCTTCTCTGCCACCCTCTTTTCCTAAGACCGCTTCTTTGTTCTGCTGCGATGCCTGCATTTCGTCAACAATGCTACTGCCATCCTAAATGACCCATTATGCAAAATAAGAAATGTTCTTACCAGCCTGACATCAGCATTTGGTCGGGTCATTGTGCTATACAAGGACCTATGCTTTGATGAGTCCGTGATGTTATGGAAAGGTAGGCTGGCGTCCAGTCAATATATTCCCTCCAGAAGGCACAGGTTTGGGGTTAAGTTCTTTGTGATGTGCAACTTGAAGACAGGATTTTTCCAGGACATTATAGTTTACACAGGGTCCACCCCTGACATCCAACATTATGAGGGGCTTGGGTGTCTGGGTCCATGGTGATGATCATGCTGGCTCCTCATCTCAGCAAGGGATACACTTGTATGTGGACAATTGCAACAGTAGTCCCACACTCTTCCAGCATCTGATCTACAACAGCAGAGGGGCCAGTGGCACAGTCAGGTCAAACAGGAAGGGGATGCCGGCATTCGGATGCAGGAAGATGGAGGAGGTGGAGTTCAAGGAGAACGGTCAACAGCTCGCAGTAAAGTGGCATGCCAAATGAGACGTACATGTCCTCTCCACTATCCAGACAGCAACCATGTCGGCCACATGGAAGGTGGAGAGAAAAACAACAACAGACTGAGTGCTAGACTATAACCTCAAAAGGGGGGCAGTGGATAAGGCGGACATGATTAACAGCTTTGAGGAATGCACTCAGAAAACAACCAAGTGGACTAAGAATATATTTAACCTCATGTGAGAGCTGCTGGAGGAGCACCACACCCCTCGGCACCCATCCACTGGGGGTCGTCCTGCTGCGGACAATCCCCTACTCCTCACTGCACTGCATTTTCTCTTTAAAGTCATTCAAACTGCTGCTCAAGGTGGTCGCACACAGAGGCACTGCAAAGTGTGCCTGTCTGGCACCAGGAGAAGTAAGCAGAGGAAGTTGACAAAATACATGTGTTTAGCTTGTGATACACCTCTATGTATTTCACTGTGCTTTCATATGCTCAAGCACAATTGAGCACATCTGCAGCAATTAGTGACTGACTGACCTGACAGGTGACTTGACAGGTGACCTGCCATGATACTTTGCCTTTAGAGGTGGGGGGTGGAAATGCAGTTGTTGTTCAGTTACTGCATGAATTTTAAATATGGGTCATGCATATTCAGTTTTTTTCCCTCTAGAAAAACAAGTAGTTGTTGTTGTTCAACCAACCACCACCAATTCTGCAATAAAATAGATGACTATTACATATTGTAATTTACATATATGTGTTTTCATCCAGTAAAACTGTTCAGGAGTGTACACTAGCATAAAAAAGCTGGCCTCAATCTTCAGCTCGAAAGATGTCCAGCTCCAGTTCCAGTTCTGATATTGGCAAATACTGTTTGTGGTTACTGAAAGTACAGAATAAAGAGGAATGATTAAGTAGAATATAGCAATAAAACAATATTACAAAGAAGTTCCAGAATAAACACTACGACAAAAATAGTATATTGGATTGACAAAATCACAAATTTGAGTTATAACAGTAAGAAACAGTAACTTTTGAGCTCCACAAGTTTTTATATTTTTGATTTTATATTTTTCTTAACCTCAAATTCAACATACTCTCCTGCAACCTGCCTCACCCAATGTTGCATGGATCTGCTCATTACTTTAGAACCGGAACCCCAAACAGAAGCTAGCCAGCTAACTAGCTACTAGCTTGTAGTCATCGAGCCACTGCTAGCAGTCATCAGCTAACCTTTAGCTCGGACAACTCCTGCCAGTCTGCACAGCCCGATTCAAACCAGAGCTTATTGGACTTCTTCTTCTCCATATCTCTCGATTCCTATCGCAAGCTCTGAACCTTTTCACCTGGATCATCGCAGCTAGCTAGCTGTTATCCGAGTGGCTACTTCTGGCTAACGTCTCTGTCCCGAAGCAAGCACCAATTAGCCTGGAGCTAGCCTATGGTAAGCCCATCTACTGGCTAGTTGAAGAGGTCCATCAGCAACTCCTTGGGCTACAATACCTATTTTGCCAATTCTCCTTGACACCTTTTACTTCAGATAATGAGCCCCACCGATTCATCACGACTGGACTATCGATGAAATCCGCCGGAGGGCTTTTTTCAACAGGCTCCTCCGTCGTGATGTCCCCTGAATGCCCATCTGATAGCCTGCTAGCCGCGACCCTCTAGCTGTCTAGAGCATATCGGACTGTTAGCTGAAGAGGTCCATCAGCCAATTTTTGGGCTACTATTACTTTTTTGCCGATTGGCCTGGACCCTTTACTACACGGAGCCCTGCTGATCCATCACGACTGGTCTGCCGACGTAACCGCACGAGGCGGCTAGAACAGACTTCCACCATTGTGACGTCCCTATAAGGCCCTGCTGCTAGCCTGCTATCCATGGCTGCCATCTACTCACTGGACCTCTATGATCACTCAGCTATGCATGCCTCTCTTTAATGTCAATATGCCTTGTCTGTTGCTGTTTTGGTTAGTAATAATTGTCTTATTCCACTGTAGAGCCTCCAGCCCTGCTCAATATGCCTTAGCGAACCCTTTTGTTCCACCTCCCACACATGTGGTGACCTCACCTGGTTTAAATGGTGTCTCTAGAGACAATACCTCTCTCATCGTCAATCAATGCATAGGTTTACCTCCACTGTACTCACATGCAACCATACCTTAGTCTGTACATTATGCCTTGAATCTATTGTACCACGCCCAGAAACCTGCTCCTTTCACTGTCTGTTCCAAACGCACAAGACAAGTTATTATACCCTCATCCAACTTCTCTGTTCCTCTGGTGATGTAGAGGTTAATCCAGGCCTTGCAGTGCCTAGCTCCACTCCCATTCCCCAGGCGCTCTCATTTGTTGACTTCTGTAACCATAAAAGCCTTGGTTTCATGCATGTTAACTTTAGAAGCCTCCTCCATAAGTTTGTTTTATTCACTGCTTTAGCACACTCTGCCATCCCTGATGTCCAAGCCATGTCTAAATCCTGGCTTAGGAAGGCCACCAAAAATCCTGAAATTTCCATCCCTAACTATAACATTTTCTGACAAGATAGAACTTCCAAAGGGGGCGGAGTTGCAATCTACTGCAGAGTTCTGTCTTACTTATGTCTGTGCTCAAACAATTTGAGCTTCTAGTTTTTTTAAATCCACCTTTCCAGAAACAAGTCTCTCACTGTTGCCACTATAGACCACCTTCTAACCCCAGCTGTGCCCTGGACACCATATGTGAATTGATTGCCCCCATCTATCTTCAGAGCTCATGCTGTTAGGTGACCTAAGTATAGGATACCGGGTTATTTTTAAAAGTGCTTTCCTCACCATCTTAAATAAACATACCCCATTCAAAAAATGTAGAACCAGGAACAGATATAGCCCTTGGTTCACTCCAGACCTGACTGCCCTTGACCAGCACAAAAACATCCTGTGGCATACTGCATTAGCTTTGAATAGCCACCGCGTTATGCAACTTTTCAGGGAAGTTAGGAACCAATATACACAGGCAGTTAGGAAAGCAAAGGCTAGCTTTTTCAAACAGAAATGTGCATCCTGTAGCACATCCTGTTTGCACACCAGTATAACAACTTACACACCATCATCTGCATCTGCTCATCTATCACTCCAGTGTTAATCTGCTAAATTGTAATTACTTCGCTACTATGGCCTATTTCTTGCCTTACCTCCTCATGCCATTTGCACACACTGTTTATAGACTTTATTTTTTATATTGTGTTATTGCCTGTACACTTGTTTATTCCACGTGTAACTCTGTGTTGTCTCGGTAGCACTGCCTTGCTTTATCTTGGCCAGGTCGCAGTTGTAAATGAGGACTTGTTCTCAACTAGCTTACCTGGTTAAATAAAGATGAAATTTAAAAGAAAATAGAAGAAAAAAATCCAAAAAGTTCCGGGACACTGTAAAGTCCATGGAGAGTAAGACCACCTCCATCCAGCTGCCCACTGCACTGAGGCCAGGAAACACTGTCACCACCGATAAATCCCCGATAATTGAGAAGTTCAATAAGCATTTTTCTACGTCTGGCCATGCTTTCCAACTGGCATCCCATACCCTGGTAAACAGGCTTGGTTTCTCAAATGACCGCTTCGCCTGGTTCACCAACTACTTCTCAGACAGAATACAGTGTGTCAAATCGGAGGGCCTGTTGTCCGGACCTCTGGCAGTCTCTATGGGGGTGCGACAGGGTTCAATTCTCTGGCCTACTCTTTTCTCTGTATACATCAATGATGTCACTCTTGCTGCTGGTGATTCTCTGATCCACCTCTATGCAGACGACACCATTCTGTATACTTCTGGCTCTTCTTTGGCCACTGTGTTATGTAACCTCCAGATGAGCTTCAATGCCATACAACTCTCATTCTGTGGCCTCCAACTGCTCTTAAAAATGCAAGTAAAATTAAATGCATGCTCTTCAACCGATTGTTGCCCGCACCTGCCCGCCTGTCCAGCATCACTACTCTGGACGGTTCTGACTTATTAAGTCTTCAGTAGGTCCTATGATTGAGTGTAGTAGCCCAGGAGTGTGAAGGTAAACGGAAAGGCACTGGAGCAGCGAACAGCCCTTTTTGTCTTTGCCTGGCCGGTTCCCCTCGCTCCACTGGGATTCTCTGCCTCAAACCCTATTACAGGGGCTGAGTCACTGGCTTACTGGTGTTCTTCCATGCCGTCCCTAGGAGGGGTGCGTCACTTGAGTGGGTTGAGTCACTGACGTGGTCTTCCTGTCTGGGTTGGCGCCCCCCCTTGGGCTGTGCCGTGGCGGAGATCTTTGTGGGCTATACTCGGCCTTGTCTCAGGATAGTAAATTGGTGGTTGAAGATATCCCTCTAGTGGTGCTTTGACAAAGTGGGTGGGGTTATATCCTGCCTGTTTGGCCCTGTCCGGAGGTATCATCGAATGGGGCAACAGTGTCTTCTGACCCCCCTGTCTCAGCCTCCAGTATTTATGCTGCAAAAGTTTGTGTCGGTGGGCTAGGGTCAGTCTGTTATATCTGGAGTATTTCTCCTGTCTTATCCGGTGTCCTCTGTGAATTTAAGTATGCTCTCTCTAATTCTCTTTTTCTCTCTTTCTTTCTCTTTTTCTCTCTTTCTCTCTCTCTTTCTCTCTTTCTCTCTTTCTTTCTTTCTTTCTTTCTTTCCCTCGGAGGACCTGAGCCCAGGACTATGCCTCAGGACTACCTAGCCTGATGACTCCTTGCTGTCCCCAGTCCACCTGGCTGTGCTGCTGCTCCAGTTTCAACTGTTCTGCCTGCGGCTATGGAACACTGACCTGTTCACCGGACCTGTCCCAGACCTGCTGTTTTCAACTCTCTAGAGACGGTAGGAGAGGTAGTGATACTCTGAATGATCGGCTATGAAAAGCCAACTGACATTTACTCCTGATGTGTTGACCTGTTGCACCCTCAACAACTACTATGATTATTATTATTTGACCATGCTGGTCATTTATGAGCATTTCAACATCTTGGCCATGTTCTGTTATAATCTCCACCAGGCACAGCCAGAAGAGGACTGGCCACCCCTCATAGCCTGGTTCCTCTCTAGGTTTCGGTCTTTCTAGAGAGTTTTTCCTAGCCACCGTGCTTCTACACCTGCATTGCTTGGAGTTTTAGGCTGAGTTTCTGTACAGCACTTTGAGATATCAGCTGATGTAAGAAGGGCTATATAAATAAAGTTGATTTGATTTACGTAACAATCACATTTTGGAATGGAGAGAATGTTCTAACATTACGTGCATAAAAAAACGTTAGGGATTTTTGGAACTCACGCATGAAAGGGTTAATCCTGTATTGTTGCTTTGTCTGTTTGAGGGTTTATCTGAGGGTGTAGCGGGATTTCTTATAAGTATACGGATTAGTGTCCCGCTCTTTGAAAGCGACAACTCTAGACTTTAGCTCAATCCAGATGTTGCCTGTAATCCATGGCTTCTGGTTGGGATATGTATGTACGATCACTGTGGGGACGACGTCGTTGATGCACTTATTGATGAAGCCGATGACTGAGGTCGTATACTCCTCAATGCCATTGGATGAATCCCGGAACAAATTCCGATCTGTGCTAGCAAAACAGTCATATAGCGTAGCATCCGCATCATCTGACAACTTCTGTATTGATCGAGTCACTGATATAACTATGGTCAGATTTGCCAAATGGAGGGTGAGGGAGAGCTTTGTATAGGTCTCTGTGTGTGAACTAAAGGTGGTCTAGAATTTGTTTTCTCTTGTTGCACGTGTGATATGTTGGTAGAATTGAGGTAAAAATGGATTTACGTTTGCCTGCATTGAAGTCCCCGGCCACTAGGAGTGCCGCTTCTGGATGAGCATTTTCTTGTTGGCTTATGGTCTTATACAGCTGGTTGAGTGCGGTCCTTGTGCCAGCATCGGTTTGTGGTGGTAAATAAACAGCTGCAAATAATATAGACAAACTCTCTTGGTAGATAGTGTGGTCTACAGCTTATCATAAGGTACTCTACCTCAAGTTAGCAATACCTCGAGACTTCTTTAATATTAGACATTGCACACTAGCTGTTATTAACAAAGAGACATACACCCCTGCCCCTCGTCTCACCAGACGTAGTTCTCTGTCCTGCTGAAGAATGACAAATTCCGCCAGCTCTATATTATCCGTGTCATCGTTCAGCCATGACTCGGTGAAGCATAAGATAGTACAGTTTTTTATGTCCCGTTGGTAGGATAGTCTTGATCGTATGTCATCCATTTTGTTTCACATGGATTGCACGTTGGCCAATAGAACGGATGGAAGTGGAGGTTTACTCACTCGCCTACGAATTCTCTGAAGGCAGTCCAACTTCTGCCCCCTTTTTCACCATATTTTCTTCACGCAAATTATCAGGATTTGCATCGGACTAGTTAATTAAAAAATCTTCGTCCAAGTCGAGGTGACTTATCGCTGTTCTGATGTCCTGAAGTTATTTTCGGTCATAAGAGACGGTAGCAGCAACATTATGTACAAAATAAGTAAAAAAATAAGTTACAAACAATGTGAAAAAAAAAACAAAAAAGCACAGTTGGTTAGGAGCCCGTAAAACGGCGCCATTTATTGGAGTTAACTTCCAAACAACAACGTGTTTTGAAGAGTGCCCATTCACAAGTTCATAATTAGAGCCTAGTGAGCCTCCAACATTTCTAATCTTGGACACCCAGCGCATCTGTCCACGAGAGATTATATCCTTGTGACAGTTGTTACTCAATCAGATGGAGCTAAGAACAAACAAAACAATAAATGTGTGAATTTAGTGGAAACTTTCTTACAGCTCTGTAATTGTCACATGTTGTTGTTACGGTGTAAGTGTGAGTTATTACACTGTAACAAGTATTGTAGTTAATTGTAATTACACATGTAAATGCACTGTCATAAGGACTCCTTTGAATGAAGTGTTACACATTTTATAACAGTTTTTCTCCTTTATTGGAAACAGTTCTGTTAGTTTCAATTTGAGATTACATTATAGGGATTATGGTACAAAATTACCTATCTTGCTTTGCTGGTCACATTTGCACCTTAGCATAGTCAAGTTGTTGACTTTTGCACATTGTCCCTGCAAAATACAAATACATAAACATTTATGTTGGTGAGAATGAATGTCGCTGTTGGTACATTAAGCATGCACGGTGTTATCGTTTTTGTCCTGCCCTCAGACGTTCTCTCGGGCATCTGGTTTAGAGCAGATTTGAGTGCTGCCTGATTACTGACTGTGTGACTGTGTGCTGCCGGCCTGCCTCATCAGGATTTACAGCTGTGAGATTGAGAGCTTTCCAGTTGCACTGAGCCCTCTGCCCTCTGGCAGGTATACAGTCATGGGAGAGGGTGTGTGTGTGTGTTTTCCCACATGTGTGTGTGCATGTGTGCACATGCATGTGTGTGTGTGCGTTTGTGCGTTCGTGTGTCTGTCTGTTTAAGAGGGTGCGCATGTGTGTATGATTTATTATTTTTAATCATTCTAAAATGGATCATTTGATGTACCAGTTCTACAGTGGCCAAATGCTTTTGGATATCAGCCTAATATAGCGCAAATGCTCTGCAGCCTCATACTGTAGCTTTTCAGTGGTTACTGTGTACCTAACTAGTAGGAATGGCTCTAAAATAGTCTATTAATGTAAAGAATTGGGATAGAGAACAAATTGCCACTCTACATACCAAAATCCTAACTGATTGAGTAATTATGAGCAGTTCATCTCTCTATAAATGCAGCTTACACTCCCAATGAGAGGTTCAGAGTGGAAACAAACACCGAATGGGTTCGCTGCCCTAGAGCCTGATCTTCCTGCACCTTTGTCGCTGGGGGTACCTGTGTCTGCGGCCGCTGTGCCTACTCCTACTCCTTCCCCTACGATTCCATCCCTGCTCTGGATCGAGCGGGGCTTCTCCATCTGATGGAGGCCTGCACCATCCTGTGAGGCGTGAGAGAGGATTTCCTCGTCCTTTTTGCCAGCCGTGATTTTGGGCAGCTCCGTGGTAAGAAATGTGACTGTTCCTGGTGCAAAAACAATGTCCTATTCCGGAGCTCGAGTAAATGACATTACTAAACTGCTTCCGAATGTACTACACCTGGATATGGACATCGATTCTATCGTAGTCCACATGGGGTTTAATGACATTATGAAGGACAGCTCTGAACAGTTGAAACTGGTTTTCAAAGAGCTGATTGACTCTCTGCTAGACACTATTAAAATACCCATCGTATCAGGCCCTGTGCCCTCTCGGAACCGTGGCATTGAACGCGTGAGTGGGATTATTTATCTTCACAACTGGCTATGTGATTATTGCAGCTCATGTTGACAATTTTGGTACCTTTTGGAAGCAAAACACGTTTTATAAGGGGGATAGGATCAACCCAAATAATTTGGGTTCCTGGATCCGTTCACAGCATTATAAGGCTGCGATGAGGCAATGACTTATCAATGACCCAAGTCAAGCTTAGTTAAAGTGCGCCTGTTTACTATAATCAACTCTCATGCACTTGACTTCGCCTCCCATGTACACACCTAACACAATCTTGTAAAGATTAGAGGATCTCATGTTATACTGTTGAAGTAATATGGCTGGCTAATATGGTTCATCTGCCTCACCTATAGCCCATTATTGTGGGAAGCTGCTATATACCACCAAGTGCTAACAGACAGTATCTGGATTACATGTCAATGTTTGATAATGTGTATGATATCAACAGAGAGGTATCTTTTCTGGGTGATTTCAATATCGACTGGCTTTCATAGTAAAGTTTTGGAAAAAAAATGTGTTTGATCAGATACAACAGTAAACAAATTGACAACAGACTTTAAGCCCACTTTTTAAGGAAGGATATTCAACAAGCACAGCACCTACACAAATGACTGATGACTGGCTGAGAGAAGTTGATAATAAAAAGATTGTGGGGGCTGTTTTGTTAGACTTCAGTGTGGCTTTTGACATTATCGATCATAGTCTGCTGCAGGAAAAACATATGTGTATGGGTTTACACCCCCTGCTATATTGTGGATAAAGAGTTACCTGTCTAACAGAACACATAGGGTGTTCTTTAACCTCTTGAAACTCTGGGGGCACAATTTCATTTTTGGATGAAAAACGTTCCCGTTTTAAACAAGATATTTTGTCACAAAAAGATGCTCGACTATGCATATAATTGATAGCTTTGGAAAGAAAACAATGAATTTTCCAGAACTGCAAAGATATTGTCTGTGGGTGCCCTAGAACAGGAGCTACAGGCAAAACCAAGATGAAACGGCAACCAGGAAATGAGCAGGATTTTTGAGGCTCTGTTTTCCATTGTCTCCTTATATGGCTGTGAATGCGAGAGGAAGGAGCCTGCCCTATCTATCGTTTCCCCAAGGTGTCTGCAGCATTGTGACGTATTTGTAGGCATATCATTGGAAGATTGACCATAAGAGACTACATTTTCCAGGTGTCCGCCCGGTGTCCTCCGTCGAAATTGGTGCGTCATTTTCAGCTGCTGGTATTTTTCCATGGGATTCTGAGGGGAAAGCAGGCTTCCACAAACGGCATATCAATGAAGAGATATGTGGAAAAAACACCTTGAGGATTGATTCTAAACAACGTTTGCCATGTTTCGGTCAATATTATGGAGTTAATTTGGAAAAAGTTTGACGTTTTGGTGACTGAATTTTCGGTTCGTTTTGGTAGCCAAATGTGATGTACAAAACGGAGCGATTTCTCCTACACAAAGATTCTTTCAGGAAAAACTGAACATTTGCTATGTAACTGAGAGTCTCCTCATTGAAAACATCCGAAGCTCTTCAAAGGTAAATTATTTTATTTATTTGGTTATCTGGTTTTTGTGAAAATGTTGCGTGCTAAATGCTTGCAATACTCTTACACAAATGCTTGATTTGCTATGGTTCAAAAGCATATTTTGAAAATCTGAGATGACAGTGTTGTTAAGAAAAGGCTAATCTTGAGAGCAGGCATATTATTTTCATTTCATTAGCGATTTTCAGAAATCGTTAACTTTGCGTTATGCTAATGAGCCTGAGGCTGTATTCACGATCCCGGATCCGGGATGGGTAGTATCAATAGGTTTAATGGAAGTCTCTCCAATATAATCCAGGTATAATCAAGAATTCCCCAGGGCAGCTATCTAGGCCCCTTACTTTTTCAATCTTTACTAACATGGATGACTCAACGCTTTACATGTCAACTACTATAGCAACTGAAATGACTGTTCTTCAGGATTATGTACCTGTACAGGAACCAAATCAGCGGAAATTCCAGAGCGCCAACTAATTGTACTCGATACAACTCAAACTTTCATTAAAATTCACATGCAGGGTACTCAATTCAAGCCACACTCGTTGTGAATATAGCCAACATGTCAGATTCGTAAAATCCTTTTCGGCGAAAGCATGAGAAGCTATTATCTGATAGCATGCAGCCCCCAGAAACACACAAAGGGGACGTAAACAAAGAAATTAGCGTAGCCAGCGCTACCCAAAACGCAGAAATAAAATATAAATTCATTACCTTTGACGAGCTTCTTTGTTGGCACTCCTATATGTCCCATAAATATCACAATTGGGTCTTTTTTCGATTAAATCGGTCCATATATACCCAAAATGTCCATTTATGAACACCGAGAAATCCATGGAAAAAGTCACGTTTCCGAACGTGACGTCATTTTATATAATTCATAAAGTTGCCTATAAACTTTGACAAAACACTTCAACCTACTTCTGTAATCCAAGTTTAGGTATTAGTAAACGTTAATAAACGATCAAATTGATCACGGAGAGATCTGTATTCAATAGCTAGAAGTTTCAAAACGAAGTCCATTTCCTCAATGACATTTTTTTCAGTTGCGCACCTGAAGACCGGATGTGCAATTGACTAATCTGACCAAGGATAAAGTGCTCTGGTAATCATAACACTGGCGACATCGTGTGGAAGCAGTAGGAATTGCAACCACAGTTCCATCATTTATGGCAAGCCATAGACAATACAAAGACTGGCGGATGGATTTTTTCTTTGTCGATTTCGTGATCAGGTTTTCTTGGGATTTTCACCACGGAACTCGTTCTGTTATAGTCAGAGACACCATTGAACCAGTTCTAGAAACTTCAGAGTGTTTTCTATGCACACATACTAATCATATGCATATACAATATTCCTGGCATGAGTAGCAGGACGTTGAAATGTTGTGCGATTTTTAACAGAATGTTGAAAAAAGTAGCTCGATCTCCAACAGGTTTTAAGGTATGTTAGGGCCCTGTCTATGCGATAGATAAGATGAGAGCACCCCTCCAGCTAGGATGGAGTCCATCAATCCTCAGCTGGCCAGGCTTGGTCCTGTTTGTGGGTGAGTCCCAGAAAGAGGGCCAATTATCTACAAAGTATATCTTTTGGGATGTAGTAAAAAGTTTTCTACCAGCAATCTATCTAAGAGATGGTTGCCATTGTACGATCCCCTAAACAAATGTGCTATTGTGTGTGTTTATCCGCTTTATTTGTAATTCATATTATACATAATGTTTCTGCCATCGACTCTTATGACCAGAAAGAGCTTCTAGATATCAGGACAGCGATTACTCACCCCGTACTGGAAGAATATATTTTTTTCTTTAACGAGTCAGATGCAAAGGATTTACTCCAGACACCCAACAAGGGGGCGGCAGTGTAGCCTAGTGGTTAGAGCATTGGACTAGTGACCGAAAGGTCGTTCTGCCCCTGAACAGGCAGTTAACCCACTGTTCCTAGGCTGTCATTGAAAATAAGAATTTGTTCTTAACTGACTTGCCTAGTAAAATAAAGGTTAAAAAAAAAAAAAAAAGGCCCTCACCCCAGTCATTCGCAGGAGAAAGAGATGGAGATATCGGGTATGTAGGTCTGCGTTCCTTGTAAAGTGGGTAATGTGGGTAATCTGCCTTTACCATCGGTCCTATTAGCCAAAGTACAATCATTGGATAATAAAATAGACGAGCAACGAGCACATACAGTATATCCTACAAATGGGACATTAAAAACGGTAATATCTTATGTTTCACTGAGTCGTGGCTGAACGACGACATGAATAACATACAGCTGGCAGGTTTTACGCTTTTTCGGCAGGATAGAACAGACACCTCTGGTAAGACAAGGGGTGGCGGTCTATGTTTATTAGTAAACAACAGCTGGTGCACAAAATCTATGGAAGTCTCAAGTCTTTCCTCGCCTGAGGTAGAGTATCTCATGATAAGCTGTAGACCACACTATTTACCAAGAGAGTTTTCATCTATATTCTTTGTAGCTGTCTATTTAAAACCACAAACCAATGCTAGCACGAAGACCGCACTCAATGAGCTGTATACGGCCATAAGCAAACAGGAAAACGCTCATCCAGAGGAGGCACTCCTCGTGGCCGGGGACTTTAATGCAAGGAAACTTAAGTCAGTTTTACCTCATTCCCGCAAGCATGTTAAATGTGCAACCAGAGGGGGAAAAAAACTCTATACCACTTTTACTTCACATGCAGAGACAAGTACAAAGCTCTCCATCGCCCTCCATTTGGCAAATCTGACCATAATTCTATCCTCCTGATTCCTGCTTACAAGTGAAAACTAAAGTAGGAAGCACCAGTGACTCGGTCAATAAAAAAAGTGGTCAGATGAAGCAGATGCTAAGCTACAGGACTGGTTTGCTAACACAGACTGGAATATATTCTGGGATTCTTCCCATGGCATTGAGGAGTACACCACATCAGTCACTGACCTCATCAATATGTGTATCAACGACATCGTTCCCACAGTGACTGTACGTACATACCCCAACCAGAAGCAATGGATTACAGGCAACATCCGCACTGAGCCAAAGGGTAGAGCTGCCACTTTCAAGGAGCGGGACTCTAACCCGGAAGCTTACAAGAAATCTCGCTATGCCCTCCGACGAACCATAGAACAGGCAAAAGGTCAATACAGAACTAGGATCAAATCGTACTACACCAGCTCTGAAGCTCGTCAGATGTGGCAGGGCTTGCAAACTATTACATAAAACAAAGGGAAGCACAGCCGAGAGCTGCCCAGTGACACGAGCCATCCAGACGAGCTAAATTACTTCTATGCTCGCTTCGAGGCAAGTAACACTGAGACATGCATGAGAGCATCAGCTGTTCCAGACAAGTGTGTGATCACGCTCTCCGTAGCAGATGTGAGTAAGAGCTTTAAAGGTCAACATTAACAAGGCCGCAGGTCTAGAAGGATTACCAGGACGTGTACTCAGAGCATACGCTGACCGACTGGCAAGTGTCTTCACTTAACCAATTGATTAATCAGTGTTATTCTCTGAGTTTGTTGGACTTCAGAAGGAAAATAAATGTAGCTAATGGGTGAACGTTTGTTCACTCAACAAACTTTGCTCACAGTGAGCTGAATGTATAAAAACTGAGTCTAATTACAATTTCATGTTTGTTTTTGGAAGTCAACACTGTATGTTGGTTCAGCTATATTCCCAGATGTGGAGCAAACTCACAACCCTATTGCAGCTGGTTGCCTTACAATTGTACGTTGAATTGTTTTCTTTTTAGACCTGTGTTTTTGCATGTACATTGATTGGTTGATTATCTTAAGCTACACCAACATAAGCAACATGCATTTTTCTAAAGAAATCCAATCTGTTATTAGTTGGACTTTTTGCATCTGTTACTGAGATGGCTGTTCCAGTTATTATTGAGACTGCCTAAATCAAATAGAAGTATTTCCTGGCAGTCATTGTCAGTGCAGGTTGGGGGTGATTAACGTTCTCTGGCTGGATTCCAATTTTTCAAGTTGAATTGTATGTTCACTCAACGTCAAATGAAAAGTTGAGTGAACATTAAAATTCAACTTGAGAATGTATGTTGGTTCAGCTATATGCCAAACATTTTTGCAAACTCACAATCCTATTGCAGTCTGCTGCCTTACAATTGTACATTGATTCAATTTTTTTATAGTGCAGGGAGACAAAATACACCTCTCAACTCAAAGTGCAATGTCGCCTAGTTTAATTTCAACACAGGTGTATAGCGAGATAAAGTCAAGTTGAATTTGAAATGTGTTGATTGATCCATACACTTGTATTACAATGATGATACTGCTTATCATTTTTCTAAGGAGTCGAGGAGGCTTTGTTTATCAAATCAGATCAATGATCACTCACACGGCCAAAGTAGAAGAAGAGAGGATGAGAAGTGGAATACAATAAAGTTGACCATTGCGATGTAGATTAGTTGCCCTTGGCTGGGAAGCTGATCCTAGATCTGTGCCTACAGGCAAGTAGCAGGGAAGATATGAGGGGAGGGGTTCTCAATTGTAGACACCTTTAGTTAGTTAATGAGTGCAGGGCTGGATAGATGGGGGTATAAAGACAAGCAGGGAGCTGTGGCTGACTCTACTGTCACTGTCTTATAGTCACCATGTCTTTCTCAGGGAAATATCAGATGGAGTCACATGACAACTTTGAGTCTTTCATGAAGGCTGTTGGTAAGTCTTGCAGTTGGGTTTGTACATTTGATTAGACTTGGGGTGTTAATTTCAGAAGTCGTAGTCCTTTCAGTAATGAAGATCAATGGTGACAGCGAATGCAATGGGTACTTGAAATGGTGTTAGATTTAACAAATTATATTTTTTTGAATAACTTTCACTGAATGTTTAATTTAAGACTTAACACCGCTAGTTTGGTTTGGGCTAACTATTTTGAACTTCCAGCACCAATGGGCTTGTTAAATGATTTGCCTAGGGATTAATTTATTTTGTCATTGAGATTCAAACCTATGCTCTTCTGTCCTCTATCTGTGGAATTAATCCACTGTGCCACTGAGTTGTCATGCATTAGTTTTGTAACTCATTGAAAGTGGATCAATTTAGTCTATTCAGACCATTTCAACAAGAACAAGCACTCATTAAGATCAGGTGTGGCCGACTACTTTGTTCAACACACTTAAGAGAAGATGGCGTTTGTTGAAGCTGAGAACGGAATGTGTTTTGATGTTTTTGTATGGCAGGTTCTTAGTGTTCTGAGAACATGACTTTAACTGTAACTATGAGAACCTACAGAACATTATGCTGAAGTACTGACATTCCCACAGGAGAATATTTAAAGTCAGCTGAACAACTTGAGAACATTCCCAATGTAAAATGACTAATGTTCCTCGAACTTTACCTTAAATTAAATGTTTGGACTTTCAGGAAATATTCCGATCAAATGAAATGCCAAGAAAATAACATTGTCAAATTCCTTAATGAGAATGTTCCAAAGCCAAGCCCCTGTCCTGCACCATTGCCAGAATGTGGTCTGCAAAATAACCAAGCCCTAAAACGTATGGTCCTCAGAATGTTATGTGCAAGCTGGGAATGCATTCAGATCATTGTGTTGCCATATTATAGTGCATCAGAGCCTTACTTCAGTAGTAATAATTCAGTGTTCGTGACCCACTTCATTAACTTTTTGTAGTACTTTAAAAGCACAGTATATGACTCTCTCACTGCCGCAAACATGTAGGTATCCCTGATGAGCTTATCCAAGCGGGCAAAGACATCAAGAGCATCTCTGAGATTGAGGAGACTGGAGACCACTTCAAGGTGACTGTCACCACGGGGACAAAGATCCTCACCAACTCCTTCACCATTGGCCAGGAGACGGAGCTCGAGTCGCCGACCGGGGAGAAGGTCAATGTGGGTGGCGCATGTCACAACCCAACCATGAGTTTCATACATGTAGCCTGGGTTTATCCATCTCCCTACATATACAGCCAGTATCTAACTAAACTATAAGTTCAGCTGATGTGGGGTCACTATGGTTAGTTCATGTCCCAGTGATGTTGTGGGAGGACTGACTTTCGTTGGCAGAATCTCCTCTGCTCTCCAGGGACTGGGCGCACAGTTACGTCTCAAAACCAACTCACACACCTGATGCACACTTTTCTTCATATATGGCCATCCAACTTGGGCCTGTTAAATTGGTCCTAGTTGGTGACCACTGCTTTCAGATCTAACCGTTGACCTCTCCTGTTTCAGTCTGTGGTGATGAGGGAAGGTAACAAGCTGACGGCCATCCTGAATGGGATCGAATATGTCACAGAACTTACAGACGCAAACACCCTCGTCAACGTGAGTCTGGGGCATATGGCTGGGGGTTTCACGAAACGACACAATTTCAGGGTTAATTTATACCATTAACAAAATGGTTAGTCTATGACAGTGCCGTGAACGCAATTCAACAGTTTGCTGCCGCCAATGTTCTAATTACATGCTGACACCACCACTTGCGTCGCAAAATAAATGTACGTGTTATTCAATCATTGCACCCACACTGCTCGCGCGCCTCAGCAAGCATCTGCGTGGCCAGGTGCTAAAATAGAAATTGGTTCTATTTGATGTGCTGCAAGTCTGGCCTCTCCAATCTCCTCGTTGGTTCTTAGGAGCATATACCCATGTGGGTGATTGAAAGATTCACTTTAAGGTCCACACTGGTCAGTTGTAACGTTGGTTGTCAACCGCCATATAAAGGAGGCGAGATGAGAAACATTCGGTTTTCTGTGGCTTAATTGTCAGAGTAGAGGACCTTGTGCATTTCAGGTAAAATAACAACCCAAGGTTTATATACTAGGACAAATTAGCTAGCTAAATTGCCATAAATATGAAATGCTTTTTGCCCCAAATATAACTTTATAACTGTTTTGATATTTCAACCTGCATGTCCTGATCGCTTCTAGTGTGGGTGAACAAAATCAATGTGAGAACGAGCGCGTCCGGTTTGGTAAGCATAGTGTACTGGCATGGATTTATTGAGTGTAATGATTACATATGCTCTCTCTTTTCAGACCATGACTCTGTCTGGCATGTCATACAAGAGGACCAGCAAACGAATGTGAAGATCTACTGCACTCTTTGGATTAATAAAATGTGAAAGGCATTGAATGTTCTGGTCTCAGCACTTCATATCAATGGGTAGAACTTCAGGGGAAAATTGAAGTTTGTAATAATGAGGCAAGGTTTGAGTTGGATGAATGTGGGATTCAATAGAATAGCGTAGTTCCGTGAACATTACACTCGGGCCAAAATGGATTTTCTACATTTTAATGTGACTGCTTTATAGCAAATGTCAACCCAGCAGTGTAGAAATGAAGGCTTTGGTAGTTCCATCTAGTCTGTTGCAATATGGGTCAGAATCCTACCACATTGGGTGCATCAGTTTAAAAGCAGATTCCTCAATTTCCAGTTATTTTTGAAAATCAAGTTTCAGGCAATGTTTTTGGACATTGCTTTCACTAGTTCCACCCCAGTGTAGCTGCAAGGGGCTAAAGGTGCACCATTTGAGGGTGACTGGTTTCCCAGCTACAGTGTGGTTGGAAAAGCTAAGGACCCTGGGACTAAACACCTCCCTCTGCAACTGGATCCTGCACTTCCTGGCGGGCCACCCCCAGGTGGTAAGGGTAGGCAACAACACGTCTGCCACACTGATCCTCAACACTTGTGCCCCTCCTGTACTCCCTGTTCACCCACGACTCCAAAACCAAGTTTGAGGTGCACCACAACACCAGTGGTAGGCCTGGTCACTGACAATGAGACCTGGCAGTGTGATGCCAGGACAACCTCTCCCTCAATGTGAGCACAACAAAGGAGCTGATCGTTGACTATAAGAAAAGGCTTGCTAAACAAGCCCCCAATAACATCATCAGAGCGAGTTTCAAGTTCCTTGGTGTCACATTACCAACGAACTATCATGGTCCCAACACACCAAGACAGTTGCTAAGAGGGCACAACACCTTTTCCCCCACACCCTCTATTGTACACTGCTACTCACTTTATCTATGCATAGTCCCTTCACATATGTACAAATTACCTCCAATAACCTCTATCCCCACATATTGACTCGGTACCGATAGCCTCGTTATTGCTACTTTTTTTTTACTTGATTTGGTAAATATTTTATCTTCTTGAACTGCTTTGTTAAGGGCTTGTAAGTAAGGTGTACACTTGTATTTGGCGCATGTGACAAAGTTTGATTTGACGTGTCATGGACGAAGGAATTGAAGGGTTGATTTGTCTGACATATTTGTATAATGTGAGGTCACTACTGCCGGCTGTTAGTTTCTTGACATGTGCCGCCATAGGTTCATTCATGCTTATTGGTTAGTTCTTCAGGGCCTCCTCCTGTGTGGTGTGTGTGTGTAGAAAATTATACTCATTCTACTTAAACATCCGTTACTCAAACTGTCTTCATAAGCTAGGCGGATCATGTCATAAAGATGCATTTTAATCTTGCAGATCATCCTGTGTGAGTTTCATGTGTTGGTGTGGGTTCTCTGCAGGATGGCATAGGCCTTACACATGCAGTGTCCCACCTATTTTCCCTACCTGCCAGTGGGGCACCCCTGCATTCATTGTTACCATCCCCAGAGCAGCGTTAGGATGGTATCGTTTACTGTCAAAGTAATATTGAGCCATTTATACTGCACAAATATAAACGCAATATGTCAAGTCTTTTCATGTGCTGAAATAAAAGATCCCAGAAATGTTCTCAAAGTGCACACATTTGTATACATTCTTGTTAGTGAGCATTTCTCATTGTAATAAGATAAACCATCCACCTGACAGGTGTGGCATATCAGGACAAAAGGCCACTAAAATGTACAGTTTGTCACAATGCCTCTCAAGTTGAGAGAGTGTAAAATTGGCATGCTGACTGCAGGACTGTCCACCAGCGCTGTTATCGGATAATGAAATGCTCATTTCTCTACCATAAGCCACCTCCAACGTCATTTTAGAGAATTTGGCAGTACATCCAAGCGGCCTCACACCCGCAGACCATGTGTTACCACACCAGCCTAGGACTTTGACAGCTGATTAAACAGGAGTATTTATGTCTGTAATAAAATCGGCTATCTCGTCTATAATGACTAAAGAGTAGACTCACTCCCCACATCAGGGCTTTTTAAGTTTTATGCTGGGGGTCTCTGGGAATGCAAACGTGGTATGTAAGGCACATGTGGTTGGAAAAGTGAAGGTGCAATTCAGGGAGGGAGTTGACTTGTGTGTCCTGCTCCATCCTTTATTTGATATCTCAGAGGGCTGCAGTGTGGACCAATCTTGGAAGGCCGAGGTGGAAGGTGACAATCAAATCAGCCAATCAGAGGGAAGCAACTCTGGTGACATTTTCCTAAGGCTCCTGGACTTAGCTGACCACAACCTTCCTATCGAGTTGACCAATGAGCTGCAAGTGATGCTAGGGTTCCATGGGGGTCACTTGAGAGATTCGTTGATAGGATTTGTAGTTCAAAGTGACCTATTTGTAGTTCCTTGTACAGCCCACCTATTTCACTGCCGATTTTGCAGGTTTTCCTACTTACAAAACATGTAGAGGTCTGTAATTTTTATAGGTTCACTTCAACTGTGAGAGATGGCATCTAAAACAAAAATCCAGAAAATCACATTCTATGATTTATAAGTAATTAATTTGCATTTTATTGCATGACATAAGTATTTGATCACCTACCAAGTAAGAATTCCGGCTCTCAAAGACCTGTTAGTTTTTTTTAAGAAGCCCTTCTGTTCTCCACTCATTACCTGTATTAACTGCACCTGTTTGAACTTGTTACCTGTATAAAAGACAACTGTCCACACACTCAATCAAACAGACTCCAACCTCTCCACAATGGCCAAGGACATCAGGGTTAAATTGTAGACCTGCACAAGGCTGAGATGGGCTACAGGACAATAGGCAAGCAGCTTGGTGAGAAGGCATTAACTGTTGGCACCGATTATTAGAAAATGGAAGAAGTTCAAGATGACGGTCAATCACCCTCGGTCTGGGGCTCCATGCAAGATCTCACCTCGTGGGGCATCAATGATCATGAGGATGGTGAGGGATCAGCCCAGAGCTACACGGCAAGACCTGGTCAATTACCTGAAGAGCGCTGGGACCACAGTCTCAAAGAAAACCATTAGTAACACACTACGCCGTCATGGATTAAAATCTTGCAGCGCACGCAAGGTCCCCCTGCTCAAGCCAGCGCATGTCCAGGCCTGTCTGAAGTTTCCCAATGACCATCTGGATGATCCAGAGGAGGAATGGGAGAAGGTCATGTGGTCTGATGAGACGAAAATAGAGCTTTTTGGTCTAAACTCCACTCGCCGTGTTTGGAGGAAGAAGAAGGATGAGTACAACCCCAAGATCACCATCCCAACCGTGAAGCATGGAGGTGGAAACATCATTCTTTGGGGATTATTTTCTGCAAAGGGGACAGGATGACTGCACCGTATTGAGGGGAGGATGGATGGAGCCATGTATCGCGAGATCTTGGCCAACAACCACCTTCCCTCAGTAAGAACATTGAAGATGGGTCGTGGATGGGTCTTCCAGCATGACAACCCGAAACACACAGCCAGGGCAACTAAGGAGTGGCTCTGTAAGAAGCATCTCAAGGTCCTGGAGTGGCCTAGCCAGTCTCCAGACCTGAACCCAATAGAAAATCTTTGGAGGGAGCTGAAAGTCTGTATTGCCCAGCGACAGCCCCGAAACCTGAATGATCTGTAGAAGGTCTGTATGGAGGAGTGGGCCAAAATCCCTGCAACAGTGTGTATAAACCTGGTCAAGAACTACAGGAAATGTATAATCTCTGTAATTGCAAACAAAGGTTTCTGTACCAAAAATTTAGTTCTGCTTTTCTGATGTATCAAATACGTATGTCATGCAATAAAATGCAAATTAATTACTTAAAAATCATACAATGTGATTTTCTGGATTTTTGTTTTAGATTCCGTCTCTCACAGTTGAAGTGTACCTATGAAAAAAAATCCAGACCTCTAAATGCTTTGTAAGTAGGAAACACTGCCGATTTTGCAGGTTATCAAATACTTGTTCTCCCCACTGTGTGAAAAATATTGGAGCTAAATTCTTAGCTAGATGGGACCCTGAGCACTCGATTCGAAAACAGCAGGTCCGGGACAAGGTGGCATGTCCGTTAAACAGGTCAGGGTTCCATAGCCGCAGGCAGAACCATTGAAACTGGAGCAGCAGTACGACCAGGTGGACTGGGGACAGTCAGGAGTCATCAGGCCAGGTAGTCCTAAGACATGATCCTAGGGCTCAGGTCCTCCGGGAGGGGAGGGAGAGAGTATTAGAGGGAGCATACTTAAATCCACACAGGACACCAGATAAGACAGGAGAATTACACTAGATATAACAAACTGACCTGAGTGGTTTAGGGAGAGGTGGTGGGGGGGACAAGGTAGGGGGCGGGGGGGGGGGACAAGGCTGAGTATAGTCCACAAAGATCTCTGCCACTGCACGGGCCAGAAGGGGCGCAAAACCAAACTGGAAGATCGTGTTAGTGACTCAACACACTCAAGTGACACACCCCTCCAAGGAAATGCATGAAGAGCACTAGTAAGCCAGGGTCTCAACCCCCGTAATAGTTTCAGAGGCAGAGAATCCCAGTGGAGAGAGGGGAGCCGGCCAGGCAGAGAGAGCAAGGGCGGTTTGGCGCTCCAGTGCCTTGCCGTTCACCTTCACACTCCTGGGCCAGACTAGACTCAATCATATGACCCACTGAAGAGATGAGTCTTCAGTGAAGACTTAAAGGTTGAGACCTAGTTTGCATCTCTCACATGGGTAGGCAGACCATTCCATAAAAATTGAGCTCTATAGGAGAAAGCCCCGCCTCCAGCTGTTTGCTTAAAATTCTAGGGACAATTAAGAGGCCTGCGTCTTGTGACCGTAGCGTACATGTAGGTACAATAGTGGTCCTAAAACGGAACCTTGAGGCACACCAAAACATAAAATTGATTTGTCAGAGGACAAACCTTCCACAGAGATGAACTGATATCTTTCCGACAGATAAGATCGAAACCAGGCAAGAACTTGTCCGTGTCGACCAATTAGGGTTTCCTATCTCTCTAAAAAAATGGTGGTGATCGGTGGTGTCAAAATCAGCACTAAGGTCTGGGAGCACGAGGACCGATGCAGAGCCTTGGACTGACACCATTAAAAAGGTAATTTACCACCTTCATGAGTGCAGTCTCAGTGCTATGATGGGGTCTTAAACCAGACTGAAGCATTTCATATACGTTATTTGTCTTCAGGAAGGCAGAGAGTTGCTGGGCATTATTATTATTATTATTATTATTATTGTTATTATTTTCGAGGAATAGGATATTCGATATCAGCCGGGGTAATGTTTTACTTTTTCAAGAGAGGCTTTATTACTGCCACTTTTAGAGAGTTTGGTACATATCCGGAGGATAGAGAGCCATCCATTATGCTCAACATAGGAGGGGCAAGCACAGGAAATAGCTCTTTAAACTACTGAGTTGGAATAGGGGCCAGTACGCAGCTTGAAGGTTTAGAGGACATGACTATCTTCATGTGTCAAGAGATACAGGATTAGAAAACTCAGGAATTCATCACTGATGAAGTGAAATACATCCTCTCTTGGGGTATGCTGCTTTTTAGTTACCTTTGTGACAGTATCAAAAATACATTGAGGATTGTTCTTATTCTCCTCAATTAGGTTGGAAAAATAGGATGATCGAGCAGCAGTGAGGGCTCTTCGATATTGCACAGTACTGTCTTTTCCAAGACTTCCAGTTTGGTGGAGAGCCACTTCCGTTCCAATTTTCTGGAGGCTTGCTTCAGGGCTCTGATATTTTTTGTATACCAGGGAGCTAATTTCTTGTGACAAATTTTCTTTAGATTTTTTGAGGTGCGACTGCATCTAGGGTATTACGCTAGGTTACATTTAGATCCTCAGTTAGGTGGTTAACCGATTTTTGTACTCCGACGTCCTTGGGTAGGTGGAGGGAGTCTGGAAGGGCATCTAGGAATTGTTGGGTTGTCCGAGAATTTATAGCATGGCTTCTGATGATCCTCGGTAGGGGTCTGAACAGATTATTTGTTGCAATTGCAAATGTAATTATATGGTGGTTCGATAGTCCAGGATTTTGAGGAAAAACATTTCGACCCACAATATTTATTCCACGGGACAAAACTAGAACCAGGGTATGACTGTGGCAATGAGTAGGCCCGGAGACATGTTGGACAAAAACCCACTAAAAAGTGATAGGCTGCATAGATTTTGTGAATAAAAGATGAAAATGTAGTTGTTTTTTGTTGTCAATAAAAATTTGCTGTCGTAAATATTAGAAACACCTCTGCCTATGTGGGATATGCGGGGGATATGGGGGATATGGTCACTAGTATAACCAGGAGAGGCCTCATTTAACACAGTAAATCCATCAGGCTTGAACCATGTTTCAGTCAGGCCAGTTACATCAACATTATGATCAGTGTTTAGTTCATTGACTATGACTGCCTTGCAAGTGAGGGATCTAACATTCAGTAGCCCTATTTTGCGATGTGAGATATCACAATCTCTTTCAATAATGGAGGAATTATTTACTCGTGAGATTGCTAAGGCGAACACCGCCATGTTTAGTTTTGCCCAACCTAGATCGAGGCACAGACATGATGTCAATGGGGATAGCTGAGCTGACAACACTGACAGTGCTAGTGATACACTTCCGGCGCCGACAGAGATGGCCGCCTCGCTTCGGGATCCTAGGAAACTATGCAGTTTTTTGTTATTTCTTACATTAGTACCCCAGGTCATCTTAGGTTTCATTACATACAGTCGAGAAGAACTACTGTATATAAGATCAGCGTCAACTCACCATCAGTACGACAAAGAATATGTTTTTCGCGATGCGGATCCTGTGTTCTGCCTTACTAACAGGACAACGGAATGGATCGCATGCAGCGACCCAAAAAAACAACTCTGAAAAAGAGGGAAACGAGGCAGTCTTCTGGTCAGACTACGGAGACAGGCACATCGTGCCCCACTTCCTATCATTCTTCTTGCCAATGTCCAGTCTCTTGACAACAAGGTTGATGAAATCCGAGCAAGGGTAGCATTCCAGAGGGACATCAGAGACTGTAACGTTCTGTGCTTCACGGAAACATGGCTCACTGGAGAGACGCTATCCAAAGCGGTGCAGCCAACGGGTTTCTCCACGCGTCGCGCTGACAGAAACAAACACCTTTCTGGTAAGAAGAGGGGTGGGGGCGTATGCCTTATGGCTAACGAGGCATGGTGCGATGAAAGAAACATACAGGAACTCAAATCCTTCTGTTCACCTGATTTAGAATTCCTCACAATCAAATGTAGACCGCATTATCTACCAAGAGAATTCTCTTCGATTATAATCACAGCCGTATATATCCCCCCCCCCAAGCAGACACATCTATGGCTCTGAACGAACTTTATTTAACTCTTTGCAAACTGGAAACCATTTATCCGGAGGCTGCATTCATTGTTGCTGGGGATTTTAACAAGGTTAATCTGAAAACAAGACTCCCTTAATTTTATCAGCATATCGATTGCGCAACCAGTGGTGGAAAAACCTTGGATCACTGTTACTCTAACTTCCGCGACGCATATAAGGCCCTGCCCCGCCCCCCTTTCGGAAAAGCTGACCACGACTCCATTTTGCTGATACCTGCCTACAGACAAAAACTAAAACAAGAAGCTCCCACGCTGAGGTCTGTCCAACGCTGGTCCGACCAAGCTGACTCCACACTCCAAGACTGCTTCCATCACGTGGACTGGGACATGTTTCGTATTGCGTCAGATAACAACATTGACGAATACGCTGATTCGGTGTGCGAGTTCATTAGAACGTGCGTTGAAGATGTCGTTCCCATAGCAACGATTAAAACATTCCCTAACCAGAAACCGTGGATTGATGGCAGCATTCGCGTGAAACTGAAAGCGCGAACCACTGCTTTTAATCAGGGCAAGGTGTCTGGTAACATGACTGAATTCAAACAGTGCAGCTATTCCCTCCGTAAGGCTATCAAACAAGCTAAGCGTCAGTACAGAGACAAAGTAGAATCTCAATTCAACGGCTCAGACACAAGAGGCATGTGGCAGGGTCTACAGTCAATCACGGACTACAGGAAGAAATCCAGCCCAGTCACGGACCAGGATGTCTTGCTTCCAGGCAGACTAAATAACTTTTTTGCCCGCTTTGAGGACAATACAGTGCCACTGACATGGCCTGCAACGGAAACATGCGGTCTCTCCTTCACTGCAGCCGAGGTGAGTAAAACATTTAAACGTGTTAACCCTCGCAAGGCTGCAGGCCCAGACGGCATCCCCAGCCGCACCCTCAGAGCATGCGCAGACCAGCTGGCTGTTGTGTTTACGGACATATTCAATCAATCCCTATACCAGTCTGCTGTTCCCACATGCTTCAAGAGGGCCACCATTGTTCCTGTTCCCAAGAAAGCTAAGGTAAATGAGCTAAACGACTACCGCCCAGTAGCACTCACTTCCGTCATCATGAAGTGCTTTGAGAGACTAGTCAAGGACCATATCACCTCCACCCTACCTGACACCCTAGACCCACTCCAATTTGCTTACCGCCCAAATAGGTCCACATACGATGCAATCTCAACCACACTGAGTTGAGTTGAGTTTATTTTTATTTTTACAGGGACAGTGCACATTAATCAACGTTTCAGTAAAAGTGCCGGTTTTAGCCAGCCGGCTAATTTTCAACCGCAGTCCCTGGGCAGGTTATTAAAAACAATTACAATATAGACAATAGCAACATAGAACAAGCAAGACATAGCAACATAGGACTAGCAAGACGTAGCATACAGACAGAGCAACATAGAGCAAAAAGCAGTAAGACAAAATTCATAAAAGCAACAAAGTGTTTCCACACCTCACAAGCTACAGACAACAGACAATATGGAAAGCGGCAACACACAGCTAGGGACCATGTTCACAAATCTGATTGACCTTTAGCCATGTCTTCAAGCATTTTGTGAAAGTGTGATATGTGGTGCAGTTATGTGTGTCTGATGGCAGTGTATTCCAGACATGGGAAGCTCTCACAGAGAATGCAGATTTACTAAAGGTGCTTTTCCTTAGGGGAACTATACAGTCACCTCTCATGGCAGACCTTGTGGATCTGCTGCCATATGTCTGGGTTTTCTGTTTAACAAAAATATTGAGTGGAGGGGGAGCCAGGCCATTAAGGATCTTGAATACAAGACATGCGTCGGTGTATTGCACAAGATTTTCCCAGCTCATTTCCCAGCTCATGCTTTCTAAGGATGTGACAATGATGATGGCTATTGGGCTTCCTATCAAGCACTTTGAGAGCCTGTTTGTAGACAGACTGAATAGGTTTTAATGTTGTACAGCAAGCTTGGGCCCAACTAGTCAAGCAGTATGTTAAGTGGGGGAGTATCATAGAGTTGAAGTACAGTTTTGCTACCTCTGTAGTCAAACAATTTCGTATAAATCGGAAATTAGCTAGGTTGAATTTAGTTATTTGAATTACCTTTTTCACATGCTTTTTAAAAGAGAGGTTGGAATCAAGTATGATGCCAAGGTACTTAAAATCGGATACCACCTGGAGCTTCTCCCCTGACACATAGACATCTGGCTCAGTAGCATCTGTTGCCCTCTTTGTGAAGAACATGCAAACAGTTTTTTTCACATTGAGATGCAAACACGAGTCACTGAGCCACTTTGTAACCTGGACCATTACAGTAGTGAGTTCTTGTGCAGCTTGTTGTTTGCTCTTTGCATGCACATATATCACTGTATCATCTGCATACATTTGAACTTCAGACCCAGTACAGACAGAAGGCAGATCATTAATGTACAGGCTGAACAGGAGGGGCCCCAGTATTGACCCTTGGGGCATGCCCACATCATAGCTACGATAGGGCGACAGCTCATTGCTCACTCTGACACACTGAGTTCTGCCTTCAAGGTATGATTTCATCCATCACAAGGCATCAGGGGAAAAGTTGAACTTTGACAATTTTGTGATGAGAATCTCATGGTTAACAGTATCAAAAGCCTTCCTTAGGTCCAGAAACACAGCCCCAACAGCACCCCCTTTGTCCATCTTGGACTTCACATTTTCCAGAAGAAAGCAGTTGGCCGTTTCTGTGGAGTGTTTCGCTCTGAAGCCAAACTGCATGGAGTGTAATGTGAAGGGGCTGTTGTTGAGGTGGGCAATCAGTTGTTCTGCTACACACTTTTCAACAACCTTTGACACCACAGGTAGTATACTAATGGGCCTGTAGTTACTCACGTCAGCAGGGTCGCCTGATTTAAAGATGGCCGTTATTATGGCCGACTTCCATACCCTTGGAAACACACCGAGACCAATAGATGTGTTGGTGACCTTAGTAATGGGGCCAATGAGTGACTCTTTGTAGTTTTTAAGAAAGGTAGAGTCCATCCCAAACACATCTTTGGCTTTAGAGTTCTTTAGTGAGCTAATCACCTTGTTCACCTTTGATTCAGAAACCTCCCTTATGATGAAGACAGGTTGAGTGACATTCACTAGCACTGAGCCCAAGAAACCGGTGGAGGGGTTCTGTGTCAGTGCCCTGACAGAGTCAATAAAGTAGGAATTGAAGGCTATTGCTATTTCGACTGCATCCTGTGTTAGATTGTTATTCACCATGATTTCTAGTCTTTTTGCAGTGTTACTATGGTCTTTCCCTGTTAACCTTTTTAGATTCTCCCATATCAATTTAGAATTTCCCTTTGCTTCACCAATTATGTTAATAAAAAAGTTTGCCTTGGCCTGTCTGATTTCTTTCATCACCTTATTTCTCAACATGGTAAACCTACGTCTGTCATGCTCTAATTTAGATTTTAGGGCTATTTTTAGAGCATAATCTCGTTCTTTCATCAATTTCCAGATTTTCTCCATTTAGCCAAGGAAGAGTGCTCTTTTGGCCAGGTTTGGATTTGATTTTCTTTAGGAAGCCATTTATTGTAGTCTGGATTGTGGATAGAAAAACCTCACTATCAGCTTCCACGTCTGTATAGGACAAGAGATCATTCCAGTTTATTCCCTTAATTGCTTTTTCAAAATAGTTTAACTGCACACTGCCCTAACCCATCTGGACAAGAGGAATACCTATGTGAGAATGCTGTTCATCGACTACAGCTCGGCATTCAACACCATAGTACCCTCCAAGCTTGAGACCCTGGGTCTCGACCCCGCCCTGTGCAACTGGGTACTGGACTTCCTGACGGGCCGCCCCCAGGTGGTGAGGGTAGGTAACAACATCTCCTCCCCGCTGATCCTCAACACTGGGGCCCCACAAGGGTGCGTTCTGAGCCCTCTCTTGTATTCCCTTGTTCACCCACGACTGCGTGGCCACGCACGCCTCCAACTCAATCATCAAGTTTGCGGACGACACAACAGTGGTAGGCTTGATTACCAACAACGACGAGACGGCCTACAGGGAGGAGGTGAGGGCCCTCGGAGTGTGGTGTCAGGAAAATAACCTCACACTTAATGTCAACAAAACTAAGGAGATGATTGTGGACTTCAGGAAACAGCAGAGGGAACACCCCCTATCCACATCGATGGAACAGTAGTGGAGAGAGTAGCAAGTTTTAAGTTCCCCGGCATACACATCACAGACAAACTGAATTGGTCCACTCACACAGACAGCATCGTGAAGAAGGCGCAGCAGCGCCTCTTCAACCTCAGGAGGCTGAAGAAATTCGGCTTGTCACCAAAAGCACTCACAAACTTCTACAGATGCACAATCAAGAGCATCCTGGCGGGCTGTATCACCGCCTGGTATGGCAACTGCTCCGCCCTCAACCGTAAGGCTCTCCAGAGAGTAGTGAGGTCTGCACAACGCATCACCGGGGGCAAACTACCTGCCCTCCAGGACACCTACACCACCCGATGTTACAGGAAGGCCATAAAGATCATCAAGGACATCAACCACCCGAGCCACTGCCTGTTCACCCCGCTATCATCCAGAAGGCGAGGTCAGTACAGGTGCATCAAAGCTGGGACCGAGAGACTGAAAAACAGCTTCTATCTCAAGGCCATCAGACTGTTAAACAGCCACCACTAACATTGAGTGGCTGCTGCCAACACACTGACACTGACTCAACTCCAGCCACTTTAATAATGGGAATTGATGGGAAATGATGTAAATATATCACTAGCTAGCCACTTTAAACAATGCTACCTTATATAATGTTACTTACCCTACATTATTCATCTCATATGCATACGTATATACTGTACTCTATATCATCGACTGCATCCTTATGTAATACATGTATCACTAGCCACTTTAACTATGCCACTTTGTTTACATACTCATCTCATATGTATATACTGTACTCGATACCATCTACTGTATCTTGCCTATGCTGCTCTGTACCATCACTCATTCATATATCCTTATGTACATATTCTTTATCCCCTTACACTGTGTATAAGACAGTAGTTTAGGAATTGTTAGTTAGATTACTTGTTGGTTATTACTGCATTGTCAGAACTAGAAGCACAAGCATTTCACTACACTCGCATTAACATCTGCTAACCATGTGTATGTGACAAATAAAATTTGATTTGATTTGATTTGGTAGACTCCACTAAGCTGGCAGGCTGGCTAACAGCCTGCTGCCTGGCCTGCCTGCTGCCTGTCCTGCCCTCTATCTCATTGTGGAGCTAGATGAGTAAGGGAACACCCCCCTGAAATGGACAAAAATGAAATGCCATAAGAAATGTCCAAATGCAGTATGAAAGATTTGAAAATGTCAAATCAGCATGTTATGTCCATTTGCCATGTACCATCACGAATTTGACATGCTCAAAAATCCTGCAGAAATGCAACATTGACTGGCCTGATGAACACAGGATGGCCGGGCAGTGATAGTTGTTCCTTTCCATCGCTCGTTGTGTTGATTTCATCATGTCCATTTGGTGATGTTTTTTTCACTGTTGAATCATATTGCAAATGCACGTGCACGTGAAAAAAACATGTTTCAATGGGCATTTACCATCATGAATTTGTCATGCTCAACAATCCTGCAGAAATGCAAAATTGACTGGCCTGGTGAACACAGGATGGCCGGGCAGTGATAGTTGTTCCTCTCCATCGTTCATTGTGTTGATTTCATCATGTCCTTTTGGTGAGGTTTTTTTCATATTGCAAATGGACAAAAGTCACCATCAAGTCACCGTCCATCTGTCAATTAGATATCATTCTGACACCAAACTGATACAAACTGACACCACACCCACACCACACCCACTTTTTCCAACTCGTTTAGAAGCCAACTATCACATACTTCAGAGCTGGCCCAAAATTCACAACGCTTTCTGTTCAAACCATATTAAAAACGTAAAACACGTAGTTACGTTCTAGCTGCGGGTCCAGTTACGACATTATGTGTAGGCCTATGTGAGGCGACCCCGAATCCCAAGTTTCGGCTCGATAGGTCATTTGGTGCCCGAGCAAGACCCTAATTGGTGCTGAAAATCCACTTTTTTCCATGCCTTGCTACGGGGTCTTTGAATGAGCAATTGGACAGAAACGTTGGGGTCCGTCTATATGGGCCGAGGCGATCGCAATGCACCTAGTCTTGCGACTCTGGGACATTTCTAAATGTCTGCATTTTCGTGATGCAAAATGAATTGAAGTTATTGCAAATATACGAGGTTGTTTCTCGGTCCGAGAACCTTCTAGAGCCACGTAACTCACCACACACGATCGACCTGAGGTCTAGAACAGGTTTCTAAAGTTTCAGAACTCTAGGTCTGACGGTTATTTTTTAGCTCGAACAAAGGTAACTATTGCAGGCACTGTCTGTCTCTTCGCACCCCAATATGTCCCTCCTTCCAAGCTGTGTGTGTGTGTGATTTAGTTTTTCTTTTAAATTTTATGGGAGAAATGACTGAGTTACAGTTCATGGGGGTTGCCTAATCATACATGTGAAGTTTTGAAAAGTTATGTGAAGTACAGAATCCTGAGTTTTAAGTGTTTACGTTAAGAACTGACCGATTTACACATGGTTGAATGCACTATTTATCACAAACTGCTGGTTGGGTATGGAAAAACACGTTTAGGGTGATTTTAACCACTTCCGGTTGCTTCAGGAAGCTTAGAATCGACACAGTTAGACCTCATAGTGTCCTGATGGCCTGTCATTAAAGACAGGTTCATAAGGCATTCATAACCCACATAGGCTTCAAGTTGACGTTAGAGGAGCAGGCAATGTATTCCTATGGGGAGAGATGTCATTGTAATCTGTGAGATCAAAAAACCCTGATTAACTGTTAAGGGTTAATGCCACACGGTCAAGGTTAGGCTTGCACAGATCGGGAGGACCTCAGGAACGTACCTGAGGTTGAATTGTGCTTCTCACAAGGTTGAACGGTTCTCTCACTGTCACCCAAAAGCAAATGACATTTAGGGCCAGGCTTCATTTTGGACCAACTTCTTTCACGATCGCTGTACTCAGAGCGAGCTACGGTCAAGCGGGGCGTCTCGTTGATCTCGGCACGGCCTAGAGAATATGAAAATGCCATTGCAGGCTCTGTGTGTCTTTAAGCACCGCACTTTGTCACTACATCCTTGCTGTGTGTGTGTGTGTGTGTGTGTGTGTGTGTGTGTGTGTGTGTGTGTGTGTGTGTGTGTGTGTGTGTGTGTGTGTGTGTGTGTGTGTGTGTGTGTGAGAGAGAGCTTTTCTTTGACATCTGTTGGGAGAAATGACTGACTTACAGTTCATGGGGGTTGCCTAATCACACATATGAAGTTTTGAAGAGATTTGATCTTTTTAACCCTTCAAAACAGCACCTATGAACCCATTTTAAGGCACTTCCGGTTTACACAGGAAGCTGAAAGTGAACACATATCCTCCTTGGGATAGGAAATTATAGAATTTTGAGTTTTAAGTCTTTATGTTAAGAACTGACTTATTTACGGAGGGTTTAGTGAGTGTGTGTTATTTCAGAAAATCACAGAAATCTCGCAGAGCTCAAAAGCACACTTTAAAAAGATTTGTATGAACACGCTGCAACTGGATCTGTAACTGTTTTTTTTAAACACCAATTTGACATTGTACGATTTCTCTTAAATGACGATAGATAAATGGCTGTTTTTAAAATTATTGCTCTATTTTCATTTTGGACCTTTAATCCCAGAAAAATGGCCATAACTCAAAAACCGTTGAGGCCTAGACGCCATTGTTCGGGGCCAACTGCCCATTATGCCAAACCTATGCTCACCAAGTTTCGGCTTCAAAATATTTTCCGTTTAGGAGATAAGGCCACGTCGTGATTCGTGATGTTTTGTACATTTGAAATATGATTCCATTCGCCCTCTTGTGGGATTTACCGGGACAGCGGAAAGATTACCAAAATTTGATTATTTTATAAAACGGAAACCGAATGTCCGAGAGAGTTCATTTGATGACTTCCCGGAAGATCCGGCGCTGTCCGCGAATTTTACAAATGTTTTCGGACGTCTAGTAAGGGACCGTACATTTGCAATGTGGTCTTTCTCACTAACCATATGGCGAATGTCAAAATGTTCCATTAACAAGTCCAGTACAGCAAATTAAAGATAAATATCTTGTTAATCTACCCATCATGTCCGATTTTAAAAATGTTTTACAGCGAAAACACAAAATATATTTATGTTAGACCACCATCAAATAAAATAAAAAACACAGCCATTTTTCCCAACCAAAGATAGAGTCACAAAAGAAGAATTAAAGATAAAATCCATCACTAACCTTTGGTAATCTTCATCAGATGACACACAGATGACATGTTACATAATACATTTATGTTTTGTTCGATAATATGCATATTTATATCCACATATCTCGGTTTACATTGACGCCATATTCAGAAATGCCTTCAAAATATCCGGAGGAATTACAGAGAGCTCCGCCAGATAACATAAATACTCATCATAAACTTTGACGAAAGATACATGTTCTACATATAATTAAAGATACACTGGTTCTTAATGCAACCGCTGTGTCAGATTTTTTTTTTAAACGTTACGAAAAAAGACTACCATGCAATAATCTGAGACGGCGCTCAGATGTAAATATATTTCTCCGCCATGTTGGAGTCAACAGAAATACGAAATTACATCATAAATATTCCCTTACCTTTGATGATCTTTCATCAGAATGCAGTGCAAGGAGTCCTAGTTCCACAATAAATTGTTGTTTTGTTCCATAATGTCCAATACTAGTGTCCAATTAGCTGCATTTGCTAGCACTTTCAGCTCATGTGCCCAAAAGCTGACGCTGGTCCAGGAGAACTCGGATGAAAACTTCAAAAATATATATTCCAGGTCAAATAAACTGGTCAAACTAAGTAGTGAATCAATCTTCAGGATGTTATTTTCATATATATCCAATAACGTTCCAACCGGAGCATACGTTTTCGTCTGCAGCCAAATGGAACGATGGTGACATCCACAGACAAATGCGCAACGGGGAAATTCCATTCTGCCAGGACAGTGACTCATTCCCCTCTCATTCGGTCAAAGTTCACACCAGAGGCTCCATTCCACGTTCTACTGAATGAGGACATCTAGTGGAAGGCGTAGGAAGTGCCAACAGATCCATATCTTATTTGGAAGTGAAGAGGCGATGATTTAAAATTAGACCCGCATTCAGAATTTCACTTCCTGCCCTATGAGTTCTGTTGTACTAACAGACATAATTCAAACAGTTTTAGAAACTGTGTTTTCTATCCAATAGTAATAATAATATGCATATATTAGCAATCTAGGACAGAGTAGGATGCAGTTCACTATGGGCATGCAATTCATTCAAATTGAAAATACTGCCCCCTATCCCCAACTTAACCTTTCTCCTCCCCTTCATCTACATTGACTCAAGTGACATCAACAAGGGAATCAAAGCTTTCATCTGGATCAGTCTATGTCATGGAAAGAGCAGGTGGGCTTACCGTTTTGTATACTCAGTGTATGTCGGCTTGGATTCACCGTGCCAACAGGTTTTTCCCCAGGTGCATGAACAAAGATGACATTTACTGTGATGTTAATGCATTTTTTGCTATTGGATTACCTGTTTGTTAAAATAACTAAATTGAGAAGATATCTTTATGTGTGGTTTTGGTATTTAAATCAATGGTATTTCACAGTGGGCCACAGGTAGCCTAGTGGTTTGAGCGTTGGGCCAGTAACCGAAAGGATGCTATATCGAATCCCTGAGCTGATAAGATAAAAAGCTGTCATGCTGCCCCTGAACAGGGCAGTTAACCCACTGTTCCTAGGCCGTCATTGAAAATAAGAATTTGTTCTTAACTAACTTGCCTAGTTAAATAAAGGAAAAATTGAAAACATATACTTTGGATCAATGGATGTGTGGCAAAAGAGGTCTTCAAACAAAATGAATATGAGACTTGCTGTGTTACCAGTTTGGAGTTTAGAAAATTCACCACATACTTGTGAAAATAGCACCAAAAACCTAATACTACATTCCAGACAGAACTGCTGTGTCACGAATCCCACCGAAGATGGTGCCTCTTCCTGTTGGGCGGTGTTGTTGTTGTAACGGCGTTCTTCGTTTGTCGCAAGAAAGTCGGACCGAAATGCAGCGTGTTGGTTACTCATGTTATTTAATGAAAACAAAATGAAGATACATAAAAATACTGAGACAAATACAAAAACAACAAAACGGAACGTGAAACCTATTACAGCCTATCTTTTTTTTAAATAAAAATAATTTATTATCTTCAGTACCATTCATTCTTTACAAATCATAATTTACATACATACACAAATAAGGATATTTTTAATTAAACTAATTAAATTAAACTAAACATAAACCCCAAACAAAACCTCAGGGGAGCATCTTCCCTCCCGTCACCCTACAAAACACCTTTCCCTATCTCCCCGTCCCTAATCTATCCTTTTACAAATCTAAATGACACCCAGCCCTAAACCCCCTTCCACCTCTCCCGAGCAGCATGCTGCCCCCACTTCCTCTCCTCCCTCTTCATCCTCCCCTCAAATCTCCTTCCACTCTTCTCACTATCCCTTCCACCCCCCAATCTCTCCCTGTCTTCTCCATGTTCAGCCTTGCTTCCCACAGCCCCCGTTTAAAGAGACTGATGAGAAGCCAGAGCAGAAACCTGTCCCTATCCGTCCCTCTCACTCTCCCTACACCCCTCTCTAACCTGGCCCACGTCAATACAAAATCCCCCTTTACCAAACCTAACAACACCCGTGCCCTAGCCCATACTACTCCGGCAAAGGCACAGTCCCAAAAGACATGACGCACAGTCTCCTCCCTGCCACAAGAGGATCTTGGAAAGGTGGGTGATTGCACTAAACTAAACCGGTACAAGATGGAACGTACCGGCAAACACTTATGAAGGCTCAACCAATTCAGGTCCTTGAGCCTGTTGTCCAGACCCCGCACCTGCACTCCCTCCCAGACCGCTTCCGAGATGCCTACTACAGGCGCCCGACTCTCTGCCTTTCTGACCTCCTCGTACAGGTGCCTATGATCTAAACCTACTCGGGCAACTTCAACCTCAGGGTGCGCACGCAGCCACTTGGCCGCATGACCAAAGTGCCACGGCAGCTGTTCCGCCCGAGGACCCGTGTTAGACCACACCATTATGCTTCTCGCCTGATACGAGAAAAATACCTGCAGAAGGTAACCGGACGGGTGTATCACTGGCTGAGAAAGCTCCGTTAACAAGAAATAAACAAAAATTGTGTCCAGCTTGAGGGGGAAATGTGGTACCCCCCTACCTCCCTCCCCGATGGGACAGATCATGCGTGCCCTGGTGACCCACTCATACCTGCCACTCCACATAAACTGAAACACAAGCTTCACTAGAGGCCTTCTCAGACAAGCCGGCAATGGGTAGATGTATGCCAAATACAAAAGCGACGGCAACACATCCACCTTTAGGACCAGGACTTTGCCCATAAAAGACAAATACCTAGCTTTCCACATTGCTAGCTTCCTCTGTACCACTGCAATACGCATGTTCCAGTTTAGCGTCGCAGAGCCGGAGGTCTCAAAATGGACCCCGAGAATCCTCAGGGCCCCCTCACAGAGAGATAACCCCACAGGCACATCCGTTCTACCGCGCCATCTTCCGAAAAACTTGACGGAAGACTTTGCATGGTTCAGAACTGCTCCCGACGCTCGAGTGAAATCCCCAAAGATGGCAAGGGACCTTGTCAGGCACGAGTCCTTGCACAACAACAAGGAAGTGTCGTCGGCGTACTGCGTCATCTTAACATGCAGTCCACCACTTCCAGGGATCAGCAGACCTTCCACCCCTGTGTCTGCCCTAATGGCAGCCCCCAGAGGCTCCATGTACAGAACGAAGAGGAGAGCCGGCACCCCTGTCTGAACCCAGACGAGAGGTCAAAAACGTCACCCAAGTGACTATTTACACTAACTCGGCACCCCGCTCCGACATATAATGTACGAATCCATCCTATAAACTTCTCCCCAAATCCTAATCGACCTAACACTCTGAATAAAAAAGATCTATTCATGCGATCAAAGGCTTTCGCCTGATCTAGCTCTGCTACCATAAAAGGCAGTCCTCTATCTTCAACCCAAGCGATGGAGTCCCTGATTAACTGTAGGTTCCATCTAATAGAGCGGCCCTCTACCCCGCATGTCTGATCCTCATGAACGACGTAGGGAAGGGCTGTGCGCAACCGGTCTGCTAAAACCTTTGCAAGTAGCTTGTAATCTACACACAGCATGGTCAACGGCCGCCAGTTGCCAAGGTCAGTTACTTCCCCTTCTTATATAAAAGTGACAGCACACCAACAGCCATTGATCCCCCCGGGACCCCCGTCTCAAGGATGGCCTTCAAGACTTCGAGGACCACTGGTCCAAGTATACCCCAAAACTTGAGATAAAACTCAGCCGGCAGCCCATCCATCCCAGGCACCTTCCCTTTTCCCATCCTCCTAAGAGCGCTCTCAACCTCTTCTAGAGAAATATGGGCCTCCATCACTTCTCTAATGTCCTCCGGCAACCACCTGGACAAGTGTTCTAAAAACACATTTCCCTGCTCTACATCTATTTCCCTTTCCTTAAATAAACCTTGGAAATGATCAGTTGTCACCCTGACCATATCCTCTGGTTCTCTAACTATACTACCATTTTCTTCCCTAACACCATGCATTACCTTCCTACTCTGTCTTGCCCTAACCAACTTAAAGAACATAGCAGAACAAGTCTCATTATGTTCTAGAAAGCCGCTATGCGCACGCTCCAGGAAAGCTTGAGCCTTCCGCTCCTGCAACTCCCTGAGCTGCGCCTTTAGGGTTGAGGATCTCTCCCAGTCAAATGACCCGCCGAGGTTGCCTGCCTCGTATTCGAGTTCAATTAACCTTTGGATACGATCCACCTCCCTCCTCTCCTCCCTTTTTTTCCTCTTGCAATACCCTATTATAAAAGCCCTAATCCTCACTTTAACTAATTCCCACCACTCTAACACCCCCTCGCACATGGACCGGAGACCCTCAAGCCTCCTAAAGAAAACATAAAACACGTCAACAAAAGCCTGCTCCTCCAGCACATCCCGATCTAGCTTCCAGTACCCCTTACCAAAGAGGCAGACTGACGACCCCACCTGCAGGAGCACCCCGTCGTGATCTGAAAAGAAAACAGGCAACAGCCGCCCAGACAACTTTCCCAAAGACCTGGGTACAAAAATATAATCAAGCCTCCGCTCAACCCCCCTGGAGTTACGCCATGTAGGACCGTCCATTTTCGGAGTAGTGTGCATACCACCATCTACCAGACCATGGCAAGCCATTAGCCTAGCAATGGCGCCTGCACTGTTATCCCCCCTCTTCCTAAATCTGTATTAAAATCCCCCCCTATCACTAATTTCCTATTTGTAACACACAGGGGCGTCAGACAGTCCACCATCTCCTTCCTGTCTGCCACCACCTGTGGCCCATACACCACCACTAATCTAAATTTACAATCCCTTATCGTGACATCCACCCCTATAACCCTCCCCTGCATTACTACTAAGGAATCCTCCACTTTTACCTCCCTTTGCCCACACAAAATCCCTACCCCCGATGAGTGCACCCCCCCTACACCCCAAACCGACTCTCCCTTGTCCCACTCCCTCTTAAATCTACTAACATCCCCTCCATCCCTCAGGTGAACCTCCTGTAAAAAACAAAAATCAAAACCCACACCCTCCAAATAACTAAAAACCACCATCCTCTTAACAATATCTCTTAAACCCCTTACATTTAAACTAACAAAAGTAAAATTAGACTCCATGAAAAAAAATAAAACATGTAATACACTCAAATTCTAAACTCAGACAGAAAAAAAACAAAAACAGGAGACTCACCCGAAGCTCCCCTGCTCCATATCTACCGGTGAGAACACCATCTGTAATCCCGACATCCCCCTCTTCCTCCATCACACCATCCCAGGATGCAGGAATAGTGTTTGGCTTCGGGGTGCCCTGCACCCTGGGTCTACCCCCACAATCCTCCCCTCCCCAGTGTTGCAGCTGGTTTGGAAAAAAATTGGGGAGGCTGAGTCCCCAAACAAAAAAACTCCCCACCTCCTCCTGTACCCAGTCCTGAGTCTTGTTAGGTGTGTCCCCACCCAAATGAAGTTGAGAGTCTTGGGAAACCAGCAGCAACCCAGAGGTTTCTCCCACCCCCATCACTCTCTTGGCCATCCCCTCCCCCTCACTGTCGGCCAATCGCACCCTCCTCTTCATTCTCTTCTTTGGTGATGGCGGCAGTGGAGAGATACCACCCCCTCCCCCAGCCAGCTCCTCCACCATACCCCTCATCTCTTCCACCATGTCACTTTCCCCCCAGTCCACTTGCTCTTCCACCGTCTTCTTCTCTACCATTCCTCCCTCACTTTCTTCTCTCTCATTCTCCTCCACTCGGTTGCCTTCTTCCACCGCTTTTCCTGGTTCTCCTACTCCCGTGCCTTCCGTTTCCTTCTCTCTTCCATCCGCCGCTTCTTGCTCCTCTTCCTTCCTTGTGGCCTTCCCCTCTGGACTTGTAGTCTTGCCATGAGGCATGTTTCCTTCCCCTCCTCTTCTTCCCCCATCCCCCGCTCCTGCTCCCCCCCCAGCCGCAGACACATATGACCTCTGACGGGCCGGGCACCCTCGCCACAGGTGTGCTGATGAGCCACACCCATGGCATGTCTTAGGCTTGTCACAATCCCTCGCCTCGTGATCCTCAGATCCACAAAATCTGCATTTTCTCATTCCGCACGAGGCGAAAATGTGTCCATAGGCCATACAGCGCCTGCAAAATGGGGGCTGACGTGCATAAAACAAAGTCCCCCTGTCAGCCCCAAGGGAGAACATAGCAGGAGGATGAAGGTATCCACCATGTCCCTTTGGGTCCTCCCTGAGGAGGGCCTGGAAACCTCTCCTCCCATTCCAAAACCCAAGGGAGTCTTTGAGGTGCCTAGCTGAGGAAACGTTATCCATGTATCTCCTCAGAAAAGCCCTCACCTCTTCATCCTTAACGTAAGGGTTGTAAATGTTAACAGTTACAACCCTAAAGTTATTCTTCGCCAGACTTGATATTTCGTAGTGGCACATCGGCCTCTCACCTCCCACTGCTCTTGCCCTTCTAAGGATATCATCATGTTTTTCTTCCGTATATAGCGCGACGTCGTATGCTCCCTCCAACGAGTTGCCTTGGAAACAAAACACGTCCTTCACCGTCAGCTTTAGAATCCCCATCAATATAATTCTTCCAAAAGATTCTCGTCCTAACGGCTCCAACTCCTTTTTACTTCCAAGCAAAATGAATCGTGTTAGCCAGCCCAATCCCAGGGACCGACCGTGATGATGTATTTAGCACCATCTCCGCAAGGACAATGGCGCTCGTTCTTTTCTCTTCCAATACAAGAAAAAACGAAAATCCAAAAGTGACCGAGCCTGACTGGTGAAACTAACACAGAGACAGGAACAATCACCCACGAAATACAAAGTGAAACCCAGGCTACCTAAATACGGTTCCCAATCAGAGACAACGAGAATCACCTGACTCTGATTGAGAACCGCCTCAGGCAGCCAAGCCTATACAACACCCCTACTCAGCCGCAATCCCAAATACTACAAACCCCAATACGAAAATACAATATATAAACCCATGTCACACCCTGGCCTGACCAAATATATAACGAAAACACAAAATACAATGACCAAGGCGTGACAGTTGTCGCCGGCCTACTAGCTGCCAACGATCCCCTTTTCTGTTTCAATTAGTGTTGTCTGATTAGTTGCACCTGTTTCTTGTTTGGGTTTTGGTCAATTTACACCCGGTAAGCTCGCCGGCTTTTGTGCGGACTTGTTTTTCTGTTATTGGTGTGTGTATATTTTGTGGATTTTATTTCCTGAACTGTTTCGTCCTGTTTGTTTTGGACTGGGTCTTTTAGCGCCGTGTGTGTGGCGTTGACCGACACTCTGTTGTTTGGGAATAAATATCCATGTATCAAACTACCCTGCTCTCTGCGCATAACTCCTCCACACACTACTTCTAGAAGTCCTGACATGCTGAAGGTCAATGGATTTCCCGATTGATTCTAGCAAATGTTCACAAGTCTGTCAAATGCTCACAAGGTATTTAAATTAGGTTGCATTTTCCACTGTGCCGCGCCGTGTGACCGTCAGAGAGGAGAAGGGTGACATTGATGAACCATCTGCTCGCCGAGCATCACCGTAGGCAGCTGTACTGATGGACAGAGCCCTATGCTTTCTGACACTGTGCACTAGAAAATGCCAGCTCAGCAAATTTGGCGTAATAATTATGTACAAACTCCTGTGAACCAGAATCATCAGAGTACAGTGTGTCCTCTCCTCTCTCTGGATTACATAAAGAAAGGAAGAAAGAACATTTTCGGAAGACTGAGTGAGAAAAATTGCTTGTGAAGGCTGGAGTTTATTTTTTTTTTTGCACTGGTTTGTGACATCACTGAACCTTTCAGGGCCTTTCCTAATGTATGAATGTGTGTTTGTGTATGTGTGTGCGTGTGCATGAGTGTGTGCTGTATGTACACATGTATGTGGGTGTGCATGTACTGTAGGTGTGCTTGTCAGAGAAAGATGAGCAGACCGAAAAGCAAGCAACTGTTTTAGCCTTCTTTATATGTCTGAGGTCCTTCAGTGGTAAGCAGTGAGCAGCATAAACCTTGTCATATAAGCCTATGCTGAGAGAAATGTCTTATTACTCATGATCAAAGGGTGCTGTTCTTTTAAGGAGATGTGGAGAGTCAAACAGAATATGCATGAAGACATGTAGGCAGGTCACTTTTATAGAATATTGGAGAATGTTCTGTCTGGACTGCAGCCATTTATTCTTTGTCGTTGTGACTGCTTATCACTGTCTTTGAAGCAAACTGGATTAAATGAAAATATGTTAAATATCACCAAATTACGAAATATAAACAACAAATAACTGCTAAAATTATTTCTACTAAAAATGCAATGCCAAATGTGACTGAATTCAGGAAGGTGAGCTTTGGTTTATATTTTTTATTTTTTACAGTTATATCACAATGCAGTTGGAGGAAACATGGGAAAGTTATGCTTCTTTAAATGTGATAAACTTGTTATGCCACTTCGCGGACAAGTAGAAGGAAAATGCCCTTGATTGATTTTCACGCTTTCTAGAGAGCTCTTCTTTATTTAGGCCCATTCAACATTGTTCACGCCCTCTTAAGCCTTAAACCATCTCTTTAAGAATTCACATGTACTAAACAATAATATAAACGCAATATGTAAAGTGTTGGTCCCATGTGTCATGAGCTGAAATAAAAGATCCCAGAAATGTTCCATCCGCACAAAAAGCATATTTCTCTTATTGTATTTGTTTTACATCCCTGTTAGTGAGCATTTCTCCTTTGCCAAGATAATCCATCCACCTAACAGGTGTGGCATATTAAGAAGCTGATTAAAAAGCATGATCATTATACAGGTGCACCTTGTTCTGGGGACAAAAAAAATGCCACTCTAAAATGTAAAGTTTTGTCACACAACACAATGCAACAGATAGCTTATGTTTTGAGGGAGCATGCAATTGGCATGCTGACTGCAGGAATGTCCACCAGAGATGTTGCCAGAGTACTGCATGTTCATTTCTCTTCCATAAACCGCCTCCAACGTCGTTTTAGAGAATTTGGCAGTACGTCCAAGTCGCTAGTTGCTAGTATCACCTTTTTCCACTACATTTGTAACTAGTCAGATTTTCTAATCCTCTCTTTCGCTTCCGGGTGAGGTAGATCCAGGATTGGCGACAAATTCTTAATTTAATTTGGCTCAGATTTATATGCCCTCAGGGCTGTTTTGCTAGAGGCTGTTTTCCTTGTCAAAGTACTCTGGGATGAGTCCATGGATGACATTCAAATTCCACATCACTGTACATACACTTTATGTGCATTTTGGATGTGTAAAAATTACTGGACTTAAATGTTTCTGTATTATAACCACGGTCAAGATTAAAATAGCCATGTGGGTGTCATTTCTTTGAATATTCGGCCAATTTATCATATACACTGAAATCATTAGCAATATAGACTTCATGGATTGAAATATACAGTGCATTCTGAAAGTATTCAGACCCCTTGACCTTTTCCACATTTTGTTGTTACAACCTTATTCTAAAATTGATGAAATTGTTTGTTTTTTTCAAAACAATCTACACACAATTGCCCCATAATGGCAAAGCAAAAACCGTTTTTTAGAAATGTTTGCTAATGTATTAAAAATTCAAAACTGAAATATGACATTTACATAAGTATTCAGACCCTTTACTCAGTACTTTGTTGAAGCATCTTTGGCAGCGATGACAGCCTTCTTGGGTATGACGCTACAAGTTTGGCACACCTGTGTTTGGGGAGTTTCTTCCACTCTTCTCTGCAGATCCACAAGCTCTGTCAGGTTGGATGGGGAGTGTCACTGCACAGCTGTTTTCAAATCTCTCCAGAGATGTTTTTTCATTTTTTCACCATTATTTAACCAAGTAGGCCAGTTGAGAACAAGTTCTCATTTACAACTGCGACCTCGCAAAGATAAACCAAAGCAGTGCAACAAAAACAACAACAAAGAGTTACACAGGGGATAAACAAACATACAGTCAATAGGAGGTAAGGCAATAAATAGGTCAATAGTGGCGAAGTAATTACACTGGAGCGATATATGGACAGATAAGAATGTGCACTTAGAAAATACTGATGTCCAAAAGAGCAGAAAAACAAAAACAAATATGGGGATGAGGTAGGTAGTTGGTTGGATAGGCTATTTACAGACGGTCTTGTACAGCTGCAGTGAACGGTAAGCTGCTCTGACAGCTGACGCTTAAAGTTTGTCATGGAGATATAAGTCTCCAGCTTCAGTAATTTTTGCAATTCGTTGCAGTCATTGGAAGCAGAGAACTGGAAGGAAAGGGATGACCAGTGAAATATACCTGCTGGAGTGCGCACTACGGGTGGGTGTCGCTATGGTGAGCTGCTATGTTGAGCTGAAATAAGGGTGAGCTTTACCTAGCAAAGACTTATAGATGACCTGGAGCCAGTGGGTTTGACGACAAATATGTAGTGAGGACCAGCCAACGAGAGCATACAGGTCGCAGTGGTGGGTAGTATATGGGGCTTTGATGACAAAACGGATAGCACTGTGATAGACTGCATCAATTTGGAGGCTATTTTGTAAATGACATTGCCGAAGTCAAGGATCGGTAGGATAATCAGATTTACAAGGGTATGTGTGGCACCATGAGTGAAGGAGGCTTTGTTGAGAAATAGGAAGTGGATTCTCGATTTAACTTTGGATTGGAGATGTTTAATGTGAGTCTGGAAGGCGAGTTTGCTGTCTAGCCAGACACCTAGGTATTTGTAGTTGTCCACATATTCTAAATCAGAACCGTCCAGAGTAGTGATGCTAGTCGGGCGGGCGGTTGCAGGCAGCGATCGGTTGAAGAGCATGCATTTAATTTTACTAGCATTTAAGAGCAGTTGGAGGCCACAGAAGGAGTGTTGTATGGCGTTGAAGCTCGTTTGGAGGTTTGTTAACACAGTGTCCAGAGAAAGGCCAGTTGTATACAGAATGCTGTCATCTGCATAGAGATCAAAGAATCACCCGCAGCAAGAGTGACATCATTGATATATAAAGAGAAAAGAGTTGGCCCGAGAATTGAACCCTGTGGCACCCCCATAGAGACTGCCCGATTTGACACACTGAACTCTATCTGAGAAGTAGTTAGTGAACCAAGCGAGGCAGTCATTAGAGAAACCAAGGCTGTTGAGTCTGCCGATAAGAATACAGTGATTGACAGAGTCGAAAGCCTTGGCCAGGTCGATGAAGATGGCTGCACAGTACTGTCTTTTATCGATGGCGGTTATGATATTGTTTATGACCTTGAGCGTGGCTGAGGTGCACCCGTGATCAGCTCGGAAACCAGATTGCACAGCGGAGAAGGTACGGTGGAATTTGAAATGGCCGGTGATCTGTTTGTTCACTTGGCTTTTGAAGACTTTAGAAAGGCAGGGCAGAATGGATATGGGTCTGTAACAGTTTGGGTCTAGATTGTCTCCCCTTTTGAAGAGGAGATGAACGCGGCTGCTTTCCAATCTTTGGGATTCTCATACGATACAAAAGGGAGGTTGAACAGAATAGTTATTGACAGCGGGTTGCTACAATGGCCCTGGATATTTTTAGGAAGAGAGGGTCCAGATATGACTAGCCCAGGTGATTAGGGATCCAGATTTTTCGGCTCTTTCAGAACATCAGCTGTCTGGATATGGGTGAAGGAGAACCAGGGGGGGCTTTGTTTGCCAGGGTTGGGGTAGGCAAGTGGAAAGCATGGCCAGCCATAGAGAAATGCTTATTGAAATTCTCGATTATCGTGGATTTATCAGTGGTGACAGTGTTTCCTAGTCTCAGTGCAGTGGGCAGCTGGGAGGAGGTACTATTATTCTCCATGGACTTTACGGTGTCCCAAAACTTTTTGGAATTAGTGCTGCATGATGCACATTTCTGTTTGAAAAAGCTAGCCTTTTGATCGGGTTCAAGCTCTGGCTGAGACACTCAAGGACATTCAGAGACTTGTCACGAAGGCACTCCTGAATTGTCTTGGCTGTGTGCTTAGGGTCGTTGTCCTGTTGAAAGGTGAACTTTCACTCCAGTCTGAGGTCCTGAGTGCTCTGGAACAGGTTTTCATAAAGGATCTCTCTTTATTGCTCCTTTCACCTTTCCCTCGATCCTGACTAGTCTCTCAGTCCCTACCGCTGAAAAATATTCCCACAGCATGATGCTGTCACCACAATTCTTCACAGTGGGGATGGTGCCAGGTTTCCTCTAGATGTGACGCTTGGCATTCAGGCCAAAGAGTTCAATCTTCATTTCCTCAGACCAGAGAATCTTGTTTCTCATTGTCTGGAGTCCTTTAGGTGCCTTTTGGCAAACTCCAAGCCGGCTGTCATGTGCTTTTTACTGAGGAGTGGCTTCCGTCTGGCCACTCTACCATAAATGCCTGATTGGTGGAGTGCTGCAGAAATGGTTTTCCCATCTCCACAGAGGAACTCTGGAGCTCTGTCAGAGTGACCATTCAGTTCTTGGTCACCTCCCTGACCAAGGTCCCTCTCCCCCGATTGCTCAGTTTGGCAAGGCGGCCAGCTCTAGGAAGAGTCTTGGCGGTTCCAAATTTCTTCCATTTAGGCATGATGAAGGCCACTGTTCTTGTCGACCTCCAATGACCTCAAGGCTTGGTTTTTGCTCTGACAGGCACTATCAACTGTGGGTCTGTCACACCCTGACCATAGTTTGCTTTGTATGTTTATATGTTTTGGTTGGTAAGGGTGTGATCTGAGTGGGCATTCTATGTTGTGTGTCTAGTTTGTCTGTTTCTGTGTTTGGCCTGATATGGGTCTCAATCAGAGGCAGGTGTTAGTCATTGTCTCTGATTGGGAACCATGGGCATGGGAGGACGAACTGGACGGTAAAGGACCCTGGGCACAGCCAGGAGAATATCGCCGCCCCAAAGAAGAGCTGGAGGCGGCAAGAGCGGAGAGGCGCTGGTATGAGGAGGCAGCACGGCGACGCGGATGGAAGCCCGAGAGTCAGCCCCAAAAATTTCTTGGGCGGAGGCTCACAGGGAGTAGGGCGACGCTAGGTAGGAGACCTACGCCAACTTCCTGTGGTAACCGGGGGGCTAGAGAGACCGGGCAGGCACTGTGTTATGCTGTGGTGCGCACGGTGTCCCCAGTGCGGGTGCATAGCCCGGTGCGGTACATTCCAGCTCCGCGTATCGGCCGGGCTAGAGTGAGCGTCGAGCCAAATGCCATGAAGCCGGCTCTACGCATCTGGTCTCCAGTGCGTCTCCTTGGGCCGGCTTACATGGCGCCAGCCTTGCGCACGGTGTCCCCGGTTCACCTGCATAGCCCAGTGCGGGCTATTCCACCTCGCCGCACTGGCAGAGCGACCGTGAGTACTCAACCAGGTAAGGTTGGGCAGGCTCGGTGCTCAAGAGCTCCAGTGCGCCTGCACGGTCCGGTCTACCCAGTACCACCTCCACGCACCAGCCCTCCGGTGGCAGCTCCCCGCACCAGGCTTCCTGTGCGTGTCCTCGGCCCAGTACCACCAGTGCCAGCACCACGCATCAGGCCTACAGTACGCCTCGCCTCTACACGCGGCCAGAGCCTTCCTCCTCTCCTGCGCTGCCGGAGTCTCCCGCCTGTTTAGCGCTGCCAGAGCCTTCCTCCTCTCCTCTGGAGTCTCCTGCCTGTTCAGCGCTGCTGGAGTCTCCTGCCTGTTCAGCGTAGCCAGAGCTGCCAGTCTGCATGGAGCTGCAGAGCTGCCAGTCTGCATGGAGCAGCCAGAGCTGCCAGTTGCATGGAGCAGCCAGAGCTGCCAGTCTGCATGGAGCAGCCAGAGCTGCCAGTCTGCATGGAGCAGCCAGAGCTGCCAGTCTGCATGGAGCAGCCAGAGCTGCCAGTCTGCAAGGAGCTGTCAGTCTGCAAGGAGCTGCCAGTCTGCAAGGAGCTGCCAGTCTGCAAGGAGCTGCCAGAGCTGCCAGTCTGCATGGAGCAGCCAGAGCTGCCAGTCTGCAAGAAGCCGCCAGAGCTGCCAGTCTGCAAGAAGCCGCCAGAGCTGCCAGTCTGCATGGAGCAGCCAGAGCCATGGAGCAGTCAGAGCCGCATGGAGCAGCCAGAGCCGTCAAGAAGCCGCCAGTCAGCATGGAGCAGCCAGAGCCGCCAGTCAGCATGGAGCAGCCAGAGCTGCCAGTCAGCATGGAGCAGCCAGAGCCGTCAGTCTGCCAGGATCCGCCAGTCAGCCAGACTCTTCCAGATCCGCCAGTCAGCCAGACTCTTCCAGATCCGCCAGTCAGCCAGGATCTTCCAGATCCGCCAGTCAGCCAGGTTCCGCCAGTCAGCCAGACTCTTCCAGATCCGCCAGTCAGCCAGACTCTTCCAGATCCGCCAGTCAGCCAGGATCTTCCAGATCCGCCAGTCAGCCAGGTTCCGCCAGTCAGCCAGACTCTTCCAGATCAGCCAGTCAGCCAGACTCTTCCAGATCCGCCAGTCAGCCAAGATCTGCCAGAACCGCCAGCCAGCCAGGATCTGCCTGAGCCTTCCTCCTCTCCTGTGCTGCCGGAGTCTCCCGCCTGTCCGGCGCTGCTGTTGGAGTCTCCCGCCTGTCTGGGGCTGCTGTTTGAGTCTCCCGCCTGTCCGGCGCTGCTGCCGGAGTCTCCCTCCTGTCCGGTGCTGCCGGAGTCTGAAGAGTCCCTCTGTTCCGAGCTGCCCCTCTGTCCCGAGCTGCCCCTCTGTCCCGAGCTGCCCCTCTGTCCCGAGCTGCCCCTCAGTCCAGTGGGGTTATATAGTAGGGTCGCCGTAGTTTGGAGGCCAAGGAAGCGGACAAGGTGGAGGACAAAGACTATGGTGCAGTGGGGGCCACGTCCAGCACCAGAGCCGCCACCGCAGACAGATGCCCACCCAGACCCTCCCCAATAGGTTCAGGTTTTGCGGCCGGAGTCCGCACCTTGGGGGGGTACTGTCACACCCTGACCATAGTTTGCTTTGTATGTTTTTATGTTTTGTTTGGTCAGGGTGTGATCTGAGTGGGCATTCTATGTTGTGTGTCTAGTTTGTCTGTTTCTGTGTTTGGCCTGATATGTTTCTCAATCAGAGGCAGGTGTTATTCACTGTCTCTGATTGGGAACCATATTTAGGTAGCCTGTTTGGTGTTGGGTTTCGTGGGTGATCGTCCTTATTGTCCTTTTTTCTGTCTGTGTGTTACTTTGCACCAGTATAGGCTGTTTCGGTTTTCGTGTTACGTTTCTTGTTTAGTAGTGTTTATGTTTAGTTGTTTTTTCATTAAACAAGAATCTAAATAGCCACGCCGCATTTTGGTCCGACTCTCCTTCAACCAAAGAAAACCGTTACAGGGTCCTTATATAGACAGGTGTGTACCTTTCCAAATCATGTTCAAACAATTAAATTTACCACAGCTGAACTCCAATCAAATTATAGAAACATCTCAAGGATGATCAATATAAACAGGATGCACTTGAGCTCAATTTCGAATCTCATAGCAAAAGGTCTGAATACTTATGTAAATAAGGTATTTTGTTTTTTTATTGTTCTACATTTGCAAACATTTCTAAAAACCTGTTTTCACCTTGTCATTATGGGGTATTTTATATAGATTGATGAGAGGAAAATTATTATTTTATCCATTTTAGAATAAGACTGTAACGTAACAAAATGTGGAAAAAAGGAAGGGGTTTGAATGTTTTCCGAATGCACTGTACATAAATCTTATTTGATCTTTCTGTCAGTTGCCCCAAGGCATTTCATGCAAGTGGCATACTGTGTCTGCAGTTAATGCTCAAGCAACTTGACACATGCAGGGCATTTGAACAAAGAAACAGTGTTAAAGCTATACCAAATGGGCTTTTATGACCTATTATTCTGTGTCGTGCTTTTTCAAATAGATTTTAGAGGTCACACCAAAAGCATATTTTGAGAAAAGTGCTAAGGGTAGGCATACTCTTTACAGACATATCAACTTTGATGACATTAGACCAGATACACTTAAACCCCCACAAAGTTAAAAAGCTGAGAATAAAATACCTTTTAGAGGTCATAATAAAGGTGAATGGGCACTCTCTATAGACATAATGAAAGGTGTAATAAAAGGTGTATGGGCACTCTCTATAGACATAGCAGTGTTGAGGCCTTTAGCCTCCCACAGAGTAGAGAAAGAAAAAATAATGTAAAAGACAGAAAAATAGTGAAAGGTGAAAAGTATGACATGTGGTCTCCAGGCTATGACCTCACACACACAAACACAGTGGAGACAGCATGTAACTCATCTGGCGGCGGACGCCATTATCACGTAGAGGACTGAGAGGAGAAAGAAGTAAATGTGGAGTACTACAATACTGGGGCTTGAGATCAGGCCACTTTTGACAAAGCACTCTGTAATCAGCCACAAACAATGAGCCTTCCTATCCACAGTAGGCCTGGGCCAGAAACGGACTGTCAATAGAGCTGGTCCATCTTTACGCAGTGGGCCTGTCTAAGTTGGGGCTCTTGCACAGAACGATCATTATTTGGCTAATAATGGGGGCCTCAAGGAAGAAAATGGGCCAGAATGTGGGCCTGCATTCTGTTTAAAGTGGTTGTTTGAAGTGGTTCTTAACCTGGGTTCGATCGAACCAGTCTCAGGGGTTCGGCAGAGGTCAAGACACACATCCGACTTATATGATTTGTGATGACACGCCCTGCTTCAGCCTTCAACTCGACGAGACCACAGACGTTTCCAATCTAAGCCAGCTTGCTGTATTTGTGCGCTAGGTGAAAGACGACGTGATAAAGGAAGATTTTTTATTTTGTAAGCCTCTTACAACAACAACTAAGGCAGCCGATGTGAAGATACTTGTGGATGACTTCTTCAAAGACATCAATCTTTCGTGGGATATGGTTTCTGCAGTTTGTTCGGACAGAGCTCCAGTCATGCTGGGAAGAAAGTCTGGTTTTGGTGTGCTAGTGTAAGCTGATGCACCACACATCATTGTTACGCATTGTATCCTGCACAGGCATGCGTTGGCAACAAAAAACTTGCCTCCAAAACTGGCAGAAGTATTAAAAATTGTAGTGGAATGCGTGAACTATGTGCGAACTAGTGCTCTGAGGCACCGCATCTTCAGTGAGCTGTGTAAAGAAATGGGCTCTGAATTCGAGGTACTTCTGAACCATTCTAACGTTCGGTGGTGTCCCAGGGACAGGTGCTGAATCGTGTTTTTGCCGTGCGTGTGGAATTAGCCCTGTTTTTGCAAGAGCACTAACATTGTCATGCAGATTGCTTCAAAAATTCTGAGTTCATTCTCATTTTAGCGTACATGGCTAATATCTTCGCAGCTCTCAATCATCTCAATCAAAAGATGCAGGGCGGTGGAGTCAACATCATCGAAGCGGGGGAAAACCTGAAGGCTTTAAAAAAAGCTACCGTTATGGAAACGACGAACAGAGAACGATAACTTTGCAAACTAAGATCGAAGATGTACCTGGAATCGGGATACATTTCTGTACCCGCGGAACTGAAGCAAGCAATTGCCACGCACTTAGATGAGCTCGAGTCTCTCGATGGATACTTCCCTACAAGAGAGTCATATCCAGCATGGGTGAGACAGCCGTTCACGTTTAGTGTTGAGACAACAGATGTCAATGATGAATACCTCGATGAAATCATTGAAATTCAGCAGAGCCAGGTACAACTGCAACTCTTCAGAACAACAACGCTTTCAACGTTTTGGTGTCAACAAATGGTAACGTACCCTGTTATTGCTAAGAAAGCTCTGGAGATTTTCATACCGTTTGTTACAACATATCTTTGCGAGCAATCCTTTTCGAGGATGCTGGACCAAAAAAACAAAGAAAAGGAACAGACTTTGTTGCAAAAATGACATGAGAGTAGCCCTTGCCAAGGTGAAGCCGCTCATTTCTGAACTGGTCTCTGAAAGGCAACAGCAGAAGTCACACTGATTTGCAGTAAATATTCATTATTATGTTTTTGTTTTTGCGTGAAAATCATGTTTTGATGATTTTGTTCTTTGAACACAGTGATGTTGATGCACGGTTCATTTTGTGCACCAGTAAAATATATACCTATGTTTTGAATTTGAAAAATATTTTTTATTTTTCCAATTAAGAAGGGTTCGGTGAATGCTCATATGAAACTGGTGGGGTTCAGTACCTCCAACAAGGTTAAGAACCACTGGACTTTAGAAGGAACTGAGGGAGAGATTACAGATTAACTGAGGGAGAGATTACGGTCTACTTACTGTACACATAGGTGAAGTGTAATGTGAGGTTTCACTAGCTGTTGTTCACTATAGAGCTGTGGGCAGTTTTTGCTGAAAACATCTGAGGGATCTTTTTATAGTATTATGAGGTGTATATTTTTCACATACCTCATTCAAACAGTATAACATAATGCTGTTGTACATTTTTATGAATGTTGAATGTTGATGATGTAATATCTGAGTTGGCAGTGTAAGAGGAAACCTGCCTCTGCTATTATTTAGGTAATTCATTACGTCATGATGTCCATTAGATCACACAGAATGTATAATAAGGTCTCATAATTATTACTGTATGTGCGAATGAATTCAGACACTGCCAAAGGCCTACTGTATGTTTGGACATGTACAGTATTACATTACATTTGTAAGCATTAGTCTGCGGAAGCAATATAAACTCTCTCTTTCAAAGATAATTTGTAAAAATCAAAATAACTTCAGAGATCTCCATTGTAAAGGGTTTAAACACTGTTTCCCATGCAATTCATGAACATGCACCTGTGGAACAGTCGTTAAGACACTAACAGCTTACAGACAATAGGCAATTAAGGTCACAGTTATAAAAACTTAGGACACTAAAGAGGCATTTCTACTGACTCTGAAAAACACCAAAAGAAAGATGCCCATGATCCCTGCTCATCTGCGTGAACTTGCCTAAGGGCAATAAATTGCAATGTCCGTACTGTGAGGCTTCTAAGACATAGCTATAGGGAGACAGGATGGACAGCTGATCGTCCTCGCACTGGCAGACCACGTGTAACAACACCTGCACAGGATCGGTACATCCGAACATCACACCTGCTGGACAGGGACATGATGGCAACAACTGCCAGAGTTACACCAGGAATGCACAAACCCTCTTTCAGTGCTCAGACTGTCTGCAATAGGCTGAGAGAGACTGGACTGGGGGTTTATAGGCCTGTTGTAAGGCAGGTCCTCACCAGACATCACCTGCAACAATGTGGCCTATGGGCACAAACCCACCGTCGCTGGACCAGACAGGACTGGCAAAAAGGTTTTGTCTCAACAGGGGTGATGGTTGGATTCGCGTTTATCGTCGAAGGAATGAGCGTTACACCGAGGCCTGTACTCTGGAGCGGGATTGATTTGGAGGTGGAGGGTCCGTCATGGTCTGGGGCGGTGTGTCACAGCATCATCGGACTTAGCTTGTTGTCATTGCAGGCAATCTCAATGCTGTGCATTACTTGAAGACATCCTCCTCCCTCATGTGTTACCCTTCCTGGAGGCTCATCCTGACATGACCCTCCAGTATGACAATGCCACCAGACATACTGTTTGTTCTGTGCGTGATATCCTGCAAGACAGGAATGTCAGTGTTCTGCCATGGCCAGCGATGAGCCCGGATCTCAATCCCAAATGAGCACGTCTGGGACCTGTTGAATCGGAGGGTGAGGGCTAGGGCCATTCCCCCCAGAAACGTACGGGAACTTGCAGGTAGGTGCCTTGGTGGAAGAGTGGGGTAACATCTCACAGAAAGAACTGGCAAATCTGGTGCAGTCCATGAGGAGGAGATGCACTGCAGTACTTAATGCAGCTGGTGGACACACCAGATACTGACTGTTACTTTTTGATTTTGACCTCCCCCGCCCTTGTTCAAGGACACATTATTCAATTTCTGTGGAACTTGCTCAGTTTATGTCTGTTGTTGAATCTTGTTATGTTCATACAAATATTTACACATGTTAAGTTTGCTGAAAATAAACGCAGTTGACAGTGAGAGGACGTTACTTTTTGTGCTGAGTTTATGATTGAGTAGTCCTGAGTGATTATCTTTAATGCTGTTGAATTCTGTGTGATTGTTAGTTATAAATGAGAGCAATCATCCAGTGCCTAAAAATAACACATCAATAACCAACCAGCTATAGGAAAGGATAACTTTTATTCATAATATATTCATACTTGTACACAAGTAAAATAAAATGCATATCTATGATTCCATTGCAATCTCTGTGAAACATTTAGACAGCATTATTTTAGCCAATGCTACCCGTACCCATACTGTGATGAAAACACAACTCAAACTGGGGAGAGAATAAACATTTGTCTTTACTTATAAACATAAAAAACATAACAGTACCCGACAAATGCAACACTTTTTGAATAAATAATGGGGGAGTGAAAATCTATTTTTCAACAAACAGACCGTAAACGTTCTTTGTGTTCGTTCAGACCCTCTGAATTCATGTTATTTTTTATTCATTTTTTTGTGGTCTGTCTCAGCAGTCACTGTCTCAGCAGTAAAAGCTTTTGAGACAGAAAAAGGAATAAGGAGAGTCTCCAAAGTGGTGTAGCTTAGACAAGGTACAGTACATACAGAACAAACAATTTTGGGCACTGATTTGTTATATACATTAGATGAGACATGTTCTGTAAAGGCATCCTTTTTTGTTAACTTCTTTATTATCGTAAGTCCTTGTTACCCTGGCGATGGGTCCAAACCTGACTTCCTGTGTTATCAGTCTCTGGGCTGTTAGTGGAGGTCAGAGATCACTGCAGATAGATTCTGTATCATTGTCATGAGCATTAATAACAATCTGTGAGTCCCAACAATGTTTATTTAGCATGAATCCCATCCCAGGCCCTAATGTCCTAAGACATGACCATAGAGAACCAGAACCAGATTATTGACATGAAGATAAAACTCAGCTCCACCTGCATTGTAGATCCATGGCCTTTGAGACATTGTGCATCGGATTTGGGTTTTTTAGTGCACTTCTTTTTCTTCCTGGTTGGGGCTGTAGAAGGTTCCAGATCTTGCAGTTGGACTAAGGACTGGTCAAGGTTGTTGGACAGAGTCCCCAGAGGCCCGTCGTTGAGACTCTGCTTATTCCGGGTGGTCTCATTTTTTGTTCGCTCCTGCTCTCTGAATTTGGTCTTGGATATGTTCTCCTTCTCCTTGAGGGGGTTGTTGGTGATCTGGCGGCTGTTGTAGGATGAGGGGTCAGGGATGGTTTTCTCGGAGATGATAGAGGACTTATCATTATCTGGAAGACAACACCTGGGAATTCCATTTCCCAGAGGATATTCCGTGGAGGGAAATTTTCCAGACCACAGGTTGGAGCTGAAGAGCTGGGTTTGGATCTGAGGAGTTTCCACACACCCTTCCAGATCATCACTCTTCAACCGTTTCAGGTCCTTCCCAAACAACTCCAGTGGGATGTTACACTCAAGCTCTGAGCTGGAGCCCTTGAAGCGTTTGAACCAGTCCCACAGGGTCCTGGCCCGACAGTCACAGACCCACTGGTTCCCGTTGAGACGCAGGTACTGGAGGGACCCCAGTGGGTCCATGGTCTCCCCAGTCAGCACGGTCAGGTTGTTGTAGAACAGGAACAGTGTGGTCAGTTTTCTCAGGTCACTGAATGCTCTTGGTTGGACGTAGATCACCCGGTTCTGGTGCAGCAACAGGCGGTCAAGGTTAATGAGGCCACGCAGCATGTGGTCCGATACGGTCTTGATCTTGTTGTTGTGCAGGAAGAGATAGGTGAGGTTGGCCAGGTCCAGGAAAGTGTCATCGTGCAGGGCCAGTAGGTTATTGTCCTGCAGGTAAAGGTACTGCAGGGAGAACAGTCCCTGGAACGCTCCAACAGGTAACTCCGACAGGCCACACCTGTGCAGGTGGAGGGTGTGGAGCTTGGACAGGCCCCTGAAGGCCGTGGGGCTGATGATTCTCAGGTTACTGTTGTCCCCAATGTCCAGCTCCTCCAGCCGCTCCAGACCATAGAAGGCCCCAGCTTCGATGTGGATGATGTTGTTGGAGTACATCCAGAGGACGGTGAGGTTGTGCACAGAGCTGAAGCTGGTGGAGCGGACCACGGTCAGCTTGTTGCTCTGGAGGAATATCCGCTGGCTCTGCACAGGGATCTCGTTAGGGATGGAGAACAGTCCTTGTTGCTGGCATGCCACGGTGGGCCGTGGCTCACTGTAACACACACATTTGACCGGGCAGCCCTCTGCTCCTCGAGGCACCAGGCTAAACCACAACACAAGGAACAGGAGTCGGCCCCCTGGAGAGAGAAGAAGAGATGAGTGGGTCAGTTCTACAAGTACATAATAATACTTCACCTTAATTTCAATATAAATGTGATTTGTAAATGGTTTGTAAATGTGTTTTTTAAATGTGAACATCTCTGCCTATCTCTTGATTGGTTTTAGATTTTGCTTTCCTCTAAAGCAAAACAAAAACTTTACAATATTGATCTCCCTGGTCATTTTTTGTAATTAGACACTGGCCTAATATTGAACTTCAATACATATACCATCTATCCAATCACCATTACAGCACTTTCCTTTACATTTACAGTAAGTAATCCCGAATATTTTGCAGCATAAAAAGGCAGTGGAACACCCTCTAGGCCAGGGCTCTCCAACCCTGTTCCTGGAGAGTTACTGTACTGTAGGTTTTCACTCCAACCCTAATCTAGAACGCCTGATTCTAATAATTAGCTGGTTTATAAACTGAGGTAGGAGCGAAAACCTACAGGACGGTAGCTCTCCAGGAATAGGGTTGGAGAGCCCTGCTCTAGGCTCTCACATAGTCCTCTCCTAACTAGTGATGCAGTGTGTCTTTAAAGAGAAAACCGTCAGTGATTATTTGCCCCTGGGGACCCATTTCCTCCTTGCTTCTAATGCAAGCATGAAGACCTGGACGATTGAGGAGAGGGGTCCCAAGAAGCTGATTCATTAAATATGGGTGTGTAGCTTTTAAGCAGAATCAACAAACGCTGATAGGGTGGATGGAACTAATGTTTGACATTTAGCCTGTCGCGTAAAGATAAGTGTAGTGGGAGCCTGGACCCTTTCATGCCTGGCTGAGAGGCTAAGATCTTGATGCTAGTTTTCAGGGTGGAGAGCAGAACTGGGTTCAAATAATATTTGAGATCACTTAAAATAAGTTATCTGTTATCACTGTTGTGTTTCTAATTGTTTCCAGAAGTAATTCATTTCCGCTTGAGTTATAGGAGTTTTGTGTTATTGCTAACCTAACACCGGAACATGTAGATACAGCACAGACACAAGTATAGAGATTTCACTAATTCATCAAATGCAGATCAAGATTTCAAAGTGTGACAGCAGGAGATGCCAAATCCAATATGTCATGTCAGGTGTCAGGTGTTATTGGCAGATATTGTTCAAATCTCAGTGAATCCAGCCCTAGCTCCTGTCCTAAGTGTGGATTTCCATTCACAGCTGCCACAGCCATCACTGGAATCCCAGGCTCTGCCGTGACAGGTAGTGAAGTACTGGAAAATGCATGAGCTTTACCCTCCTTCACTCACTCACTCCCTCCTTCCTTCCTTCTCTCCACCACTCCTGTTTTTCCTCCCCTGCCTCCCTCCCTATCTCACTCCATCTCTCTTTCCTCCTCATCCCCTCCCTCCCTCTCTGTGCCTCTCTTCCTCCCTCCTCCCTCTGAATCGGTTTTAATCCATCCCTCCCTCCCTCATCCCTCCATCCCTTCCTGTTCTTCATGCAGCAGTTGTAGCAGCTCATCCCTGGCCATTGTTAAGCGGGAGCTGTGGTGTGGCTTGACAGCAGCCCCCTGCTGTACTTTCTCTCCAATCTCCCTCTTCAGCCTTCAGCCAGACACACTATGCCACCAGAAAGCTGTTAAGTTTCCTTCCACTACTCTTTATTTCTGCATCACAACACTTTTCCCTCCAAGTTCCCAGCCACCTGCTTCTCTAACAATAGCAATATATTGTTTTGTAACTGCAGCAGGCTTTGTATCTCCTCACCGCATCTCCGCTCATTGTCTTATTTCCACCCATGCGTTGTATGTTGGAGACCTGGTTTTCTCAGCTCCCGGTATAATGTTCTATAATGGTCTTCAATATAGCATCTTTTGAATGACAGTATAGTCTAAGCCAATCAGGTGTTATCAGTTTTATAATACTAACTATTGCCTGCTGCCTGCTTTCTTTATATAGAGATGTAGGATGTTAATTACAGACAGTTTGCTATAGCAGGAAAATAATCATTCAGAAATAGGAAATGTGGATTATAATTAAAGGACAATTTTGTAAGGGTTGACACATTTTTCAAGTCTGAAATGTAAAGGTGGAAATGGCAAAACTCAGAAGCCTTTAAAAACCTCAAATACACTACAAGTTTTACATTTCCTGCAATGCAGTAAAGTTGTCCTGCAACAGGGTGATCAAATTAAGATCCTACATCTATAGGACTGTGTCAATTGCCTTGCCATTAGTATTGTCAAACAGAATTAAGAAGTCCAAAGCCATTTTTGCCCTCATCACCTCTTGCACCTTATTTTTGCTGTGCTTACACTTTCATGATTAATAACTGTGTAATAATAACCACACAGTTATAACTGTGTTACCAACATAGTAGTTACATATGTTTTACTATGTAATTACATGGTAATAGGGTTGAGGAATCAGTTACACAGTTTAAACAAGGAATGAGTAATTACACATTCACTTGAAGGTTATTCCACATGTGTAACTACTGATGTTATTACACATTTTCTTGTTCCACTATGCAACTGTTTTGTAATTACACATTTGAACGTCACCTGTGAAATACCATATTAAAAACTGAAACCAAAACCGGACCTTGTTACATGTAACAACAATTGTAACAAGACACTCCCTGTCATTAACTACCGGGTTATTTTTCAATAAAGTTTATTTCTGTTTTGGAAAAAGCAACAATATAAAGTGAAATGACATTTTAATTGCTTTGTAGTTACAATGTAACAACCTTTGCAGACAATAGGCTAACCAAGGGAAATAACTTTTGACTTTTCTTTAATGGATTTGACAAAGATTCATATTCAACCATTTCAGACTAACTATTTTAGTTAGTAAAAATGCAGGGTGGTAAAGCTAGCTAGCTAGCATTTCCCCATCATACACTAATGTAGCTAGCTAACGTAAACTCACGTAAACTCGTACATTGCCTAGGTCCGTACAATTGCCCTTATTTTAGTGCCCCAGAAACGTAATACTTCCAGATCAACTGTAATGTCAATACCATTGTAAAGCACAACTTCTCTCCTTTCTAACATAATCAATTACATGACCTAAACGCTGCCCGTTTCTGCATAATTTAAGCAGGCAATGAGCCCCGTCGGGTCTTTTTAAAAATGGCGGGTGGGGAAGCGAAACTAATGCGTGATAGTGAGAAGGAGAGATGTTGTGTGGGAAAATTGCTTTTTTTTCACTCGATCTGTCCAACTTATCACCTTATCGCCTCTAAAATGTAAATACAACACTATAGAGTTTATATAATGTGTCATTACATACCTATTTGAAGGTTTGTGTCGAATTTTAATCGGGTTTTTAGGGCGGTGCTAAAGTGATCTTAGAAGTAAACAGCGGCTTTGAGAATGATGATGACGCAAAAAATGACTAGGTATCCCCCCTTACCCCCGTCACTGTCCATTTCTTGTTTTTAAAGGTTGATAAAAGTGCTACACCTGGTGTAAGACAGAAATAGTTGCTTTATGCGTGCTGCACGTTACGACATGACACGTCAAGATGTAACGGAAGGCCAGTTTTTTCTACTTTTCTCCAATACTATAGAGCCATTACCATGTCGATCAACGCTTGAATAGAAACCTAGTTCACACCCCCGATTTTGACGTCAACACAGTCGCTACAGTCCCATTAGTTTACTTTGTAGCCACGTTTGAATGTTGCGGTCGCTCACATTTGTACGGAATGGGGTGAGTTTACATTAGCTAGATGGCTAGCTAGGCACTGGTTGCCTAATGCCAACACGTTTTCCAACTCAGTTAAGAAACTTTACTAAATCATCATAAAACTCATAAAACATTTTGTTTACAATGTTATTTCACTATTTTGGAGACTTTGCACATTAAAAGCATGACAAATGAAGAGACATAACATGTAACTTCCACTTGGCTGCATAGGAGAGTTGTGAGAGGTCAGTGTTCTTTTGGCTTCTTTTTTATTTATTTATTGTTCTATTTATTGTTCTTTTGAATGTACATACATGTAAATAAATAGTGAACAAAAAGGTTAAAAGGATAAGACCCTTTAAAAAAAAAAATCTGCCTAAAATGACATACCCAAATCTAATTGCCTGTAGCTCAGGACCTGAAGCAAGGATATGCATATTCTTGATACCATTTAGCAGCTTCCACCCCCAAGCCATAAGACTCCTGAACAGCTAATCAAAGGGCTACCCAGACCCCTCTTTTACGCTGCTGCTACTCTCTGTTTATTATTTTTTATAAAGCTTATACACTATTGGGTTCCACTTTACAGTGCTTGCTCCTGGTTAGGTACATGATAATGACAAGTATATCCTATGTAAGTACATTGTTCTTACAATACACTTGATTCGGAATAGCCTTTGAGCCAGGTCATGGCACACATGAGGAATAACCTTCAGCAAGTGAATGTGTAATTACACATTCCTTTTTCCAATTGTTTAATAACTGATTCCGCAACAACCCTATTACCATGTAGTTACATAGTAAAACCTATGAAACTATTATGTTAACACAGTTATGAATGTGCTAGTTACATAGTAATAGGGGCAACCTAATGTAAAGTGTTACCTGAATACATACAGTATATAACACTGTTATCGTTTTGGTGCCAACCTTCATATCAAACAATCACAAAATGTAGCACAAATCCACAAAAAAAAAATATCTTATTTTGCTTTGCCAGCTTTGGTTTCAACATTGAATCTCCCCTATCTGGTGTGTCGAAACACAGCCCAACACAGCACAATGTCACACATCCACAACTCCAGAAACGGGTGTTTCAGAAACTGGCATCCCACGAGAAAAATCTGTTATGGTCCAACAGCAAACTTAACTCTGTCTAAGATGAGCCAAGAACCTCTTTGTCTTATGGCGACAATACAAAGTCAAACATCCTCCCAAGCTCTTAGTAAACTGAAGCTCAATGACTCAGGCTCGCTTCCGTGTTGGAGAAGCAATTGTCTTCACAAAAGGATGCAATGGCTGAGTCCCAAGTGGCACCCTAGTCCCTATATAGTGCACTACTTTTGACCAAAGCACTATGCCATTTGTGACACAGCCAGAGAGGCGGACAGGGGGACAGAGGTGGAGTTATGCCCAGACAGTTAACAACCTGGTGATGAACGGCAGACATCAAGCATAATCCTCGCTTGTCTAATTGTATTATTTGCCAAAACAAAAGACTATGAACAATGTGGGAGAACAGAGAACACTCCAGATAATAGCGAGGGGTGAGGAGGGGTAAGGAGGACATAAGTGGGAGCAGCCAGAGAGCGCTGTTTACTTAGCGCAGCAGTGCATGACAAGCCTGACACCCTCCAGCTCATTTGCATACATCCCTGGCTGTGTGTGTATGTGTGAACTACTTCACTACTCTAGCCCCATCCATGGCTTTCTCTCAGCATGATAGAGGCATCCTATCCCAACCCTGGCAGCACCTTGAGAGCACACAGGGCATGCAAAAAGGGGATCCAGGGGATCTGCAATCCATCATACTGGCTTCACTCTGAAGAGGCTTGGATTGGGCCCGGATGGGTAACATGACAGTATTATCCTTCAGCAGAGAGGAGAGGAGTGTGGAAAGGAAGGGAGGAGAAGTGATGTCTCTCTCTGAGATAGATGACACAGAGCATCTCAAGGGATGCAATGGCCTCTTTCTTTCTTTACTCACACAACATTAGTGATTGTTGTTTCAATGTGGATTTCAACATGTTCTTAATATATTCAAGATGTTTGTACATTAGGCGGTTTGTTGTAAATGCATTCATGCATACAAATGCACCCTTATATCATGTTGAAATGAATAATTTAGATCAGTCATATCAGGTGATGTGGTGTTATTTTCCCACAGAGCCGTCACAAAGTGGTTGTAAACCCAAGTGATTGTGTACGGTGAGAGTGCATTAAAACCTCTTCCCTACTGTCATCTAAGGACCTACATTTTGACTGAATGGTGACCGGATTTGAAAAGTTGGTACCACTCCTAAATGCTTCCCCCCAGGAACATACAGGCATGGAACTACTTTTCCTAAATGTTCCTAAATGTTTTCCCCAAATAACATTATGCAGGGATGGAACAGATGCTCTCTTGTAACAGTAAATAAAGATGTGTGCATCCTGATCAAACCCGGGTGTTTAGGACAATATGTCACATTGGAGTCACTACCTGGTCCCTGACTGCTCTGCGTGTGTTTGTGTGTGCATATGTGAAAGTGTGTGTGTGCGCATTTGCATTTGAGTGTGCATGTGTGTGTGTGTGTGTTTCTAGGGGACACCATGGTCTAGCATGCAGACAAGGACACAATTAGCGGAGGGGCAGAGGGACAGATCATGTTCTGTCTGCCACACATCTGAAAGAAAGAAAGAAAGAAAGAAAGAAAGGAGCAACAGTGTGTGTAGCTGGGTGCGTGTGAGGGGAGGGGGGATGAGGAGAGAAGGATGGGCGTTATGTGTGGGAGAAGTGAGAAGTGAAAATATGTAAACAATACCAGATTGTGAACTACTGGCCCCAAAACAATGTATTTACAGATGCACGACTCTTCACTTGTAAAAGTGAAAACATTACCAGAATACAACACTGACACAATTTTTTTTATTTTACTAGGCAAGTCAGTTAAGAACAAATTCTTATTTTCAATGACGGCCTAGGAACAGTGGGTTAACTGCCTGTTCAGGGGCAGAATGACAGATTTGTACCTTGTTAACTTGGGGGTTTGAACTTGCAACCTTCCAGTTACTAGTCCAACACTCTAACCACTAGGCTACCTTGCCACCTCTAACAAGTCACTGGGTGAAGGCCTCAAAGCACAGTATGTTTAGAATGCTTGTCATCATTTCTAAAATGGTCAACACAATGCCGAGACCAACTTAAAAAAAAAACTGTGACATCATTTATTCCAGCAAATCACTTAAAGTCTGGAATGAAGTTATGAAAACCTGAGACCACTTGTCCTGATTTGTAGTTGGAATCCAACCAACATGCCCTCAATACAACCTCATGTCATCACGGTAAAATGGGAAGATTGTAATAGATGACATTGAAGTCCCTATGGGAGGTTTTTAGAGGTTTCTTCCATACAGTTATCTCTCTGCACCCCCAAACCCAAAGCCCTTGCCACTTAGCACATTCAATTGCGTAGAATGTATAATGCAAGTAATGTAAGCTGAAAATAATGTAGGCCTCAGTTGAGAAAGTGTGCGTGGGAGCCATAACAGAAGAGTTGGCCTACCTTGTGTTATACCAAGCGGTTCATCCATATCCTTTATGGCCCATAGCATAGCACATCTATGTACAGTAACAGCAAGCGTCATTCTGCATGAGCATATTTTCTTCAGAAAAAGTAACTTAATTATGCCATGTAGAAGCACATAAGTATAACGTAGATATGCCAATCGGAATAAGCAGCACAAATGCTACTGTATTTAGTGCGGTTGCCATCTTTCATATGTGACACCAGGTAGCTGATTACGGTGATACTAAGCACATGTGTTTGTCCATCTAAAAGCATCATTCTGCATGGGTGTAGTTATTTTCTGCATACAATTACACCATATATACAAAAGTATGTGGACACACCTGAAATTGGTGGATTCGCAATTTCAGCCACACCTGTTGCTTACAGGTGTATAAAATCAAGCACACAGCCTTGCAATCTCCATAGACAACCATTGGCAGTAGAATGGCTTTACTGAAGAGCTCAGTGGTTTTCAACATGGCACCGTCATAGGATTCCACCTTTCCAACAAGTCTGTTTGCCAAATTTCTGCCCTGCTAGAGCTTCCCCGGTCAACTGTGAAGTGGACACATCTAGGAGCAACCATTGCACACACTACCAAGCTCCAAACTGCCTCTGGAAGCAATGTCAGCACAAGAATGGTTCGTCTGGAGCTTCCTGAAATGGGTTTCCATGGCAGAGCAGCTGTACACCAGTCTAAAATCACCATGTGCAATGCAAAGCACTGGCTGGAATGGTGTAAAGCTTTCCACCATTGGACTCTGGAGCAGTGGAGTGATGAATCACGCTTCAACACCTGGCAGTCTGATGGACGAATCTGGCTTTGGTGAATGCCAGGAAAACGCTACCTGCCTCAATGTGTCAACTGTAAAGTTTGGTGGAGTTTGGCTGTTTTTCATGGTTTGGACTAGGCACCTTAGTTCCAGTGAATGCTACAGCATACAATGAATTACATTCTGGGCGATTCTGTGCTTCTAACTTTCTGGGAAAACTTTACGGAAGGCCCTTTCCTGTTTCAGCTTGACAATGCCCCTGTGCATACAGAAATACAGAAATGGTTGGTCGAGATTGGTGTGGAAGGACTTGACTGGCCTGCACAGAGCCCTGACCTCAACCCAATCGAACACCCTTGGGATGAATTGGAATGCCGACTGCGAGACAGGCCTAATCGCCCAACATCAGTGACCGACCTCACTAATGCTCTTGTGGCTGAATGGAAGCAATTCCCCACAGCAATGTTCCAACATCTAGTGGGAAGCCTTCCCAGAAGAGTGGATGCTGTTTGAGCAGCAAAGGGGGACCAACTACATTTTAATGCTCATGATTCTGTAATGAGATGTTCATGTAGTGTACTTCAACATATCACTGAGCTGTATAGAAGCTATCGTATTTAGATTAGTATTGCCAGATGTTTAAAATTATTCACTAGGTAGCTCATAATGGACTAGGCACAGATGTTGGTCCTTTTTTATCATGGGACCTCCGTTAATCCGAATTTAGATGAAGCCATCATAACTAAACTGTTTAAAAACCATGCCCCTCCTTCCCGTCAGAAATGTCATCACTGTCTTACATTTGGGCCTTTTATTAGCAATAAAGCTTCAATTTGAAATCTGTGAAGTTACCATCACTGCAGGGTTGAGAGAATGAATTACCCTGAAATAAAAGAGAATGAGGACTAATGATTCACCACTGTATTGCTAAAAGGATCCATGTCAGACCTCTAACATGATCTACTCCGTACACAATCGTAACATCAGCCTGTTCATAATGTTACATTTGAGTGTTTTGCAGCAGACTGTTTCAGACTGGTACTTGTTTTATTGTTGTCCGTTAGAGCCATTTTTGTGTGTGCCCTAAACAACCCAGTGGCCCACATTATCTACTCTCCTGGCAATCTCTGCATCCGGCATCCTCGTAACAGTTTCATTTTGGTACAATTGTAGTGTTTGACACCATTTTAAACTGGCACTTGTTCTTTGCTTTTTTGTCTTGGCCATAGTTCCGCAGTTAGTTTGGCTATTTATAAATGGTTTAAGCCCCAGCAGAGCAATAAAACAGTTGTTTGTACTTAAAAGGCATTACAGTCGGACTACAGTCGGACCTAACATTATGTACTCCATCCACATCACTTGGACAGGATCATTACGGAAAAATTATAGTGTTAGGCATTTGGCACCTAGACGTACAAGAATGGCAATTGTTTTCTGCTCGTCAACAACAGAGGCAAGTTGAGATGAACTCTTTGCAAAGGGGGTTACAATTGGAGGAAAACAAATCAAACAAGGTTATCTCTTACTCTCGACCTTCAGACTAAATCCCATCCACTTCTTAAATGATCCATTTACAGAGCATTGTGAGTGATAGATGGTGGTAGAAATTGCCTGGTAGCAAGCTGCTGCAAAGGGGGAACTTATAAGGGATTTCGATTTTCTTCTAACACCTCCGGGTTTTGAACTATTTAATGTTGAGCTCAACGTGACCTTCCAAGTACTTTAAGAGCATGCACCATTTGCCATTGTCAAAGTTTCTTGCATAGTCTTCTGTATCATGCTTTTCAATGTGACTACAGTAGGGTTGCAAAGCCACCGGTAATTTACCAAAGTTAGCGGAATCTTCAGTAATTTTAGTAATTAAGAAGTAATCTATGGCAATGTATGGTCACTCTGGTAATTTATACTTGAATAACTTAAAAATATATATTAATGTATAGATTTTATTTTTATGGTTAGAGCATTGGTCCAGAACCCGAAAGGTTGTTAGATCGAATCCCCGAGCTGACAAAGTCATAACACCCATACAACCTAGCGGTCAAACAGGGAAATGGTTCCAATCGTTTTTTCCCCCATACATTTCTCCCATAGGGGATTTTAGAAACTCCGAGACAGATTTACATGGTTATCAAAAGGTCATGCCAGAGTAAGCCTACACAAAACACAGCCCTTATTTAAAGTGTTTTCCCCCATTGGAGTAATGTATTGTGGAAAAACCATAGATAGACCATATTGTTAAAGAGGAATTAGCCTTATTAAAGAGATTCTCCTGAACTTTTGTATACTTTTGTATACTGAACTTTTGTATACTTTTTAGCCAGTAATTTGGAAGTTGCGCTCACTCAACAAAACGGGTCCCTGGAAATTCTGTACAATGTCATCACGTCATTGTTCTTGAGCCTCTGTAGCGTGCACAAAGAGAATAAAAATAATAATTGTGGGGTGATCTCACCCCACAAAATCATTGAACAATACTGTGCTGACCAGATCACACCTCACACTTTAAGTCGATTGATCCATGTGTCAATCTAATTAACATAACATGCCCCATCAAAATCTGTGTAGCCCTTTCTTGCAGTAAAATAACCAAATCACGCTCTAGTGGCCTCATTCGGTGGAATGTTATTAATATTTTTCACAAGTAATAAACATATCTTTTTTAGACCTTGAAAATCCTATGTTTATTTATGTAAAAAAAATCATGGTATCCAAGCTACTATCTTGTTTGTATTTCCCGTACAGGCTCGGGAAATACAAAGGTTGAAAGCTATGTGGCCTCCAATACACAACCCAACCAAGCTGCACTGCTTCTTAACACAGCGCCATGCAACCCGGAAGCCAGCCTCACCAATGTGTCAGAAGAAACACCGTGCACTTGGCAACCTTGGTTAGCGCGCACTGCACCCGGCCCACCACAGGAGTCGCTGGTGCGGGATGAGACAAGGATTTCCCTACCGGCCAAACCCTCCCTAACCCAGACTACGCTAGGCCAATTGTGCGTCGCCCCACGGAGCTCCCGGTCACGGCCGGTTACGACCGGTTACGACTGGTTACGACAGAGCCTGGGCGTGAACCCAGAGTCTCTGGTGGCACAGCTGGCTTTGCAGTACACCACTGCGCCACCCGGGAGGCTGAAAATCCTGTTTCTATGTCAAACATTTTTGTTATATTTCAAACTTCTGTGATGTATATAAAGTGTAATATTGGGATGCAAACTCAAAATGTAATACATTTGAACTCTATATCTGACATGGTGGAGGAGTCTTTTTAAGGCCATAACTAGGTGTGTGAGGTGTATAGTATTGTTTGAAAGTAGATTTGTTTAAGACCTGATTTTAACCCACTACAAGGAATGTGCAAAGCTGTCATCAAGGCAAAGAGTGGCTACTATGAAGAATCTAAAATATAAAGTATATTTTGATTTGTTTAACACTTTTTTCTGCTTACTGCATGATTCTATATGTGTTATTTCATAGTTTTGATGTCTTCACTATTATTCTACAATTTAGAAAATAGTTTTAATAAAAAAAAAAAAAAAAAAACTTGAATGAGTCGGTGTGTCCAAACTTTCGACTGGTACTGTATATTATTTAGTATATGTAAAGACAAGATTATATCAAGAATAGTCTGATGGGTGACAATATTAACCTATCACTTGTGAATGATATATTATCACTTGTGAATGAGGGCCAGCATAAGAAACAATGCCTTTTTTTGCGAATTTGTCTAATCAGTTTCACATTTGGGGAAGATAATTTTCACCATAAAAATGCATCTTTATAATAAAATAATTACATGCTTAATTGAATTTGTGGTCACTTTTGATAATGGTGTTTTACTCTAATGGAACATTGGCGCTTATAGCCTACTACCATTGCTGCACTTATTATGTAAAGAAATAGCTTAATATTTTATCAACATCATAAGCTAAACGTTCTGATCTGTTGCATCAGCCACATTGCATAAAACAGTTTCTTTGATGTTAGTGGTTGGGATCGATCTCATCCAACAACTGTCCCAGACTATGTTTGGAATATATTTCTACAAAATATAATAGGTCGACGATTGTACTATGGGGATAGTAGATTGACATAGGCTAGTGTTTTTGCTGTTCATTAGGCCGAAATTGGATAAGGGCGCGTGCAGTTGCATCCCCAATGTGTCTGTCTTCACTTGTAGCCTGTGAGAAAAACTCGATTACGTGACGGAGAGCCATGTGAGTGAGAGGCGCTTCGGATTGCGCACAAAAGGCATGGACATATTTGGGTGCATTAAGGCCACAAAGGGGATGCCACTGTGAAATTTGAGGCATTATCAAGTGCTTGTCAAATTGTGAATGACATAATACTGGAGTGTGTACAGCCAGTGCAAAAAAACAAAGCAGAGCTCATGCCTTTCAAGCAACTCTTTTCAAATCATCATTAGGAGTCGCATCATGCAGCCTTACAATGTATTAAAAATCAAAATATATGTTTGTAGAACAACAAAAGTTACATTAATAGCTCTAAATTAAGCATATAGGAGTACCACTTTCTTTGTTAACTGCTTAACACAGAAAAGTCGCATGTGCGCACTCCCTCAAATCGTTTGGAGAAAATATTTTTATTTTATTCAGCTTTGTTCAATCGTATTCTTCATACTATAAAATAATGCCATGGAATTATAAGCAAATCTTGTCTACTAAAAATGAACTAGTGTAGCCTGCACTCATTGGGCATAGCCACATAAGGACCTAACATAAGGACAACTTAGAGTATGCTATTATTTTCTTCTGAAATAGACTACATTTGTGGTACGGATCTGCTATTTTTATACTTTAGAACCAGAACCCCCATCAGCAGCTAGCCAGCTAACTAGCTACTAGCTAGTAGTCAGTTAGCCACTGCTAGCGGTCCTCACCCAGCCTCAACCCGGTCAATTCCTGCCAGTCTGAACAATATCAACCCAGAGCATATCGGACTGTTTTTTCTCTACCACATCTCTGGATTCCTACCGCGAGCTCTGAACCTTTACACCGGATCATCGCTGCTAGCTAGCTGCTATCCGAGTTGTTATTCCTGCCTAAAGTCTCTGTCCCGAAACAAGCACCAATTAGCCTGGAGCTAGCCTTGAGCTTGCCATAGAGGTACACCAGCCAATTCTTGGACAACAATACCTCTTTTGCTAATTGGCCTGGACCCTTTACTGCCGACAGGGACCCCCGCCGATCCATCACGACTGGTCTGCCGACGTAACTGTCCAAGGTGGTTTCAACAGACTCTTCCATTGCGACATCGTCGGATGCCCATTTGCCATCCCCAGTCCGCTATCTGTCTGAATCGCCGTGTCTCCAGCTCTCCTAGCGTAGCAGCAACTGCAGAATTGGCTCCCTGACTCATCTAGTGCTACTCATTGAACCGTATGATCACTCAGCTACACATGCCTCTCCCTAATGTCAATATGCCTTGTCTATTTCTGTTTTGGTTAGTGATTATTGTCTTATTTCACTGTAGAGCCCATAGCTCTGCCCAATATGCCTTAGATATCCCTTTTGTTCCACCTGCCACACATGCGGTGACCTCATCTGGCTTAACTGGTGCCTCTAGAGACAATACCTATCTCATCGTCACTCAATGCCTAGGTTTACCTCCACTGTACTCACATCCTACCATACCCTTGTTTGTACATTATGCATTGAACCTATTCTACCGGGCACAGAAATCTGCTCCTTTTACTCTCTGTTCCGAATGCACTCGACGACTAGTTTTTATAGCCTTTAGCCGTACCCTTAACCTACTCCTCCTCTGTTCCTCTGGTGATGTAGAGGTTAACCCAGGCCCTGCAGCTCCCAACACCACTCCCATTCCCCAGGTGCTCTCATTTGTTGACTTCTGTAACCGTAAAAGCCTTGGTTTCATGCATGTTAACATTAGAAGCTAAGTTTGTTTATTCACTGCTTTAGCACACTCTGCCAACCCTGATGTCCTAGCCGTGTCTGAATCATGGCTTAGGAAGGCCACCAAAAATCCTGAAATTTCCATACCTAACTATAACATCTTCGGACAAGATAGAACTGCCAAAGAGGGCGGTGTTGCAATCTACTGCCGAGATATTACGACAGAACTCTGCAGGCTATCCAGGTCTGTGCTCAAACAAGAGCTACTACTTTTAAAAATCCACCTTTCCAGAAACAACTCTCTCACCATTGCCACTTTTATAGACCCCCTTCAGACCCCAGCTGTGCCCTGGACACCATATGTGAATTGATTGCCCCCCCATCTATCTTCAGAGTTCATACTGTCAGGTCAGTATTGACCTCATCCCATCAGTAGAGGATGCCTGGTTGCTCTTTAAAAGTGCTTTCCTCGCCATCTTAAATAAGTGTAGAAAAAATGTAAAACTAAGAACAGATATACACAGCCAGTTAGGAAAGCTAAGGCTAGCTTTCTCAAACAAAAATTTGCATCCTGTATAGAGGTCGACTGAATATGATTTTTCAACGCCGATACCGATAATTGGAGGACCAGAAAAGCCGATACCGATTAATCGGCCCATTTTTTTTGTTTGTAATAATGACAATTACAACAATACTGAATGAACACTGATTTTAACTTAATCTAATACATCAATAAAATCAATTTAGCCTCAAGTAAATAATGAAACATGTTCAATTTGGTTTAAAGAATGCAAAAACAAAGTGTTGGAGAAGAAAGTAAAAGTGCAATATATGCTATGCAAGAAAGCTAACGTTTAAGTTCCTTGCTCAGAACATGAGAACATATGAAAGCTGGTGGTTCCTTTTAACATGTGTCTTCAATATTCCCAGGTAAGAAGTTTTAGGTTGTAGTTATTATAGGAATTATAGGACTATTTCCCTCTATACCATTTGGCTATTGGATGTTCTTATAGGCACTTTAGTATTGCCAGTGCAACAGTATAGCTTCCGTCCCTCTTCCCGCTCCTCCCTGGGCTCGAACCAGGAACACAACACAGTCACCCTCGAAGCAGCATTACCCATGCAGAGCAAGGGAAACATCCACCCCAAGGTTCAGACCGAGTGACTTTGAAACGCTATTAGTGCGCGCTAACTAGCCAGCCATTTCACTTTGGTTACACCAGCCTAATCTCGGGAGTTGATAGGCTTGAAGTCATAAACAGCGCAATGCTTGACGCACAATGAAGAGCTGCAGGCAAAACGCACGAAAGTGCTGTTTGAATGAATGTTTACGCACCTGCTACTGCCTACCACCGCTCAGTCAGATACTTAGATACTTGTATGCCTGTAAGCTCAGTCAGATTATACGCAACACAGCACACGCTAGATAATATCTACTAGTATCATCAACCATGTGTAGTTAACTGTGTCGTGGTTATGATTGATTGTTTTTATAAGATAAGTTTAATGCTAGCTAGCAACTTACCTTGGCTTACTGCATTCACCTAACAGGCAGTCAGTCTCCTTGTGGAGTGCAACGGTCGTTATTACGTTGGACTAGTTACTGTAAGGTTGCAAGATTGGATCCCCCAAGCTGACAAGGTGAAAACCTGTCATTCTGTCCCTGAATGAGGCAGTTAACCCACTGTTCCTTGGCCGTCATTGAAAATAAGAATGTGTTCTCTAACTGACTTGTCTAGTAAATAAAGGTGCAAAAAATATATTTAAAAAAATACCGATTTCCGATTGTTATGAAAACTTGAAATCGTCCCTAATTAATCGTCCATTCCAAGTAATCTGTCAACCTCTAATCCTGTAGCACTATTCCATGGAGAATAAGAGCACCTCCTCCCAACTTCCTACTGCACTGAGGCTAGGAAACACTGTCACCACCGATAATTCTACAATAATTGAGAATTTAAATAAGCACGTTTCTGCGGCTGGCCATACTTTCCTCCTGGCTACCCTTAGCCTGGCCAACAGCTCAGCTCCCCCTGTGACAACTTGCCCAAGCACCCCCCCCGCTTCTCCTTCACCCAAATCCAGACAGCTGATGTTTTGAAAGAGCTGCAAAATCTGGATCCCTACAAGTCAGCTGGGCTAGATAATCTGGATCCTCTCTTTCTAAAATGATCCACCGAAATTGTTGCAACCCCTATTACTAGCCTGTTTAACCTCTCTTTCGTATTGTCTGAGATCCCCAAAGATTGGAAAGCTGTCACGGTCATCTTCCTCTTCAAAGGGGGAGACACTCTAGACCCAAACTGTTATAGACCTATATCCATCCTGCCCTGCCATTCTAAAATCTTTGAAAGCCAAGTGAACAAACAGATCACCGACCATTTCGAATCCCACCATAACTTCTCCACTATGCAATCTGGTTTCCGAGCTGGTCATGGGTGCACCTCAGCCACACTCAAGGTCTTAAATGATACCATAACCGCCATCAATAAAAGACAGTACTGTGCAGCCATCTTCATCGACCTGGCCAAGGCTTTCGGTGTCAATCACTGCATTCTTATCGGCAGACTCAATAGCCTTGGTTTCTCAAATGACTGCCTCGCTTGGTTCACCAACTACTTCTCAGATAGAGTTCAGTGTGTCAAATCAGAGGGCCTGTTGTCCGGACCACTGGCAGTCTCTATGGATGTGCCACAGGGTTCAATTCTTAGGGCCGTCTCTTTTCTTCGTATATATCAATGATGTCGCTCTTGCTGCTGGTAATTCTCTGATCCACCTCTACGAAACGACACCATTCTGTATTCAACTGGCCCTTCTCTGGACACTGTGTTAACAAACCTCCAAACAAGCTTCAATTCCATACAACACTCCTTCTGTGGCCTCGAACTGATTTTAAATGCCAGTAAAACTAAATGCATGCTCTTCAACCGATTGTTGCCCGCACCCGCCGGCCCGACTAGCATCACTACTCTGGGCGGTTCTAACTTAGAATATGTGGACAACTACATACAGCATATACTGTATTCTATACCATCTACTGCACCTTGCCTATGCGGCTCGGCCATCGCTAATCCATATACTTACATGTAGATATTCTCATTCACGCCTTTATATTTATGTGTATTAGGTAGTTGTTGGGGAATTGTTAGATTACTTGTTCCCCTCTCTCCACTGGGATTCTCTGCCTCTAACCCTATTACAGGGGCCGAGTCACTGGCTTACTGGTGCTCTTCCATGCCGTCACTAGGAGGGGTGAGTCACTTGAGTGGTTTGAGTCACTGACATGGTCTTCCTGTCTGGGTTGGAGCCCCCCCCTTGGGTTGAACCGTGGCAGAGATCTTTGTGGGCTATACTCGGCCTTGTCTCAGGATGGTCATTTGGTGGTTGAAGATATCCCTCTAGTGGTGTGGGGACTGTGCTTTGGCAAGGTGGGTGGGGTTATAGCCTGCCTGTTTGGCTCTGTACGGGTGTATCATCGGATGGGGCCACAGTATCTCCTGACCCCTCCTGTCTCAGTCTCCAGTATTTATGCTGCAGTAGTTTGTGTCGGGGGGCTAGGGTCAGTCTGTTATATCTGGAGTATTTCTCCAGTGTCCTGTGCAAATTTAAGTATGCTTTCCCTTTCTTTCTCTCTCTCTCCCGGGCACCTGAGCCCTAGGACCATGCCTCAGGACTACCTGGCATGATGACTCCTTGTTGTCCCCAGTCCACCTGGCCGTGCTGCTGCTCCAGTTTCAACTGTTCTGCCTGCAGCTATGGAACCCTGACCTGTTCACTGGACGTGCTACCTGTCCCAGACCTGCTGTTTTCAACTCTCTAGAGACAGCAGGAGCAGTCGAGATACTCTCAATGATCGGCTATGAAAAGCCAACTGACATTTACTCCTGAGAGGCTGACCTGTTGCACCCTCGACAACTACTGTGATTATTATTATTTGACCATGCTGGTCATTTATGAACATTTGAACATCTTGGCCATGTTCTTTTATAATCTCCACCAGGCACAGCCAGAAGTGGACTGGCCACCCCTCATAGCCTGATTCCTCTCTAGGTTTCTTCCTAGGTTTTGGCCTTTCTAGGGAGTTTTTCCTAGCCACTGTGCTTCTACACCTGCATTGCTTGCTGTTAGGGGTTTTAGGCTGGGTTTCTGTACAGCACTTTGAGATATCAGCTGATGTAAGAAGGGCTATATAAATAAATATGATTTGATATTATTGCACTCGGAACTAGAAGCACAAGCATTTCGCTACACTCGCATTAACATCTGCTAACCATGTGTAAGAAAATAACATTTGATTTAACATAGGCGGATGTGGCGGATTGAGACGCAGCCCAGATATCTCAGCTTAAATTCACGGATTTTGGGATTTTTGTATCAAACTCAAGGTTAAAATCTTCTTATTGGATTATTTTATTTATTATTTTATTTTATTTTATTTTACATGAGATAAAACCACACAGAGGGCCAAAGATACTTACAGACCCCTGTGATAATCTGAAGTACCCAAAAAGGCCAGAAGATTTCATCTGATAGAATTCCCTCCCAAACTGGAGGTTAACAAAATTCTGGTAGTTTACTGGTAAACTTAAAAAATATCCAGTAATATACTCTCCATTTGAAACCCTAAATGTGACAGACTGATAGAGCTTTTGAAGGCGGGTAGAAATCTGAACTGTGAACGGTTTGAGAGACAAACCACTATGGACCCCTCTCTTATCTCTTTAATATGTTGTGTAACCTCATGCTATCTGCTCTGTTTCTGCAGTGTCTGCACTTTAGTGGAGGGCTGTGCTCTGTCGCTAACTACGCAGGCAGTCGACAAATGTGTCATCCACAATCATCTCAGGCTTAGCTTGATTGGGAGAGGGCCAAAGGGTGTGCTTCAATTGATAAACCAAAGTACGTCAGCAAGTCTAACAAACAGAACGGGCTAATCCTTCAGTGATGCGTTATAGTGTTGTGCTGGAGTTCAATTTAGAAGCCACATGAATGACTTGAAAGCACAAATAGACTCAACATGCACATTCACACAGAGAGAGAGAGAGTTCCATATGGGTTAGCATTCTGTAGCTTCCACAAGCATCTGCCATTCCAACCTCACATGCAAGGCAGCAAATTAATGATCAAATCAAATCCCATTTTATATGTCACATGCACCGAATACAAGTGAAGAGTGAAATGCTTACTTACGAGCCCCTAACCAACAATACAGTAAAAAATAATATGGATAAGAATAAGAAATAAATGCAGCAAGTAATTAAAGAGTAGTAGTAAAATAACAATAGCGAGACAATATACAGTGTGGTACCGGAACCAACAATGCAGTTAAAAAAATATGGATAAGAATAAGAAATAAAAGTAACAAGTAATTAAAGAGCAGCAGTAAAATAACAACAGCGAGACTATATACAGGGGGGTAACGGTACATGGTCAATGTGCAGGGGCACCGTTTAGTTGAGATAATATGCACATGTAGGTAGAGATATTAAAGTGACTATGCATAGATAGCAGTGAGTAGCCGCAGTGTAAAAGGGGGGGGATGCAAATAGTCTGGGTAGCTATTTGATTAGATGTTCAGGAGTCTTGTTGCTTGGGGGTAGAAGCTGTTTCGAAGCCTCTTGGACCTAGACTTGGCACCCCGGTACCGCTTGCCGTGCAGTAGCAGAGAGAACAGTCTATGACTAGGGTGACTGGAGTCTGACCATTTTTAGGGCCTTCTTTGGACACAGCCTGGTATAGAGGTCCTGGATGGCACTAAGCTTGGCCTCAGTGATGTACTGGGCCGGTCGCACTACCCTCTGTAGTGCCTTGCGGTCAGAGCATGAGCATTTGCCATACCAGGAAGTGGTGCAACCAGTGCTCTCGATGGTGCAGCTTTAGAACCTTTTGAGGATTTCATGACCCATGCCAAATCTTTTCGGTCTCCTGAGGAGGAATAGGTTGTATCTTGCCCTCTTCACGACTGTCTTGGTGTGCTTGGACCATGTTAGTTTGTTGGTGAAGTTGACACCAAGGAAGTTGAAGCTCTCAACCTGCTCCACTGCAGCCCTGTCGATGAGAATGGGGGCATGCTCGGTCCTCTTTTTCCTGTAGTCCACAATCATCTCCTTTGTCTTGATCACGTTGAGGGAGAGGTTGTTGGCCTGGCACCACACGGCCAGGTCTCTGACCTCCTCCCTATAGGCTGTCTCGTCGTTGTCGGTGATCAGGCCTACCACTGTTGTGTCACTGGCAAACTTAATGAGGGTGTTGGAGTCGTGCCTGGCCGTACAATCACGAGTGAACAGGGAACTGAGCAACCACCCCTGAGGGGCCCCTGTGTTGAGGATCAGCATGGCGGATGTGTTGTTACTTACCCTTACCACCTGGGGGGTGGCCCGTCAGGAAGTCCAGGATCCAGTTGCAGAGGAAGGTATTTATTCCCAGGGTGCTTAGCTTATTGATGAGCTTTTAGGGCACTATGGTGTTGAACACTGAACTGTAGTCAATGAATAGCATTCTCACATAGGTGTTCCTTTTGTCCAGGTGGGAAAGGGCAGTGTGGAGTGCAATAGAGATTGCATCATATGTGGATCTGTTGGGGAAGTATGCAAATTGGAGTGGGTCTAGGGTTTCTGGGATGATGGTTTCTGGGATGAACCTTTCAAAGCACTTCATGGCTACAGACGTGAGTGCTACGGGTCTGTAGTCAGTTAGGCAGTTTACCTTAGTGTCCTTGGGCACAGGGACTATGGTGGTCTGCTTAAAATATGTTGGTATTACAGCCTCGGACAGGAAGAGGTTGAAAATGTCAGAAAAGACACTTGTCAGCTGGTCAACGCATGTTCGCAGTACACGTCCTGGTAATCCATCTGGCCCTGCGGCCTTGTGAATGTTGACCTGTTTAAAGATCTTACTCACATCGGCTGTGGAGAGCGTGATCAGACAGTCTTCCGGAACAGCTGGTGCTCTCATGAATGTTTGTATAGCGGGATTTCTTATGAGCATCCGGGTTAGAGTCACGTTCCTTGAAAGCGACAGCTCTAGCCTTTAGCTCAGTGCGGATATTGCATGTAATCCGTAGCTTCTGGTTGGGGTATGTACGTACGGTCACTGTGGGGACGAGGTTATCGATGCACTTATTGATGATGTGACTGGTGTACTCCTCAATGCCACCGGAGGAATCCCGGAACATATTCCAGTCTGTGCTAGCAAAACAGTCCTGTAGCTTAGCATCTGCTTCATCTGACCACTTGTTTATTGATCTGACCACCTGTTTGTTGATCTAGTCACTGCTGCTTCCTGCTTTAATTTATGCTTGTAAGCAGGAATCAGGAGGATAGAATTACGGTCAAATTTGCCAAATGGAGGGCAAGGGAGAGTTTTGTATGAGTCTCTCTGTGTGGAGTAAAGGTGGTCCAGAGTTTTTTTTCCCTCTGGTTGCACATGTAACATGCTGATAGAAATTTGGTCAAACAAATGTAAGTTTCCCTGCATAAAAGTCCCCGGTTACTAAGAGCGCCGCCACTGGGTGAGTTTTTGTTTGTTTGCTTATGGCGGAATACAGCACATTCACTGCTGTCTTGGTGCTAGCCTCAGTCTGTGGTGGTATGTAAACAGCTACGAAAAATACAGATGAAAACTCTCTAGGTAGATAGTGTGGTCTACAGCTTATCATGTTTCATCTTTAATCTTCCGCGTAGGTCATTGATTTTTTTATCCAAAGATTGCAGGTTTGCTAGCAGAATGGAAGGAAGTTTGGTTTATTCGATTGTCTGTGAATTCTCAGAAGGAAGGCCTTCTGGCCCCTTTTTCTCCACCTCCTCTTCACGCAAATCACAGGGATCTGGCCCTGTTCCCAAGAAAGTATATAATTCGCTTTTGTTTGTTTAATTTCCAAACAAAAGAATAAATTATTTTTATTCTTAAAAGGAGTTCTGATATTCCTCTACCAGCCAGTGATAGGTAGGTTGTAACTAGATGCATTGGACTTAAAAGCCTGCAATGCAGTAAAACGGCTTAAATGAACCTGAACTTATTTGATCGATAAATTGAATGCGCTGATTGAAGATTGATTGACATGAGAGGTGCGTGTGTGCATGCATACATGTGATGTTTCACCCTGAAAGTAGCACCTGGTGGTCCTTGGTGTTGGCATACACAGTACATACTGTACATTATGACACAATGCTGACATGCCGATCGCTGAAAGAACTGCTTTAGATACACTGGTACCCAGTTGACAGATGGGCTGCTTTGTATCTGGAAAAGTAACTGAACAGAGCTGACATCTTAGTTCTGTGGCCTGTCTCTGAGTTCAAGATTTGCATGATTGAATTCAAGACTGTGAGATTTGTTATACTCTGCTTTGTTATGAGAGTAATGGATGGACACACTACTGGATGAAGATAAAAGGATGAGATGGATTGCATAGTGCAGGGACTCATTTACAAGGTCTTGAGGTGTATGCGTACATATATGTGTGAGTATTAAAAAAGACTATACTGTTGACTTTTACAGTGGCAAGAAAATATATGTGAACCCTTTGGAAATACCTGGATTTCTGCATAAATTGGGCATACAATTTGATCTGATCTTCATCTAGGTCACATCAATAGACAAACACAGTCTGCTTAAACTAATAACACAAACAATTATAAGTTTTCATGTCTTCATTGAACACACCATGTAAACATTCAGTGCAGGGTGGAAAAAGTATGTGAATCCCTGGATTTAATAACTGGTTGACTCTCCTTTGGCAGCAATAACCTCAACCAAACATTTTCTGTAGTTGCGGATAAGACCTGCATTTTGGATTTTCTTTACAAAACTGTTTCAGTTCAGCAATATTCTTGGGATGGCTGGTGTGAAACGCTCTCAAGGTCATGCCACAGCATCTCAATCGGGTTGAGGTCAGAACTCTGACTGGGCCACTCCAGAAGGCATATTTTATTTTGTTGAAGCCATTCTGTTGTTGATTTACTTCTGTGTTTTGGGTCGTTGTCCTGTTGCGTCACCCAACTTCTGTTGAGCTTAAACTGGCAGACATATAGCCTTACATCTCCTGCAAAATGTCTTGATGAACTTGGGAATTCATTTTTCCGTCGATGATAGCAAGCTGTCCAGGCCTTGAGGCAGCAAAGCAGCCCCAAACCATGATGCTCCAATGTTGGTAAAATTAGGATTAAATGACTGAACAAATAAGTTTAAATGGAACTGTAACTAAGTAAACTTATACTCTGTTTTATTATATCTGATTAACAATATGAGTTCATAAAATGTGATTGTGTGACACAGACAAGGAGTAATTAAAGTTAATGAACACCATTCCAACTAGGAAGAAAGAAGTGGACTGTGTAAACAGATAAGGTCGTTAACCTATGGTTGAACCGACGAAACTTAGCTCTGGGGTTTTTAGATAACCTAGGAATGAACTCACTGTCTTTTCTGTTAATTAGAACTGTCAGCTAAGTGGTGATTGATAATGTTGAGGGGTCAAAAGTTACCTGGAAGTGTGTTAGTAAGTTAGAATGAACATTTCACCTCACTTTGTCCCTGTTGAGAGGAGGGGTTTCTGCTGAGCAATGAAATGACGTTATGTTTTGTATATAAACTGTTGCTCGTGGTGAAGTGGCAGCTCGCTCCGAGAATGAATTCTGTTACCTATTATTGAAAAGACTGGTCTCGTCTATTTTATGCAAACAAGAATCTTACAAATTCTCATAAAATAGATTAAGGGTTTTCAATTAATGAAAACACATTAGCATAATTAAATTACAGTAACATCCAACCACCATACTTTACAGTTGGGATGAGGTTTTGGTGTTGGTGTGCTCTGCCTTTTTCCCACCCTCCACACATAATGTTGTGTATTCCTTCCAAACAACTCAACTGTAGTTTAATCTGTCCATAGAATATTTTTCCAGTAGCGCTGTGGAACATCCAAGTGCACTTTTGTAAACTTCAGACGTACAGCAATGTTTTTTTGGACAGCAGTGGCTTCTTCTGTGGTGTCCACCCATGAACACCATTCTTGTTTAGTGTTTCACATATTGTAGACTCGTCAACAGAGGTGTTAGCATGGTACAGAGATTTCTGTTAGTCTTTAGCTGATTATTCTTAACCTTATTGAGCATTCTGCGCTGTGCTCTTGCAGTCATCTTTGCAGGACGGCCACTTCTGGGGAGAATAGCAACAATGCTGAACTTTCTCAATTTATAGACAATTTATCTTACCGTGTACTGATGAACATCAAGGCTTTTAGAGATACTTTTGTAACCCTTTCCAGCTTTATGCAAGTCAACAAATCTGAATTTTAGGTCTTCTGAGACCTCTTTTGTTCGAGGCATGGTTCACATCAGGCAATGCTTCTTGTGAATAGCAAACTCAAATGTTGTGAGTGTTTTTTATAGGGCAAGGCAGCTCTAACTAACATCTCCAATCTTGTCTCATTGATTGGACTCCAGGTTAGCTGACAACTGACTCCAATTAGCTTCTGGAGAAGTCATTAGTCTATGGGTTCACATACTTTTTCCAACCTTCACTGTGAATGTTTAATTATGTATTCAGTATAGACAAGAAAAATACAATTTGTGCATTATTAGTTTAAGCACACCATGTGTGTCTATTGTCGTGACTTAGATGAAGATCAGATCATTTGATAACCAATTTATGCAGAAATTCAGGTAATTCCAAAGGGTTCACATACTTTTTCTTGCCACTGTAGACTACAATTGTAGTCGAACCCCTGCCTACAGTAAAGGTCGTTATCCCTCAACTGACATATACACCATTATAATCAACAAGGCTCGGATCACACAACACATTTGTTTACTCAAGTGGCATCTCAAGTGACATCCATTAGCTGTCCATTAACTCACATAATGAGTTCTAATCTGAATGCAAAGCACACCTGGACTCATAGCATAACTCATCACGAAAGGGAATTGGGTAGAGAAAACTACACAACTCTGTGATTTGTAGCCTACATCCATTTTTGGTATTTAAAAAAATATATATCTATTGATTCTTCAAATGTATCATCTCATAAATGCATCATGAGCTAAGGCCAACACCAGTCGACTGCGAAGTTCTGGGACACTGTAAAGTCCATAGAGAAAAAGAACACCTCCTCCCAGCTCCACACTGCACTGAGGAAAGGAAACACTGTCACCACCGATAAATCCACTATAATTTAGCTTATAATAAATAAGCATTTTTCTACAACTGGCCATGCTTTCCACCTGGCTACCTCTACCCCGGTCAACAGCACTGCACCCCCCACAGCAACTCGCCCAAGCCTTCCCCATTTCTCCTTCTCCCAAATCAAGTCAGCTGATGTTCTGAAAGAGCTGCAAAATCTGGACCACTACAAATCAGCCGGGCTAGACAATCTGGACCCTTTCTTTCTAAAAATTATCTGCCAAAATTGTTGCAACCCCTATTACTAGCCTGTTCAATCTCTCTTTCATGTCGTCTGAGATTCCCAAAGATTGGAAAGCAGCTGTGGTCATCACCCTCTTCAAAGGGGGGTACACTCTTGACCCAAACTGCTACAGACCTTTATCTATCCTACCCTGCCTTTCTAAGGTCTCCGAAAGCCAAGTCAACAAACAGATTACCGACCATTTCAAATCCCACCATACCTTCTCCGCTATGCAATCTGGTTTCAGATTGTCATGGGTGCAACTCAGCCACGCTAAAGGTCATAAACGATATCTTAACCGCCATCGATAAGAAACAATACTGTGCAGCCGTATTCATTGATCTGGCCAAGGAATTTCGACTCTGTCAATCACCACATCCTCATCGGCAGACTCGATAGCCTTGGTTTCTCAAATGATTGCCTCGCCTGGTCCACCAACTACTTCTCTAATAGAGTTCAGTGTGTCAAATCGGAGGGCCTGTTGTCCGGGCCTCTGGCAGTCTCTATGGGGTTGCCTCAGGGTTCAATTCTTGGACCGACTCTCTTCTCTGTATACATCAATGATGTCGCTCTTGCTGCTGGTGAGTCTATGATCCACCTCTACGCAGACAACACCATTCTGTATACTTCTGGCCCTTCTTTGGACACCGTGTTAACAAACCTCCAGATGAGCTCAACGCCATACAACTCTCCTTCCGTGGCCTTCAATTGCTCTTAAATACAAGTAAAACTAAATCCATGCTCTTCAACGGATCGCTGCCTGCACCTGCATGCCCGTCCAACATCACTACTCAGGACGGTTCTGACTTAGAATATGTGGACAACTACAAATACCTAGGTGTCTGGTTAGACTGTAAACTCTTCTTCCAGACTCACATCAAACATCCACAATCCAAAGTTAAATCGAGAATTGGCTTCCTATTTTGCACTCATGCTGCCAAACATACCCTTGTAAAACTGACCATCCTACCGAACCTCGACTTCGGCGATGTCATTTACAAAATAGCCTCCAATACCTTACTCAATAAATTGGATGCAGTCTATCACAGTGCCATTAGTTTTTGTCACCATAGCCCCATATACTACCCACCACTGCGACCTGGAAGCACTTATCTCCCTCACTAATTTTAAGCACCAGCTGTCAGAGCAGCTCACAGGTTACTGCACCTGTACATAGCCCATCTATAATTTAGCCCAAACAACTACCTCTCCCCCTACTGTATTTATTTATTCATTTTGCTCCTTTGCACCCCATTATTGCCCTCTCTACCTTGCATATTTGTCCACTGCAAATATACCATTCTAGTGTTTTACTTGGCTACCATGGCCTTTTTTGCCTGTACCTCACTTATCTCACCTCATTTGCTCACATTGTATATAAACTTATTTTTCTACTGTATTATTGATTAACTCCATGTGTAACTCTGTGTTGTTGTTGGTGTCAAACTGCTTTGCTTTATCTTGGCCAGGTCGTAATTGTAAATGAGAACTTGTTCTCAACTTGCCTACCTGGTTAAATAAAGGTGAAAAAACACGCCTGGATAATCACAATAGAGATATGAAGATGGAGGAGCGATTCACACAAGGCTTAGCCCATACGGATACAGTAAGCTCCCATCACAGAGCAGTCTCTACTAATTCTGACCAAGCTTTTTGCAGATCCATCTATTTTCGATGCTTAGGCACCCTTGAGGAACGTTGACCTGGAAGAGACAAACTCTCTCTCTACTTTCATCTCTGAAATCTAACGCATTAAGGCCAACTGCACCGTGTGCCTTATTTCTCTCCTGTGATTCTGCCCAGTAATAAGATACGTATTGTCTACTCTCCTCTTCTATGCTGTTTGGTAAAATATATTTCCACCCAAGAGAATTTGTGAAATTTTAACCCACATTTCTACAAATAGAATGTCAGTCCATACAGGCCACACATCTAGTCTAGACACATTTTTATTCTGAAACTAAGTTCACCTTTTCATCTTGTTCGATTCTGTGATTCTGACCAGTACAAGAAGGGCACTGTAACTTCTACTCTCTGTTACTGTGGTGTTTTCAGTCAGTTTCTCTTTTCAAAAAAGCTATGTCAAAGAGATACATTTACTGCTTAGTGACTGACTCCCATTTGCTTCGCCGCCATACTGAGCTGTGTGTGTGTGGGTGGAAACCTGAAATCACGGGGGCATGCAGTCTCATATCATACTTTTATGCTTTCACATATCGCAAAGTATAGGTATCTCATTCTACTCTAAACCCTTCACATATCCTGGACTCCACTGCACAATGTGGAATACACTCCTCAATTATTTTGAGAGTCTTTATCCTAAAGCTCTGGGTTCATTGTTACCATGCTAAAAACTATTTTGAGGAAGTCATAAAAAGGACCACATAGTGAATCAGATGATAACATCTTTATTCATTTATGATGTAAACACTTCAGAGTGATGATAAAGAGGGATTTTGCTGGCGAGAAAGAGAAGGGGATCAAAAGACAGAAGAGTCATGGCATTGGGCAGAAATCCCCCTCTTCGTGCAGAGAGAGATACTGTATGACATGCAAGCAGGCAGAGGGTTTGAGTCCCAAACTTTGAATTCAATCAGGCCTGCTCTGCTCTGAATCCCTTCCAGAGAAAGTTGCCTGAATGCCTTCATGGACATACGTCACATTCCCCATCTGCTCCTCTGCTTGATGTTTGCTGATGTCAACACTGTAAGCCAGCAATTACACAGCAAAGAACAGAGTTGGCCTACAGTGGTTCTTCCTTTAAAAGTTGCGTCGTACTGCAGCACAGGTTGCGGGCTAGAATTCTATGGCACGTTATTTGTCAGCCATTGTTGCCATTAATGCTAGTTAGTGTTAGTTTGACCACCAGAGGGTGAACCACTGTTTGATCTTTGAGAAGCATTTGACCGTTTTTAATATTGGCTGCACTAGACGATTTAAAAACCTTTTTTTGTTAGAACATAGTATATGAGATTGATTTTATGAAATGCAGCTTAATTAATTTATGGTGTTTCAATTCCAAGAAAAATTAAAAAACAAAACCCTCAGGGTTTCCGTTAAGAAAATATGGCACTGTACAATGTGACCGGTTGGGAGTAGGCTATTAGTGCCAGAGAAGAGAGACTCTCAGACGAATAATGTTAATTTGTGCCACAGTTTAGACTACCGATAGATCAGCATTCTAACTCCCCCTTGTGATAGTGTGGTGCAATGACAGAATGCCACCATCTACCACTAACGGTCATGGCATAAGCTCATAACTTTTAAAGGAAGAACCACCGTAGCTGTCCTATGATCTGGGAACAAGACCCTATTTGCACCGGGATGGACAAAGGCTGAGTTCTGGGTTCTCTTCTGTGCTGCATTCTCAACATCTCCGCAGTCAATTATAGTAGGGACACAGGGGGGCACTTCGGAGGCAAAATGGGTCCGGAATGTACGGCACTCTGAACCACAGATTCTGATTTGGGAAAAAGTGAGAGGTGTACACACTAAAAAGGGTTATTTGGCTCGTAACGATAGCGGATCCCTCTATGGTGCTATATAGAACCCTTTTTCAAAGGTTCTATAAAGGACCATGCTCATACGGTTCTAAATGAAACCTTTATTGTGCTATAAAGAAGGGTTTCCCAAACTTGGTCCTAGTTAGCCATATTATATTGTTAAAATTCCATAGGGTTTTACTATTATGTTAATTGACAAGTTGAATCAGGTGTGCTAGCCGTGGAATGACTAGGGGGTCCTTGAGGAGAGGTTTGAGAATCACATATTTAGATATACGTTTTCTCAATTGTCACAATGCCATACTTGAGTCTTTCACAAGACACTTTCACTGGCCATAGTCATATTTAACATGTAATGGCATAACACAACAGATTAGATGAACTGGAATGACACTCTTCACCCCATTTTCGTGGTATCTAATTGGTAGTTAGTATTGTCTCATTGCTGCAACTTCCGCACTGACTCGAGAGAGGCGAAGGTCGAGAGTCCTCCGAAACACAACCCAGCCAAGCCACACTGCTTCTTGACACAATGTCCGCTTAACCCGGATGCCAGCCGCACCAATGTGTCAGAGAAAACACGTCCCATGGGTCTCCCGGTCGCGGATGGCTGAGACATAGCCTGGAATCGAACCAGGATCTCTAGTGGCACAGCTAGCACTGCAATGCAGTGCCTTAGATCACTGCGCCACTCAGGCACTGTTGCACAAAATTTTTCTAATGAGCCGCTGCCCCTACATTTGAACTATCACTAAAAGAGCAAAGGACCCTTTTATGAACTGCAAAAGGATGATTGAACTTCTCAAAGGGTTATTTTAATCATTATTGTTCCACGTAGAGCCATAACGCTTCCAAAGAACTCTTGAAAAATCATTTTTTCTTAGTGTGTGTTTAATGGCCTCCTTTGGCACACATGCTGTGTGCAACTGGGATTATTTTGCTACCCTACAAAAAAAGAGGAGGAGAGCGAGAGTGAGAGAAAAAGAGATGGAGAGGGAAAAAAGAGGGGTTGGGGCGGCACACAATGGAAATAGTCCGGGTAGTCATTTGATAACCTGTTCAGGAGTCTTATGGCTTGGGGGTAAAAACTGTTGAGAAGCATTTTTTGTCCTAGACTTGGCACTCCAGTACCACTTGCCATGAGGTGTAGAGAGAACAGTCTATGACTGGGGTGACTGGGGTCTTTGACCATTAAGGCCTTCCCCTGACACCGCCTGATATAGAGGTCCTGGATGGCAGGCAGCTTAGTCCCAGTGATGTACTGGGCCGTAATCACTACCCTCTGTAGTGACTTGCGGTCAGAACCTTTTGAGGATCTCAGGACCCATGCCAAATATTTTTAAGTTTCCTGAGGGGGAATAAGCTTTGTCGTGTCCTCTTCACGACTGTCTTGGTGTGTTTGGACCATTCTAATTTGTTGTTGATGTGGACAACCAAGGAACTTGAAGCTCTCAACCTGCTCCACTACAGCCCCGTCGATGAGAATGGGGGCGTGCTCAGTCCTCCTTTTCCTGGAGGCCACAATCATCTCCTTAGTCTTGGTTGCGTTGAGGGAGAGGTTGTTATTCTGGCATCACCCAGCCAGGTCTCTGACCTCCTCCATATAGGCTGTCTCGTCGTTGTCGGTGATCAGGCTGATCAGTTCACTGTTGTGTCGTCTGCAAACTTAATGGTGTTGGAGTCGTGCCTGGCCATGCAGTCATGGGTGAACAAGGAATACAAGAGGGGACTGCGCAAGCACCCCTGGGGAGCTCCAGTGTTGAGGATCAGCGTGGCAGATGTGTTGCATCCTACCTTCACCACCTAGAGGCGGCCCGTCAGGAAGTCCAGGATCCAATTGTAGAGGGAGGTGTTTAGTCCCAGGATCCTTAGCTTAGTGATGAGCTTTGAGGGTACTATGGTTTGAATGCTGAGCTGTAGTCAATGAACAGCATTCTCACATAGGTGTTCCCTTTGTCCAGGTGGGAAAGGGCAGTGTGGAGTGCAATAGAGATTGCATCATCTGTGGATCTGTTTGGGCGGTATGCAAATTGGAGTGGGTCTAGGGTTTTTGGGATAATGGTGTTGATGTGAGCCATTACCCACCTTTCAAAGCACTTCATGTCTACGGACGTGAGTGCTACAGGTCTGTAGCAATTTAGGCAGGTTGCCTTTGTGTTCTTAGGCACATGGACTATTGTGGTCTGCTTGAAACATGTTGGTATTACAGATTCAATAAGGGACATGTTGAAAATGTCAGTGAATACACCTGCCAGTTGGTCAGCCCATGCCCGGAGCTCACGTCCTAGTAATCCGCCTGGCCCCACAGCCTTGTGTATGTTGACCTGTTTAAAGGTCTTACTCACGTTGACTACGGAGAGTGTGATCACACAGTTGCCCGGAACAGCTGATGCTCTCATGCATGCCTCAGTGTTGCTTGTCTTAAAGCGATTGTAGAAGTGATTTAGCTCGTCTGGTAGGCTCGTGTTACTGGGCAGCTCGTGGCAGTGCTTCCCTTTGTAGCCTGTAATAGTTTGCAAGCCCTGTCACATAAGACAAGCATTATTCATCACGATCAGATGGGATTCTTAATAGGACAATAATCTCAACAAAAAAAGAAACGTCCCTTTTTCAAGACCCTGTCTTTCAAAGAAAATTGATAAAAATCCAAATAACTTCACAGATCTTCATTGTAAAGGGATTAAACACTGTTTCCCATGCTTGTTAAATGACCCACAAACAATTAATGAACATGCACCTGTGGAACGGTTGTTAAAACACTAACAGCTTACAGACGGTAGGCAATTAAGGTCACAGTTATGAAAACTTAGGACACTAAAGAGGCATTTCTACTGACTCTGAAAAACACTCAAAGAAAGATGCCCAGGGTCCCTGCTCATCTGCGTGAACATGCCTTAGGCATGCTGCAAGGAGGCATGAGGACTGCAGATGTGGCCAGGGCAATAAATTGCAATGTCCGTACTGTGAGAAGACCAAGACAGTGCTACAGGGATACAGGACGGACAGCTGATCGTCCTCGCAGTGGCAGACCACGTGTAGTGCACCTGCACAGGATCGGTACATCCGAACATCACACCTGCGGGACAGGTACAGCATGGCAACAACATCTACCCGAGTTACACCAGGGAACGCACAATCCCTCCATCAGTGCTCAGACTGTCCGCAATAGGCTGAGAGAGGCTGGACTTCGGGATTGTAGGCCTGTTGTAACGCAGGTCCTCACCAGACATCACCGGCAACAACGTCGCATATGGGCACAAACCCACCGTCGCTGGATCAGACAGGACTGGCAAAAAGTGCTCTTTACTGACGAGTCTCGGTTTTGTCTCACCAGGGGGGGAATGATCGGATTCGCATTTACTGTGGAAGGAATGAGCGTTACACCGAGGCCTGTACTCTGGAGCGGGATCGATTTGGAGGTTGAGGGTCCGTCATGGTCTGGGACGATGTGTCACAGCATCATCGGACTGGGCTTGTTGTCATTGCAGGCAATCTCAATGCTGTGCGTTACAGGGAAGACATCCTCCTCCCTTATGTGGTGCCCTTCCTGCAGGCTCATCCTGACATGAACCTCCAGCATGACAATGCCACCAGCCATACTGCTCGTTCTGTGTGTGATTTCCTGCAAGACAGGAATGTCAGTGTTTGACATGTCTGACATGGCCAGCAAAGAGCCCAGATCTCAATCCCATTGAGCCCATCTGGGACCTGTTGGATCGGAGGGTGAGGGCTAGGGCCATTCCCCTCAGAAATGTCCGGGAACTTGCAGGTGCCTTGGTGGAAGAGTAGGGTAACATCTCACCGCAAGAACTGGCACATCTGGTGCAGTCCATGAGGAGGCGATGCACGGCAGTACTTCATGCAGCTGGTGGCCACACCATATACTGACTGTTACTTTTGATTTTGACCCTCCCTTTGTTCAGGGACACATTATTCAAATTATGTTAGTCACCTGTCTGTGGTACTTGTTGAGTTTATGTCTCAGTTGTTGAATCTTACGTTCATATAAATATTTACACTTGTTGCGTTTGCTGAAAATAAATGCAGTTGACAGTGAGAGGACGTTTCTTCTTTTGCTGAGTTTATATTGAAGACAACAGACAACTAACTACAAACAAAAAAATGTTGGTTCCTCAATGGTTCTTTGGGAAGGGTGATGGTTCGATGTGGAACCATACTGACCCAAAGAACCCTTTGAACTCTTCAATGGTTCTTTGCAGTTCAAAAAGGGTTCTTTCCTCTTTTAGTGATAATTAAAATATTGCTCAGAGATTGTGAAAGACTCCTATGACCTTGTATCAATTTAGAACGGTTGACTAAATCAGTAGTTCTCCATTTTGGTGCTATACAGAACCTTTTTGAAAGGTTATTTATAGAATCTTAGGAAGGGGTTCTTTATAGCACCATACAGGTCTTGTACAACAATCCTTTATGTAAAATAAAACATAATGGTTACTTCTATGAGACCTTTGAATTGTCAAGAGGCGACCAATAAAAGTTGCCCTCCATACCTATTTATAATGGACATTGAACTGATAGCTTTAAAAATCAGATCTAATGACAACAAGGGGCAAAACATTTATAATTTTTCCAGTTTCTCTGGACTAAAACCCAACTATGATAAGTGTACTATATTACGGGTTGGGTGTTAAAAAAAGAAATTGCCATGTGGTCTCCTGATTAAATAGGTGGATGGTGAAGCCGATGTGCTTGGTGTACATATCTTCGAAAAGTTGAGTGATTTTGCAGCTATTAACTTCGATAGAAAACTTAGCCAAATATTACGAATCTTTATTTTATTTTTTTAAATTACATTTTACCCCGTTTTCTCCCCAATTTCGTGGTATCCAATTGTTTAGTAGCTACTATCTTGTCTCATTGCTACAACTCCCGTACGGGCTCGGGAGAGACGAAGGGCATGCGTCCTCCGATACACAACCCAACCAAGCCGCACTGCTTCTTAACACAGCGCGCATCCAACCCGGTAGCCAGCCGCACCAATGTGTCGGAGGAAACACCGTGCACCTGGCAACCTTGGTTAGCGCGCACTGCGCCCGGCCCGCCACAGGAGTCGCTGGTGCCCGATGAGACAAGGATATCCCTACCGACCAACCCCTCCCTAACCCGGACGATGCTAGGCCAATTGTGCATCGTCCCACGGACCTCCCGGTCGCAGCCGGTTACGACAGAGCCTGGGCGCAAACCCAGAGTCTCTGGTGGCACAGCTGGCGCTGCAGTACAGCACCCTTAAACACTGCACCACCCGGGAGGCCCCAAGATCACAAATCTTTAAGCCTTCGAGAGGGAAACACCTATCCATTTACGGGACCCTGATTACCCTGATTAATTATCTAGTGATATCGCAGTTTACATATGTATTCACGGCTCAACCGACTCCAGGAGAATCCTTAAAAAAAGTTAAACGAGCATATTTATATAACAAACATGCGTTTGGAGGGTCACTATTAAAAATGTATGTATTAAACCGCTCTAAGCCTTAATTGTACTGAAATTGAATCTATATCCACACTGGTTTTCTCGCTATTAAGAGTGGACCATCCTATGTTTAAGAGTGGGCTCTTTGCCTTTTTGCAGATTAAAACCTTACATTTTCGGTGGATTGACAATGGATCCCTGTTTAAATTATCCTCATTTTTAAATAAAGTCATATACAGGTGGCTACATTTTAAATTTCATCCTCCATAAAATGCAGATCTAATATTATAGCAAACATTATGGCTAAACTCCAATGTACTGATAGAGAAAAAAAAAATATTGGGAAAATTTATAAGAAGGGTATAATAATGAAGGACTTTGTAAACAAGGACAGTAAAATGTAACACAAGCAACTAACTATAATGTATGGAGGTGTATGCATGATACAACCACGGCTCTGCCAAAAAAATTGGAACAGACAATTACTTGATGAGGAAATTAAAGAATGAGTCTGTCTGCCACCCATTATAATAATTGGCTTAAAATGTTTAGTATAAATCAAAAAATGGTATCAGTTTCACTTAAAGTCAAAAGGGTTGACAGCAATTGCCTATCAAATTGAAGTCAGTTGGGAACGGGTCTTTGATATCCCAATACCTTGGCATCGGGTCTATGAGCTGAAATATAAAACAATAATTGACACATCAATCCGTTCATTTCAATTTAGGATATTATATAAAATACTTTCTACAAAAATAATTCTCAATGCAGTATGTGAGGAATTGAACAGTCAGCCTTGTGCAGATGCCATGAGGAAACAGAATCAATAGAGCATATTTTCTGGTACTGGTGGCTCGCTTTTGAAGTCAGGTCCAGGAATGTTGCTATGTTATAAATCAGGATTCAAATGGCCCTGCAAATTGTATTGTTAGGGGATCTGAAAACCATAATCAGACAATGCGACATTTCATTATACTCTTGAGTAAAGTATTGATTTTTAGGGGAATATCATTTTTACAAATTAAATTTCCTAAATTTCCTAAATTTCCTATTTCCTTCCAATTTCCTAAGACATCACAGTAAAATGGAGGGACATATCAAGTGGGAACTACATGTACAGTACATGTGAGCAAAAATAGCTGTAGCAGTAGAAGTACTGATGTTTGTTGGTTTAAATCAATCAGGGGTTGAATGGTAGGGTTGGGAGGAAAATAGTAAAGAAAAAATAATGATAAGGGGGGAAAGAAATTATGCAAACATTTCAATTGATAGAACCCAAAATCTATCTGCAATATTAAAAAATTATTCTGGTCCATTTTCTCAGTTGGACGAATCAACTGATGTTAGTGGGGAAGCCCAGTTGATTGCATTTGTGCGATACACAGACATTTGGGAAATAAATAAGCACATTCTGTTCTGCAAGAAGCTAACGGGGAGAACTACTGTTGAGGAAATGTTTCACGTTATTGACAGCTTTTTCTCAGAGCACAATCTGGATTGTAAATCCTGTGTTCATGTGTGCACGGATTGTGCTGCATCAATGCCTAGGAGAGTGAAAGGATTAACTGCCCAAATAAAGAAGGGCAATCCCACTGTATCATTCAAAGAGAGGCATTGGCCATCAAAGAGAATGAGTCCTAAGTTACATGATGTTTTGAAAGATGCAGTGAAAGTGATTAACTTTATCCATCCAGTCCAGGCCTCTGAATCACTGACTGTTTGAAAGGCTCTGTGATGACAGTTGGACTGAGCACCAGCAGCTACTGCTTCACACCAACATCTGTTGGCTATCCAGAGGGAAAACGCTACACAGGCTTTTTGAACTGCACGCCGAAGTAAGTGATTTTCTGTCTGAGCACTCACACCCCCTTCTGGCTGTGTTCGAGGACACAGACTGGGGAGCCCACATTGCCTATCTTGCTGATGTGTTCAACAAACGGAACATCCTGAATCTAACTCTGCAAGGTAAAGACACACACAATCTAAACATGTATGACAAAGTGTCTGGATTCATGAAGAAGATCAAACACTGGGGGAGGAAATGTGAAGATGGGGAGATATAAGTCGTTTCCAGCAGCTTGACACCTACCTTCCTACAGGTGATGTTCACAGAGCTCCTATGGTGCTAATTGTGACTGTGATATATAGGCCTAAAGGCCGAGACAATAAGAAGATACAGCGGCAGAATAAATTAAACCACACCTTTGTTTTATCACCAAGTCAAATAACAACCTCTGTCTAGTGAAGTCCACATTGCATATTGCATGTACAGCAACAGACAGTTACATGGCCTACAGCATGGTGAAGCAAGTTAATGTTTCCACTATGGACCACTAAACAACTACTGATTTAAACTACTGATTTGCACTATTCCAACATAATTTCAACATCACCAAATCCCCACTACTTAGTCTAATACAGTGACAACAAAAATACTTTAGTCCAATCAACGTAAGCTAAATATGATGTGGCTGTCCATGGTGCTGATTTAAGTGTGTGTGTGTGTGTGTGTGCATGCACATTCCTAAAAAACATGTTGACTCACCCTACTTGTAGAGAAACGCCAATACTTTCATGTTGACGAAATGGTCTTTCATTCTGTCATAGAATACACACTTTCATTTTTTGTTGTCCTAGGCTACCTGGATGAAATGCTTACTCAGTAACCTATCTTCCATTCATGGGAAACGTTAGCTAGTTAACATTAGACTTCTACATCTATCTACAACATATTGAACTTCCATCCTATCAGTCTAGGGGCACAACAATATATGAATTAATGGTTGGATCAGTTATATATAACCAATTAATGGTTATAATCATTGGTCAGTACGGAGATTTAAAACTTCTTAAGGTATAGGGGGCAGCATTTTCACTTTTGGATAAATAGCATGCACAATTTCAACTTCCTGCTACTCATGCCAAGAATATAAGATATGCATATTATAGTAGATTTGGATAGAAAACATTCTGAAGTTTCTAAAACTGTTTGAATCATGTCTGTGAGTATAACAAAACATATGTAGCAGGCAAAAACCCGAGGACTAACCATTCAGATTTTTTTTTTAGGTCTGTCTGTTCAGTGAGTTCTCATTGGGAAACGATATTTCGTAGGCACTTGTTTGCAGTTCCTACCGCTTCCACTGGATGTCACCAGTTTTTGGAATTTGGTTGTTATTCCTTTGTGCAATGAAGAAGTATGGCCATCTTGGAACTGGGTAACACTGTTGAGAGTTGCACAAGACTTGAAAAGTAGCATTGGTTTGTTGTCTTCCTGTATTGAACACAGATAGACCCGTCTTCAATTTGATCGATTATTAACGTTTAAAAATACCTAAAGTTGTATGACAAAAGTAGTTTGAAATGTTTTGGCAAAGTTTACCGTTAACTTTTGAGATATTTTGTAGTGACGTTGCACAAATTGGAAGCTGTTTTTTTCTGGATCAAACGCGACCCTCTTTGTTTACTGTTGTGCTATCATCAAATAATAGCTTCTTATGCTTTCGCCGAAAAGCCTTTTTAAAATCTGACATGTTGGCTGGATTCACAACAAGTGTAGCTTTAATTTAGTATATTTCATGTGTGATTTAATGAAAGTTAGATTTTATATAATTTTATTTGAATTTGCCGTGCTGCATTTTCGCTGGCTTTTGGCCAAGTGGGACGCTAGCATCCCCTATCCTGGAGAGGTTAAGTAAAACCAAAAGTCCAAATCAATCCATGGCTAATTTAGGTAAGGGACAATTTTAGCTAGATGGTTAGCTAGCCACCGGAGGACAATACGAGATGTAACAGTTCCAGTTTTTCTGTCAATGACGTATGCTCCTAATGGGATTTGATAAGAGTGACACCAAATCCAAGATGGCTTCCCTTGACACTTTTTCTTGGTGCACCAGGACCATTCACGGTTGAGCTCGCTCGGCAACAATGTCATACTTGTTTGGACCAGACAGCATCACATATGGCCTACACGTAGAGACAGAGGGGCACTGTTTTGGTCACTGGGATGCTTTCTCCTGTGAAATAAATTCAGTCAATTGCGAATTGAAGGAAAATTATGAAAACACAGAGAGACGAAAGATACATCATTTTATGTTTTTATTTTATTTTATTAGTCAATCCATGAATACACACCACTGCTTCCCTGACACTGAAAAGAAGTCTGCCAAACTTGACTGGGTGCGTAAACCACATTTCTGTCAAATGTACACCTAATCTAGGAATCACGCTGGTCGCACACACATGAGGGGGTACTTGAGGCAGGTCAGGGGTACAGTACCCAAAAAAGGTTGGGAACCACTGCTGTAGCAAGCCGAGCTGAGCAGTTGTTCTCCTTTAGAGGAATGAAGAGAGAAAGGCCTGTGCATTATTTACCAGATGTATCTCTGTAACCTGTGCAGACAAAGAGCCCTGCAGCAGGAAAATTGATTTTCTGCAGAGGAGACGCCATGATAAGGAGGAAAAGAAGGAGAGACATAGAGTTTTACTTCCACCTAAACTATTCTGCGCTCGGCTATCTCCTCTGCCTCCTGCCTGTCTCCCGATAAGGCCGATAAATGTGTTATTTACATTTGAGCCCTCCATGGAGCAGTCACCTTTTTCATTCCAAAGTTTGAGCCCTGGCCCACCGCATGTCCACACTGGGAAACTATCATCCCTCTTCTCTTTATCTCCAGCGTAAAGAATGAGCCCAGACCCAGGGTAACGCCATATCACCCCCTCTATCCCATGGAGCGATTTCAGCACCAACAGAAACGATTTGAATTCAATATTTTTGTAATGCACACATTGAATCATTGAATTCATAAATGTAACTTGTATTTTATGATTTGAAACTGAATTGAAAGACAATTGCATTCAACTTTACAATTCAATTAAAATGTACAGTTGAAGACGGAAGTTTACATACACCTTAGCCAAATACATTTAAACTCAGTTTTTCACAATTCCTAAAAATGCCCTGTCTTAGGTCAGTTAGGATCACAACTTTATTTTAAGAATTGAAATGTCAGAACAATAGAAGAGAGAATTATTTATTTCAGCTTCAATTTATTTCATCACATTTCCAGTGGGTCAGAAGTTTACATACACTCAATTAGTATTTGGTAGCATTGCCTTTAACATGTTTAACCTGGGTCAAACATTTCATGTAGCCTTCCACAAGCTTCCAAATACAAGTTGGGTGAAATGTGGCTTATTCCTCCTTTGTAACTGAGTCAGGTTTGTAAGCGTCGTGGCTCGCACACGCTTTTTCAGTTCTGCCCACAAATTGTCTATGGAATTGAGGTCAGGGCTTTGTGATGGCCACTCCAATACCTTGACTTTGTTGTCGTTAAGCCATTTTGCCACAACTTCGGAAGTATGCATGGGGTCATTGTCCATTCGGAAGACCCATTTGCGACCAAGCTTTAATTTCCTGACTGATGTCTTGAGATGTTGCCTCCCTCATCATCTATTTTGTGAAGAGCACCAGTCCCTCCTGCAGCAAAGCACCCCCACAATATGATGCTGCCACCTCTGTGCTTCACGGTTGGGATGGTGTTCCTCGGCTTGCAAGCCTCCCCCTTTTTCCTCCAAACATAGCGATGGTCATTATGGCAATACAGTTCTATTGTTATTTCATCAAACCAGAGGACATTTCTCTAAAAAGTACAATCTTTGGACCCATGTGCACTTATAAACCGTAGTCTCGATTTTTTATGGCGGTTTTGGAGCAGTGGCTTCTTCCTTGCTGAGCGGCCTTTCAGGTTATGTCGATATAAGACTCGTTTTACTGTGGATATATACACTTTCGTACCTGTTTCCTCCAGCATCTTCACAAGGTCCTTTGCTGTTGTTCTGGGATTGATTTTCACTTTTCGCACCAAAGTATGTTAATCTCTAAGAGACAGAATGTGTCTCCTTCCTGAGTGGTATGACGGCTGCGTAGTCCCATGGTGTTTATACTTGCATACTATTGTTTGTACAGATGAACGTGATACCTTCAGACATTTGTAAATTGCTCCCAGGGATGAACCAGACTTTTTTTTCTAAGGTCTTGGCTGATATCTTTTGATTTCCCCATGATGTCAAGCAAAGAGGCACTGGGTTTGAAGGTAGGCCTTGAAATACATCCATACGTACACCTCCAATTGACACAAATTATGTCAATTAGCCTATCAGAAGCTTCTAAAGCCATGGCATCATTGTATGGAATTTTCCAAGCTGTTTAAAGGCACAGTCAACTTAGTGTATGTAAACTTCTGACCCACTAGAATTGTGATACAGTGAATTATAAGTGAAATAATCTGTCTGAAAACAATTGTTGGAAAAATTACTTGTGTCATGCACAAAGTAGATGTCCTAACCGACTTGCCAAAACTATAGTTTGTTAACAAGAAATTTGTGGAGTGGTTAAAACAAGTTTTAATGACTCCAACCTAAGTGTATGTAAACTTCCGATTTCAACTGTATTTAAATATTCAAATTCAATATTTATGTACTGTTTCAATATGGTAGATATTGCATTCATTCTCTGTGTATCAAGTTAACAAACTATAATTTCAAATTTACCAAATGTAATATATTCAACTTTTCAGACTCAGTTCACAAGTTCAGGTCTCTAAAGTGACATTCAAAACCAGAGACAACATCCAAGTACTTGAATTTTCAGCCAGCCAGCCTGGAATTTTCAAAAATAACAGACAGAATCAACCACTATTTGTGTTAAGCAGTGGTTTCTGAAGACAATGTGGCATGTTGAATGTATTTTCTTCCTATGTATTTGGATCTAGTGTTTGAACCGTTTGGGACAAGTCTTTGAATGTCCTTGAGTGGCCCAGCCAGAGCCTGGACTCGATCGAACATCTCTGGAGAGCCTGAACCCGATTGGACATTTCTGGAGCGACCTGAAATAGCTGAGCAGCCACGCTCTCATTCCAACCTAACAGAGCTTGAGAGGATCTGCAAAGATGAATGGGAGAAACTCCCCAAATACAGGTGTGCCAAGCTTGTAGGGTCAAATCCAAAAGACTCAATGCGGTAATTGCTGCCAAAGGTGCTTCAACAAAGTATACAGTGCCTTCTGAAAGTATTCACACCTCTTGACTTTTTCACATTTTTTTTCACATTTCCTGGCCTACACACAATATCCCATAAAGTTAAAGTGGAAATATGTTTTTCAATTTTTTTTAAACAAATTGACTAAAACTGAAAAGCTGAAATCTCTTGAGTCAATAAGTATTCAACCCCTTTGTTATGACAATTCTAAATAAGTTCAGGAGTAAAATGTGCTTAATAAGTAAAAAAATAAGTTGAAAGGACTCACTCTGTGCAACAATAGCATTTAACATGATTTGTTAATGACTACCTCATCTCTGTACCCCACACATACAATTATCTGTAAGGTCCCTCGGTCGAGCAGGGGATTTCAAACACAGATTCAACCAAAGACCAGGGAAGTTTTCCAATGCATCACAAGCATCTACTTATTGGTAGATGGGTAAAGAAAACTGACATTGAATTTCTCTTTGTGCATGGTGAAGTTATTAATTACACTTTGGATAGTGTATCAATATACCCTTGAGCCCAACGGTGACATTAGGACAGTTATATTTAATGGCTGTGATAGAAGGAAACAAAAAGACTGTAGTTCCTCCACAATACTAACCTAAATGACAAAGTGAATAGAATGAAGCCTGTAAAAAATATATATATATATTCAAAACATGCATCCTGATTGAAATAAGGAACTTAAGTAAAATGTACTTTATATCCTGAATACAAAGAATTATATTTGGGACAAATGGAACACAACACATCACTGAGTACCACTCTTCCTTTTTTCGAGCATGGTGTTGGCTGCATCATGTCATGGGTATGCTTGTCATCGGCAAGGACTAGGGAGTTTTTTTTAAATAAAAAGAAATGTAATAGAGGTAAGCACAGGCAAAATCTACTTTCCAACAGATACTGGGAGACAAATTCACCTTTCAGCAGGACCATAACCTAAAACACAAGGTCAAATATGTGACTCAACACCTGGATTCGGTCTTATGTTGCAAAATGTGAAATGGTGTTTTACATTTTTGGGGGGATATACATAGAGACTCAGAGCTACAACATGGTATATCAAAGACTGCATTTTAGGAACAATTGGAAAGTAATTCTGCTTTGAAAGTTGATCAACTTGGAAACTCACTTTTGAGAAAATCACCTTTGAATGTTTTGCTATCTGGTGAAGTTCTTTGTCTAGACCCATTCAGCATCATTCACACACTCATAAGCTTTAGCCCCACCCAATGTTAGCTAGTTAAACAACAATGAAGAACAAACCATAACGTTGTTTTTCACTGGCCGCATTAACAAAGCTTAGTTAACCACTTTTGAGATATGGAAAATGGTTGCCTCCAAAATTTCAGAACTCTTAGAGTGAGGACAAAAATGCTATCTTGGTGTTGATAGGCAAACAATGTTATGGTTTGTACTTATTATAATGTATTTATTGATTGTATTGTATTTGATTTGATCTAATAAAAATATATTATTTACAAAAAAAGAAAAGTTGCATTGTATGGATCACAGGCGACCTGGGTTAGAAGCCCATTAATCAAACTAAGGCAGGTCTTAGCCAAGGTTTCTCATCACACTAATCACCAAACCACCTCCGTTGAAATCTCTTTAAATGGGGTGCACAGATTCTTTTGTTTTTGTATGTCCACCTTCAACATGGACATAAAGTGTTGTGCAGTTGGCCTGAGTTCGAACAGAGTCAGCACACCAAGGCCAACACCTTCCCAGGTTGACTTCAAAGTGCCAATGGAAACAAAGCTTAGGGCCACTTTTCAACCTCATATTAAATAATCTCCAGAACCAAACTAGTGTCCGTCTATATACACATCTGATCTGTGGTTAAAAAGATAAGAAGAAAGTTCCTTAAAAAATGACTGTTACGGTCTTCCTCCTCTTCATCTGAAGAGGAGAGGCGAGAAGGATCGGAGGATCAAAACGCAGCGTGGTTATCTTGATACATCTTTAATAAAGATAATGACGAACAATACGAAAACAATAAACGTAACGTGAAAAACCGAAACAGCCCTATCTTGTTTAGTCACCTGATTAATTTTGTGTATGGTTTCCCAGAAACAAGGGGTGGTGTCTCAACTAATCCTGTGGCTCAACTTACCCCACTCTCCCCTACAGTAAAGATGGATGAGATTGAGTACTGTCCCTAAGCAGTACTATAATGTGCAGAGGGGCATGTGAATCCAATTCCAAAGTCATTAGAACTGTCATCTGACTTCTGAATTCAATACTTTGAAGTTAATTTCACCCCCTGCTTGGCAACCATCAGCACTTGACATTGTTTGATTGTGTGCGCATCCATGAGATATTAAAATATATATATATATATATATTTAACTAGGCAAATATATTTAACTAGGCAACACATTTTTATTTACAATGACAGCCTTACAGGGAACAGTGGGTTAACTGCCTTGTTCAGGGGTAAAACGACAGATTTTTATCTTGTCAGCTCAGGGATTCCATCCAGCAACCTTTTGGTTACTTGACCAAAACTCCAACCACCAGGCTACCTGCTGCCCCTATGAAGCCAGCAGCAGACACACAGAGTGACTAAGCCCACTTGATCTCCCCTCTGCTGAGAATTTTGCTTACAAAGACGGTCTGCCTGACCGCATCATCACCTGAGCAGACATCACCTGTAGGGCTAAACCCATTTAGTCAACTGGTCGATTGTTTGGTCTATAGGCTGTTGGTCAATCGAGATTTCATTAGATTATCAGTAGCAATAAATAAATAAATAAATATATATATATATCATGGTGTACAAGACACCTGTCTGATTCGGGTGGACTGATCCATTGTGGAGGCCGTGGGAATGGCACAGTCCATCAGTCTAAGACATGTGCTAATAAAATTGTATATGGTTATATTACATAAGAACAATGGTGCAATTAAAATAATATTATTTTATTACAAATGCGGCCGTTGTCCACGGTTCTGAGCCAAATCAGTGCGCTGTTTAATTGGCCTTTTCCTAGACCATGTTGCTGTGTGCATAATAGCAAAGTTAACCAGCATATTGGTGTTGAGAACAATGCCGCGGAGGCAGCAGCAGAATAAGGAGATGAGAAATCAGCCATTGCCTTATTGTCTAAGAAAAGGAAACCCCAATTTAATTAGGTCTATAATCAAAAGCCTAACTGTTGAATGCACCTGGCTTTATAAATCATCAATATATCTACAGAAATAAGGCAGATCCTGCTTCTGTTGCCAGTTTGAGTGTTGGTTTAATAGCCTACTGATTCTGTGAGCACCAAACTTCACACAACGACATGTCAAGTAAACAATTTCACTAATTAGGCTTTGCTGTAATAAAGGCTTGACACTTTTTGTCGTTAGTACAGCCTTTCTGGCATGGGCTCAACTTTGGTTTTAGAAGTGGGTGGGACATTATTATATTTTAACCAGTCGGATAAAAACTACAAACAGCCTACCCGACCGCTCGGAAGCATTTGCATGATCCTAAAGCATACCATTGCATCATTTTGTATCACATTAAAATTATAAAATATGTCCCCACCGTCCCCAGTGAAAGTTACTCCCCTGCTCCTTTATTTCATGTTGTATACACTGTTCCATATTTCTGAAAATTAGATTTATAATAATAATAATGCTGCTCTTTTTCTAGATCTCCTTCTTATTGTTATTATTACTATTACTAGTATGATCATAAGTAATGGCATTATCATTAGTAGACTTAGTATAGCAGCCTTGTATGACCACCATTGAGCTGTAGGCCTAAGAGCACATCCCGTTTAGTCTTAATACTGTAACTTTCTTAAGCTTATATTTCAATACTTGTATAGCCTACTGTATCAATGAATCATTCATTTGTTCGTCATCACATAGCATAGAAGTCATTTATTATTTCAAATGCAATCAAGCATTTGTTTTAAAATAATTTGCTTATAAACCATTTCCATTTTAGAGAGAATAGTGTTGGAGGAAATGGCTGCCGTTTTACGGGCTCCTAACCAAATGTACTATTTTGTGTGCTTTTTCACGTTGTTTGTAACTTATTTTGTACATACTGTTTCTGCCACCATCTCTTATGACCGAAAGGAGCTTCTGGATATTAGAACAGCGATTACTCGAACAAGATGAAGATTTATTTTGTTAACGAGTTGGACGTGAAGGATTTACTCCAGATAGTCGACCAGGCCCAAATCCCAGTCATTCGCATGAAGGGAAGATGCCGATGAAGAGGACGTAGGTCTGGGTGCCTTGTGAGAATTAGTCGGCGAGTGTGTAACCCGCATCTACCATCCGTCCTATTGGCCAACGTGCAATCATTGGAGAATAAATTTGATGAGCTCTGTTCAAGACTATCCTACCAACAGGACATTAAAAACTATAATATCTTATGTTTCACCGAGTCATAGCTGAACGATGACATGGATAATATACAGTTGGCTGGTTTTTCAGTGCATCGGGAAGGCAGAACAGCTGCCTCCGGCAAGACAATGGGTGTCCATTTTTCAATAACAGCTGGTGAGCGAAATCAAATATTAAAGAAGTCTTGAGGTTTTGCACACCTGGTGTAGAGCATCTCATGATAAGCTGTGGACCACACTATTTACCAAGAGATTTCTAATCTTTATTTTTCGTTGCTGTCTATTTACCACCACAAACCGATGCTGGCACTAAGAACACAATCAATGAGCTGGATTCAGCCATAAGCAAACAAGTAAATGCTCATCCAGAGGCGGCGCTCCTAGTGCCGGGGACTTTAATGCAGGGAAAGTTAAATTTGTTTTACCAGCATGTTACATGTGCAACAAGAGGAAAACAAACTCTAGACCATCTTTACTCCGCACAAAGAGACGCATACAAAGCTCTCCCTCACCTTCCATTTGGCTAAAGTCTGAACATCCTCCTGATACCTGGTTACAAGAAAAAATGAAAGCAGGAAGAATCAGTGACTCGTTCAATACGGAAGTGGTCAGATGACACAGATACTAAGCTAGAGGACTGTTTTGCTAGCACAGACTGGAAAATGTTCTGGGACTAATCTGATGGCATTGAGGAGTATACCACATTAGTCACCGACATCATCAATAAGTGCATCGATGACGTTGTCCCCACAGTGACCATACGTCCATACCCCAACTAGAAGCCATGGATTACAGGCAACATCTGCACTGAGCTAAAGGGCAGAGTTGCCCCATTCAAGAAGCGGGACTCTAACCTGGACGCTTATAAGAAATCCCGTTATCCCCTCAGATGAACCACCAAACAGGCAAAGCTTGAATACAGGACGAAGACTGAATCCTACTACAAAGGCTCTGATTCTCAAAAAAAACAAATTTTTCAACCATTCCACAAATTTCTTGTAAACAAACTATAGTTTTGGAAGTCGGTTAGGACATTTACTTTGTTCATGACACAAGTCATTTTTCCAACAATTGTTTACAGACAGATTATTTCACTTAAAATTCACTGTATCACTATTCCAGTGGGTCAGAAGTTTACATACATTAAGTTGACTGTGCCTTTAAACAGCTTGGAAAATTCCAGAAAATGATGTCATGGCTTTAGAAGCTTCTGATCTACTTGACATAATTTGAGTCATTTGGAACTGTACCTGTGGATGTATTTCAAGATCTACCTTCAAACTCAGTGCCTCTTTGCTTGACACCATCAAAAGAAATCAGCCAAGACCTCAGAAAAATAATTTTAGACCTCCACAAGTCTGGTTTGTCCATGGGAGCAATTTCCAAATGCCTGAAGGTACCACGCTAATCTGTACAAACAATAGAACGAACGCAAGTATAAACACCATGGGACCACACTGCTGTCATACTGCTCAGGAAGGAGATGCATTCTGTCTCCTAGAGATGAAAGTACTTTGGTGCGAAAAGTGCAAATCAATCCCAGAACAGCAGCAAAGGCCATTGTGAAGATGCTAGAGGAAACGGGTACAAAAGTATCTATATCCGCAGTAAAACGACTCCTATATCGACATAACCTGAAAGGCCGCTCAGCAAGGAAGAAGCCACTGCTCCAAAACTGACATAAAAAAGCCAGACTACGGTTTGCAACTGCACATGGGGACAAAGATTGTACATTTTGGAGAAATGTCCACTGGTCTGATGAAACAAAAATAGAACTGTTTGGCCATAATGACCATCGTTATGTTTGGAAGAAAAAGGGGGAGGCTTGCAAGCCGAAGAACACCATCCTAACCGTCAAGCACGGGGGTGGCAGCATCATGTTGTGGCGGTGCTTTGCTGCAGGAGGGACTGGTGCACTTCACAAAATAGATGACATCATGAGGGAGGAAAATTACGTGGATATATTGAAGCAACATCTTAAGACACCAGTCAGGAAGTTAAAGCTTGGTCGCAAATGGATCTTCCAAATGACCCCAAGCATACTTCTGAAGTTGTGGCAAAATGGCTTAAGGACAACAAAGTCAAGGTATTGGAGTGGCCATCACAAAGCCCTGACCTCAATCCCACAGAAAATGTGTGGGCAGAACTGAAAAAGTGTGAGCAAGGAGGCCTACAAACCTGACTCAGTTCAACCAGCTCTGTCAAGAGGAATGGGCCAAAATTCACCCAACTTATTTTGGGAAGCTTGTGAAAGGCTACCTGAAATGTTTGACCCAAGTTAAACAATTTAAAGGCAATGCTACCAAATACTAATTGAGTGTATGTAAACGTCTGACCCACTGGGAATGTGATGAAATAATAAATCATTCTGTCTACTATTATTCTGACATTTCACATTCTTAAAATAAAGTGGTGATCCTAACTGACCAAAGACAGGGAATTTTTACTCTGATTAAATGTCAGGAATTGTGAAAAACTGAGTTGAAATGAATTTGGCTAAGCTGTACTTTACAACTTCCAACTTCAGCTGTATATATATTTTTTTATTTGACCTTTATTTAACTAGGCAAGTCAGTTAAGAATAAATTCTTATTTTCAATGACAGCTTAGGAACAGTGGGTTAACTGCCCTTGCTCAGGGACAGAATGACAGATTTTTAACTTGTCAGCTCGAGGATTCGATCTTTAACACTTTTGGTTACAAGTCCAACACTCTAACCACTAGGCTACCTGCCTCCAAAAGAAAGAAAGCTTTACAGGAGGCAGTTCAGAAACAATGAATCGTCCTCTGGAATAACGGACATTCTGGAATAATAATTACATAACCAACATTCTCTAGTAATACCAGTCCCGTGCAAATTGTTCTTTGGTCACGTGCATGTCTACTTAAGTTGTAGACCTTTCCCAGTGCCCCCATTACAAACATGCAATTAAGAAAAAAATGGCGTTGACAGAGAGGGCTGCCGTGGTTCTAGCTCTTACAAGCATTTCGCTACGCCCTCAATAACATCTGCTAAACACGTGTATGTGACAAATAAAATTGGATTTGAAGGGATTTCCAAGGATTGAAACTTGCTCAACGGGATAATGTCTATCCCTCCTCAGAACCTTGTTAAGAAGTATTTTTAATGACCAAGGTGGTTATGTCATTTATACACGTTTTTCTTTGCAGGAAATAGCTTATTGACCAAATCAGGGACAATATGAGGGAGAATCATACAGTTAGGACCTGCTTTACAACACTCACATACCATTAAACTGTATGTCTGTGTATGAAAAGAGTCGCAATGTCTGGTGTTATATTATTAATGCATTAGTTGGCTACCTGGGGGAATAGGGATGTATATTATTCACCTGATAAGCTTGAATAAGATAAGAATCACTAGAGTTTTGGATTCAACAGTATATCTACAAGAGCTGCCTCGCTGTACGGTATCTTGGGATAACAATAGAACATAAGGTTTCCCTTTTCCTTACTCCATTCATTATCTTTGCGAGAGGTTTCTCACTACAAACTGTCTGCGGTCAGATATATGACAAACAAGTGAAGATGTTACAAGAGACACATAACAGCGTGCACAAATATCATAAATGATTGTGCAATGAGTGTGCATCAGCGTACAGACAAACAAAAACAAAGACTTAAAATGTATATTTACATAGGCGCGAAAAAAGCTGATTGCCAACGATACAAACATATATATTGTGATTAGCTAAATAGTTACTCATCCAACTTATGTTAGCTTACTAGCCTAATGCTAGCATAGCATTAATATCTCACAGTTGCCTATGAAACTAACAACTGATAAACCCCCATGACAACAAAATGTCTGTTGTTGATTATATTTGTTAATAAGAAAAACAACTGAGCGAATACATATGCCACAGTACTGCTTTGCTACAGCCTATACATTCAAAATGTGCTATTGTGTTAATTAAGAAAATCCATAGTCATACTTTATAATCACAGTGATGACCTGGGTAACCTCGATACATAAAGGAGCCTGACAAGCAAGTTATGATTAATGAGACCTTACCCTCTGGGCCTGGATGAGAGTTATATTAGCTGCCGGGGCTAGTAGGGCAAAGACCTTGACTTTAGCTCCAATGGCTAGTCCCATATCTTTTGTTAGAGAACTGAGCAATTTCCCCTTAGATAGGCCAGCTGCAAAGTCAAATTGATTATATTGTAAAATAATAATGAACACAAAAGTTAGTATTTTGGTCTTAATTTAAGGTTAGTGTTAAGGTTAGGTTTACAATTTGATGACTTTGTGGCTGTGCCAGCTTCAGTGACGACTCTGCAGAGCTGCCTCCAGAACAAGATTCATGACAAAAAAAACATTAACCTGCCTTAGCTAACAGCAAGGGGTTAGAACATCATCAATGCTGTTGTCCAACATCAGTTAAATACACAGCCTAACTGTCACGCCTTGGTCATTGTATTTTGTGTTTTCGTTATATATGTGGTTAGGCCAGGGTGTGACATGGGTTTATGTATTGTATTTTCGTATTGGGGTTTGTAGTATTTGGGATTGCGGCTGAGTAGGGGTGTTGTATAGGTTTGGCTGCCTGAGGCGGTTCGAAGAACGCCGTTACAGAATCACCCACCACACTCGGACCGAGCAGCGTGTTAACAGGCAGGAGCTATACGAGAGGCAACAGAAGCAGCTTCAGTGGGAGAGGCTACACCATTTGGAGAATTGGACATGGGAGGAGGAACTGGACGGAAAAGGACCCTGGGCTCAGTCTGGTGAATATCGCCGCCCCAAGGAGGAATTAGAAGCGACTAAAGCAGAGAGGCGCTGGTATGAGGAGGCAGCACGGCGACGTGGATGGAAGCCCGAAAAGCAGCCCCAAAAATTTCTTGGGGGGGGCTATCAGGGAGTATGGCTGCGTCAGGTAGGAGACCTGCGCAATCTCCCTGTGCTTACCGGGGGTCTAGAGAGACCGGGCAGGCACCGTGTTATGCAGTGGTGCGCACGGTGTCCCCAGTGCGCACCCGGTGCGGTATATTTCAGCTCCGCGTATCGGCCGGGCTAGATAGAGCGTCGAGCCAAATGCCATGAAGCCGGCTCTACGCATCCGGTCCCCAGTGCGTCTCCTTGGGCCGGCTTACATGGCACCAGCCTTGCGCTCGGTGTCTCCGGTTCGCCTACATAGCCCAGTGCGGGCTATTTCTCCTCACAGCACTGGCAGGGCAACCGAGAGTATTCAACCAGGTAAGGTTGGGCAGGCTCGGTGCTCAAGAGCTCCAGTGCGCCTGCACGGTCCGGTCTATCCAGTACCACCTCCACACCCCAGCCCTCCGGTAGCAGCTCCCCGCACTAGGCTTCCTGTGCGTGTCCTCGGCCCAATACCACCAGTGCCAGCACCACGCATCAGGCCTACAGTGCGCCTCGCCTCTCCTGTCCTGTCGGAGCCTTTCTCCTCTCCAGCGCTGCCGGAGCCTCCTGCCTGTTCGGAGCAGCCTGAGCTGCTAGTCTGCATGGAGCTGCCAGTCTGCATGGAGCAGCCAGTCTGCATGGAGCAGCCAGAGCTGCCAGTCTGCATGGAGCAGCTAGAGCTGACAGTCTGCAAGGAGCTGCCAGTCTGCATGGAGCAGCCAGAGCTGCCAGTCTGCATGGAGCAGCTAGAGCTGCCAGTCTGCAAGGAGCTGCCAGTCTGCATGGAGCAGCCAGAGCTGCCAGTCTGCATGGAGCAGCTAGAGATGCCAGTCTGCAAGGAGCTGCCAGTCTGCATGGAGCAGCCAGAGCTGCCAGTCTGCCTGGACCAGCTAGAGCTGCCAGTCTGCAAGGAGCTGCCAGTCTACATGGAGCAGCTAGAGCTGCCAGTCTGCAAGGAGCTGCCAGTCTGCATGGAGCAGCCAGAGCTGCCAGTCTGCATGGAGCAGCCAGAGCCGTCAGTCAGCATGAAGCAGCCAGAGCCGTCAGTCTGCCAGGATCTGCCAGTCAGCCAGACTCTTCCAGATCTGCCAGTCAGCCAGACTCTTCCAGATCTGCCAGTCAACCAGACTCTTCCAGATCTGCCAGTCAGCCAGACTCTTCCAGATCTGCCAGTCAGCCAGACTCTTCCAGATCTGCCAGTCAGCCAGACTCTTCCAGATCTGCCAGTCAGCCAGACTCTTCCAGATCTGCCAGTCAGCCAGACTCTTCCAGATCTGCCAGTCAACCAGACTCTTCCAGATCTGCCAGTCAGCCAGACTCTTCCAGATCTGCCAGTCAACCAGACTCTTCCAGATCTGCCAGTCAGCCAGACTCTTCCAGATCTGCCAGTCAACCAGACTCTTCCAGATCTGCCAGTCAACCAGACTCTTCCAGATCTGCCAGTCAACCAGACTCTTCCAGATCTGCCAGTCAACCAGACTCTTCCAGATCTGCCAGTCAACCAGACTCTTCCAGATCTGCCAGTCAACCAGACTCTTCCAGATCCGCCAGTCAGCCAGGATCTGCCAGATCTGCTAGTCAGCCAGGATCCGCCAGTCGGCCAGGATCTGCCAGTCAGCCAGGATCCGCCAGTCGGCCAGGATCTGCCAGTCAACCAAGATCCGCCAGTCAGCCAGGATCCGCCAGTCAGCCAGGATCTGCTAGTCAGCCAGGATTCGCCAGTCGGCCAGGATCCGCCAGTCAGTCAGGATCCGCCAGTCAGCCAGGATCCGCCAGTCAGCCAGGATCTGCCGGATTCAACTGCCTGGCTGGGCTTCATCTCAGTACTGGGCTTCTTCTCAGTACCGGGCTTCTTCTCAGTCCCGAGCTGCCCCTCAGTCCCGAGCTGCCCCTCAGTCCCGAGCTGCCCCTCAGTCCCGAGCTGCCCCTCAGTCCCGAGCTGCCCCTCAGTCACGAGCTGCTCCTCAGTTTAGTGGGGTTCTGGGTGAGGACTATTCGGCCATGGTCGGCGGCGAGGGTGAATCATCCCAGGACGCGAAGGGGAGGAACAATGACATTTATGAAGTTGGGTCCACGTCCCGAGCCGGAACCGCCACCATGGACAGACGCCCACCCGGACCCTCCCTATGGTTTTGAGGTGCGTTCGGGAGTCCGCACCTTAGGGGGGGGGTCTATATCATTGTATTTTGTGTTTTCGTTATATATTTGGTTAGGCCAGGGTGTGACATGAGTTTATGTATTGTATTTTCGTATTGGGGTTTGTAGTATTTGGGATTGCGGCTGAGTAGGGGTGTTGTATAGGTTTGGCTGCCTGAGGCGGTTCTCAATCAGAGTCAGGTGATTCTCGTTGTCTCTGATTGGGAACCGTATTTAGGTAGCCTGGTTTTCACTTTGTATTTCGTGGGTGATTGTTCCTGTCTCTGTGTTAGTTTTACCAGTCAGGCTGTAATAGGTTTCACGTTCCATTTGTTGTTTTGTAGTTATTAGTTATTCATGTATAGTTTGTTTGTTTGTTTTCACTAATAAACATGAGTAACCTACACGCTGCATTTCGGTCCGACTTTCTTGCGACAAACGAAGAACGCCGTTACACTAACCTACTTTTTATATTAACAATTATTCAACAACATATCCGATTTCATAGCACAATCCTTGTAAATGTAGTTTCCATTTATATAATGCTGGACTGACTGTGTGAAGACAATTTTGACCAATCTTTCCCATCTGGCATTGCTGTACTTTGCCCTTGAGGGCTGCCCGCTTGTGACAACACTCATTGAGAGGAATTAAATTAAACTATTTTTAAACTCCATGGTGTTAATATTTGATGGGGGCTAGGCCTCCGTGGCCTCCTGCGAGGAATCTGCCATGCTTAAAGGTAAACTCAGCAATATGACATACAGTCGTGGCTAAACGTTTTGAGAATTACACAAATATTAATTTTCACAAAGTCTGCTGCCTCAGTGTCTTTAGATATTTTTGTCAGATGTTACTATGGAATACTGGAGTATAATTAAAAGCATTTCATAAGTGTCAAAGGCTTTTATTGACAATTACATGAAGTTGATGCAAAGAGTCAATATTTGCAGTGTTGACCATTCTTTTTCAAGATCTCTGCAATCCGCCCTGGCGTGCTGTCAATTAACTTCTGGGCCACATCCTGACTGATGGCAGTCCACTCGCCTCTTGAGGATTGACCACAAGTTCTCAATGTGATTAAGGTCTGGGGAGTTTCCTGGCCATGGACCCAAAATATCGATGTTTTGTTCCCCGAGCCACTTAGTTATCACTTTTGCCTTATGGCAAGGTGCTCCATCATGCTAGAAAAGGCATTGTTCGTCACCTAACTGGATGGTTGGGAGAAGTTGCCCTTGGAGGATGTGTTGGGTAGCATTCTTTATTCATGGCTGTGCAAAATTGTGAGTGAGCCTACTCCCTTGGCTGAGAAGCAACTCCACACATGAATGGTCTCAGGATGCTTTACTGTTGGCATGACACAGGACTGATGGTAGCGCTCACCTTGTCTTCTCCTTTTTTTCCATTTTGGGATTCAGTTAATTTGTATGGCAAAGAGGGACTTTGCAATGAATTGCAATTCATCTGATCACTCTTCATAACATTCTGAAATATATGCAAATTGCCATCATACAAACTGAGGCAGCAGACTTTGTGAAAATGAACATTTGTGTCATTCTCAAAACTTTTACCCACGACTGTAGATGCAGAAAGTAAACAGCATAGTGGGTCAATTTCTGCAACCACTAAGAGATTTGAAGCACAAGGCTCAACTTCTCCACTGTTTTGGTGCCCTGGCTACCATGTAATGAACAGCGTGAAGCGAGCCCATACCCATGCACATATACTGTGTGTCACTGTGTAAGAGCGAAGTCTTGCATCTCGCTCGTCTCAATATCTGTGGTGCTGCTCGTAGCAATGTCATTTTGCTGACAGTCTAGTACAGTCTACCTTTACAGTCTACCTTTAACCCACACTCCTCCTCCCTGTGGTCTGATTAGAGTAATTGTATACTTCTTATCAGGCTGGTGGCTGAACACTTTATATACAGTTGCTACAGTCCTCTAAAGCATGCATACAATGACATCTACATCACATCAATGGGGGCCAGTATACAGTACAGAGACCACTGGTTGAAGACTTCATATACAGTCAGAGTCATGCATATATTTAGATAAGGCTCTGACTACAATGCTCAAAGGCAACGACACAAGGACATATAGTATATCACATCAGAGAGCTTGCTAACAGTACATTACAGTAGCTACAGTACAATGTGTGCTGTTCTCTCTAGTGAGAACCATGCCCTCGATGTGCAAACTTGGGGTCGCCATCTGTTCTCCCTACCTCAGTGGAAACAAAAGAGGGATAGAAGAGTGACAGACAGACACAGAGAGACAGACAGAGTGAGATTTAGAGAGCAAGATACAGAGAGGGAGACACAGGCAGGCAGGCAGACAGAGACGTAGAGAGACAGACAGACACAAAGTGACAGATGGACAGTCAGACGCAGAGAGAGAGAGAGAGAGAGAGAGAGAGAGAGAGAGAGAGACACGGACAGAAAGGTGTAGAGATACAGACAAACACAAAAAGAGAAAGATTGAGAGAGAGAGAGAGCACCACTCCCATCCCAGACCAGTCAGAGCTGCTGGGAACAGATTGCAGTGGCACAGGTACCTGGCAGATAGCTAAACGCAGGATGAAAAGAGCTGTCAGGGGGAGAGGAGAAGAGTTGAACGGGGGCTGACACTTCAAACGCACGACTGATGCAAATTAGGGCAGGCACTGCAAAGGAGACGCCATGCGATGTGGGAAAGAGTTGAGGCATCGGATACAATACATTTTTAATTCGAGAGGAGAGACACCAGAATAAAGTCCACACAACTTGCCTCAATTAGAATACTAAGTACCCTGCTGACATTATTATTAGATTTAAATGAATGTGGGCGGACTGACTATGCATGCATGCACACACACACACACACACACACACACACACACAAGTATACACACACCCACACACCTACACACACACAAACACACCTACACACACACAAACACACCTACACAAACACACCTACACTCACGCACATTACATAGATAGCAGGACAGTATTAGAAACAGTGAAAGAGATCCAAGCTTCTCAATATGTCATGTAGTATAGTTGCGTGAGAAAAGCTTAAGCCTGCCCCCTAGTGTTCATCCCAGTCCCACATGACACCAGATCAACTCTAAAATGCTGTTACTAGTTTATACTTAAATACCCTAAGTATGTCTGTGCTCACATCTCAGATTGAACCCCTATTAAGCATTCTGTCTTCTGCAGAATCAAATCCCCAGTCTCCAAACCCCTATATCAGTTAAGATCTTGTATGATTTCATATGAGACACAATTCCATGTCTGTAGTATACAGTAGTTAATAAGTCCTCCTTGGCCAAGAATATCTGTGCAGTAGTACAAGATGTGTGAGAGCCACTGTGACTGTGTAATCACACTGTCTCTGTAGCTCGTCTAAAAACAGGTTGCTCTGTCGGGAGGAAGGTAGGAGTGTGGGTTTTTGTGTGTGTGGACGAGGAGGGAGGGATCCAGCAGAAATGTCCAAAGCTCATTATATGGTCTGGGATGAATCCTTTAGAGACGGTATTCATTGAACTCATGATTTGCATGACATATCTCTATGAATACATTTCTGTAATAAATGGGGCTATCAACATCACTAACACACACAAATGTTCTGGCATCAAAAGGTATTAATATAGAGGACAGAATGTGCTAGGCTACAATATTTAACAACAGTAGAAAGATACAATAAACTGTCAAGAGAGTGACATTGGTAATAAGTGTATGCTAATTTATTTGTCCTTTGTGGAACTACATCAAAGTCTAGCAGATTGCATTAAGAGGAAGATGAATCCTATGACAAATAGAATTCACAAGATACAAAATAAAGTGATCTAATGTATTAATAACCAGTCTTGTTTTGAAAATCCTCCATATTTCAACAACACATTGTTTGTTGGCTACTGAAATGCTGTTAAATAGTCATTTGCAGCAGACCACTAAAATACTAAAATGAATAAATAAGGAATCTCACCCCAACATCTCTTCCCCCTGATACATAGGGATTCTGGCCCTCACGTACGTTTCCTCCCACCAGACGGTAATCCGATGGTATAAAGTTAAACACTGCTTGTCTCAACCATCAGCAGTACGTATGATTATGGTCTCTTTGTTTAAGAATCCAAGCTAGCAAATATCTGACAGCTCAAATCCCAGCAGCCAATGGACTGAATAACAAACAGCATCGAACCACATCGTCCAACCGTTGTTATGCAGAAGGAATGTCTTCGCTAGCTGCTCTGTAAATGATTTCACTGTCAATGAAAGCTTCCGATTGTCAATAGAGGATGTCAACAGCTATAATCAAGCTGTGATATATATATATAATCAACAGGTTTAAAAAAATAATCTTTCTGGATAGGTGATGCTGTTTGTTGACAAGGGCATTAACTGAAACCCAGACTTGTTTAATTTAGATTTAAACCGAGCCTCAATGAATGGGCTATAGCTGTCATGGTAGGAACTCTTGTCAACAGTTGTGTAAGCTGTAATTACCTGCTTTCAAAATATAAACCAGCAATCAAAGATACAAGAGGGAAAAGAGAAAACATACAATTAAATGGTGATATTTGGAAGAGTTGGGGACTTGAAGTCGGTACATAGCCTAAAGTGAAGTCTAATATTTGGTAATTGAACCTGAAGTTGGACTATTACTGTGCAAGTGTGCCATGTTTCACCTTAGTCCCCAAGCAGTATCACGCATAAGCCTTATAGATGGAAATCCCCACCAATTTGGAGACCTGGCTGTCTACAACATTGGCTTCAAGTCAAAGTCTGCCTCAGAGGCCAAGTCTTGGCAGGGGTAGAGAATAGCTATAGTATGTTCAACAGGACTCTTAGCTTGTTGGTTTGTTATTTTATTCAATTGACTTTAAGGGTTGACGAGAGGCGTACATATTTTTGGTATTTTATAAGGATCCCCATTCGCTAAATACTTATTTTTCTTGTTTCCATGAGTCTAATTGGGTAAAACAATTATTGAGCCAAAAGTATTTCCTGACCACAGGAAATTGACCCCAGTTATCAGTCCAACAAGGGCCCAGAGTTCTCCCCTGTTCAGGTCATGTAGTCCAAACAACAACAAAAAAATCACAATTCTTACAAGATTATTATTTAAAGTCCAATGATTTCTTATATTCTCATGTGGAAAACAAGCAATGATTACCACCTCCCTCATAATCCTTCTCCTAAACTTTAAGAGTTCTCCTCCTGCTTCACCTCCTTCTCATTATGATTTAATACGGCATGGCAAACAATGCTAACTGACAAACTCCTTGATACTTCAACCCATTATCTTAACATTTGTTCTTCCCCTGGCAGAACAAATTGATTTTTTTAGACCACCACACTCATACGGAATGCAGAATAAAAAGGGATGAAAAGGAAGAGGGAAAAAACATGTTTTGTGGAAGGAAGCTGCAGTTCCATCCATTTAACCAATTTGTTATCGTGGATTTTTTTTCCTCAGACAATAGCACTGTGCATACATCCACCCATCGCAACAGGGACATGTTAATCAGACAGGCACCATTCTAGAAATGACTAATTTACATAGTAGCCTACCAAACATGAAGGTGATGAACATATGTCTACACGGAACTCAACACCTGCTTAATATTCTGTTAGACGGGGATCAAATCTGTCACGATTGTCGTAATGCTGAGACCAAGGCGCAGCGTGAACAAAGTTCCACATATTTTTTTATGAACTGAACCTCACCAAAACAAACCAACAAACAACCATTCGAAACGTGACGCTCTCAGTGTGCACACAGGCACCTAACTGTAGACGGGAACCCACAAACACAAAAAGGCAAATGGCTACCTACATATGATCCCCAATCAGAGATCCCGCTCCAGAGTACAGGCCTCTGTGTAACACTCATTACTTTGACGATAAACGCCAATCCAACCATCACCCCTGGTGAGACAAAACCGCGACTCGTCAGTGAAGAGCACTTTTTGCCAGTCCTGTCTTGTCCAGCGACGGTGGGTTTGTGCCCATAGGTGACATTGAAGCCGGTGATGTCTGGTGAGGGCCTGCCTTACAACAGGCCTAAAAGCCCTCAGTCTAACCTCTCTCAGTCTATTGCAGACAGTCTGAGCACTGATGGAGGGATTGTGCGTTCCTGGTGTAACTTGGGCAGTTGTTGTTGCCATCCTGTACCTGTCCCGCAGGTGTGATGTTCCGATGTACCGATCCTGTGCAGGTGTTGTTATATGTGGTCTGCCACTGCAAGGACGATCAGCTGTCAATACCAAGAGTGTGCAAAGCTGTCGTCAAGGCAAATGGTGGCTACTTTGAAGAATCTCAAATATAAAATATATTTTGATTTGTGTAAAATTCTTTTTTTTCATTTCTTTTAAATGATTCCATATGTTTTATTTCAAAGTTTTGATTCACTATTATTTCCAAAGAACCAAATGTGCTAGCTGGGTATCGACCTCCAAAAGCAGCCTGCTGCTGCTCTACCATTGAGCAAACAGGGCTTAGTGGGGGGAAAGCAAAGTTAGCTATTGTATTATGGGGAGGAAAGAAGGGACTTTAAGGATTAAAGTTTATATTTTTTTGAATTGAATATCAGAACGTCGGCGCAAGCCAGGATAAATAAACAAAGGCAAAGCAATCCGATGAAATCCTCTTGTACCTTTGAATATATTATATTATCGTGTCTGCTTGTGTGTAAAACAGATTTCTTTAGTTTTGTTTAGTGTCATTGCGTGTGTATGTGAGTGTGCCTGACAAGGGATTTAGTTCTTGGAAGGCTTATAAAATGGATGTTTCCGGTGTAAGCTGACCAGGTAGATCATACTGGGCGAGAGAAAGCGGGAGAGAGAGAGAGAGAGAAAGACAGAGAGAAATCATGAGAGAAAGACAGGTAATCAGCATAACATACAGGGGTAAAGGGAGACAGGTAATAGAGCAATAAACAGAGAAAGGTATATAAATTGTGAGTAGCACTGCATTACTGTGAATAGAAATAAAAGGTATGCATAGGTCCTCTAAAAAAAATGAGACTATTCAAACATGAGTATTTGCCTTTGAACCTGGGTAAATGTCCATTTGTGATAAAACACCACCATGCAGAATCTCAGACAGTCTCTCTCCTCTTTAAGCCCCAGATCCTATCAGGACGACAGAGGACTTAAAGTAAACTTATCCTTAAAGATGTTCAACTTAAATCAACACTTTGAATATGAAGGCTTGGATGACTTGTAGGTGTCCGTTGCAAGATGCCAATGTGAGTCAGCCAGAGGCCTGCAACTTCAGTCAGTCCCCTAGAGGTGCAAGAAGGGCCCAGGCCCACAAACCTGAGCATGTAAGATATCTCCTCTCCTCTTCAGAAGGAGGGGACAGCTTGAAGAGATAAAGTGGCATCACTCAGCCAGACCTCTCACTCAGCCAGACCTCAATGGTGGCTGTGGTCAGCGGCTCAGATAAGAGGCCGAATGGAGCTGTGCAGCTGGAGTGGTGACTGGCAGCTCCTTGAGTAGGCAGATAAGGAGGTCTGGAGACATTAGCTGTCACACATTTGGGGAGAGGTTGAAAAGTTCCCCTTATACACTCCAAGCAATCCAAGCAGTGATAAGCTGTCTGAGAAAGTGATATAACACTGAATTAATTTAAATATGTCTCTCAGACTATGCTTTAGCATTTCCTTTTACAGCTGTATTGCTTTCTTAGTGATTGCTCCAAGCAATATGTACAAACTCACACAAGCACAATTTCAAATAGCATTTTCAAACAAGATTAATCATTTTCTGAATTCAATGAGAAACTAATGCTCTCTCTGCACCCTCTGTATTGTCATTACCACAGCAACATACAGTACATCTGAGGGATTACAAAATGGAGGGCAACAAAGTACAGCAGTATGGATGCAAACCAACGAAAGCTCCAGCGACTCTAGGGCAACACCCAAGCGGTGGCGAGTCACAGCAGTAGATGTTGCGTTTTGGCAAACACTGAACCCAACGTGTGTCTGAGAGTTATTTCAGAACAGTATGGTGCTCCTGAATGTCTCTGAACTTGCCTCCGTGTTCATTGGTGTTTTGACTTACTTGACTTATTCCTTTTACCTCCTGGAGTAAATGCACCAATGCATCTCCAGAATTGAAGTTCTAAGGAGTCAAACCTTTTCTGTTCTGCAGGTAGAAAGATTATGATTGGTTCTTGAACCACTGAGAGACTCCTCGAGGTTCACAGGGCACAAACAAGCCACCTCAGCTTTGTTTTGATCTCATCTCATAAAAGCAAAAGAAATTTGTGTAGCTACTCAAGCATTCACTGAAGTACAGTAGTAACTAATGACATGATGCTACGTCTGACAGCTTTTCATTCATCATGCCATTCCAATGACCTGTAAGTCAATTAGCTGAGCCAATAAGTTGTGTTAGTTATCACTAGGGTTGCAAAGCTTGGTTCATTTTTCTAACAATAATATATGTGTCAATTTTGCAAAATTAACTTTCTAACAACTTGTTATTGTATTCACATGTCTGTTGTCATCAACCAGAAACCCGGAAACATGGTATGCTGTCATTTTACTTTTCAATGTTTTTTTTTACTTCATTAATCAAAATGACAGCGCTGAAGCAAAGACGACTTTTCACTGTGAAATAGGCTTTATTTATGTTGGTTGGTAATAAGGATTTGCACACTTTGAAAAGTGATGATATCGAGGAGAGTGAAATAGGCAAACAGCAGATATATGCTGGGTGTTGCTGATGTTTGATGTTGCGAAACTTGGGGAATAGCTCACAGATTAGCAAGTCCTGTCATGTCATGATAACTTGGTTGGTACAGGCTAGCACATCAGCGGTGGAGATCGATTGATTGCTCTCTGTCTCATGGAAATAGTTGCAGTGTTTAGCTGTTTATAGTCAGCTAACTAGTTGATTGTTTCTACCGATGTAATTCATATGGAAATGGCCCAAGCTGCTTGCTATAGCTAGCTAACTAGCTAGTCTGTCAGTCAAAAAAATGGTGTGATGTAGCTATTTTGGGCTGCGCTCACGAACCTCTTCACTTTCACTAGCTTGCCATACAGACAACCAGCTAACTATCCACCGAAATGAAGGCTAGAGTAATTTGTGTTTAGCTGTTGGGCGTATGTAATGATTTGTCATGTTTGCTAGGTGCAGATATTCATAGACCTCATTTTCCTATTATGTGACAGCTTAGCTGTCATGTTAAAATAGTAGATGGCCGCACAGTGGAGCTCATATGATGAGTTGAATATTTGTTTACATAGACAGCTAACAAGTTGCTTGTTTAGTCCTGTTTCTACCAATGCAATTAATTTGTAAGCTGTCCCAGTTTTGTAATTAATCAGATGACATTGGCGAACTCTGTAGTTAGTCTGTCATGCAAGGTAGCAAGAGTTTATTAGAGAGAGAGAGAGAGAGAGGTCTGGACTAAATCTTATTGAGAGAGGTTACCTAATATATCATATTATTGTGTCTGCTTGTGTGTAAAACAGATTTCTTTGTTTTGTTTAGTGTCATTGTGTGTATGTATGTGAATCAAATAGCCTACTTTGTATGGGTTTTGAAATACATTCTGAATATTGTCCTCTGGACACACTTTGGATCATGTATTTATTCACATGTAAATATAAATATAATATATTCCTATTTACATGATTGTGGTGTCATATTAAAGAAGAAGTTGTGCTCTTTATAGCTAATCGGATGTCCATTTCCCCTGAAAACAGGAACATCCAGTTGTTGGGGACTCGGCAGAGGCTCGGGCCAAGGAAGTGAAAGATATGACATTGAAAAAAAAGGGAGGAAGCCCCAGTGCTGCATTATAACTTCTAATTGTCGTTTGTGAATTGTTTTTGAGCTATGTCTGTTTGAACTGTGTTGAAAAATTAGCTTTATCTTGAAAATTCTCAGTAATCGATAGCAGCATTCTCAAATCAAATCAAATTGTATTGGTCACATAAACATATTTAGCAGATGTTATTGCAGGTGTAGCGAAATGCTTGTGAAATTGTATTTCAGAATTGTATTCTAGAATTCTACTGGGGTCTAAAGGGTTAACAGAAAATATGGCAATTTATGGTAATTTAGGTAATTTATACAATAATAAAAGTAATGTCGTCATATATATTATACATTGTGTCAATATTGTCCAATTGTTTCTAGTAGATGAACTATATAGTTCAAGAGAAAATAGCCTAATTAATTGAAAAAGAATCTAATCAAAAATGCCATTGCCTTTTTTCTTTGTTTTTTGTGTTAAAGGTATTTCTTAAGGAGTGGGGCCCACTTCTTTTTGTATTTTTTAAAAAAACTTTATTGAATAGATAATAAAGTGTTGGAAAGACAGGGGAGGTAAAGTCAAATGGCAGTGAGTGGACAGATTAAAAACGATGGGATCTTTAGTGACCACAGAGATTCAGGACAGCAATTTAATCTCCCATTCCAAAAGAAAGCACTCTACACAGGGCAATGTCCCCCAATCACTGCCCTGGGGCATTGGGATATTGGAATAATTTTTATCATAAATGTTTTTATCTAAAAATCATATTATTTAATTATTTCATATATATTACATGGGCCATAGATACAGTGCCTTGCGAAAGTATTCGGCCCCCTTGAACTTTGCGACCTTTTGCCACATTTCAGGCTTCAAACATAAAGATATAAAACTGTATTTTTTTGTGAAGAATCAACAACAAGTGGGACACAATCATGAAGTGGAACGACATTTATTGGATATTTCAAACTTTTTTAACAAATCAAAAACTGAAAAAATGGGCGTGCAAAATTATTCAGCCCCTTTACTTTCAGTGCAGCAAACTCTCTCCAGAAGTTCAGTGAGGATCTCTGAATGATCCAATGTTGACCTAAATGACTAATGATGATAAATGCAATCCACCTGTGTGTAATCAAGTCTCCATATAAATGCAACTGCACTGTGATAGTCTCAGAGGTCCGTTAAAAGCGCAGAGAGCATCATGAAGAACAAGGAACACTCCAGGCAGGTCCGAGATACTGTTGTGAAGAAGTTTAAAGCCGGATTTGGATACAAAAAGATTTCCCAAGCTTTAAACATTCCAAGGAGCACTGTGCAAGCGATAATATTGAAATGGAAGGAGTATCAGACCACTGCAAATCTACCAAGACCTGGCCGTCCCTCTAAACTTTGGCCCATGATCACTCTGGATGAACTGCAGAGATCTACAGCTGAGGTGGGAGACTCTGCCTATAGGACAACAATCAGTCGTATATTGCACAAATCTGGCCTTTATGGAAGAGTGGCAAGAAGAAAGACATTTCTTAAAGATATCCATAAAAAGTATCGTTTAAAGTTTGCCAGAAGCCACCTGGGAGTCACACCAAACATGTGGAAGAAGGTGCTCTGGTCAGATGAAACCAAAATTGAACTTTTTGGCAACAATTCAAAACGTTATGTTTGGCGTAAAAGCAACACAGCTCATCACCCTGAACACATCATACCCACTGTCAAACATGGTGGTGGCAGCATCATGGTTTGGGCCTGCTTTTCTTCAGCAGGGACAGGGAAGATGGTTAAAATTAATGGGAAGATGGATGGAGCCAAATACAGGACCATTCTGGAAGAAAACCTGATGGAGTATGCAAAAGACCTGAGACTGGGACGGAGATTTGTCTTCCAACAAGACAATGATCCAAAACATTAAGCAAAATCTACAATGGAATGGTTCAAAAATAAACATATCCAGGTGTTAGAATGGCCATGTCAAAGTCCAGACCTGAATCCAATCGAGAATCTGTGGAAAGAACTGAAAACTGCTGTTCACAAATGCTCTCCATCCAACCTCACTAAGCTCGAGCTGTTTTGCAAGGAGGAATGGGAAAAATGTCAGTCTCTCGATGTGCAAAACTGATAGAGACATACCCCAACTTACAGCTGAATTACAAAAGCTGTAATCAAAGTATTAACTTAAGGGGCTGAATAATTTTGCACGCCCAATTTTTCAGTTTTTGATTTGTTAAAAAAGTTTGAAATATCCAATAAATGTCGTTCCACTTCATGATTGTGTCCCACTTGTTGTTGATTCTTCACAAAAAAATACAGTTTTATATCTTTATGTTTGAAGCCTGAAATGTGGCAAAAGGTCGCAAAGTTCAAGGGGGCCGAATACTTTCGCAAGGCACTGTAATTACAGACACCTGTGATAATCTGAAGTACCCACAAAGGCCGCTAGATGTCATTTTACAAAATTTGGAATAAACCTTGAATGTTTCGGATCGAAACGTTGTCAATAAAGCTGTGAATTGGGAGCTTTACCTAGAAAATAATTATAGATGACCTGGGGCCAGTGGGTTTGGCGACGAATATGTAGCGAGGGTAGTATATGGGGCTTTGTTGACAAAACGGATACCTACCTGCCATTACATTGCCTGTCATCTTCTTAGAGGTTACTTCATGCCATAGAGGCTATTAACCTATAATTTACTGAGGGTGACAACTAAGGTTGCGAAGGGAGGGTATATAACTGGAAACTTTTGAAGTTTACCAGTAAACTACCAGAATGTTGGTGCCTTCAAGGTTCATAGAAAAGTTTGTGGTCATACACACATCCTTAAAAACATAGGTGCTGGGCTAATAAAGAATACTAGTACATAACAAGGAGGTCCGCGCACTGTTAAAACCTCTTAGAACCACCCATCCCGGATCCGGCATATTTGTCATCAGCAACGCTGAATAGCATAGCGCAACAATCAAATAATATTACTAAAAAATATTAATATTCATGAAATCACAGGTGAAATATAGCGAAACACAGCTTAGCCTTTTGTTAATCACCCTGTCGTCTCAGATTTTGAAATTATGCTTGACAGCGAAAGCAATACAAGCGTTTATGTAAGTTTATTGATAGCACAGCAACACAATAAGTACACCTAGCATCAGGTAACTTGGTCACGAAAATCAGAAAAGCAATCAAATTAATCGTTTACCTTTGATGATCTTCGGATGTTTTCATTCACAAGACTCCCAGTTAGACAACAAATGTTCCTTTTGTTCCATAAAGATATTTTTTAAATTGAAATACCTCCGTTAGATTGGTGCGTTATGCCCAGGAATTCACCGGAAAGAGCGGTCACGAAAACGCAGACAAAAATTCCAAATTATATCCATAATGTACACAGAAACATGTCAAATGTTTTTTATAATAAATCCTCAAGGTGTTTTTCAAATATCTATTCAATAATATATCAACCAGGACAGTTGGCTTTTCACTAGGACCGGGAGTAACAATGGCCACCTCTCTCTTTTGCGCACAAATCACTCTGAGAGCCCCCACCTGTCCACTGTGCAATGTGGTCGTTCATGCTCATTCTTCAAAATTAAAGCCTGAAACTATGTTTAAAGGCTGTTGACACCTTAGGGAAGCCATAGAAAAAGGAATCTGGTTGATATCCCTTTCAATGGGCTAATAGGGATGCATAGGAACACAGGGGTTTCAAAATAAGAGTCACTTCCTGATTGGATTTTTCTCAGGCTTTCGCCTGCAATATCAGTTCTGTTATACTCACAGACAATATTTTTACAGTTTTGGAAACTTTATAGTGTTTTCTATCCTAAGCTTTTAATTATATGCATATTCTAGCATCTGGTCCTGAGACATAGGCTGTTTACTTTGGGAACGTTATCTTTCCAAACATAAAAATAGTGCCCCCTAGCTTCAAGAGGTTATAATTCTTGGAACTACCCATCCCAGATCCGGGAGAATTGTCATCAACTACACTAATTAGCATAGCGCAACGGTCCCAATTTTTTTTATAGAAAATATTCATATTCATGAAATCACAAGTGAAATATAGCGAAACACAGCTTAGGCTTTTGTTAATCACCCTATCATCTCGGATTTTGAAATTATGCTTTACAGCCAAAGAAAGATAAGTGTTTGTGTAAGTTTATCGATAGCCTAGCATAGCATTATGTCCAGCTAGCAGCAGGAATCTTGGTCACGAAAATCAGAAAAGCAATCAAATTAACCGTTTACCTTTGATGATCTTCAGATGTTTTCACTGACAAGACTCCCAGTTAGACAGCAAATGTTCCTTTTGTTCCATAAAGATTATTTTTATACCCACAATACCTCCTTTTGTTGGTCACGTTATATTGAGAAACCCACCGGAAATAGCGGTCACGACAACGCCGAACAAAATTCAAAATTATGTCCATAATATCGACAGAAACATGGCAACCGTTTTTTTATAATCAATCCTCAAGGTGTTTTTCAAATATCTATTCGATAATATATCAACCGGGACAATTGGCTTTTCAGTAGGAGCGAGAGGAAAAATGTCTACCTCTGTCTTTTACGCAAGAATCACTCTGAGAGCCCTCAGCTGGCCACTTACGCAATGTAGTCGTTTACGCTCATTCTTCAAAATAAAGGTTGTAGACACCTTAGGGAAGCCACAGAAAAAGGAATCTGATTGATATCCCTTTCAAATGGGCAATATGGATGCATAGAAAGTCAGGTGCAGGAGAGCAGAGATTTGTGAACAGGTGCACACTTTATTGAGGCAAAAGAGCAAAACGCACAAAACAGTCACAAGAATTATGTTTAACAATAAACATCTTTGTGAAATAACACGGAAAAACAAACCAGTCTGGCGTGTTAACAATAAACATGTAACACAAACAATTTCACACAAAGACATGAGGGGGAACAGAGGAATAAATACATGTAGTGTGATTGGGAATGAAAACCAGGTGTGCAGGGAACAAGATAAAACAAATGGATAAATGAAAAATGGAGCGGTGATGGCTAGAAAGCCGGTGATGTCGATCGCCGAATGCCGCCCGAACAAGGGGAGGAGCCGACTTCGGCGGAAGTCTTGACACTTCCATAACAAAACCATCACCTACAGAGCGATGAGCCTGGAGAAGAGTCCCCTAAGCAAGCTGGTCCTGGGGCTCTGTTCACAAACACAACCGGACCCCACAAAGCCCCAGGACAGCAACACAATTAGACCCAACCAAATCATGAGAAAACAAAAAGATCATTACTTGACACATTGGAAAGAATTCACAAAAAAAACAGAGCAAACTAGAATGTGATTTGGCCCTAAACAGAAAGTACACAGTGGCAGAATACCTGACCATTGTGGCTGACCCAAACTTAAGGAAAGCTTTGGCTATGTACATACTCAGTGAGCATAGCCGTGCTATTGAGAAAGGCCGCCATAGCCCGTCTTCTCTTGAGAGCCAGGTATGCCTATGTGCACACTGCCCACAAGATGAGGTGGAAACTGAGCTGCACTTCCTAGCCTCCTGCCAAATGTATGACCATAGAGACACTTATTTCCCTCAGATTGCACAGATCCACAAATAATTCTAAAACAAACCTAATTTAGATAAACTCCCATATCTACTGGGTGAAATTACCAATGATCAATCACAGCAGCAAGATTCGTGACCTGTTGCCACAAGAAAAGGGCAACCAGTCAAGAACAAACACCATTGTAAATACAACCCATATTTATGTTTATTGATTTTACCTTCTGTACTTTTACCATTTGCACATTGTTACAACACTGTATATATACATAATATGACATTTGAAATGTCTTTATTCTTTTGGAACGTCTGTGAGTGTAATGTTTAATGTTAATTTTGATTGTTTATTTAACTTTTGTTTATAATCTACTTCACTTGCTTTGGCATGTTTCCCATGTCAATAATGCCCATTGAATTTAATTGAGAGAGATAGACAGAGAGAGTGTGTGAGTGAGTGAGTGAGTGAGTGAGTGAGTGAGTGAGTGAGTGAGTGTGTGTGTGAGATGTGAGTCCTGTTCCACATAAGCCACGGGGTACTGTGTTGCCTCGCTGAGTCTGCAGTATCTCCTCTCCTCTCAACATGTTCAACATAGGAGGAGAGGAAAAAGGGCTAAGCATTCTACTGGCAATTTGACTGCCTCTTCAAAGAGATATTAACATAATGCCGGATCCCTTTTATCTTCCGTTAATTTTAAGGATGCCAGCCCGACTTTAAATTCCGTGAGAATAAAAAGGGCCTAAAAATATCAGATGGAAAAATCAGTTCAAAAAAGAAAGGGACGTGAAAAAAGAGGAGAGTAAAACAGGTTGAGGACAGACAGCTGGGAGGAATGAAATTGCTTTCTCATTAATTAACTGCACCGTCGGAAAGACAGACAGACGTTCCCGCAAGCTCTCACAACCGTCGCTATGTCAGCTGTAGTATACAGGTGCCATACAGTCTTAAGGACACAGGTGTAACCATATTGAAATAACTGGAATGTCGTGTTTGGCAGAAAGGACAGCTTCCTGGTTTGTGATTTGAATTAAATTCCCAAGTGGAATTGTTAGTGCGTCATTGTACTTCTATCATCTCAATGAGTAGCACTCTACTCTATGATAATAATACAGTAATGATACTCATATTCTCTGTAAGCAGCAACAGTCAGGCTGAGAACGGTCACCTCCCAGCTTCTGCATGCCTGCTGCCTCCTGCCTGCCTTGCCTTCCTCAGCTTAGTTCAGTTCAGTGGGTTGAGCTGCCGTGGGAGGGCTGTTAGGATCGGAACTAAAAGTGGCATGAGAATAGGGGGAGAGGAGTGTGAATAGGAAAACTCTAAATGCGTGTAACACAAACAGCAATACAGTGTGCCGTGCGTCCCTCCCACAGCATCAGGGATATGGGAATATCATCTATTTCAGTTCATCAAAATTTTGCCCCAATACAGCAAAACACGCATCCCATTTCCGCCTGCCACAGACAAAAACCTCTCCCCGCCCAGTAGCAGAAGCCCTATGTATTTGTCATCACTATAGCCTTTCTTTGAAAGTTTTCCAGACAACTGTTGTTGTTTATCTCTCTTTAAATCTGAGTACATTTCAATCACGTCCCTAGCTAAAACAGGCGAGGCACAAGACTCCTATATGGGGGCCCACACAGTCAGTCAGAGTAAAACGTTTCCCAGGTTTTCAAAGTGAACTTCAACCATTCAACCCTCTCCCTTCCTCCCACTCTCACCAACTTTGCTGTCACTTTGTATACCATGTTTAAGATGCACCAAACAGTGAAGTGAAAAAATAAGAATCCTGAAGCAGGAGGGTGATGTGAAGTGGTGATATGTAGTAAGGCAAGAGAGAAAAGAGGGAGAGAGAGAGATCAGGTAGAGAGAAAGAGAGAGAGAAGGAGTAGATGAGTGGTGGGATGAGAGAGAGACAGAGTGGTATGTACTGTAAATACTGATGCCCTCATCAGCTTTCTCCCCATTTCTTTCTCCCTCTTCAACAAAAAAAAGTTGTCTGCGAAGAGTCTTATACATCATATCACTTCATATTACTTGACACACACTATATACACTCTTACACACTCCTTGGTACATACCCTTTAGCTTTAACTATAGGATGCTCCAATCTATTCCCAGTCATCTTTTCGTTGCCTACCTTTTTATTTATCTATTTTATTTATTTCACCTTTACAGTGCCTTGCAAAAGTGTACATCTCTCTTGGTGTTTTTCCTATTTTGTTGCATTACAACCTGTAATGTAAATTTATTTGGATTTCATGTAATGGACATACACAAAATAGTCCAAATTGGTGAAGTAAAATAAAAAATAAAAAAATTTAAACGGAAAGGGAAAAGTGGTGTGTGCATATGTATTCATCCCCTTTGCTATGAAGCCCCTAAATAAGATCTGGTGCAACCGATTACCTTCAGAAGTCACATAATTTGTTAAATAAAGTACACCTGTGTACAATCTAAGTGTCACATGATCTCAGTATATACAGTTGAAGTCGGAAGTTTACATACACCTTAGCAAAATATATTTAAACTCAGTTTTTCACAATTCCTGACATTACATTCTCGTAAAAATTCCCTGTCTTAGGTCAGTTAGGATTACCACTTTATTTTAAGAATGTGAAATGTCAGCATAATAGAGATAATTATTTATTTCAGCTTTTATTTCTTTCATCACATTCCCAGTGGTTCAGAAGTTTACATTCACTAAATTAGTATTTGGTTTATTAAACTGTTTAACTTGGGTCAAATGTGTCAGGTAGCCTTCCGCAAGCTTCCCACAGTAAGTTGGGTGAATTTGGCTCATTCCTCCTGACAGAGCTGGTGTAACTGAGCCAGGTTTGTAGGACTCCTTGCTCACACACGCTTTTTCAGTTCTGCCCACACATTTTCGAGGTCAGGGCTTTGTGATGGCCACTCCAATACCTTGACTTTGTTGCCCTTATGCCATATTGCCACAACTTTGGAAGTGTGCTTGGGTCATTGTCCATTTGGAAGAACCATTTGCGACCAAGCTTTAAGACTGATGTCTTGAGATATTGCTTCAATATATCCACATAATTTTCCTCCCTCATGATGCCATCTATTTTGTGAAGTGCATCAGTCCCTTCTGCAGCAAAGCACACCCACAACATGATGCTTCCAATCCCTTTTTCCTCCAAACATAACGATGGTCATTATGGCCAAATAGTTCTATTTCTGTTTCATCAGACCAGAGGACATTTCTCCAAAAAGTACGATCTTTGTCCCCATGTGCAGTTGCAAACAGTAGATTGTCTTTTTTTATGGTGGTTTTGGAGCAGTGGCTTCTTCCTTGCTGAGCGGCCTTTCAGGTTATGTCGATATAGGAGTCGTTTTTACTGTGGATATAGATACATTTGTACCTGTTTCCTTCAGCATTTTCACAAGGTCCTTTGCTGTTGTTCTGGGATTGATTTGCACTTTTCGCATAATCTGTCTGTAAACAATTGTTGGAAAAATTACTTGTCATGCGCAAAGTAGATGTCCTAACCGACTTGCCAAAACTATAGTTTGTTAACAAGAAATTTGTGGAGTGGTTGAAAAACGAGTTATAATCTGTCCAACCTAAGTGTATGTAAACTCCGACTTCAAATGCATACACCTGTTCTGAAAGGCCCCAGAGTCTGCAACACCACTTAGCAAGGGACACCACCAACCAAGCGACACCATGAAGATTAAGGAGCTCTCCAAACAGGTCAGGGACAAAGTTGTGGAGAAGTACTGATCAGGGTTGGTTTATAAAAATATATCCAAAACTTTGAACATCCCACGGAACACCATTAAATCCATTATAAAAAATGGAAAGAATATGGCATCACAACACACCTGCCAAGAGAAGGCCACCCACCAAAACTCACAAACCAGGCAAGGATGGCATTAATCAGGAAGGCAACAAAGACACCAAAGATAACCCTGAAGGAGCTGCAAAGCTCCACAGCTGAGATTGGAGTATCTGTCCATAGAACCACTTTAAGCCGTACACTCCACAGAGCTGGGCTTTACGGAAGATTGGTCAGAAAAAAACATAGCTTAAAGAAAAACATAAGCAAACACGTTTACCAAAAGGTGTGTGGGAGACTCCCCAAACATATGGAAGAAGGTACTCTGGTCAGGTACTCTGGACACCTCTTATCACCCCGAGAACACCATCCCGACAGTGAAGCATGATGGTGGCAGCATCATGCCTTGGGGATGTTTTTCATCGGCAGGGACTGGGAAACTGGTCAGAATTGAAGGAATGATGGATGGCGCTAAATACAGGGAAATTCTTGACGGAAAATTGGTTTCGGTCTTCCTGAGATTTTAGACTGGGACGGAGGTTCACCTTCCAACAGGACAATGATCCTAAGCATACTGCTAAAGCAACACTCAAGCTTTAGCAATATGGGATAGATTATCCCATCAACGGGACAGTTGTAAATCATGCAGTGCCTTGTATCACGATCGCAACTTTTAGAGAAACAACAAATGTCGGTACATATAAGTGTCTTATATTGGCTGAAAGCTTAAATTATTGTTAATATCACTGCACTGTCCAATTTACAGTAGCTATTACTGCGGAAAAAATGCATGATATTGTTTGGTGCGAACTCCAAACAAATACAATTGCAAATGTTGTTTCAACCAGTCAAATCACGTAAGTATGTATTCCTCAGAGATCCTAGAACATAACCAGACTTCACTGTATCATTAGTGGTGTAGTATATCCTATAGGAAACCAAATTTGGTCAGAGAGCGACACCTTCATGGCACGGCTGTCTTCACTTGATTGACTCTAACCAATCGGGGCCAAACAAAGTTAGCTAGATAGCCAATGAGCTGGGCATTATGGGAGTATCCAGAAACCCTGTATCTGTCGCAAAATATAGCTGCTAACCTTCTGCAACAGCATGCCTTTTCCTTTTGGGCAAAAATTCTGAAAACTGGTTGTTTTGCAAATGTTGAACTAAAAATATGGCTACTAATACTGGAAAAGCTAGATCCAAGTAAGCAGATTTGAAGATTGTTTTGCAGAAAAATGTAATATGAATGCAAATGTCTCCATCACGATTTTCCCAAATGTACCTGGGTGACTTCACATTAAATGTCATATAGTTCTCTCATACCTGAAGTTACACTGCTGCCATCTTGTGGACACCATCGGAATTACAACCAGAGTGATTACTGGAAGTGGGACGTTTCTGTTGCATGTCAAAGATGGTGGGTAGATCTTCTACCAGATATATTGTGTTATATTCTCCTACATTCAATTCACATTTCCACAAACCTCAGTGTTTCCTTTCAGATGGTGCCAATAATATGCATATCCTTGCTTCAGGGCCTGAGCTATAGACATAAATTGAAAATAGGGGGCTATCCCTAAGAACTCCATTTAACCTTGCCCACACAAGTCACAAAATGCACATTTATCATACTGAGAAATGTGTAGAATGTCCATGGACACTATCTGGAGCTGAATCTAACAAAAACCCTTTAATATTTTCCTTTGACACCCATTTCCCTGTTTCCTCCTCTTCTCTCTCTCTCTCCCACATGTTGTATTTATTCTTGAGTGTCGTGTCATGACACATCACCGATTTGTCTGTGTTAAATCTCTAAAAACCCTGATTTTTTTAGTTTCAGAAAACGGCACAATCTAACATGAGTTTATGGATGGTTCAACAAAGGTGCTAAATAATCATCCTCTCATGTGGTATGATGTCCTGCAAGATCCTCGAATAGAGCTTGGAATTAAAGTGTTCGGAACCACTCCAGAAGCATCTCCTCCGCTTCTCTCAATTGCACCCCATTCCCAAATGCACTGTATGGGCCCTGGTCAAAAGTAGTGCACTACATAGTGAATAAGGTTTGAGACACAGCCTCTCTCTCTATCAGCGCTCGGCAGCCTGGTCTAGCCCGTCCTCCATCTCCTCCAGTCAGAGAGAGAGCTGTTGAACCAACCAACCATTGCACCACCGCAGCATCGGACCACGCTGCGACATTAATACTCAGTTAATTACTCTCATCTTGACATAAATGCAGTTATCTAGCATTGAAAATACATTAGCTCACGCTCTCTTTAATAGTTTTAATTAGCTGTTTAAAGGAAGCCGGTTCGCCGCTCAGTGACCGATGAAGTCGATACTGTAATATGTTTCTAATATGCATAGATATAGCCCTCGATGCCTGTTTAAAGAGGTGGTGCATTGGGATTTTGTATGGTGATAACGGTGATGATATGCCGGATGAATCTATCCAATTATAACAAACTAATAGGCCTATCCTGTCGCAGGCAGCGAGGCAGAAACCCAGACAGGCCATATCAAATGAGCATTAATTCTTAGCAGTGATAATGGAATGGAATTAATCCGCCAAACTATTGACAATGGAATCCTTTTCAGAGGAGCTGTTTCAATGTCAGTTTCATCTTGATGATGAAAAGTTAACCTCTCACTAAAGCGAGAGGAAACATCGACATTGTCTATCGATGGGGAGTTTTGTTTTTCTTTCATATCAGATTATAAACAGAAAGGGCAGGGCCTGTATTCACACAGTTTCTCTGAGTAGGTGATCTAGGATCAGTTTTGCTTTTCAGATCATAATGAATACGACTCTTTGTGAATTCAGGTCCAGACCTTTTTGCTCTTGCTTGAGCAAAACCCATTACAGGCTGTGTGGTGTTGGTAGCGGAACCTCTACTGCACTAGCCTTCAACAGTAATATAGTTCCAAGTCTATAATTTATCAATTTGCTGAACAACCGCCTCCCTCAGCCCAGTCAGTGGTGAGCTGCCCCTCACAGTGGAGTATGGACCTAATGGATACTCATGGTTTTTAATGTAGAGTCATATTCCACTCAATACAGGCCAGAAGCACCACTGTTATTATTACAGGGTTGGGCCTCTGAAAATGATTCAGCGAAAATCAACAAGCATTGAATGATGGGAAATTAACAGCACTTGTGTCAATTTCTGTCTCCACCTACAGTGAAGCATAAAATTGGGACTGGAGATGTTAGCTGTCTATTGACGTCAAAATGTCTAATGACATTTTTAGGAGAAAATAGAACTGCTACTGAATCATTTAAAATTCTGCGGTAACCGCCCCCAAAAGCAGCAAAGCTTAGGTTTGGAGTCAGTTAACACAGAAGAAAAAACTCCATCCCCTCAGCATATAAACACAAGTATAAGGGTCTCAATGCGGGCAGAAACAGAGCTTGAGGAAAATTATGCTCTAAATGAAGATGTCCTCCTACAAAATAAGTAGTCTACCTGTTGCCCGGCTCCAGTCGTTGGATAAACACCCAGAAAACATAGAGAGAAGCCTAGAAGTAAACTGAAGAATGAGTCATAACACCTTTATCACACAGAGGACGGTGCACCTCTTTCATGGGCGTTTCTCCTGAGTCAACACACACACACACGCACACACACAAATACGGGGGTGCTCCTATTTCTGGCAGTTTTTCGTGACTCTGAGGAGGCAGTAGGATGCGCCAACATGATGCCCAATAGTATTTACAAATCACCTTCTCACAATATGCTCCTTCTGCCACCTAACCAGTGTGTGAGTCAGTGTGCAGCGGGGAGTGTGACAGTTGGCGTGTGTGTGTGTGCTTGCTAGTGCATGCCTGTGTGTGTGTTAGAAGACAAGAGAAGAAGAGGCATGCATGCTCTCTCTCCGGGCTCATATTCCTCTGCGGTGTAGAATAGTGTGCCGTCTGGCAGGCCGCCTATTCAAGCGCCACATTTTAAAGGCATGGTGGGAATCGCATCACAGTCAGGCACGGAACTTAATATGCTAAAACTTCCCAGGGAGCGATGGAGAGAGAGAAAACATAACCTGTCAATTACCCAAGGCACAAGCACTGGAAGATTAATTGTAAACCGCCAGAATTTTCCACAAGACAAAGCAGGTCTCGGAACAGAGAGTAAAGATCAGCAGTCCTGTAAGGCTGGGGTCGCTAGCTGACTAACTACAATGTTAAAGCTGAGATCTGCATTAGGAGAAAAAGCAACAGTGGCTGCCCCAGGCGCATTTCTTATTGTTTTAGTTTTGTTTATTGAATGACGGAGAGGAGATCTGGCATCAAGGCAAAAATCCTAGTACATACTTTGCTGTTCTAATGCGTGTGCAATAGACCAACTCTAACTTCTGTGATGCATACAAGACCCTCCCTCACCCTCCCTTCAGCAAATCCGACCACGACTCTATCATGCTCCTACCATCATATAGGCAGAAACTCAAACAGGATGTACACGTAACTAGAACCAATCAATGCTGGTCTGACCAATCGGAAGCCACGTTTCAAGATTGTTGTGATCACGCGTACTGGGAAATGTTGCGGGCAGCCTCAGAGAATAACATCGTTCTAAACGCTGACTTGGTGAGTGAGTTTATAAGGAAGTGCATTGGAGATGTTGTACACACTGACTATTAAAACCTATCCTAACCAAAAACTATGGATGGATGGCGGCAATCACACAAAACTGAAAGCGAACCACCGCATTTAACCATGGAAAGAGGACTGGGAATATTGCCGAATATAAACAGTGTAGTTATTCCCTCCGCAAGGCAATCAAACAAGCGAAATGTTGGTATAGGGACAAAGTGGAGTCGTAATTCAACGGCTCAGACACGAGACATATGTGGCAAGGTCTACAGGCAATTAGAGTCTACAAAAAAGAAAACCAGACACGTCACGGACACTGACATATTGCTTCCATATTGCCTGCTCTGAGGATAATACAGTGCCACTGACGTGGCCCAATAAAAAGGACTGTGGGCCCCAGCCACGTCACGGACACCGACATATTGCTTCCATATTGCCCGCTCTGAGGATAATACAGTGCCACCGACGCGGCCAGCTAACATGGACTGCGTGCCAGTGGCCGATGTGAGTAAGACATTTAAATGTGTTAACCTTCGCAAGACACCACAAGGGTGCGTGCTCAGCCCCCTCCTGTACTCCCTGTTCACCCATGACTGCTTGGCCATGCACGCCTCCAACTCAATCATCAAGTATGCAGACAACAGTAGTGGGCTTGAATACCAACAATGACGAGACAGCCTACAGAGAGGAGGAGAGGGCACTTGGAGTGTGGTGTCAGGAAAACAACCTCACTCAACATTAACAAAACAAGGGAGATGATCATGGACTTCAGAAAACAGCAGAGGGAGCACCCCCCTATCCACATCAAAGGGACAGTAGTGGAGAAGGTGGAGTGCTTCAAGTTCCTCGGCGTACACATTAAAAACAAACTGAAATGGTCCACACATACAGACAGTGTGGTGAAGGCGGCGCAAGACGCCTATTCAACCTCAGGAGGCTGAAGAAATTTGGCTTGTCACCTAAAACCCTCAAACTTTTACAGATGCACAATTGAGAGCATCCTGACGGGCTGTATCACCGCCTGGTACGGCATCTGCACCGCCCTCAACCGCAAGGCTCTCCAGACAGGGGTACAGTCCACACAACATATCAGCTGGGGCAAACTACCTGGCCTCCAGGACACCTAGAGCACCCGATGTCACAGAAAGGCCAAAAATAACATCAAGGACAACAAACCACCCGAGTCACTGCCTGTTCACCCCACTACCATCCAGAAGGCGAGGTCAGTACAGCACTTCTATCTCAAGGCCATCAGACTGCTAAACAGCAATCACTAACTCAGAGAGGCTTCTGCCTACATAGAGGCTCACTAGTCACTTTAAACAATGCAACTTTAATAATGTCTACATATATCTTACATTACTCATCTCATGTGTACAGTGGGGCAAAAAAGTATTTAGTCAGCCACCAATTGTGCAAGTTCTCCCACTTAAAAATATGAGAGGCCTGTAATTTTCATCATAGGTACACTTCAACTATGACAGACAAAATGAGAAAAAAAAATCCAGAAAATCAGATTGTAGGATTTTTTATGAATTTCTTTGCAAATTATGGTGGAAAATAAGTATTTGGTCCCCTACAAACAAGCAAGATTTCTGGCTCTCCCAGTCCTGTTACTTCTTCTTTAAGAGGCTCCTCTGTCCTCCACTTGTTACCTGTATTAATGGCACCTGTTTGAATGTATTATCAGTATAAAAAACACCTGTCCACAACCTCAAACAGTCACACTCCAAACTCCACTATGGCCAAGACCAAAGAGCTGTCAAAGGACACCAGAAACAAAATTGTAGACCTGCACCAGGCTGGGAAGACTGAATCTGCAATAGGTAAGCAGCTTGGTTTGAAGAAATCAACTGTGGGAGCAATTATTAGGAAATGGAAGACATACAAGACCACTGATAATCTCCCTCGATCTGGGGCTCCATGCAAGATCTCACCCCATGGGGTCAAAATGTTCACAAGGACGGTGAGCAAATATCCCAGAACCACACGGGGGGACCTAGTGAATGACTTGCAGAGAGCTGGGACCAAAGTAACAAAGCCTACCATCAGTAACACACTACGCCGCCAGGGACTCAAATCCCCCTGCTTAAGACAGTACATGTCCAGGCCCATCTGAAGTTTGCTAGAGAGCATTTAGATGATCCAGAAGAAGATTGGGAGAATGTCATATGGTCAGATGAAACCAAAATATAACATTTTGGTTCAACTCAACTCGTTGTGTTTGGAGGACAAAGAATGCTGAGTTGCATCCAAAGAACACCATACCTACTGTGAAGCATGGGGGTGGAAACATAATGCTTTGGGGCTGTTTTTCTGCAAAGGGATGAGGACGACTGATCCGTTTAAAGGAAAGAATGAATGGGGTTTTGAGTGAAAACCTCCTTTCATCAGCAAGGGCATTGAAGATGAAACGTGGCTGGGTCTTTCAGCATGACAATGATCCCAAACACACCGCCCGGGCAAAGAAGGAGTGGCTTCGTAAGAAGCATTTCAAGGTCCTGGAGTGGCCTAGCCAGTCTCCAGATCTCAACCCCATAGAAAATCTTTGGAGGGAGTTGAAAGTCCGTGTTGCACAGCAACAGCCCCAAAACATCACTGCTCTAGAGGAGATCTGCATGGAGGAATGGGTCAAAAGTGTGTGAAAACCTTGTGAAGACTTACAGAAAACGTTTGACCTCTGTCATTGCCAACAAAGGGTATATAACAAAGTATTGAGAAACTTTTGTTATTGACCAAATACTTATTTTCCACCATAATTTGCAAATAAATTCATTAAAAATGAATGTGATTTTCTGGATTTTTTTTTCTCATTTTGTCTGTCATAGTTGTGTACCTATGATGAAAATTACAGGCCTCTCTCATCTTTTTAAGTGGGAGAACGTGCACAGTTGGTGGCTGACTAAATAATTTTTTGCCCCACTGTATATACTGTATATTATACCATCTATTGCATCTTTCCTCTGCCGTTCAGCCATTGCTCATCCATATATTTATATGTGCAAATTCTTATTCCATCCCTTCAGATTTGTGTGTATTAGGTAGTTGTTGGGGAATTATTAGATTACGTGTTAGACATTACTGCACTGCCGGAATTAGAAGGACAAGCATTTCCCTACACTTGCTTTGACATCTGCCAACCATGTGTATGTGACCAATAAAAGTTGATTTGATGATGCGCAATGATGTCCGCCGGGAAGAAAATGTGTCTTTGTTGTTCGCAAACGGACATGGCAGTTTCACCGCTACGGATTCTACCTTTAATTCAATGGCATTGACTTTTGATCTTACATAATAATAGTTTGGGTGAATTATATATAATAGAATTAAGTTGAGAACTTGAATTATTCATATACATACAGTACCAGTCAAAAGTTTGGAAACACCTACTCATTCAAGTGTTTTTCTTTATTTTTTAATATTTTCTACAATGTATAATAATAATGAAGGGCATCAAAACTATGAAATAACAAAGTAAGTGAATGGATGATCTCCTGTGTGGTTCCCACAGTGAAGCATGGAGGAGTTGTGATGGTGTGGGGATGCTTTGCTGTTGACACTGTCTGTGATTTATTTAGAATTCAAGGTGCACTTAATCAGCATGGCTACCACAGCATTCTGCATCGATTCGCGCTTAGTGGGACTATCATTTGTTTTTCAACAGGACAATGACCCAACACACCTCCAGGCTGTGTAAGGGCTGTTTGACCAAGAAGGAGAGTGATGGAGTGCTGCATCAGATGACCTGGCCTCCACAATCACCTGACTTCAACCCAATTGAGATGGTTTGGTTTGAGATGGACTGCAGAGTGAAGGAAAAGCAGCCAACAAGTGCTCAGCATATGTGGGAACTCCTTCAAGACTGTTGGAAAACCATTCCAGGTGACTACTTTGAATAATATAAAATATATTTTTATTTGGGTAACACATTTTTGGTTACTACTTGATTCCATATGTGTTATTTCAAAGTTGTGATGTCTTCACTATTATCCTACAAAGTAGAAAATATTAAAAATAAAGAAAACCTGTGGAATGAGTAGGTGTGTCTAAACTTTGGACTGGTCATATATATATATATATACATATACATATATATATATATATATATATATATATAGAAATAAGACATAAGAGGTCATCAATTGTAAAAACACTAGTTCTCTTCTTTGAATAAGTTATATCACACATCATATATGCAATCATTCTATGAGTTTCTGGGAATCCAGATTGCTTAGGGATCATTACCATCCAACATCAAAATACATTTCTGATGATTGAAATGTTTCCCCTATATTTGAAGCCTTCATAGTAATTGTTTTACTGGGAGGATATTAAGTGTCGGCAGGGCTTGTCTCTCTCACTGATAATTGCTGAGATGATTGGGTTTACTCAAACATGAAGAGACAAGCAAAAACAAGTTCAGATTCTGATTAGCGATATGAATATCTGAGCAAGGCACCCAGACATCCCTGAATCTCTGCGCTCATTAGATCGATTCTCCCAGGGTAATCATCACAGCACAGAACCCAAAATGGATGTCTGAATAATCCCACGCAGCATGCCATCAAGCCCACACATGCACACACATACACACACACACCTCACACACACACATGGAAATGGCTTGAAATGGAAACAAGATCATGTTCACAGTGTTCCAGCTAAGCTGTTGACCTGGACCAGGGTTCATGACCCAGGCTTTGGATCAGGAGGACTTGGGCATTGGTTCACATGTGGAGGGCAAAAACTGTTCGAAATTATGTCATTTCAACCAGATTTTCCTGCTGGGTTGGAAGTGATGTTGGATGCGATCTGACTCTGGCCAGGTCATGGATGGGATCAATGGGTGAGGTGTAGACATGAGGTCAGTGTGAACAAAACACACACACAATCTCATCTGCTGAGGGAAAAGCCAACCATCTCATCTGCTGAGGGAAAAGCCATAGCTCTGGTTGGTTGCTGATATCTACACTAGATAGTCTGCCTTTACACCTGAGAGAGATGGAGCGGGAGTGGGCTAGAGAGAGAGAGAGATGGAGAGAAAGAAAGAAAGAGAGATTTAAGAGAGAGCAGGAGTGAGAGAGATAGTGAAGGAGAGAGAGAAGGAGAGAAAGAGAGAGATGGAAAGAGGGAAGAAGAGAGACTCACTTTACTTGGATAGTTCAGATAGTCTACCTGTAGAAGCTCTACAGATGGTCATAATATCAAGGTTTAGAATAAGGTTTAAGGTTAGGGCTAGGGTTAGGATAAGAGTAGTTAGATTTATACTGATAGTCTGTAGAGCATCTACAGATGGACTATCCAAATAAAGAGTTTCCGAAAAGAGACAGTGTGTGTGAGAAGAAGAGAGCATACATACAGCAGGGACAAAGGGAGTCTGGTGACAGAGCTGCACTTGTCAGATTTGCATTTTAATAAGTGTAACCTACTGTACTTTAAGCTGCTCAGAAGACGCAATAGAACCTGATTCACTTGGACATCGCTCAACACTGTTGTAACATTTAATGGTACATTCTGCAATATTTACACCTGTTTAATAGTTATTTCATTCAACGATATACACCTGTAGATTTTTTAAGAATATAAATGATATAACTCTTAACTTTTTTAAAACTGCATTGTTGGTTAAGGGCTTGTAAGTAAGAATTTCACAGTAAGGCTAAACCTGCTGTATTTGGCGCATGTGACAAATACAATTTGATTTGATTTGAAGTGTTGGAGCTGCAGTTTGGCTGATATTGAATTATGGATTGCTTCTTTAAAGGGGGGCTGGGGTTTACTTCCTGTGAAATTGCATCTGTTCAGGAGGTATCCAAGTACCAACACAGAGATCCTATAAATATGTAATTATATACTGTAGGTGTCACGACTTCCGCCGAAGTCGGTCCCTCTCCTTGTTCGGGTGGCATTCGGTGGTCGAAGTCGCCAACCTTCTAGCCATCGCTGATCCCCTTTCATTTTCCTTTGGGTTTGTCTTGCCTTGTATCACACCGGGTTCCAATCCCATTCATTACATGTTGTGTATTTAACCATCTGTTCCCCCTCAATGTTCTTGTCGGTGATTGTTTGTTTGTAAGCATTGTCCAAGATATGTTCTGGTGTGCGACAGGTTTTGTACCCACTTGTATTATTTTGTATATTTTGGTTTTCGGAGTTTGAGCACTTATTAAACTGCTCCGTTTTATACTAAGTTCGATCTCCTGCGCCTGACCTCCTTGCCACCAGCACACACCCTTACAGTAGGAAGGGTTGGGGAGTAACGGATTACATGTAACGGATTAAGGGAACACAAAAAACAGTAACTGTTATCAATTATGTTACCAGCAAAAATATTGTAATCAGATTACAGATACTTTTGAAAAACTAGATGATTACTTCGAGGATTACTTTTAAATTCAGAAAGGGTGTTTGTGAAAAAAAATCGTTGACATTTCTCTGTTTTCTCAATGACATTCAAATCAGCATTGAAAAAAGGTGCAAGTTTAAGGTGGTTCCACCTGAGCGAGTCTGACCACAAGTCAGCGACCACTATGATGACACACCGAATGTGTTTGATGGCTTGCGGGAAAAGAGCAGGAATAGGCTTTTGTAGGCTACAGTCCAAGCTGTGTCTTCCAATGGTGCAACTGCTGTCGGCACCCAAAGATTATCCAACTTGAATAAATGCTTGGAGTTAAGGATGAAAGCAGTGGTGTACTCTACGGTGATATGGATAGCACTTATTATTGATATCTACATTGCGCATTGATGTGAATCACACTGCTCTCTCATTTAGCTTTTTGCGCCTTACGGATTGTGGTTGTTCACAAATAGAAATGTGTATTTGAACCCAATAATGGTTAAATTCAAGGAGTTTAAGCTGCCTATCAATCTTTTTTTTTAACCAGTGGATAGCCAGTGAAAAATGCATTCTTGCAACATCTGCATAGTGAGGATCCCAGCCTATGGAATAAAAGTGGGGCTTTAATTGCTCAATCTAATTCAAGCTAAGGAAAAAAATACATCCATAGGCATAATGGACACATGCTCAAACTCGCACACTTTTGATAGACTTAATGGGGCAATCTGTAGTTGCTACATCCATTTTTGGACGTATAAATTATATATATATTAGTGTAAGAATATAATTTAATTGTATTATATGTAGTAGAAAGCGATGGGTTAGAAGAAGCCTACATAACCAACCCATAAAGTAAAATTTGACATCCATATATGGCCAGCTATGTAAACTTTAAAATGTATTTATCCTGCAATTAGATGTTGTTCAATTGGTAACATACATTTTTGTCTTCTTCTAATGCAACTGAAGAAGAAAGTAATCAAAAAGGAACTGAATGTAATCAGATAACTTTTGTATTACCCAAACTCAGTAACGTAATGTTACTGATTACAATGTTAGACAGGGAACTAGTAACAGATTACATTTCGAAAGTAACCTACCCACCCTGACTGTAGGTACCAATATCACACAAACATATAACATCTGATTTCATATGTGATGTTTGGGCTGGATGTATTACTGTTTACATAATCTGACTTCATTCAATGTTCTTCAATACTTGGACTTCCAGGATCGTGTATTTAGTTTGCCAAATACACAAACTCCACCTATTCCATTCCTCAAATCGCTCTGAAAGAGTTTTAAAGAAGATATTCAGACTGGCTAAAGAAAGTTATTTCACCAACCATGAGTCAGACGGTGGAAATTCTTGTTTGAAAAATACTGTCCTCTACGTATAGCCGTTAGGCTCCCTTGCGAAGAATGGGCTTTCAGATCAATTTCCCCAGAGCAGCCGAGTGACGGCCTGAAATGCTATTAGCGTTAAAGAAATTGCGTAGTGTATACTTAAACACGTCTCCAACGTTCAGTAGAACTCAAATCATAAAAGTGGTTCAAACTCAGATATCAATAAGATTTCTTATCATTTAACGGTCATGAGTACTGTTAACAAATATTAAGTTATTGAGTAAATATAACTTGATTTATTCGTGTTCTACTAATCTAAAGTCATTGAGTTTTCACAAGTTATGACTATTTAATATTTATATTCAATCTAACATTTATTAAAGATGCAGAAATTGCTCTGCCATTTCCTGGTTGTTAAAATTAGAATAGTTCGCCTAATTTCAGCTTGTGTGACAAAACAAGCATTTATGGTGTAGAGAATCATTGTATCATCTAAACCTCAGGGAAATGTATTTTCCATTACCAAAACTATTTTATTTTCAGCTGTTTGAAGGTGATGTACATAACAAAAAGTTAATATCTGGAAGCATAGACACAGCGCACACAGATCAGATTTAATTGTTGTGTGTACAGTGGGGAGAACAAGTATTTGATAACCTACAAAATCGGGAGTGTTTCCTACTTACAAAGCATGTCGAGGTCTGTCATTTATTATCATAGTTACACTTCAACTGTGAGAGACGGAATCTAAAACAAACATCCAGAAATCACATTGTATGATTTTTACGTAATTAATTTGCATTTTATTGCATGACATTTATTTATTTTTTTATTTTACCTTTATTTAACCAGGCAAGTCAGTTAAGAACACATTCTTATTTTCAATAACGGCCTGGGAACAGTGGGTTAACTGCCTGTTCAGGGGCAGAACGACAGATTTGTACCTTGTCAGCTCGGGCGTTTGAAATCACAACCTTCTGGTTACTAGTCCAACGCTCTAACCAATCGGCTACCCTGCCGCCCATAAGTTCATAAGTATTTGATACATCAGACAAGCAGAACTTAACATTTGGTACAGAAACATTTGTTTGCAATTACAGAGATCATACGTTTCCTGTAGTCCTTGACCAGGTTGACACACACTGCAGCAGGGATATTGGCCCACTCCTCCATACAGACCTTCAGGTTTCGGGGCTGTTGCTGGGCAATACGGACTTTCAGCTCCCTCCAAAGATTTTCTACTGGGTTCAGGTCTGGAGACTGGCTAGGCCACTCCAGGACCTTGAGATGCTTCTTACGGAGCCACTCCTTAGTTGCCCTGGCTGTGTGTTTCGGGTCGTTGTCATGCTGGAAGACCCAGCCACGACCCATCTTCAATGCTCTTACTGAGGAAAGGAGGTTGTTGGCCAAGATCTCGCGATACATGACCCTCAATACAGTGCAGTCGTCCTGTCCCCTTTGCAGAAAAGAATCCCCAAAGAATGATGTTTCCACCTCCATGCTTCACGGTTGGGATGGTGTTCTTGGGGTTGTACTCATCCTTCTTCTTCCTCTAAACACGACGAGTCGAGTTTAGACCAAAAAGCTCTGTTTTTGTCTCATCAGACCACATGACCTTCTCCCATTCCTCCTCTGGATCATCCAGATGGTCATTGGCAAACTTCAGACGGGCCTGGACATGCGCTGGCTTGAGCAGGGTGACCTTGCGTGCGCTGCAGGATTTTAATCCATGATGGCGTAGTGTGTTACTTATGGTTTTCTTTGAGACTGTGGTCCCAGCTCTCTTCAGGTCATTAACCAGATCCTGCCGTGTAGTTCTGGGCTGATCCCTCACCTTCCTCATGATCATTGATGCCCCACGAGGTGAGATCTTGCATGGAGCCCCAGACCGAGGGTGATTGACCGTAATCTTGATCTTCTTCCATCTTCTAATAATTGCGCCAACAGTTGTTGCCTTCTCACCAAGCTGCTTGCCTATTGTCCTGTAAGTCCACCCCAGCCTTGTGCAGGTCTATCATTTGATCCCTGATGTCCTTACACAGCTCCCTCGTCTTGGCCATTGTGGAGAGGTTGGAGTCTGTTTGATTGAGTGTGTGTCTTTTATACAGGTAACAAGTTCAAACAGGTGCAGTTAACACAGGTAATGAGTGGAGAACAGGAGAGCTTCTTAAAGAAAAACAGGTCTGAGAGAAGAAATTCTTACTGGTTGGTAGGTGATCAAATACTTATAATCATGCAATAAAATGCAAATTAATTACTTAAAAATCATACAACGTGATTTTCTGTTTTTTTTTGTTTTAGATTCCACCTCTCACAGAGCATCCTGGCGGGCTGTATCACCACCTGGTACGGCAACTGCTCCGCCCTCAACCGTAAGGCTCTCCAGAGGGTAGTGAGGTCTGCACAACGCATCATCGGGGGCAAACTACCTGCCCTCCAGGACACCTACACCACCAGATGTTACAGGAAGGCCATAAAGATCATCAAGGACATCTACCACCCGAGCCACTGCCTGTTCACACCGCTATCATCCAGAAGGCGAGGTCAGTACAGGTGCATCAAAGCTGGGACCGAGAGACTGAAAAACAGCTTCTATCTCAAGGCCATCAGACTTTTAAACAGCCACCACTAACACTGAGTGGCTGCTGCCAACACACTGACACTGACTCAACTCCAGCCACTTTAATAATGGGAATTGATGGGAAATGATGTAAATATATCACTAGCCACTTTAAACAATGCTACCTTATATAATGCTACTTACCCTACATTATTCATCTCATATGCCTACGTATATACTGTACTCTATATCATCGACTGCATCCTTATGTAATACATGTATCACTAGCCACGTTAACTATGCCACTTTGTTTACATACTCATCTCATATGTATATACTGTACTCGATACCATCTACTGTATCTTGCCTATGCTGCTCTGTACCATCACTCATTCATATATCCTTATGTACATATTCTTTATCCCCTTACACTGTGTATAAGACAGTAGATTAGGAATTGTTAGTTAGATTACTTGTTGGTTATTACTGCATTGTCGGAACTAGAAGCACAAGCATTTCGCTACCCTCGCATTAACATCTGCTAACCATGTGTATGTGACAAATAAAATTTGATTTGATTTCACAGTTGAAGTGTACCTATGATAACAGATTACAGACCTCTACATGCTTTGTAAGTAGGAAAACTTGCAAAATTGGCAGTGTATCAAATACTTGTTCTCCCCACTGTATGTACTGTCATGTACACTACCGTTCAAAAGTTTGGGGTCACTTAGAAATGTCCTTGTTTTCAAATTAAAAGCACATTTTTTGTCCATTGAAATAACATCAAATTGATCAGAAATACAGTGTAGTCATTGTTAATATTGCAAATGACTTGTCGCTGGAACAGCAGATTTCTTATGGAATATCTACATAGGCATACAGAGGCCCATTATCAACAACCATCACTCCTGTGTTTAAATGGCATGTTGTGTTAGCTAATCCAAGTTATAATTTTAAAAGGCTAATTGATCATTAGAAAACCCTTATGCAATTATGTTAACACAGCTGAAAACTGTCGTTCTGATTTAAAGAAGCAATAAAACTGCCCATCTTCAGACTAGTTGACTAGCATCAGCATTTGTGGCTTTGATTACAGGCTCAAAATGGCCAAAAACAAAGACCTTTCTTATGAAACTCGTCAGTCTATTCTTGTTCTGAGAAATGAAGGCGTTTCCATGCAAGAAATTGCCAAGACCCTGAAGATCTCGTACGCTGTGTACCAGTCCCTTCACACGATAGTGCAAACTGGCCCTAACCAGAATAGAAGAGGAGTGGGAGCCCCCGGTGCACAACTGAGCAAGAGGACAAGTACATTAGAGTGTCTAGTTTGAGAAACAGACGCCTTACAAGTCATCAACTGACAGCTTCATTAAATAGTACCCGCAAAACACCAGTCTAAACGTCAACAGTGAAGTGGCGACTCCGGGATGCTGGCCTTCTAGGCAGAGTTGCAAAGAAAAAGCCATATCTCAGACTGGCCAATAAAAAAAAAATATTAAGTTGGGCAAAAGAACACAGACACTGGACAGAGGAACTCTGCCTAGGAGGCCAGCATCCCGGACTCGCCTCTTCACTGTTGATGTTGAGACTGGTGTTTTGCGGGTACTATTTAATGAAGCTGCCAGTTGAGGACTTGTGAGGCGTAATTATAACAATTTAGTAAACTCTGAAAATAAATGTAGTCCTACTTTGTGGCATTTTGCGAAGACTATGTTTTACTGATCAGAATGTGAGTTTTTGTTTTGTGTAGACACAATTGCATAATCTGTTTACTGCCACAATCAGTTTAATTTTGAATTATTACTGTGCATGTATCATTGTGTATTGCTGACTGACATACTACTGTGTTACAGTGGGGGGAAATCAACATCTTTTTCAGTTTGCTAACAGTTAGTCTAGCGAGCTAGCTAAGTTAGCTAAACAACTAGAATTGGAGATCTATTGTATTGTATTGTACACTAGGTGTACAAAACATTAAGTACACCTTTCTAATATTGAGTTGCACCCACCATTTCAGAACAGCCTCAATTCGTCAGGGCATGGATTTTACAAGGTGTCAAAAGCGTTGACCCAATGCTTCCCACAGTTGTGTCAAGTTGAATGGATGGGTGGTGGACACAATCCATGTCTCAATTGTCATAGAAACAGCAGGGGTCCTTAAGGTTTTGTAAACTCAGTGTATATCGCAGCTAAACAGCAAGCTACAACCAGCCACCTAAAGCTACATTTATCAGCAAATGTTAGCACATGACTGAAGTTGGCTAGCTAGTTAACCTGGCTCTTGCTAACTTGCTATGTGCCATGCCTCACATTTCTAACTTGTTAGCAAGCATGTGTAACATCAGCAACTGTAAATCATTTTACTAGTTAGCTATGTAAAGACCACACTCTTTATGCTCTTAATTCACTGCTTGATTTACTATGCAATATAATTAATGAGGGTTGACATTGGTTATAAGTATGCCACTGGATGCATTTCAGTCTCACAAAATAATAGGTATGACAAAAGATAGTACTCCAAACAGATGTAAATTAAATTATTGGCTACCCAGCAAACCAGCTGGGTAGCCAGCTAAGTTCACTAACAGTGAGGAGAAAAAATAATGCAGAAACTTACTGTTATTGATCTCTAAAACTGTTGGTGTTGGTGTTACTAGAAAGATATTTGCTGAAGCATGGCTGATATACATGACTATAGATAGATACTGTCTGCCTACCGAGGTACGTTTGAAAAATCTGGTCACAGTGCAAAGGTTGAGGGTTTTGCCATATTTCTTTTTCATTTGGCTAGATTTTGTTCTAACTGTAATCTCTGTGCCTGTGCACATGTATGCATGTTCAACTAGCCTACCCTAATGTTGATGGTATGCTGGCACAGTTCAACTGTAGCTCAAACTGTACAATACAGTATAATTTATTATACTATTTTGTGGTGCCTGGGCTTCTTTCTGGAGTGGATTATTGGAGAGAAACATAATTATTTTGCCTGTGTGTGTCATTGTAGCATAACTGTATCCCTCTCGATGGATTGGACATTATGCTGGATTTCAAGCAGTAGATGACTCAAGAGGAGATTAATGGTAGTTTGATCATAACAACACCCCTACAATCATTTGCTGATCAAAAGACTGCACATTACACCTCAGACACAATGCAACAGCTGCTGCTAAATCACACAGCTCTACAAGTATTCCCTGAACTGTACTACACCGATCACACTGTATTTTCTTAATGCATGTTTCTTTGTGTATGGCAATTTCATCATGACCACCTCTCCTGCTGATCATCAGCTACAGACACCCACCTGTCTCAGTCAATGAGAGAAGGCTTGAAATAGACAAGACGGAGGCATTTTCTAAATACAATCCGACCTCCTGCAACTGGACATTTTATGAGACTCCTGTTTCCAAGAATCGAGGACGGTATTGCCAAGCTAAGGTTGGTCGAAAATGTTCTGTGCTACACCAAACAGTACAGTGCCTTGCGAAAGTATTCGGCCCCCTTGAACTTTGCGACCTTTTGCCACATTTCAGGCTTCAAACATAAAGATATAAAACTGTATTTTTTTGTGAAGAATCAACAACAAGTGGGACACAATCATGACGTGGAACGACACTTATTGGATATTTCAAACTGTTTTAACAAATCAAAACTGAAAAATTGGGCGTGCAAAATTATTCAGCCCCCTTAAGTTAATACTTTGTAGCGCCACCTTTTGCTGCGATTACAGCTGTAAGTCGCTTGGGGTATGTCTCTATCAGTTTTGCACATCGAGAGACTGAATTTTTTTCACATGATTGAGTCTTTGAATGAATAGATGTATGGGAGATTGAGGAAAAATGGCACCTCTCAATCGTTCTCATACACAACAATACATTTACTATCTCTAAGCACAACTGCACAACTAAAACCCCCTTTCTCATCTCAAAGACCTGTCTGTAAACCTCCCCCAGCCTATTGACTTTGACAGAGAATTCTTGTCAATAGTAGCCCTTGACAGGGGAGTTTGTAAACATGCCTTTGTATTGTGTTTTAAGAATCTGCAGAGGGAAGAATGATGTGGTTGTGTGATTACTGTTGTAGTCTTGATTGTATACCTTTCAGTGTCCCTTGCTGGTTTCTGGCCCACAATCTTGTGTTGCTCTTGTTGTGTGTTCGCTCCCTCATGCTGCCGCTTTGGGTATTTTTCAGCAGGGCACTGTGGAAGAACTCGAAATAACCTGAGTTTTACAAAGAGAAAAGGTGTAGACTAAATTGATTACATGGTCTGGAAGGTACTCTGTGGTCCTCAGGCTACCTCTTACCACCTATAAACACAAACCCATACAAACACCACCCAATTCATGTTTATGACATGTTACTGTAAATTGAGCAATCTTAGCCGCCAGCTTGAAATATTTTTGCCAATTTACCTTCATCTTCTGCATAGCTAGGGGTTGGAAGCACATGATGGTGGAATCAGATTCTGTACTGCCTACACCAATATACACAATAAAGGTCGACTGATTATGATTTTTCAACGCCGATACGGATTCAATTGGCCGATTTTGCTTTATTTCTAATAATGACAATACAAAAATACTGAATGAACACTTATTTTAACTTAATATATCAATAAAATCAATTTAGCCTCAAATGAAACAATTTAGCCTCAAATGAAACATGTTCAATTTGGTTTAAATAATGCAAAAACAAAGTGTTGGAGAAGAAAGTATAAGTGCAATATGTGCCATGTAAAAAAGCTAATGTTTAAGTTCCTTGCTCAGAACATGAGAACACATGAAAACTGGTGGTTCCTTTTAACCTCTTACGGCTGCATCCCTTGTTCTCAATTTCTGCCTGAAGACATACCCTAATCTAACTGCCTGTAGCTGAGCCCCAGAGGCAAGGATATGGATATTCTCGGTATCATTTGAATGGAAACATTCTGAAGTTTGTGGAAATGTTAATTGAATGTAGGAGAATATAACACAGTAGATCTGGTGGAAGAAAAGAGAAAGAGCATATGTTTTCTGTTTTTTATTGTTGTAGCATCATCTTTCACATGTACTAGAATAGCCACACAGTCAGATAGGATGCTGGAGATATTTTTGATGGATAACAAGAGGGCAACTGTAGGTGTGCAAAGTTTAAGACTGATAACTTCAGGAATGGGTGAGCGACATGACATTTAGCATGAAGTCACCCAGGTGTCCCACACAAGTTGCCCAAATGTACCCAAGTGGACGAATTGGTGAAATTACCTATAACTATATACAACAGTGCAAATAACTATACAGTGGGGCAAGAAAGTATTTAGTCAGCCACCAATTGTGCATGGTCTCCCACTTAAAAAGATGAGAGAGGCCTGTCATTTTCATCATAGGTACACTTCAACTATGACAGAAAACATGAGAAAAAAACCCAGAAAAATCACATTATAGGATTTTTAATGAATTTATTTGCAGATTATGGTGGAAATTAAGTATTTGGTCAATAACTAACGGTTCTCGTCTGTCGAAGGAGAAGCGGACCAAAATGCAGCGTAGTGGTTATTCATGTTCTTTAATGAAAAGGAACTCGACATGAAATAACTAACTACACAAAAACAACAAACGGAACGTGAAAACCTATACAGCCTATCTGGTGACAACAAACACAGAGACAGGAACAGTCACCCACGAAATACTCAAAGAATATGGCTGCCTAAATATGGTTCCCAATCAGAGACAACGATAAACACCTGCCTCTGATTGAGAACCACTCCAGACAGCCATAGACGATGCTAGATAACCCCCACTAAGACACACACCCAATACCTAACAAAACCCCAAGACAAAACCCACCACAATAAACCCATGTCACACCCTGGCCTGACCAAATAAATAAAGACAAACACAATAAACTTCGACCAGGGCGTGACAATAACAAAAGTTTCTCAATACTTTGTTATATACCCTTTGTTGGCAATGACAGAGGTCAAACGTTTTTTGTAAGTCTTCACACACCTGTTGCTGGTATTTTGGCCCATTCCTCCATGCAGATCTCCTCTAGAGCAGTGATGTTTTGGGGCTGTTGCTGGGCAACACGGATTTTCAACTCCCTCCAAAGATTTTCTATGTGGTTGAGATCTGGAGACTGGCTAGGCCACTCCAGGACGTTGAAATGCTTCTTATGAAGTCCAGGCGGTGTGTTTGGGATCATTGTCATGCTGAAAGACCCAGCCACGTTTCATCTTCAATGCCCTTGCTGATGGAAGGAGGTTTTCACTCAAAATCTAACGATACAGGGCCCCATTCATTCTTTCCTTTACATGGATCAGTCGTCCTGGGCCCTTCGCAGAAAAACAGCCCCAAAGCATTATGTTTCCACCACCATGCTTCACAGTAGGTATGGTGTTCTTTGGATGCAACTCAGCATTCTTTGTCCTCCAAACACGACGAGTTGAGTTTTTACCAAAAAGATATATTTTGGTTTCATCTGACCATATGACATTCTCCCAATCGTCTTCTGGATCATCCAAATGCTCTCTAGCAAACGTCAGACTGGCCTGGACATGTACTGGCTGAAACAGGGGGACACGTCTGGCACTGCAGGATTTGAGTCCCTGGCGGTGTAGTGTGTTACTGATGGTAGGCTTTGTTACTTTGGTTCCATCTCTCTGCAGCATAGCCTAGTGGTTGGAGCGTTGGATTAGTAACCGGAAGGTTGCAAGTTCAAACCCCTGAGCTGACAAGGTACAAATCTGTGGTTCTACCTCTGAACAGGCAGTTAACCCACTGTTCCTGGGCTGTCATTGAAAATTAGAATTTGTTCTTAACTGACTTGCCTAGTTAAATAAAGGTTAAAAAAAAATTCACTAGGTCCCCCCGTGTGATTCTGGGATTTCTTTGCTCACCGTTCTTGTAAACATTTTGACCCAATGGGGTGAGATCTTGCGTGGAGCCCCAGATCGAGGGAGATTATCAGGGGTCTTGTATGTCTTCCTAATAATTGCTCCCACAGTTGATTTCTTCAAACCAAGCTGCTTACCTATTGCAGATTCAGTCTTCCCAGCCTGGTGCAGGTCTACAATTTTGTTTCTGGTGTCCGTTGAGAGCTCTGTGGTCTTGGTCATAGTGGAGTTTGGAGTGTGACTGTTTGAGGTTGTGGCAGGTGTCTTTTATACAGATAACAAGTTCAAACAGGTGCCATTAATACAGGTAACGAGTGGAGGACAGAGGAGCCTCTTAAAGAAGTTACAGGTCTGTGAGAGCCAGATATCTTGCTTGTTTGTAGGTGACCAAATACTTATTTTCCACCATAATTGGCAAATTAATTAATTAAAAATCCTACAATGTGATTTTCTGGATTTATTTTCTAATTTTGTCTGTCATAGTGGAAGTGTACCTGTGATGAAAATTACAGGCCTCTCATCTTTTTAAGTGGGAGAACTTGCACAATTGGTGGCTGACTAAATACTTTTTCCCCCCACTGTATGTTTCAGACATAAGGAAGTGGATGGCTGCAAACTTTCTACTTTTAAACTCGGACAAAACAGAGATGCTTGTTCTAGGTCCCAAGAAACAAAGTGATCTTCTGCAGAATCTGACAATAAATCTTGATGGTTGTACAGTCATCTCAAATAAAACTGTGAAGGACCTCGGCGTTACTCTGGACCCTGATCTCTCTTTTGACGAACATATCAAGACTGTTTCAAGGACAGCTTTTTTCCATCTACGTAACATTGCAAAAATCAGAAACTTTCTGTCCAAAAATGATGCAGAAAAATTCATCCATGCTTTTGTTACTTCTAGGTTAGACTACTGCAATGCTATACTTTCCGGCTACCCGGATAAAGCACTAAATAAACTTCAGTTAGTGCTAAATACAGCTGCTAGAATCCTGTCTAGACCCACAAAATTTGATCATATTACTCCAGTGCTAGCCTCCCTACACTGGCTTCCTGCTAAGGCAAGGGCTGATTTCAAGGTTTTACTGCTAACCTACAAAGCATTACATGGGCTTGCTCCTACCTATCTTTCTGATTTGGTCCTGCCGTACATACCTACACGTACGCTACGGTCACAAGACGCAGGCCTCCTAATTGTCCCTAGAATTTCTAAGCAAACAGCTGGAGGCAGGGCTTTCTCCTATAGAGCTCAATTTTTATGGAATGCTCTGCATACCCATGTGAGAGGCGCAGACTCAGGCTCAACCTTTAAGTCTTTACTGAAGACTCATCTCTTCAGTGGGTCATTTGATTGAGTGTAGTCTGGCCCAAGAGTGTGAAGGTGAACGGAAAGGCTCTGGAGCAACGAACCGCCCTTGCTGTCTCTGCCTGGCCAGTTCCCTTCTCTCCACTGGGATTATCTGCCTCTAACCCTATTACAGGGGCTGAGTCACTGGCTTACTGGTGCTCTTTCATGCCGTCCCTAGGAGGGGTGCATCACTTGAGTGGGTTGAGTCACTGACGTGATCTTCCTGTCTGGGTTGGCGCCCCCCCTTGGGTTGTGCCGTGGCGGAGATCTTCGTGGGTAATACTCAGCCTTGTCTCAGGATTGTAAATTGGTGGTTGAAGATATCCCTCTAGTGGTGTGGGGGCTGTGCTTTGGCTAAGTGGGTGAGGTTATATCCTTCCTGTTTGGCCCTGTCTGGGGGTATCATCGGATGGGGCCACAGTGTCTCCTGACCCCTCCTGTCTCGGCCTCCAGTATTTATGCTGCAGTAGTTTATGCGTCGGGGGGCTAGGGTAAGTTTGTTATATCTGGAGTACTTCTCCTGTCTTATCCGGTGTCCTGTGTGAATTTAAGTATGCTCTCACTAATTCTCTCTCTCGGAGGACCTGAGCCCTAGGACCATGCCTCAGGACTACCTGGCATGTCCCCAGTCCACCTGGCCGTGCTGCTGCTCCAGTTTCATCTGTTCTGCCTGCGGCTATGGAATCCTGACCTGTTTACCGGACGTGCTACCTGTCCCAGACCTGCTGTTTTCAACTCTCTAGAGACAGCAGGAGTGGTAGAGATACTCTGAATGATCAGCTATTAAAAGCCAACTGACATTTACTCCTGAGGTGCTGACTTGCTGCACCCTCGACAACTACTGTGATTATTATTATTTGACCATTCTGGTAATTTATGAACAGTTGAACATCTTGGCCATGTTCTATTATTTAATCTCCACCCGGCACAGCCAGAAGAGGACTGGTCACCCCTCATAGCCTGATTCCTCTCTAGGTTTTGGCCTTTCTAGGGAGTTTTTAAGTTAGTGTCAAAAAGTTAATAAAATACAAAACAGTTAAGTATTTACAACTTAAAAAGATAACCATATGGGTGGTGATGTCACTTTATTACTTTAAGTATTGAACACTGAAATACTTTGAGTTGGGTTATTTGAATGGTTCTAGGCAACAGGTTTTCACCCCCAAAATGTTTTTGCAGAACTAATTACATTTCACAGAGAATGTCATTATATTCATTCTAGCTGAGTATCAACCTTTTGATTAGTCTATTTACAGTGTATCTCTGTATGCTCATCTGTCAGAGTTTAGGTCTAAAGACTTGAAAGCTACCTTTTACATATGTAGTAGAAGATGCAGTCACTGAAATCAGCATACAAAACTGCTGCAATATATGGAAGTCAAGAATTCCCTCTGAATCTTTTAAACTTCAGTTTGAATGAAGATGAATAGAACAGAATGCAGAAAAGAGCTAAGAATGAATCGAATAGCACCACTAGAACAGTGCAGAGTTCCACGCACAGAGCACATACAGGATCACCCCCCCCAAAAAAAAATCACCATCCATATCCAATCCCCTTCAGTCCCTTTATTTTCCAGTAACTACGAGTAACAATTGATACAGAATAGAGGAAACAGATCGGAGAAATTCATTGAGACCAACATTTTCCCCTCACATACTAATGGGATAAACATTGTGTAACGGCGTTCTTCGTTTGTTGCAAGAGAGTCGGACCGAAATGCAGCGTGTTGGTTACTTATGTTGTTTAATGAAACAAATGACGAATACATGAAAATACTGAGACAAAATACAAAACGGAACGTGAAACCTAAGTACAGCCTATCTGGTGAAACTACACAGAGACAGGAACAATCACCCACGAAATACACAGTGAAACCCAGGCTACCTAAATACGGTTCCCCATCAGAGACAACAAGAATCACCTGACTCTGATTGAGAACCGCCTCAGGCAGCCAAACCTAAACTAAACACACCCCTAATCAACCAGGTCCTCACCAGACATCACCGGCAACCATGTCGCCTATGGGCACAAACCCACCGTCGCTGGACAAGACAGGACTGGCAAAAAGTGCTCTTCAGTGACGAGTCACGGTTTAGTCTCATCCGGGGTGATGGTCGGATTCACGTTTATCGCCGAAGGAATGAGCGTTACACCGAGGCCTATACTCTGGAGCGGGATCGATTTGGAGGTGAAGGGTCCGTCATGGTCTGGGACGGTGTGTCACAGCATCATCGGACTGGGCTTGTTGTCATTGCAGGCAATCTCAATGCTGTGCTTAACAGGGAAGACATCCTCTTCCCCCATGTGGTACCCTCAACCTGACATGACCCTCCAGCATTACAATGCCACCAGCCATACTGCTCGTTCTGTACGTGATTTCTTGCAAGACATGAATGTCAGTGTTCTGCCATGGCCAGCGAAGAGCCCGGATCTCAATCCCATTGAGCACATCTGGGACATGTTGGATCAGAGGGTGAGGGCTAGGGCCATCCCCCTAAAAAATGTCCGGGAACTTGCAGGTGCCTTAGTGGAAGAGTGGGGTAACATCTTACAGCAAGAACTGGCAAATCTGGTGCAGTCCATGAGGAGGAGATGCACTGCAGTATTTAATGCAGCTGGTGGGCACACCAGATACTGACTGTTACTTTTGATTTTGAACCCCTTTGTTCAGGGACACATTATTCCATTTCTGTTAGTCACATGTCTCAGTTGTTGAATATTTTTATGTTCATACAAATATATACACATGTTAAGTTTGCTGAAAATAAACGCAGTTGACAGTGAGAGGACGTTTCTTTTTTTGTTGAGTTAATATTCATATCTATCTCTCTGAAATGTTGTTGTTGTTGTTGATCCCTTTCCTATCAGATCTAGGCTGATCATCAATTCACAGCCGTCTTGATGCTGGAAATATCACAGCTACTAAAATACAACCACCATTCAAACACCCAGGACTGCCTGGGCTGCAAAACCTGTCAAAGCATGTCAACTTTGATATTAGAAATGGGAATTCTCTACAGCTGACCATTAACACTCATCCAATAACATATTTTTCCATCATAACAAACAGAGAATGGCAATTCTAAACCATGATTGGTATCGGAAAGATAGATCTATAAACATGATCAATTGGATATGAAGGGCACGATATACACTGTATGAATGCTCTACAGTCTATACAGGACCAAACACTACGGTAGAGCAGGAATATTCCTGGTTCCACTCCTGGTTCCATAGCCTTTCTGGTTTTAATTCCTCCCTGGTGCTTAATTGATTGATTACGGTAAAGTTATTAATTGTCCATGCAGAGGGTTCATTCCCTAGCACCTGAGGGAAAGGTGTTTCAGACCTCCTTGCTGTAGAGTATGGGTTGAAGTTGCACTCTGGTTACTACTCTTAACAACTAACTTGTCCTAATTGAAAGTACCAACCCAGGCCCTGGAGTAGTAGCGACAGTAAGGACATTATCACATGAAGTTTGGGACCCTGGTTCGATTTCCTGGAGCGTTTGTGAGAATTCTACAGAAAAAGTTTTGCATTCACAAGACCTGAAAATAACCATTTAAGGGTGCACTTAGCAAGACACACATTTTACATGACGTTAGAGACAGTAGCTAGCTTGTTTAGAAAGGGTAAAAAAAAGTCCCAGGCCTCTCGCGCTGCCGTGCCACAATACCTGGTATTTTGGTCCTGTATCTTGGACTCACAACTCACGCTGGTCCAGGATTCATTTCAGCCAGGGTTCGTTTGCGTTTCACACATGCTTTATAGCGTGGATGAGGGTACCGAGCGCTCTAGGACCTGGATCATAAGTGGATAAGTGAAAGCGCCCTAAGAGCAGAGCAGTATACCCAGGCTGACAAGAGAAAGAGCAGTGCTAGTCCATGTGCTTGAGTTATAAGCCTGACAAAGGCTCTGTTCTACCATCTAATTTAAGAGCTGCTTCTGCTCTGTCTTATTAACAATTTACTAGACATCAGTCAAGTCCCTCCATTGTGGCTTAATCTGCCGTTACAAACTGAACCGAACGCACCGGCGCCCTGAAATGCACCCTTTCATGTCTGGGCACTTATACATTTAACAATGCAACTTTCATATGAAGGCAATCAGGACATGCACCGTTCAGTCTAGATAGGGTTGACTTGACTTGTTATACTTTTCATTGTATGTACTCGTGCAAGTATGAAGGACATGACATTAACGAACAGGTCCCGATAGGTCTGGTTGAGTTGATTTACCCTGGCATTGACTTGGGTGACATGGCAATGTACTATATGTGCCATGTGCCGGCAGAGTACAAAGAACAAAGCATTAACCCTCTGTGTCAGATAGACACAGACAGGTTGACCTCAGGTAGATTAAACCATGCAACTTTAATGGGATGCACATACACCATGACATCCACCGGACAGTCCCGACTCCCGATAGTCCTTGTTGATTTATGTCAGAACTGAAATTACAACATTGTATTTTAATACTGTTATTGCATCAAATGGTTGTTTTATGCAACATAATAGGGGATTTTTAGAACACTCATCTGTGTGTGTGGACTGAAAGTGGGCCTCTGGGAGATTTAACACTGACAGTGGATTTACGATGGATTGGTGACAAGGCAACATTCCATTCCGTGATTAGTGTCTGTGTGCTTGTCTGTCAGTAACAGGGAGAACCAATCTCCAGTTTCTTTAAAGAAAGGATTTAGTATTCTAGGATGCATTAGTATTTTTGTACAAGCAAGCCGTAATTAACTAGAGACAAATATTTGGCGCCATGTCAATTTTGATGTCTGTTGCAGGAGATCAAAATGTGCCTTTGTATAAATTCCATCATCTGTGATATGTCATGAACATCCAGGAGGATGGACTTTGCCAGAAAATGCTGTGGCTTAGTCCTGCTGACTGGGCTCTCAACGAATAACCTACAGGGGGCTCGTTGACAAGCTCCATTACCGCAGTACTTAAATAAGAAAGTTTACTTATTTTAAAGAAATGTAAAGGTCTCTCCTTTTGATTACAATACTTCCATGACACTTCACTTGACATCGTATGTGCCTTGTGGCAGATAAGGTTAATTTAGTTGACATGGTACTGTATTGGTCATGCCATTACAGAGACTTGTACAAAGTAGAGATGACACCACATTAACTCTTTGTGTCAGCTCTGCCAGATAGGCCTCTGTATGCTGAAGCCTCCCTGAGAGTGGCTATGCGTGTGAGAGAGAACAAGAGGGGCAGTCCCATCAATTAGTTAGTTCAAAGAGCCATCGACCAATGAACATATGCATACTAGGGCTAAACTGGTACACTATATATATACAAATGTTTGTGGACACCTCTTCAAATAAGTGGATTTGACTATTTCAGCCACAACTGTTGCTGACCGTTTATAAAATCGAGCACACAGCCATGCAATCTCTGTAGACAAACATTGGCAGTAGAATGGCCTTACTGAAGAGCTCAGTGACTTTCAACGTGGCACCTTCATAGGATGTCACCTTTCCAACAAGTCAGTTCATAAAATGTCTGCCCTGCTAGAGCTGCCCAGGGCAACTGTAAGTGCTGTTATTGTGAAGTGGCAACGTCTAGGAACAACAACGGCTAAGCCGCGAAGTGGTAGGCCACACAAGCTCACAGAACGGTACCGCCAAGTGCTGAAGCACGTAGCTTCTAAAAATGGTCTGTCCTCGGTTGTAACACTTACTACCGAGTTCCAAACTGCCTCCAGAAGCAACGTCAGCACAAGAATGGTTAGTCAGGAGCTATATGAAATGGTCTTCCATGGCAGAGCAGCCACACACAAGCCTAAGGTCACCATGCGCAATGTGAAGCGTCGGCTGGAGTGGTGTAAAGCACGCTGCCATTGGACTCTGGGGCAGTGGAAACGCTTTCTCTGGAGTGAATCACGCTTCAACATCTGGCAGTCCGATGAATGAATCTGGGTTTGGCGGATGCCAGGAGAACGCTATACCTGCCCCAATGCATAGTGCAAACTGTAAAGTTTGGTGGAGGATTAATAATGGTTACAGCATACAATGAGATTCCAGACAATTCTGTGCTTCCAACTTTGTGGTAAAAGTTTGGGGAAGGCCTTTTTCTGTTTCAGCAAGACAATGCCACCTGTGCACAAAGCAAGGTCAACACAGAAATGGTTTGTTAAGATCTGTGTGGAAGAACTTGACTGACCTCTCAACCCCCTTTGCACACCTATGTGATTAATTGGATCGCCACTGATGCTCTTGCGGCTGTCCCAGCAGCAATGTTCCAACATCTAGTGGAAAGCCAGAAGTGTGGAGGCTGTTGTAGCAGCAAAGGGGTGACCAGCTCCATATTAATGCCCATGAGTTTGGAATAAGATGTTCAATGAGCAGGTGTCCACATACTTTTGGTCATGTAGTGTATTTAAAAAATATATTTACCCCGTTTTTCAGCTTGCACTGCACCCGGACCACCACAGGAGTCGCCAGTGCGCAATGAGACAAGGACATGCCGGCCAAGCCCTCCCTAACCCGGACGATGTTATGCCAATTGTGTGCCGCCCCATGGGCCTCCCGGTCGCGGCCGGCTGCGACGGAGCCTGGGCTCAAACCCAGTCTCTGGTGGCACAGCTGGTGCCTTGGACCACTGCGCCACCCAGGAGGCCCCCCCATGTAGAGCATTTCTGATACAGTATTACCATGATAGGAGCATCAGATGCAACAGATGTGATGGATAGTGGAGATAATGAGGTAGTGGATACCCCCGGGGGCTTTGTGTGGTTGGTCAGATGGTTGGCTGTATGATGTATCATATCTGGCGTGTGAAGTAAATTGAGCATCTGATCTGCATATTGATCCACATACTTCCCTTGCATGTGACCTGTCATAATATTGCATGATGTTGCTGTGAGCACATTGGTGAGGTTTTGATCTTGCCTGCCATGCGTAGGCTTCTTTAAAGGATTATGATACCGTTTATGTTAGAGTGGATTTTTTTAAGCACATAAATAAATCTGTTGCGTAACTCAAATTTCATTCCGGTTCTTGGAGGGGTTATAGGCCCTACCCTGAAGAAAGAGACAAATAAAAAATGCATCCTATGTCGGTTAATTGAGGGAGGAACAACATTTTTCATAGGACGTCGCTGTAGCATCCCAGATCCTTGTCCCTTCCAAATATAAAATTCCAACAGTCAGGCGATAACCCAAAGAGGGGATTAGAACCATATAATCTAAATTACATTACATTCTCTCAGCAGGCTTTGTTTTTTCTCTACTTATTTTCTATATAAACAAATATCATTTTCTTAAATTTATCCACTTAGTCTCTCGGTCTACTGATTAGTAATGACGGGTTTGAAAGACATGGGCTAACCTGCAGAGATGGTTCTGGGGCCTTTCTTGCTTTCTCTCTCTCTCTGTGTAAACATCAACACAGCGCTTCATGAGGGCTAGCCTGCCGAGCCAATTACAAAGGGTTCCCCTGAAGAACTGAAGTTAATCAGGATTCACTAAACAAGCTTTGTCCCAAATGGTACCCTATTCCCTATTTAGTGCACTACTTTTGACCAGGGGATAGGGTGCCATTTGTGATACACCTATTACCCTGAAGATTCACAATCAGTGGAGAGTTCCTTCCAATGCAATCCAATACTATCCACTAACTAACACCTCTAGCACCCCGTTGCAGTATTCTCTATGGAATCTGTGGTTGATTCATGTGAGAGGGTATCTCCTTGCTGGTCATTTAGGCACTTAGTGTGAAGGATGCCTCGTGTCCAATGTGTTGCTGTCCCTTAGAATTTAGGTCAGGTTTAAAGATACTTGAACTTAATTTATAGACACCGCTAAGATGAATGAGCTATCACCTTCTGGTGGCGACAAACAGTTGCGAATCAACACATAGAATCATCTGAAAATGAACAGAAAAAGGTCCCCCGGTGCTGTAAGCTGTTTATCGCCAGTGTGTTTTGTCTATTAGAGCCATCAGAGACGTTGATGGAATTACTCAGACTGTGTCCATTTAAGAACTGTAAAACCTTGTGTATACTGCACTTGGAAAAAATAAAAGAAGAATGCTTGACGTTACCTTGCTTTCAAGACAAGGTGCACAAACAGAAGAGCAAACTGAAGAAAGGAAAATATTCAGCCGCTCTTGGACAACAATTGAAGTTCACTTCAAAAGAGCTTCTTTATTGCAACGTTTTGGTATTTAGCCTTCATCCGGGTTGACTTCACTTATACTGCCATTGTACATGGTGGTTGTGTTCTCCTCTAACTGTTGTAGATTATATACTTCCCACTATGCAAAGACATCATATCAACCTCCAATGTTGACAAATATGACTTCAATTTTAAATCAACCAAACCTTGAAAAATGCCGTTGTCGAATTTTGCTGGAAACCAAGGATAAAAAACAGTTTGTTGTTGCATTTTAACAAATTAAATCAAAAGGCACATTGATGCAATGCAATTCGTTAAAACTCTGGAGAAATAATGTGATAACAATGTGGTAACAATGTTGACTCAACCAATCTTTCCCTGGCAGGTTTGTTTATGATTTTTTAATTGCGTACAGGATTCCCTCTTCCTTCCTCTATCTGTAATTGGGCCTTGGGTTGCGTATCAGCTTAACACCAAAGCATATGTTGTGCTGACTGTAATTGACCCCTGGGAGGTTTATCTTAAACCTCATGGGAAGAGTTCTGCCAATTTTTTTGGCCTAATGCAAATCACAGCCAATCCAGTTTTGCATGCTGCCCTATCTCGATAACCTCAATTAGATCATCCTGGGTAGGAGCACACACACGCAACACCTTTTATCAGCACTACTGTATCCACATGGGCAGAGCCTTATCTAGGCATAAATGCCATAAGTGGCCGATTAAGCCTGTCGCATTCTTCCCAGTCAAAATAGTTTGAGCATATATGACAAAAAAATTATTACGTTTTTGTTTGTTTTAGTGTTCGGAACTGAAGTCTACGCCCCTTCGTCAGTGATTGGTCAACAGTACTACTCCTAGTAGGAGTGGAAATTATGGACAGGATTCTTGCAATTAAGTGTTTGCTGTCATTCAACAAGAGACGACTAGTTTTCCACTAGTTTTCCACTCCACCAAACATCTTATTTAGATGTAAAATTGCCTGACTAAGACCACTGCAAAAATATATTTTTCAGATTTCTTGATTTATCTTGGATAAATTCTGGCTGTTGTTTCTACAGTGTCTCAACAGTAACATTAATATTGTTATATTGCTGCTTTGTTTTTAAGTCTTTTGAGAGAGTATGTGAGGCAGAGATGTTCTCTTCACATAGCTGAGTTCTGCTAGGCGCAAACCGAACCTAGTATGCGTGGGGGGGAAGTAAGTCGGAGTCTCATCTTACTGTTAGTTGAGATAGTAGAATACAAAAGTAGTGCATCAGCAGTCACTCAATTTTTTATTGAACCTTTATTTAACTACGCAAGTCAGTTAAGAACAAATTATTATTTATAATGACGGCCTACCCCAGCCATACCCTAACCCGAATGACGCTGGGCCAATTGTGCAATTGTGTGTTGTGAAACAGCCTGGAATTGACCCAGGGTCTGTAATGACACTTCTGTTCAGAGATGCACTGCCTTATACTGCTGCGACACTCTGCTGCGTCCATTGTCAGCTAACATTTTCTAAATTAATAACTAATCTAAACCTTGTAGTAACGAGGGGCCCTAACCTCGAGAGGCCCTGACCTCGAGGGGCCCCCATTGATTTCTCACTCAGATATCATATGAACATGGCAAAATTGCAGGAAATGAGCTTTTAAACTGTATTTTTTTCCCACAAAACCCCATGGCAAAATGTGTAAAACTGCAGGAACTTACATAGGATCTTAATTTGAGAATTTTCAATGCAGAAAATACATTCATATTTCACTGAAAATTTGCACTAACAAAAGGTCATATTAACACTATTGCAGATTTCATGTAGGCTAATTTTGGCCAGTTATTAGCTAAAATAACTGAAAAAAATAACTAGCTAATAACTACCAATCAAGCAACATTATGGACTAAATGTTAAAATCGTGTTGTTGCATGATTATTTTGCTGCGACAATACTGGTCCAATTAAGATCCATGTTTGTAGCTTTAAAACTGTAATATTTTCACTCCTTCCCATGGCAAAATGTGTAGAATTGCAAAAAATGTATTTTAAAACGGCAACATTTTCCCTGCACCCCATGGAAAAATGTGTAGGAAAATGTACTTTAAAACTGCATATTTGTCTCTCTGCCGCCATGAGGGGGGCTACTAAATGTTTTTGCCCCACATCCAAATCTCGCTTAGCGCCCCTTAGAAACATCCCTGCACATGGGACTGCATTGCGTGGAGGGGAAATGTGGAAGGTATTCTTGTTTGTTTTCTCTCTGTCTCTCTTAGTGTTACATACCCCTGCACTCTCACTCAGCCCGCTCTCTTTTTCTCTCACTCTATTCTTCATCTTGTCTCTCTCTCTCTTCCTCCTCCTCCCACTCTTGCTCCTTCCCTCTTACTACCTTCTCCTCTCAACCTCATCTTTCATAATATGCACCCTCCAAAGCTTTTAGATGCATGACTAATACATTGGCAGTATGTATCGTCTTCTAATAGGAAACAATTGAGGAGAATTCACTCAAATAGAAGTTGAGCTTGGAAATAATCATTCTCTCTCACACACTCTAACTGCCTGCCCCCCTTTCCTGTCTCTCTGCCTTTCCCACCAGGCTCTCTATTTCTATAACCCCTCTTTCTCCCTCTTGTCTCATTTTCCTACCTCTCTCCCAGTACCTCTCAAACACGCCCATTCAGAATTCTATTTTAAATTCTCTTTTAGAATACAGAAGCTGCCATGTCTGAGTGTGAATTTATACCAATATGATGTTTGATCATACCTATTGCAGTGTATATGCTAATCAAGCTTTGTTTATGTTTCTCTTCCATCATTCTTTCAGCTCTAATATTCCAAACATCATCTGCTACCTCATATTTTGTCACTTCAAAAATAGAGCAAATGGCATATTGTTGCCAAAATATTAGCAGAGTCCACATTGTTTGGGTTTAAAAGCTCATGAAATTAAATCATTCAGCTCCATATAATGATTTTATCCATTAGTTTGTCCTACATTGGCTTTGATTGATAATTGACAGGAAATAAAAGAAAGAAGCGCCAGAGCAACAGCTACTCCAGGGGAGGTGGTTGGTATTTGATCATATGCTGGCTGAATGAGAAATAGCATACATTAAACCTGCTTTGGCTGTGACAGTTTAAACACATGACACGACAGTCTATTTGATGAATCCATTCACAGTGAAGGCTTTTGAAGTGTACAATTTACAACTGTACAACTCACTGAGATATCAGCACATTTGGTCGTGTGTCATTAAGCATAATACCAAATCACAACAGAAAGTGAATGATGAACATTTGCTTATAGAGCACTGGGGAGCCGTTCCATGTTGCATGCCAATGAAATGGGATACAAATGATTTTGCATCAGCTGTGCACATCAAATGGAATACACAAATAGATGTTGTCCGTTTGATTTGGAGTTGTGATACACAAACACACTATAGGCTACTGTAATCTGATGCTTTCTTACTATAATCCTGTGTTTTTAGGAGTGTACACAACATATTGCGTGAGCAGAGTGGCCTTGACAGGGCTGCTGTGGCGCAGGTCAAGTTCTTTGTTCCCACATCAGTAAGAAATTACCATGGTCCACACACACCAACACAGTTGTGAAGAAGGCACAAGACCTATTATCCCTCTGGAGGCAAAAAAACAATGTGGCATGGGCCCTCGCCACTTTGGTATGGCAACTGCTTGGCATTCCTTCGCAAGGCGCTACAGATGGGTAGTGTGTACGGCCCAGTACATCACCGGGGCTGAGTTTACTGTCAACCAGGACCTCAACACCAGGTGGTGTCATAGGTAGGCCCTAAAAATTGTCAAAGACTCCAGCCACTCAAGTCATAGACTGTTGTCTCTGCTACCACCAGGCAAGCGGTCTAGATGCACCAAGTCTGGAACCAACATGACCCTGAACAGCTTCTACACCTTTCCCATAACACTGCTAAATAGTTAACCAAATAGCTACCCGGACAATCCTCATTGACCCTTTTTTGCACTAACTCTTTTGACTCATCACATACGCTGCTGCTACTGTTTATCATTTATCCTGTTGCCTAGTCACTTTACCCCTACCTATATGTACTTATCTACCTCAATTACCTCATACCCCTGCACATCAAAATGGTACTGGCTTCCCGTGTATATAGCCAAGTTATCATTAATCATTGTGTATGTAGCCAAGTTATCATTACTCATTGTGTATGTATTCCTCATGTTATTGCTTTTCTATGTTTCTCTCTGCATTGTTGTGAAGAGCCCATAAGTAACCTTTTCACTGTTACTCTACACCTGTTCTTTACGAAGCATCTGACAAGTAAAATGTGATTTAACCCACACACACACACAATATTCATCACATACCAAACTATGCCCTTTACCTTACTACTACAAGATCAACAACACAAATCTGGACCACAATTCCCACCCACAATTATTAGAATCACCCTCCCTGCCAACCCCAGTGACCTCTTTTGTCACTCGGGTTACAGCCTTAGTCCGTCATTACAAAACAAACAGGTCAAATGTGCAGTTACTCGCGATAATCATGTGACATTGCTGTTTTCACATGTTAACCCTTTCACTTGAGTACCAAATATCTCTAAACGGTCGCCACAGCGAGAGTATTTTATGTGCGTGATGTCAGAATGCCCCTCATTGTTCCAAAATGTGATTGTTAAGCAACCGGACAGTTAACCCGCACAGCCCTATAAAACCAAGGACAGCTGCCTGCTAATAACATATAGGCTGTTTCAACTTGTACATTTCAAATGATTTTTGAACAAGTTTTACTTTCTAACAACAGTTTGAAATGAGGTGTGTTCCGCCTCCTCATTAATTCACATAAGAAGTAGCCCATTTCAATGTTTCGGACAATTTATGTTTGAGGCTTTTCTGAGCCGGACAAAATTCTCTCTTCAACGAAGCCCAAGCACTTCCCTAGTTTTTCCCCAGATCAAGTATGAAGTCATTTTGCATCTCTAGTCTGAACAAGCCTTGCACTAACTTTCTCCCCGGCACATTTTCTAGCAGGCGCCCGCATTGCCTTCATTGTTGTGTGTTCCTATCAAAGTAAGTGGCTTAGTGTCTGTATAACGTGTTGTCGTTTTTACAGGAGCACACAACAAATATGTACACTAATGGTCAAAAGTTTTATTTGAGATTCTTCAAATAGCCACCCTTTGCCTTGATGACAGCTTTGCACACTCTTGGCATTCTCTCAACCAGCGTCATGAGGTAGTCACCTGGAATGCATTTCAATTAACAGGTGTGCCTTCCTAAAAGTTAATTTGTGGAATTTCTTTCCTTTTTAATGTGATTGAGCCAATCAGTTGTGTTGTGACAAGGTTGGACCAAGTCCATATTATGGCAAGAACAACTCAAATAAGCAAAGAGAAACGACAGTCCATCATTACTTTAAGACATGAAAGTCAGTCAATACGGACTATTTCAAAAACTTTCTTTCAGTGCAGTCGCAAAAACCATCAAACGCTATGATGAAACTGGCTCTCATGAGGACCGCCACAGGAATGGAAGACCCAGAGTTACCTCTGCTGCAGAGGATAAGTTCATTAGAGTTACCAGCCTCTGAAAAAGAAGCCCAAATAGTTACTTCAAAGAGTTCAAGTAACAGACACATCTCAACATGAACTGTTCAGAGACTGTGAATCAGGCCTTCATGGTCGAATTGATGCAAAGAAACCACTACTAAAGGTTACCAATAAGAATAAGACATTTCCTTGGGCCAAGAAGCACGAGCAATGAACATTAGACCGGTGGAAATTTGTCCTTTGGTCTGGAGTCCAAAGTAGAGATTTTTTGTTCCAACAGCCATGTCTTTGTGAGGCGTGGTTTGTGTGAACGGATGATCTCTGCATGTGTATTTCCCACCTTGAAGCATGGAGGAGGAGATGTTATGGTGTAAGGGTGCCTTGCTGGTGACATTGTCGAATGAATGAATGAATGAAGGAATGAATTAATGAATGAGTTATCTTTTTGTGACAAATTGCCAATTGGCAACCCATCCCTTTTGGGATTAATTGACACATTAACAAACATTACATTAATTCACTATGGTAATTAAATGCTCATTCTTGCGCCGTTCTCTGCATTGCGCATCACATAGAGTGAAAAAAATTCAATACATCATAGTCAATAAGGTTATCCAAACAATAAGTACATCCCTAGAGCAGCACAATAATATTCATACATACAGTGGGGAGAACAAATATTTTATACACTGCCGATTTTGCAAGTTTTCCTACTTAAAAATCATGTAGAGGTCTGTAATTGTTATCATAGGTACACTTCAACTGTGAGAGACGGAATCTAAAACAAAAATCCAGAAAATCACATTGTATGATTAAGTAAATATGTCATGCAATAAAATGCAAATTAAGTATTTGATCACCTACCAACCAGTAAGATCCGACCATCTCTCTTCTCTGTATACATCAATGATGTAGCTCTTGCTGCTGGTGAGTCTCTGATCCACCTCTACGTAGACGACACCATTCTGTATACTTCTGGCCCTTCTTTGGACACTGTGTTAACAACCCTCCAGGCAAGCTTCAATGCCATACAACTCTCCTTCCGTGGCCTCCAATTGCTCTTAAATACAAGTCAAACTAAATGCATGCTCTTCAACCGATCGCTGCCTGCACCTGCCCGCCTGTCCAACATCACTATTCTGGACGCCTCGGAAATACCTAGGTGTCTGGTTATACTGTAAACTCTCCTTCCAGACCCATATCAAACATCTCCAATCCAAAGTTAAATCTAGAATTGGCTTCTTATTTCGCAACAAAGCATCCTTCACTCATGCTGCCAAACATACCCTTGTAAAACTGACCATCCTACCTATCCTCGACTTCGGCGATGTCATTTACAAAATAGCCTCCAATACCCTACTCAACAAATTGGATGCAGTCTATCACAGTGCCATCCGTTTTGTCACCAAAGCCCCATATACTACCCACCATTGCGAACTGTACGCTCTCCTTGGCTAACCCTCGCTACATACTCGTCACCAAACCCACTGGCTCCATGTCATCTACAAGACCCTGCTAGGTAAAGTTCCCCCTTATCTCGGCTCGCTGGTCACCATAGCATCACCCACTTGTATCACGCGCTCCAGCAGGTATATCTCTCTGGTCACCACCAAAACCAATTTTTTCTTTGGCCGCCTCTCCTTCCAGTTCTCTGCTGCCAATGACTGGAACGAACTACAAAAAGCACTGAAACTGGAAACACTTATCTTCCTCACTAGCTTTAAGCACCAGCTGTCAGAGCAGCTCACAGATTACTGCACCTGTACATAGCCCATCTATAATTTAGCACAAACAACTACCTCTTTCCCTACTGTATTTATTTTATTTTGCTCCTTTGTACCCCATTATTTTTATTTCTACTTTGCACATTCTTCCACTGCAAATCTACCATTCCAGTGTTTTACTTGCTATATTGTATTTACTTTGCCACCATGGCCTTTTTTGCCCTTACCTCCCTTATCTCACATCGTATATAGACGTGTTTCTACTGTATATTTGTTTTACTCCATGTGTAACTCTGTGTCGTTGTATGTGTCGAACTGCTTTGCTTTATCTTGGCCAGGTCACAATTGTAAATGAGAACTTGTTCTCAACTTGCCTACCTGGTTAAATAAAGGTGAAATAAAATAAAATACATTTTTAAAAAGTATTCCGGCTCTCACAGACCTGTTAGTTTGTCTTTAAGAAGCCCTCCTGTTCTCCACTCATTACCTGTATTAACTGCACCTGTTTGAACTCGTTACCTGTATAAAAGACACCTGTCCACACACTCAAACAGACTCCAACCTCTCCACAACGGCCAAGACCAGAGAGCTGTGTAAGGACATCAGGGATAAAATTGTAGACCTGCAGAAGGCTGGGATGGGCTACAGGAAAATAGGCAAGCAGCTTGGTGAGAAGGCAACAACTGTTGGCGCAATTATTAGAAAATGTAAAAAGTTCAAGATGACGGTCAATCACCCTCGGTCTGGGGCTCCATGCAAGATCTCACCTCGTGGGGCATCAATGATCATGAGGAAGGTGAGGGATCAGCCCAGAACTACACGGCAGGACCTGGTCAATTACCTGAAGAGAGCTGGGACCACAGTCTCAAAGAAAACCATTAGTAACACACTACGCCGTCATGGATTAAAATCCTGCAGCGCACGCAAAGTCCCCCTGCTCAAGCCAGCGCATGTCCAGGCCCGTCTGAAGTTTGCCAATGACCATCTGGATGATCCAGAGGAGGAATGGGAGAAGGTCATGTGGTCTGATGAGACAAAAATAAAGCTTTTTGGTCTAAACTCCACTCGCTGTGTTTGGAGGAAGAAGAAGGATGAGTACAACCCCAAGAAAACCATCCCAACTGTGAAGCATGGAGGTGGAAACATACTTTGGAGATGCTTTTCTGCAAAGGGGACAGGACGACTGCACTGTATTGAGGGGAGGATGGATGGGGCCCTGTATCGCGAGATCTTGGCCAACAACCTCCATCCCTCAGTAAGAGCATTGAAGATGGGTCATGGCTGGGTCTTCGAGCATGACAACGACCCGAAACACACAGCCAGGGCAACTAAGGAGTGGCTCCGTAAGAAGCATCTCAAGACCTGAACCCAATAGAAAATCTTTGGAGGGAGCTGAAATTCCGTATTGCCCAACGTCAGTCCCGAAACCTGAAGGATCTGGAGAAGTGGGCCAAAATCCCTGCTGCAGTGTGTGCAAACCTGGTCAAGAATTACAGGAAACGTATGATCTCTGTAATTGCAAACAAAGGTTCTGCTTTTCTGATGTATCAAATACTCATGTCATGCAAAATAAAATGCTAATTAATTACTTAAAAATCATACAATGTGATTGTCTGGATTTTTCTTTTAGATTCTGTCTCTCACAGTTGAATTGTACCTACGATAAAATTCAAAGACCTCTACATGCTTTGTAAGTAGAAAAACCTGCAAAATCGGCAGTGTATCAAATAATTGTACTCCCTACTGTAAGTACGTACGTACATACATACATATATACATAGGTATGCGATACGCCATTCCATCTGGTTCACGATTAGTGGAACTATCATTTGTTTTTTAACAGGACAATGACCCAACACACCTCCAGGCTGTATAAGGGCTATTTGACCAAGAAGGAGAGTGATGGAGTGCTGCATCAGATGACCTGGCCTCCAACATAACCAAATTGAGATGGTTTGGGATGTGTCGGACCGTAGAGTGAAGGAAAGCAGCCAACAAGTGCATAGCATATGTGGGAACTCCTTCAAGACTTTTGGAAAAGCATTCCAGGTGAATCTGGTTGAGAAAGTGCCAAGAGTGTGCAAAGCTGTCAAAGGCAAAGGGTGGCTTTTGGAAGAATCTCAAATAGAAAATATATTTTGATTTGTTTAACACTTTTTTGGTTACTTCATGATTCCATATGCGTTATTTCATGGTATTGAGGTCTTCACTATTATTCTACAATGCAGAAATTAGTAAAAAATAAAGAAAAACCCTTGAATGAGTAGGTGTTCTAAAACTTTTGACCAGTAGTGTATGTACGGACATAATGTATTTACTTAGTTATTCACGTTTTCAAGTACAGGTGGTGAGTGTCCATATTGTTAAATAAGAATAATGAACACTGAACAAAACAATAAACGACAACGTGAAATAACAAAACCGAAACAGTTCCGTGTGGAACAAACACTGACACGGAAAATAATCACCCACCACTCAAAAGTGAAACCAGGCTACCTAAGTATGGTTCTCAATCAGGGACAACGATTGACAGCTGCCTCTGATTGAGAACCATACCAGGCCAAACACAGAAATCCCAAATTATAGAAAAAGGAACATAGACTGCCCACCCCAACTTACGCCCTGACCATACTAAAAACAAAGACAAAACAAAGGAACTAAGGTCAGAACGTGACAGCTACGGTTAAGCTAGGCAGTAGGCTTGTATTTGGGGTAATGGTAAACGACTTGTCAAGATATGTGCTCCAGTTCTTTTAATTTTTAAAAATTTAATTTGTAGAATTTTTAATTATTGAATATCCGAAACATACCATGTACTTGCAGTGAAGCCGCTCACCAACAACACCATACCAGTCATCCAACAGACTCCCATTCAGAGCGACACACAAGCATCCAGGGTCAATGCCCTGCTCAAAGGCACGTTGACGGATCGCCAACCAGGCCAAAAAACGTAAACCTGAACCCTCCAAGATCCCCCCACAGTTCCGCAATAGCTGTCCCTCAACCATTTGAGACCCTCCCCCCAGAAGAATAATAAATAAAAAATACAATTAATTCCATTCCCCACCCCCAAGAACCCCCCCAATGCAACAACAACCAAGAGAATGAACTAAAGAGAAAAAAGAAAAAGACAAGAAAACAGCAAACAACAACGGGTTATGGAATGAGTTTAGCTATGGATATGTTCCATGTGATGTTTGGATGATGACGTTTTTGCTTGTATGTTTCACAATAAAAGGTGAAATTGAGGAATACATTTGTGAAGACCTTTATTTGCCATCAGTACAAAACATTGTTCAGATGCTTTTCCAACAACACCGCCGTTTAGACGCGTTTGTTGCATCGTACGTTCTGTTGCTACTGTTCCAATCACATATTTGCGATCATATGCTGCAGCGACCACTCAACAATGATCACAAATATGTGATTGTATGTGTCAAAGGGTTAACCATATTTTCACATGTATTACATTTTGTTAAGACCACATGTTAAGACCACCTTTTCACGTGAGGAGAAAAGTATGTTTTACCTCAGATGTGAATTGTGAAACATTCATCATTTCACATGTAAAAAAAAAACTCCACATGACAATCTCACTTTCACATGTGGAATTGCATGTTCACATGTGAAAGCGAAAATCAAACTTGCAGTTCCACATGTAAGAAAACTCGACATTTACTCCAATGTTTGTAAACAATGTAAATGCAAATAAACAGTGTATAGCCTTCTTTCTTTTTAAAACTACAATTTTGACATTATGGATGGTCAGTCCTTGCATCCATAGTGTAGTCTATGGATTTGAGAGTGGTTGCAATGTTCCCTATCTTTGGTAATGTTACTCTGGCTTTCGCTTTTACAGCTCTTTTTCCAGTTGAAAGTTTTAGCAGATTCATTCCACCAACTTAGCACCCTGCATCTCACTGCTGGTTTGCCTCTGCAGTTTAACCGAGTAGGTCTCTGGATGGGTGACCAGATGAAGCGGGAAGTGGTGTAAGTAAGAATGTGAAAGATAAACGTGTAAAAATAAATGTTCATGTGAAACTTCAACATGTGGCCAAAAACCAAATGTCTGACTTTCGTGAACGTTTTACATGATTTATTATTATTTATTTTTTACATCTGAAATTGTTCATTATGTTTTTGTTATAAGGGCGGGGCACCAATACACAATCAATCATTGGTAAAGAAGCAGTTACATAGCGATATCATCCGATCGGTCTGAGCATCCAAGCAGACCATCTGCAGACTTCATCAAAGAGCAGCTCCTAATGGCCATGGCAGCAACGGGACAAAATAGGTGTAGACGAAGTTATCCCATCGGCACATTGTTATTGCAAGCTTTGTCGAAATATACTGATGCAACTGTCCTTTGGTCAAACAGGCTAATGGTAGAATGTCAGATGTATCATCATTATTGATACCATCAAAGTCACTCGGTGTGAGGTTGTTTGTTACTGCAATAAATGAATGACTATCCATAACAGGAGATATACAAATCAATTGTCCCACTCAAATGTCAACATTATTGATCCTATAGGTGTCAGAGGTAGACGAACAGAGAACATGATTCTATTTAGTAAATAATTGTTATGTAGGTAAGAGGTATCCTAAATATAATGATAACTTTGCTTTCACAAAGCACTGAGTCAAATTGCATTATGTTTAGTATGCTAGTTTGAAATTCAATAAGAAATATTTCAGATTTGTCCAAATGGTCCCCTTCACGTTACCTTCTCAATGTAGCAGCAGCATGCGGAGCGCATGACCTTGCTCTATTTCAATTGTATTAGTCCATAGCCTAATTTACAATCATGCACCTGCACCATCCTAGTCAATGAAGCCTATAAACAACTTTCTGGGCGGTTGGTTATCTGTGTACTTACCCTCAACAAGACTGGTCTTCATGATTTATGAATAAATCCAGTAGTTGAATAAATCCAGCAGAGGGAACTCTGTTTCCAGAGACTGTATATCCGCTCTCGGTTGCAATCGATAGATATTTGCAAATCGAGTTCACTGTGTAGTCACGGACCCCCTAAGCCACCGTTATATTCAAACTTTAGACGGAGGTTTTCCTGCTGAAGCCGACAGAAGGCTGGATCAGCGCTCAGTCATTTGGGCCACTGTGAGCGAAGACAAAAACTAGAGTGTAATATCCAAACTGGGACCTTTCAACCAACACACAACGCACGGGAGCGCAGAGCACCCTTCCAAAAGGACGCACAAACAAGCAACAAAAAAACACAAAGAGCTCAAAGTTCCAGAATTTGGAAAATCAAAAATAGACAGAAAAAAATCAAAAATAAATCCATGGATACTGTGGTACATATCCTGTCTGATTTCTACCAGGCTGTAATCCGAACGAGGTAGGCCGAAATGAGAAGAAACCGCTGTGTATGGTTGTATATTGGCCGCGCTGCCGTGCAAGATACAGTATGCGTTTGCATGGAGTCGTGAAAAAAGAGAGGGCGGGGCGGGAAGAGAGGGGCACTCAATCGAGAGAGAGAGAGTCCAAAGATGAATGTTTTATGGGTCTGGATCAGGGACTGCACGCTAATGAATGTTTTATAAGATTCGGGTGGTTTGACGTGCTGGGAATCTATTTGGATCAGACATGGTCAAGCAAGCACACACATGCATACGAAAAAAAAATGACACTGTGTATGCGAATGGCTTTATGGGATCAGGCTTTACGGTACCAGGCAAAATAAACTATGGTAGGGATGTGGCAACGCAGTTCTGACTGTCAAACATTCTAGACGGAATGGATCTTGACTCGCCATTAAGAACTGCATTGAGAATGAGCTTTTGACTGAACGTAATTATGTAGCCTACATATAAGCTTTTGTTATTTCAGTAAAATGTAATGCACAATTCTATTCTGTTAGAAATCTCCCAAATATTCATCACAGTTTAGCATTCACCAAGTGAACCATCGAGGTCATATTTTTTCATTGAGATAGTATAGCCTACTGTCAGATACATTTTCGCACCGTCATTAGGTTTACACTACAGTAGGCTACACAAGTGCACAAAAAAGCTTCTCGGGATCATGCGAAACGTTTGAGTGGATGCGGCCAACAGCTATTTGATTTAATACAAACTGCAGTTAAAAAGTGATTGAATATTGAGCACAATCGACGCATGGTGTTGAGATTGATTGGACCGAGAGAGTACCAAATCCCTGTGCTGTGTGCAGGCAGGCCTACTGAAACCCAAGTGATTTTGATCAGTAAAGACTCACTGTTATTTTTAAGTACCATGCGCCCCCTAGCGGTAGACCGAGTTATAACGTGGTCCTTCACCACTATGGACAACACCAGAGATGCTGTGGTAGATGTTCTCTCTCACCTTATAGTCTTGGGGCAACAAACTGGATATAGTGCAATTGAAGCTACCAGATGTCGTAACATACAACAAATATTTTAAATATATATATATATATATATATACATTTTGTTATATCTTATAAAGGAGACCAAATTCAATAGAAGATACAAGAGAGAATAGCATCTGATTTGCATCTGATTTGAGTGAATCAGACTGAACAATGCACTTCTGATGCCTGTGTTCTAGCATCAGACATAATGCCAACATATGTGGTCTTAGTTTACTTCTGGCCACAGTACAGATCATGGTGCATTTTAAGCTACAGACACTAAAACCAAGAGATTAAATAATATAATATCTGACAGGTGAGATGATGGATTGCTGAATACAATTTGAGGGTAGACTGTAAACCGGGGGGGGGGGGGATAAGCCCAATCACCTTTGCTATTGAATCACACTAATAGAATACCCTGCAGAGCCTTCTATGAAACGCTTTGCAGTACAGGCCAGATAGGTTGGCAGTTGGCATGGGTAACATGACTTTTGTAACCTGGGAGAGCAAAGGTCACCCATTGTACGGAAGCATTGAGAGACTTAAACCTCAGTTAACACCTGGCTGGGGCTCAAGTCATACCCATATTACAGTTTTAACACTGTAGCTCTTTTTCCCATGGTGAAATAAAATCACAGAATGGCATCGGGTAGCTCGTGTAGCCACCAGGTAGTCTCACCGCACACATACAGTACCTTCAGAAAGTATTCACACCCCTTGACTTTTTCCACATGTTGTTGTGTTAGAGCCTGCATTTAAAATGTATTAAATTGAGATGTATTGTCACTGATCTACACACAATAGCCCATAATGTCAAAGAGGAATTATGTTTAAATGGTGATTTTAAAACAGTTACAGAGTTTAATGGCTGTGTTAGGAGATAACTGAGGATGGATCAACAACATTGTATTTACTTCACAGTACTAACATTAACAACAAAGCGAAAAGAAGGAAGCTTGTACAGAGTAAAACACACTCAAAACATGCAACCTGTTTGCAATAAGGCATTAAAGTTAGTGTAGTGTCAACATCGCAGCCACTACCAGCTAGCCTACTCCAGCAGTACTGTATCATTTCAATCATTTTAGTCAATAAGATTCTTGCTACGTAAGCTTAACTTTCTGAACATTCGAGACGTGTAGTCCACTTGTCATTCCAATCTCCTTTGCATTAGCGTAGCCTCTTCTGTACCCTGTCAACTATGTGTCTATCTATCCCTGTTCTCTCCTCTCTGCACAGACCATACAAACGCTCCACACCGCGTGGCCGCGGCCACCCTAATCTGGTGGTCCCAGCGAGCACGACCCACGTGGAGTTCCTGGTCTCCGGTAGCCTCTGGAACTGCCGATCTGCGGCCAACAAGGCAGAGTTCATCTCAGCCTATGCCTCCCTCCAGTCCCTCGACTTCCTGGCACTGACGGAAACATGGATCACCACAGATAACACTGCTACTCCTACTGCTCTCTCTTCGTCCGCCCACGTGTTCTCGCACACCCCGAGAGCTTCTGGTCAGCGGGGTGGTGGCACCGGGATCCTCATCTCTCCCAAGTGGTCATTCTCTCTCTCTCCCCTTACCCATCTATCTATCGCCTCCTTTGAATTCCATGCTGTCACAGTTACCAGCCCTTTCAAGCTTAACATCCTTATCATTTATCGCCCTCCAGGTCCCCTCGGAGAGTTCATCAATGAGCTTGATGCCTTGATAAGCTCCTTTCCTGAGGACGGCTCACCTCTCACAGTCCTGGGCGACTTTAACCTCCCCACGTCTACCTTTGACTCATTCCTCTCTGCCTCCTTCTTTCCACTCCTCTCCTCTTTTTGACCTCACCCTCTCACCTTCCCCCTACTCACAAGGCAGGCAATACGCTCGACCTCATCTTTACTAGATGCTGTTCTTCCACTAACCTCATTGCAACTCCCCTCCAAGTCTCCGACCACTACCTTGTATCCTTTTCCCTCTCGCTCTCATCCAACACTTCCCACACTGCCCCTACTCGGATGGTATCGCGCCGTCCCAACCTTCGCTCTCTCTCCCCCGCTACTCTCTCCTCTTCCATCCTATCATCTCTTCCCTCTGCTCATACCTTCTCCAACCTTTCTCCTGATTCTGCCTCCTCAACCCTCCTTTCTTCCCTTTCTGCATCCTTTGACTCTCTATGTCCCCTATCCTCCAGGCCGGCTCGGTCCTCCCCTCCCGCTCCGTGGCTCGATGACTCATTGCGAGCTCACAGAACAGAGCTCCGGGCAGCCGAGCGGAAATGGAGGAAAACTGCCTCCCTGCGGACCTGGCATCCTTTCACTCCCTCCTCTCTACATTTTCCTCCTCTGTCTCTGCTGCTAAAGCCACTTTCTACCACTCTAAATTCCAAGCATCTGCCTCTAACCCTAGGAAGCTCTTTGCCACCTTCTCCTCCCTCCTGAATCCTCCTCCCCCTCCCCCCCTCCTCCCTCTCTGCAGATGACTTCGTCAACCATTTTGAAAAGAAGGTCGACGACATCCGATCCTCGTTTGCTAAGTCAAACGACACCGCTGGTTCTGCTCACACTGCCCTACCCTGTGCTCTGACCTCTTTCTCCCTCTCTCTCCAGATGAAATCTCGCTTCTTGTGGCGGCCGGCCGCCCAACAACCTGCCCGCTGACCCTATCCCCTCCTCTCTTCTCCAGACCATTTCCAGGGACCTTCTCCCTTACCTCACCTCGCTCATCAACTCATCCCTGACCGCTGGCTACGTCCCTTCCGTCTTCAAGAGAGCGAGAGTGCACCCCTTCTGAAAAAACCTACACTCGATCCCTCCGATGTCAACAACTACAGACCAGTATCCCTTCTTTCTTTTCTCTCCAAAACTCTTGAACGTGCCGTCCTTGGCCAGCTCTCCCGCTATCTCTCTCAGAATGACCTTCTTGATCCAAATCAGTCAGGTTTCAAGACTAGTCATTCAACTGAGACTGCTCTTCTCTGTATCACGGAGGCGCTCCGCACTGCTAAAGCTAACTCTCTCTCCTCTGCTCTCATCCTTCTAGACCTATCGGCTGCCTTCGATACTGTGAACCATCAGATCCTCCTCTCCACCCTCTCCGAGTTGGGCATCTCCGGCGCGGCCCACGCTGGATTGCGTCCTACCTGACAGGTCGCTCCTACCAGGTGGCGTGGCGAGAATCTGTCTCCTCGCCACGCGCTCACTTCTGGTGTCCCCCAGGGCTCTGTTCTAGGCCCTCTCCTATTCTCGCTTACACCAAGTCACTTGGCTCTGTTATAACCTCACATGGTCTCTCCTATCATTGCTATGCAGACGACACACAATTAATCTTCTCCTTTCCCCCTTCTGATGACCAGGTGGCGAATCGCATCTCTGCATGTCTGGCAGACATATCAGTGTGGATGACGGATCACCACCTCAAGCTGAACCTCGGCAAGACGGAGCTGCTCTTCCTCCCGGGGAAGGACTGCCCGCTCCATGATCTCGCCATCACGGTTGACAACTCCATTGTGTCCTCCTCCCAGAGCGCTAAGAACCTTGGCGTGATCCTGGACAACACCCTGTCGTTCTCAACCAACATCATGGCGGTGGCCCGTTCCTGTAGGTTCATGCTCTACAACATCCGCAGAGTACGACCCTGCCTCACACAGGAAGCGGCGCAGGTCCTAATCCAGGCACTTGTCATCTCCCGTCTGGATTACTGCAACTCGCTGTTGGCTGGGCTCCCTGCCTGTGCCATTAAACCCCTACAACTCATCCAGAACGCCGCAGCCCGTCTGGTGTTCAACCTTCCCAAGTTCTCTCACGTCACCCCGCTCCTCCGCTCTCTCCACTGGCTTCCAGTTGAAGCTCGCATCCGCTACAAGACCATGGTGCTTGCCTACGGAGCTGTGAGGGGAACGGCACCGCAGTACCTCCAGGCTCTGATCAGGCCCTACACCCAAGCAAGGGCACTGCGTTCATCCACCTCTGGCCTGCTCGCCTCCCTACCATTGAGGAAGTACAGTTCCCGCTCAGCCCAGTCAAAACTGTTCGCTGCTCTGGCCCCCCAATGGTGGAACAAACTCCCTCACGACGCCAGGACAGCGGAGTCAATCACCACCTTCCGGAGACACCTGAAACCCCACCTCTTCAAGGAATACCTAGGATAGGATAAGTAATCCTTCTCACCACCCCCCCCTTAATGATTTAGATGCACTATTGTAAAGTGGCTGTTCCACTGGATGTCAGAAGGTGAATTCACCAATTTGTAAGTCGCTCTGGATAAGAGCGTCTGCTAAATGACTTAAATGTAATGTAAAATGTAAAGTAATGCTGCAAAAAATGTGGGAAAGAAATTGACTTTTTGTCCTGAATACAAAGTTTTTCATTTGGAACTAATCCTTTACAACACATCACTGAGTACCACTCTTCACATGTTCAAGCATAGTGGTGACTACATCATGTTATGGGTATGCTTGTCAAAAACCTACAGGAAAACCTTGTTCAGTCTACTTTCCAACAGACACTGGGAGACAAATGTACCTTTCAGCAGGACAATTACCAAAAACATAATGTAAAATATACACTGGAGTTGCTTACCAAGACGACATTGAATGTTCCTGAGTGACCTAGCTACAGTTTGACTTAAATCGGCTTGAAAACCTATGGCTGGACTTGAAACTGTCTGACTAGCATTGATCAACAACCAACTTGACAGAGCTTGAGGAATTTTTTAAAGAATAAATTGGCAAATCTTGTACAATCCAGAAAGACTTACAGCTGTCATCGCTACCAAGGGTAATGTATTGACTCATGGGGTTGAATCCTTATCTAATCAAGATATATTCGTGTTTTATTTTCCATTAATGTTTTTAAGATTTTAGACATTTTCTCCCACTTTAACATTAGAGTATTTTATGTAGATCATTGACAAAATATTACATTTACATCCATTGTTATCCCACTTTGTTAGACAACATGTGGAAAAAGTCAAGGGGTGAGAATACTTTCTGAAGGCACTGTAGTTTTCGGAATATCACTGTGGAGATCTTGAATTAATTCCAGCCTCCTTTTATGTCCATATGTCAGTGTGTAGGTGGGGGATATATCATTACTGATTCTACTGCTTCCTCTCAACTCATTATAGAGTACAGTCTCTAATCTCCAAGACACCCACATTACCACTGCAGTGCATTATTCACGAATATGCATCCCAAATGACACCTTATTTCCTTTATAATGCACTACTTTTGACCACGTAGTGCACTATATAGGTAATAGGGTGCCATTTGGGAAATGGACACTGATATACAGGACTGAAAATGATAGGTATATTGTGTGGGAGGTTGGAGGTTGGAGTCTCCTCCGTACAATAAGAGACTGTAAATTACTGCAGGTGATCACCATCACCATATGAATGAACTTCAAGAAAATCATCTAAAAATCTTTAATTCATGACTGTAATGAAATGAGTGAGTCAAGATGTTTGAGTTTCAAAGCCGAAAGTTCTGGTTTCTATACTATCCTTTCAAACATGGGAGCTGGATCAGATCAATTACATCCTTTGGTAGGAGTGGAATTTGCAGGTGTTGCCATTGGAGGGATACCATTAATTAAATGACATGTGCAGGACTAGCTTACATTCATAACCAGAACGATTAGTGTCCCGTGTAGTAGTAATAGCTATGCAACAGTGGTAAGTTGTATTTGGACATTGTCATTCCCTACCTCCATCAAAAGCATCACAGGTGCATCTTAAATTAACGATGGCTGTTCATTCCATCAATATCAATATTTTACAAGATACCCTGAATGTATTACATGCCAGGCTTCATAAAGAAACACTCTACATAGCATTGAGGAAAACCAATCAAGATTCCCTTCATCCAATCCCTCTTTCCACAGCTGCTGTCATTATTAGGAACAGAATGTGAGACAGATATCACACATTCTTTTCAACTTGTAGGACATAGTGTTCACTCACAATGCTGCTGGGTCTTCATTGAGGTGACACTAGGAGTGCCTCCCACCTTGCACCCTATTTCCCATATAGTGCACCTCTTTTAACCAGGCCCCTAGCTGGACAAAGGAAGTGCACTAAATAGAGAATAGGGTACCATTTGAGATGCACACCTAGTCAGATATCACTTCTGCCCTTGCAGACCTCATGACAGGTAATTTTCCCTCAGTGGCCTGGAGAAGACAATAGCAGTGATGGAATTGTTTTCACACTCTGTCCAGAACCTTATTAACTCATTGGAATAAATGCAATGTTGACTTGTTCACATTAAGATGGAATTACGCTGATTCCTTCTTTCCTTGCCTACACGTTCTCATCTCACACTTTTTCCATTTGTCGTTTCAATTAGATTCCCCTTCTAAGTCATCGGGACCGTGTGGATTGGATTGGCTTTGACTCATAAATTAAGACGCAGTCGTCCGATGTATGTACTTTAGTGTGGCTGGAGGCCGGTGGGGAATGGCTTGTGTCCCTATTGGCACCCTATGCCCTATATGGTGCACTACCTTTGATCAAAGGCCCATAAGCTCTGGTCAAAGGTAGTCCATTATTTTGGGAATAGGGTGCCAGATCACGCCTGACGGCCACTACCTCTAGAGGGGGGATGCAAATGTCATCCCCAACGGCGGTAAAGTCATACATTATCGGCCCACAAGGCTATATTCCTTGAACCTGTCACTTGGTTTAAAGGACAAGTAGATGGGAATGTATTCTCTCTTGCTCTCTCACTCTCTCACTCTGCATCTTAATGTGCTCTGTCTGTCTGTTGACTCTAAGTTTCTTATACAGAGTGTAGAGGATGTTTGGGTGAGCAGTACAGACCCAGATCATTAGTCTCATAGTATAGCTTTGGTTTGATGCTGTCTTCTGGGTGATATGGGGACACAATGACATATGTCAGTGGGTGTATTTCTCCCACAGTAGCAAAATCAATTGAACTTTTAATAAGCTGTCTGTAAGTTGAGAGTTATACAGTGTACTTAAGGACTCATGGTCCACTGTATAGGCCTACTGTATACGCCTACTGTGTGTATGCACTTCACATTATCAGTATTTATTGGATAACAGCATGAATTGGTTCTATAAATTGTTTGAGACTTGTTGTGATTATAGGTCAGATAGAATATAAAACCTATTTGATGTTAGTTTCAGTGTAACAGATGGAACACAACAAGAGTAAAAAAGATTACATTGGACAATCAACTCCACTACAGCACAGAACAGTATAAGAACCTTACATAATCAAGCATTTGTTTGTAGCTGGTATTTACAGCCCCCCTTCTGCACTGACGGATGCTGAATATTCAAAACCTTTCAATCTGAATTAGTTATTTTAAAAGATTTTTAACTGGATTGGTTTACCCCGGACTCTGATCATTTGAAGAATATTTGTCTTGACATTAACCCGGCTCAACTAAGATTCAAACCTACACCGGATTAATGTAAGAAACACGCTGATTTACCTCATTTTGAAAATTTGCCCCCAAAAGTAGTTATTGAGTGGTGTCTTTGCTAAGGACACCAGTGATCACTGTCCAACTACATGTGTTAGAGATACCAAACAGAAAAACATTGATTCTCATATGATTATAAAGAGAAATGTAAAAAAAAAAAGAAAACTCCCCAGACGTTTTGCATGACATGCAATTGCTCTGAGCTTTCCTCTGTCAGCTGCATGCCTGACCCTAAAAGGGCTCTTGAACATTTCTCATCTATTTTTATATCTCTAGCAGATGCTCCCTTTAAACATCTTAGAGTTAAAAATAGAACAAAACCAACAAATTGGTTCTCTGTAAAACTTTCAGATCTCATTATGATGAGAAATCAGGCCTGGGACAAGGCTAGAAAAACTGACCCTGTAGCTGATTGGCCGCACTTCAGGCAATTGAGAAATAGATGTACTTCCTCAATTAATTAAGAAAACAAAATCAAGCTACTTTCTGTGTTCTATCTCAGACTCTGCTGGTGATCCGTCTACATTTTGGAAAACAGTTAATGCACTGAAGCGTGGAAATTCCTCTCCTTCCCTCCCTAAGAAGACTCTGGCATCATTAATGAGAAACAATATGCTTTTAAACAGCATTTTATCTCATCAGGTTTTTTATTTGAAAGAAATAGTGGTTTAATTGACACTGGTCAGTCAGTCGACTGATCTTCCCTCTCCCAACCTCCAGTTGGCTCAATGGCAGATCAATGAACTTCTAGTGAAGCTTTGTTTTCATTTCAACATATTTCTTCTTGTGATATGCTATATGCCTTGCTTAAGATTTTTCTTTTTAAAAAATCCACTGGGACTGATTTGCTTAATCCTTTCTTGTTGCAACTTTCTGCTCTCCTGATTGCTGAGTCATTGACGCATATTTTTAATCATGACGGTGATCTCTAATGCTATCCCCCGAGTTTGGAAGGTGGCCCATGTTCTCCCTCTCCATAAAGATGCTCATGCCTAGCAAAATTTTTAGAAGCATTAATCCACTGTCAGCTTAGATCCTTCATAGCTACGAGATTTATTCTAAATGTTCACCAATCTGGTTTCAGGAAACACTGGATGCTTGCTTTATTCACATATCAAAAGCTTTTTATACTGTTAACCACTCTATATTAATTCAACATTTGTCTGCAATCAGTATGGATCAGGTATTATGTAATTGGTTAGAAAATACTTGACAGACGGGACACAATGTGTTTTTTCTCATAGTGTTTCATTGATATTGCGAAAGGTGTCCCACATGGATTGATTTTAGGTCCTGCACTTATTACTGTCTTTAAAAATAATGTTGCTCAATCAAAAAAAATTTTTTACATGACACTGTTGTATATGCTATTGCCCCCAAGGTTGACCAGACTTCAGTCTGCCTTCATTGCTTTGCAGAAAGCCTTTTTTGAACTGAAATTGGTAGTTAATGCCGATAAAACCAAGTATATGTTATTCTTCAAATCACATAATTGATTTATGCACATGTACATTGGATGGTGCCATCATTGATCGTGTCCCCGCTTATAAATACCTGGCTATTTGAATTGACGAAAGCTATACTTCAAAAAGCATGTTGATGAGTTATTTAAGAAATTAATCCTTAAAATAGGCTTATTTTATATGAATAGGTTTTGTCTTTCATTAAATAGCAGAAAACAAATCATTTATTCGACATTCATACCGGATATAGACAATGGCAAAATTATCTATATGAAGGCAGCAGCCACTGTATTGAAGCCAATAGACACCGTTTATCATAGCGCACTCCGCTTTTTATGGGCAATAAGTTCCGTACACATTATTGCATTCTGTATCAGAAACTAGGCTGACCCTCTTTGAAGTCTCGAAGATCAATGCATTGCACTCTTTTTGTTTATATAGACATCCGGGATAAACTACCGCCATACCTTACCTAATTGTTAACTTACAGACTTACGTACAACATACTGTACCCGACCTGGCCTCAGGGATGCTAACTCCGGAGATCCCTTTGATCTCCACTGAGTTGGGTAAATCTGCTTTTAGTTTTTTTGCACCTTACTTGTGGAATAATCGCCAAGGCTGGATGAATTGGTTGATGACCTTTTAACTAAAGAATGTGTTCTAGGATTGTGTTTAGCTTTTCTTGTGTTGATGTAATTATTAATGTGTATATTGATGTGCATAGTGTATATGGATGTGTATAGGGGCTCATCTGTAAAAGAGATGTTGGGTTTTGCTTGGGTGTTGTGGACACTGGTGGTGAAAAGACAATCTCATGACTCTGGATAAGAAAATTGTGTCTTTGATCCCAGTTGTGGACACTGAGGGCATGTTAAATCCATGGGGGGGAGCCCTAATAAAACAAGGTAGATTGGTCCTACTACTGTTCAAATGTACAAAAATGTAGCCGTACAAATCAACAACTGACACAAGAAAGATAGGCCTACATGTAATTTGTGCCGATCAACACGCACAGATCAGCTCGACAGAATTAACACCACAAGGCTATCAATGATTCTTACAGGCTTCACAGCTTGAACTTCAATCATTAGAACTATAGGCTACATTGCTGTAGGATTTGTGACACTACGCAATGAGTGTTAGTAGGCTACACACGGTATTGGTTGTACTACTGCGACATACAAAATGTTCAACATTTTTAATCTAGGCCTATCTGAAATGCAGCCATTTACACAACTGTAATTTTGCACACAAAAAAGCACACAATGTTGTAGAGAAGCCCCACAAAGACGGGAAGCCCAAGATGCGCTCATTAAAACAGGACACACCGCACACCCTAACCATCATTCTTGACCATAGACAGAAGGCTTCCTCAGCCAGTTACCGTGATAAATGGATAATGTTAGATGTGCTGCCAATTTCAGCATCACTGGAGTTGAAAGCCAGGACAACAGGAACATGGCGCCAGGGCTCACCTCGGAACACAACCAATTAGGCTACATTGGTCATTGTCTCTATAAACATCAAATAACGCAAAGCTGTATATCTATCAAAAGCAATTAGACCCGCAATGACATTAAATGACATTAAATACTGTATGTCCACAGTAAAACAAGTCCTAGATCAACATAGCCTGAAAGGCCGCTCAGCAAGTAAGAAGATACTACTCCACAACCACCATAAAAGAGCCAGACTTTGCATCTGCACATGGGTACAAAGATCATACTTTTTTGGAGAAATGTCCTCTGGTCTGATGAAATAAAAATAGAACTGTTTGGCCATAATGACCATCATTATGTTTGGAGGACAAAGGGGGATTCTTGCAAGCTGAAGAACACCATCCTGACCGTGGAGCACGGGGGTGGCAGCATCATGTTGTGGGTGTGTTTTACTGCTGGAGGGACTGGTGCACTTCACAAAATAGATGGCATCATGAGGGAGGAAAATTATGTGGATATATTGAAGCAACATCTCAAGACATCCGTCAGGAAGTTAAAGCTTGGGGGCAAATGGGTCTTCCAAATGGATAATGACCCGAAGCATACTTCCAAAGTTGTAGCAAAATGGCTTAAGGACAACAAAGTCAAGGTATTGGAGGGGCCATCACAAAGCCCTGACATCAATCCTATAGAAAATGTTTTGGGCAGAACTGAAAAAGCATATGCGAGCAAACCTGACTCAGTTACACCAGCTCTGTCAGGAGGAATGGGCCAAAATTCACCCAATTTATTGTGGGATGCTTGTGGAAGGCAACCTGAAACGTTTGACCCAAGTTAAACAGTTTAAAGGCAATGCTACCAAATACTAATTGAGTTTATGTAAACTTCTGACCCACTGGGAATGTGATGAAATAAATAAAAGCTAAAATAAATAATTATCTCTACTATTATTCTGACATTTCACATTCTTAAAATAAAGTGATGATCCTAGCTGAAGACAGAGAATTTTTACTAGGATTAAATGTCAGGAATTGTGAAAAACTGAATTGAAATGTACTTAAGGTTAAGGTCTATGTTAACTTCCGACTTCAACTGTATTCCTTGCCATCAATTCTGAAACTAACTGCTGCTCTTTGTTAAGCGTTGCAGTCAGTTCAGTCGCTGTGGTAGCTGACATGTATAATGTTAAATCATCTGTGTACTGTACATAGACACACTGGCTTTACTCAAAACCAGTGGCATGTCATTTGTAAAGTTTGAAAAATATAAGGGGCCTAAACAGCTGCCCTGGAGAATTCCTGATTCTACCTGGATTATGTTGGAGATGCTTCAATTAACGAACACCCTTTGGGTTATGTTAGACAGTTAACTCTTTATCCACAATATAGCAGGGGATGTAATCATAACACATACGTTTTTCCAGTAGCAGACCATGATCGCTAATGTCAAAAGCCGCGCTAAAGTCTTACAAATCATTCCTTGTAATCTCTTCAACCCTCACCTCATTCACCATGACAGTAGCAGACTTGATGTTTCACCTCACCATTAACACTGGCAAATGGTTCAAAACAAGTCAGGATTATTAAAAATACGGAATTTTAAGTTGCAGTGACAGTTCATAATTATTGGCACCCTTGATAAAGATGAGCAAAAAAGACTGTATAAAATAAATAATAGAAATACTGAGCTATATTGCATGCTCCAAAAAAATGGGAAATTATATTATTTTATACTAATACCGGGAAGGGACAACTTTGATAGGGGTGGGGATCACAAAACATCTGAACTCATCATGAGGGGCCGCAGTGGCTCGTGGGTCTGCATAACAACATCCAGACCCACACATGCAGTGTCCTCAGCGTGTTTAAAAAATATATATATTTAACCTTTTTTAAATAGTCAAGTCATTTAAGAACAAATTCTTAATTACAATTACGGCCTGGGAACAGTGGGTTAACTGCCTTGTTCAGTGGCAGAATGACAGATTTTTACCTTGTCAGCTCAGGTACTCGATCTAGCAACTTTTCGGTTACTTGGCCCAACGCTCTAACCACTAGGCTACCTGCTGCAACATTTTGTCATGAAAATAGAGCTCTTCTTTGGTCACACACATCAGTGCAGTGGTGGGTTTGATGTTGAAAAACAGAAGCATATGCAGAAAAGTACCCCATGCCTACGATAAATATTGTGGTGGATATGTTGCATCCACTGGACCTGAGGTCCTTGTTAAGGTCATAAACTTGTTCCAGGACATTTTGGTGCCAGGACATTTTAACCAAAAACCTGGTTGCCTATTCAAGGAGGATGCCACTTGGCAGCTAGTGGATCTTTCAGCAAGACAATAACCCAAAGCATTCCGAGATAATATACAGTATGCTGGTTTTAATCTCATTATAGTTTATATTCAGATAGGATTTTGAGGATTATGCTACTTTTATAATTTTCTATTTGGTTGTTTTATTGGTTTCTGTCACATTTTGTCTTAACTCTAAAAATAATTCAGGACAGGGCCAGGATCTGTTTTATTCCAGGAACAATACATTCTTCCAACAATACATTCCTCCCCCTCTCCTTCCCTCTCCTCCCCTTTGATTCCAGGAACATGCCCATGTCTTCCACACTGATCAGGCAACTCTTACATCTCAATGAGCAGGCGGCAACCCTGTGCTGGATATGAAAGAGAACCAGAGTAGCCCCAGTCCAGTCTGACAAGGCAGAGGAAGGCATGGCTAGGGATCAGTCAAGGACCTCATCTGATCTCTTTCTTTTCTAAGTCTCTCTCTCTCTCTTTATCTCTTTGCTTTGCCAGCTTTGCATAAGAAGTTGGTGTAAGGTCAGAAGAGAATGAGTGAAGCCTGAGGATTTGAGCTTGTTGGACAGCTGAAACAAGGATGCAGGGAATTGGAGCTCCTGACACTATCTACTGTATCTACTGCCAGGTCGGAATTGTAAATGAGAACTTGTTCTCAACTTGCCTACCTGGTTAAATAAAGGTGAAATAAATAAATAAATAAATAAAATATTCTGCATAGGGGTTACTGTGGGTATCTGCTTTTTAATCTACAGCAATCAACTTTGTTATGAGTTTTGGTTTCTGTGTTATTCACTTGAATGAAACAGCTTTATGGGCTCTGTTCAGTGATTAGTTTAATTCCATTGCAATTGTATTCAATGTAGCCCTATACATGTAGCCCTATGCAGTGACACATGGTATTATATCATACAAAAGTGAGCTTTGGATGTGAAGCTTATGAGCTTAGCGCTTAACAGGAACAAATTAACAATTTGACACAGACATAGATTAAATTACTTTAGTTCATAAAGAAAGCACTGTTTAACCATTTATTATAATAGATTACAATGCATAATCTTGGCATGGCGTTAGGCTCTGCTCCTTCAGGGTAGCTGCTGAAAAAAACTGCATAGACCAGCATGGTCTGGTGACTAGCCTTCGTTGTGTTTTCGCTGGAGACCAGCATTTGTTGTGTTTTTGCTGATGACCAGACTTCGTTGTGTTTTAGACACATACACTGGTCACCAGCATACCAGAATATACCTGCAAAATCAGCTTCAAGTCACATTATGTTGGCTTGCAAAGTGATTTCGCTGAAGCTGGAGACATATTTCTCTCACTAACTTTAAACATCAGCTATCTGAGCAGCTAACCAATCGCTGCAGCTGCAGCTTTCTTTTTCCTATTGTGTTATTGACTGTACGATTGTTTATTCCATGTGTAACTCTGTGTCGCACTGCTATGTTTTATCTTGGCCAGGTCGCAGTTGTAAATTTTAAGTTGTTCTCAACTAGCCTACCTGGTTAAATAAAGGTGAAATAAAAAAAGTCAAATTACTATTGGAATCCAGCCTGACTGTGGATAATTTTAAAAATGATATTCACCCACAATCTTGTATTCAGAATGACTGCCAGAGTAAGAAAAAATAATAAAGTAGAGTACCTAAACCATCTAAACTGGAACAACCATTTCAGTAACGGATGCAATAAATCCAACTAACAGATTAGTTTAGAAAAATGCATGCTATTTATCTGTGTGTAGCATGAAAGGTGAAATTAATTAATATATAAATGTCTAGTAGTTATGTCTAGATGTTTTTTATGCCCTGGCTAGCCTACAGATACTATAAACATGGTCCATTGTCTACCACAATTGCTTTGCAGAATGTTCAGGGTTTCTATCAAAAGCGAGTCGGTATGCCGAGTAAACTAGATATCCTAAATAGTGTTGTTTGCATTGGCTCAAATCCTGCACTAACCAGCCAGGAGTACCTGTAGGTGGGAATGGGGGAGAGTGACTGATCAATTGTTTCATCAAGGAGAGAGGTTTCATCTCCAGGGGTGCCAAATCTATAGCCCCGTGCTGTTGTGGCTTTCCTCGAGAAGTGTTTCTTAAAAAAGAGAAACTCCTGGGGATAGGGACTGACAAAGCCTCTGTTATGACGGAGATTAACAATGGGATCCATGATGTGCTGAAGGAGTATGGCCTAAAATATCTGGTTTTTATTCACTGTGTGCCACTCTCTGCAGCTTGCTCATTTGTACTTTTAAACATATTTAGGGTGTTTTTTACTCACTTTTTGTCTGTCCCACAATGTTATTCCTCTCTCCTACAGCATCCATCACAATTACATGCACATGGCCAATTATGCAAATTAGGCGATGACGTAATTTAGTGACTTCTAGCCACTGATAGGATAGCCAATAATAGCTATTTTCCTTACTGAGGAGTTGGTAACACTGCTCAACTGTTGACTCATTTATACTCGCTTCTGTGTCCTATTCGCCACGCAGGCCTGGTGTTTGATGCATGTGCGCTAGCCTGTTAGCCACATTATGACTGACTTGTGATCATTGCCCTTGTAAAGTTTGATTGTATTGACATTCCCAGCCTTAGTTACAGTCGTTCATGTTTGTTAATATTGAGTTATTGAAACGGGAACGGTGCATCCCAAATGGGCGGCGACAGCAAACAATGTACGAGGTCAGCTGTGAATTACAACCTGATAGCAATATATTTTGGACCACCAAAAAATGTATTGGTGAATTATAGTAATCATGCATTGAACTGCATCCATCTATTCTGCCAACAATGCCTTGGAATGTTGAGTCAAATAGAACCTATTTTTAGAACCTGGTCTAGGAATTTGGTATTTGTGACTGATATTATGTTGGTCTGTTTGTTTGATATCTGCAAAGTAGTTAAAACACTGTCAATTCCACTTTAATTTTGTTTGTTCTAAATCTATTGATGCCACCCAGTCGTTCGTTGTAAAGTTTCCGTTTTCATGATGGCTGGCAACGTTCTCATCCCTTGCTTGCCTGCTAGCTAGTCAACTATGGCTAGCACAGTCACGTCAAACAGTGCAGCCAGAATAACAGCAGAGTAGCTGCATTTGCGTTTGTTTAACCCTCCCGCTGTCCTCGGGGCATTTTGACCCGAAACTACAGCATTGAAAACAATCACCTCCATGATATTATGCAACTTTAAATTTGATGACTTGACCTAGACTGACCCCAGTAGTACAAAAGTGAATGGGTACATGTCCAGACATGTGGAGCAGTGAAAACAATCCCCTCTAGGATATTATGCAACTTGACATTTGATGACTTGTCCTAGACTGACCCCAGTAGTACAAATTGAATGGGTACATGTCCGTACATGTCCAGATATGTGGAGCAGTGAAAACAATCACCTCCATGATATTATGCAACTTGACATTTGATGACTTGTCCTAGACTGACCCCAATATTACAAAAGTGAAATGTTGCCTTTATTCATGTATCCATGTAAACTGTAGGAAACAACAGATACTAATATTGTCATGGGTACATGTCCATACATGTCCAGACAAGTCCGTACATGTCCAGACTTGTAGTCTTGTCCAAGGTGCTGAAGCCATGACTGTGCGTTTCACTGCTGAACAGGTTCTAGAACCGATTTTTTTAAATGTCCAGCAAGACGACTTTGATTCTGAAGAGGAAGATGGGGAGGAATACAACCCAGAGCATGATGCATCATCTTCAGAAGAAGAAATCCCTCTAGCTGAAACTTTTTGACTTTCCTGTCAAAAAACGGCTAAATCAAATGGTCCTCAGTAGCATATCACAACCAGGGCAGGATGGTAGTGCATAAGGTCCCGGAGATGACCCCAGGACCCACAACGCATGTCGCTTCCCATGCCTATGACATGGCCTCAACATTCTACCTGTTCATCAAACCGGCAATAGAAAAAATCATCTTGGACATGACAAATCTGTAGGGTTTTCGAAAATTTAGAGACAGCTGGAAAGGGATGGATGAGACTGGCCTGCATGCCTACATAGGGCTGCTAATCTTAGCAGGTGTATACAGGTCACGAGGTGAGGCTGCAGTTAGTCTATGGGATGCAGAGAGTGGAAGGGAAATGTTCTTTGCCCCATGCCACTCAAACGCTTTCACACTTACTCAAGACTGCTACGATTTGATGACTGTGAGTCAAGACCTGCAAGACGTGCGACAGACAAACTGGCAGCCATAAGAGAGGTCTGGGACAAGTGGGTGGAGCGGCTGCCAGTCCTCTATAACCAGGGCCTGACATGACAGTGGATGAGCAACTGGTTCCATTCAGAGGTAGTATATGGATGCCTTGTAAGCCCAACAAGAGGAGGGTGTTCCTGGAGCAGATGGGAAAGTCACTTGTAACTCCATTCATCAAAAGAAGGGAGTGTCTTTTTAAAAAAGACAGTGGAGATAAAGTTTATAAATTGGATTGCGCAGTCAGATGGAATAGTGAAAAGGCATTTCAATGTCATAGACTTAGCCGGTGGTAACTTGTGTAATAGACACGGGTTGGAACAAGGTTTAACAGCATCTAAGATTAGACCGACCCATTGTATAAACTCAAATAGGCTACACGGTTGTTGTCTTTTCACTGTTGATCAACAATGCAATTTTGGGAAAACATTGGACATTATAAAATAATGTAATGTCTTTCTCCTACAGTACCCAACAAACAATAAAAACAATAACAATCAATGACTTATTTTATGCATTTATATTATTTGGGCACGGAGAGAAGGCCTAACTCCGTGATAAGAACTGCCTGAGATCAAGTCAATGAAACATGTTGCTTGTTTTGTCTTAGCCCAGTTTAAACCGAGTGGAACTAGTCTTATGACACATAGGCCTACCCACCTGGCAAGTTATTTGCCGACCCGTGCCTCTGCCTGTTTTGCAACACTTTTCACATGTCCGAATGTATAACAGTACACGGTCATTTGCATCGTTGAGCAGTGCGCAAGAAACAATTGAGTTCAATTACGAAACGCTACCTATCACGACTCCGACCGCAGGTGGCTCCCCTTCCCATTCGGGTGGCGCTCGGCGGTCGTTGTCGCCGGCCTACTTGCTGCCACTGATTATTTCCTCCCCCTCCTTATGTGTTTATTGAGTACACCTGTTTTGAGTTGGGTATAATTAGTGAGGCTTTATTAGTCAGCCGGCCCGCCTGGTTCTTTGTGCGTGATTAGTTATTGTGACCTTCTGTTTTGTGTAACTTGTGTGCACGTCTGTGGGGTTATGTGTTTTCCCATTTCGTGGGTTTTGCTGGACAGTTTAAGTCTCCGTGTTTGGGGCGTTTGATTTGTGATACGCCCTGTGTTTTCGTGGGGTTGGCTTATGTTCGCAGTTTTGTGCATTAAAGTAGCACTACCCTGAACTCTCTGCTTCCTGCGCCTGACTTCTCACCCACTACACTCAGAACGTTACACTACCAACCCCCCCCCCTCCCCCAGAACCAAACCTAACATGGATTCCATGTTGTCTTCTCATCTTGCCCGCACACCTGTCTGTGTTTTACACCTGTTTGTCCAAGCTACTCAGCCTTGCAATAGACCGCCACAGTGGAAGTGCCATAATACCCATAAAAACACGGAAATGATTCCAATGGATTTTCCGCCATTCATTTTTCACATTGTGAATTTTACAAAACAATTCTAATGAATTGGTTTGGTGTAGGCTTACCTCGGCGTGACATTTTGATAGCCTGATAGCCATGTCACTCTCTCAGACAAGATGAGTTTTATCAATATAATTGCCTCAATTTACTCCCAAAAGAATTGCAATGCTAATTATTGATAAAAGTTACCTTGTACAAGACAGATTTGCACGGTTTTCAAACCATCACACCAGGGTAAGCCTGTATGAAACACAGACCTTATATGAAGTTGTTCAAAAATCCCTGGGGGAAAAAATGATTGGAACCATTTCCAGGTTTTATGACTCATGCTGTGGTATTCAATATGGGCATTATGCTGCCGCAACCAGGAAGCAGACAAGAAGTAGAATGGACATGTGCACACAAATATTGACATCCTTGTTTGGTTTTGATTTGGAGGGTGGTGATACTGTAGCATCTAACTATTGGATAAAATTATTTATAGGGCACTGCTCGGTGATGCAAACTCTCACGTTCTGACCTTAGTTCCTTTTTTATGTCTTTATTTTAGTTGGTCAGTGTAACGGTTTTCTTGATGTAAAGGAGAGTCGGACCAAAATGCGGCGTGGCTATTGCGATTCATGTTTAATGAAACAAAGTAAACACGAATCAAATACAAAAAACAATAAACGTAACACGAAAACAGCC